>NC_080694.1:24969795-25634039 GCF_030445035.2 Dasypus novemcinctus
AGCTATCTTACTCAGGTGCTCCCAGAGCCCAGAACAATGCCAAGCACATAATAAGAGGTCAATAAATATTTGTTGGTTAAATAAGAGGGATATTTAAAGAATTATCAAACATGATTCCTGTCCTCAAACACACAATCAATACTAGAAGTACACAACAAGCCAGAGCAGAGTGTGTGAAGAAAATCAGTGTTCCAGCCCTCAGAGGGGGTCAGGGTTTTAGGTGATGGAGAAAGAAGAGACCTGGGTGGGGTGCTGCTGAATAGACAGAATTTAGTCACAGGGAGATGCTGTCTGGAGGGAGAAGAGACACCTGGGCAAAGGGAGCAAGGCAAGAGATAATGGAGTGGGTTAGGTGGGAGGGAAGAGACCACCAGCTTGGAGCCAGGTAACAAGGTGCAGCCTGCAGGGGTCCCAAATGTCAGAGCAGAGGAGGTTCTACAGTATCCTGTGAGTAGGAAAGAAATAAGGTTTCTGATCACAGGCTGGCATGCTGAGGGTTTTCAGAAGATTAGTCTGGGGTGTGCAATATGAACTGAACAAGAGTAAGCCAGAGAGGAAACCAGGGAGCAGACTAGCACCAAAGCTTAGAGAACTTGGGAAACTCATCTACATTCTAGTCACTCATCATCATAATGCCTTATTAAGTAACTTACAAAGGAAACAATAAGGTCTTAGGTATTAGGGAGTGATGAAGATAATGGTTTTAGGGAGTCATCTTGTCTATTCTTACACTTACATCAGGAGGAAATTAAAACAGATATTCCAATAATTTAATAACTATAAATCAGAGTTGAGCATAAATTATGAAGAATATAAGCATATTCTGCTTTTGGAAAACTGAAGGTCAGAAATTTCTGTATTTCAAGGGAAGCGGACTTGGTCCAGTGGTTAGGGTGTCCGTCTACCACATGGGAGGTGTGCAATTTGAACCCTCCGGCCTCCTTGACCCATGTGGATCTGGCCCATTTGCAGTGCTGATGCACAGAAGGAGTGCCCTGTCACGCAGGGCTGTTCCCCACGTAGGAGAGCCCCACATGAAAGGAGTGTGCTCCATAAGGAGAGCCGCCCAGTGCAAAAGAAAGTGCAGCCTGCCCAGGAATGGCGCTGCACACACAGAGAGCTGACACACAAGATGAAGCAACAAAAAGAAACACAGATTCCTGTGCTGCTGACAACAGAAGTGGACAAAGAAGATGCAGCAAATAGACACAGAGAACAGACAACTGGGGTTGGGGGTGGGAAGGGAAGAGAAATAAATAAAATAGATAAATCTTAAAAAAAAGAAAATTCTGTATTTCAAAATATAAGCCAAAGATTTATAAAAAATATCAAGTACACTGAAAAGCCTAATGAACAAAGTGGGTACTTCAATTAGAGATATAAGATTCTAAGTCCACTGGGCTAGCAGACTACTTAGGACCCTGGAAAAAGCAAGTATGAATTAGGGATTACTTTGGGGGGTGGAGGGAATGGAACCATACCTGGACAACTTGATAACCAAGTAAATGGAGTTGCCGTTGTTTAATAGCCTCTTTTCCTAGTAAATTTTTGCTGTTAAAACAAACTCTTTTGGGGCCATTAATGCATAGTGCTACTCTGAAAAAAAAATCAAAGAGAAATAAACTTACTTTTTATAACAATCCAAAATATTCTTATTATTCTTTTGGCCAAAGTATACTCAAGATTTGGCTTTTCCTAATGGCCAATACTCTCACATCAATCATGAATGTGTTACTTTTTAGTCTACTGAAAAAGTACTTGGCTTAATTAATGATGCTGTTAATAAAATCTTACAAGGAATTTCCAAAAAACATATCCGGAAATGTACTGTTAATTTCTGGAATCACCTATTTTTCTCACCTTTTTATGAAAATGATCCTTTCCTATTCACCTCAACAGGCCTTTTAACGTAAAAACTACAACAATTTCTTTATCATTTGTGTACATCTTCATCAACTGTAAAAGGTAATACAAATCCTTCTTTATCTAATTTAATTTCAATATTTGATGAGATAAGAAAAAAATCTTCATGTGATACCCTCACAAACACTATCTTCCTTTACTTCTTTGTAATATTTTTATTTCTTCCAAACTGTATTTGTCAATAGGACAGAGGGCTGCAAAGTAGTGAACACAACCAAATGAGGGTGAGGATGTTCACTCACTCAGCTTCAGGAACAAGCCTGTCAGCCTGAAATTAGGGAGGCTTCCTGGGCTAAAGCAAGGAGTAGGACCTCAAATTAACAGGGGAGCAGTAGGAACCACACACTCTCTCCTTCTCCTTACAAATGGCAGCACACTTTCAATTCAGACAGTGAAGAAAATGTTCTAAGTTCAGAAAAATTAGGCAACTAAGCAGCTCAACACATCCATCTCTTCCAGTGCCTCCTAAGAGCTAATGCACCCCATATCCATGGCACCCCATGACTACAACATGTGGCCAAGGGGCATGGCTAGAATTCCCTTCCCAGCCCTCTGGTGTATGCCATTCATTCTGTATAAAGGGCCATGAGAGCAGGAGAGGTGGTACATGTGACCATTTGAAGCCTATCAAAGATGGTTCTCTTTGAGATGACTTTTTAATTGATGAAAGGAAGGACGTGGACTCTAAGTCAGCATAGTCCAGCAGCTATTTCTGGAAGGATTTGTGTGCTTATATCTGTGCTAATGTGGTAGCCACCAGCTATGAGAGGCTTTGGAGCACTTGAAATGTGATATATGATTAGGGAAATGAATTATAAACTTTACTTATGTTTAATTTAAATTTAAGTAGCCATCTGCACTAGTGGCTACTATACTGGACAATGCAGGCCTAGACTATAAGAGCAGCTAAACAGACATGAGCACTTACTGTGTTATTCCCTCATTTATTCCTTCTTACCATAGGTGTTTGAGGTCAGTATTCTTCTTACTTACATTTTACAGATGAGGAAGCAAACAGAAAAAGGTTAAAAAGGGTAAATACACTGTGCAAAGACACTCTGCTAATCTGTGACAAGCTGGATTCAAATACGGCTGTATATTCTATTCTACCATCTACACTCTAGAGCCTCATGCAGGGCAGGGAAGATTCCATTTTGCATTCTGTGGCTACTAAGCTCCACCTGTCTCCCAAAGAGATAACAACCACTAAGGTTCTGTAAATAAATCCCCTGGTACTTACCTATTATATACCAATAGGGTATTAACATTTTGGAAGCAAAGTAGCATCTTGCTCCTCAAAGGTCGATCAATTACATTACCACAGATTTATGAAAGTGAAAATCCACAGGGGTCTCCAGGGAATGGTATGGAGTAAAAAATGATTTCATTTGATATTTAGGAAGGAGTTTGGGCTCCTAAAAATCATATATTCAAACATGAGAGAGAAAAATAAGCTACAAAACCAGAGAATAAAATGAAGGTAGTGAGTTACCTATGTATAAAAGTTTGATACAAAATTCCTTTAAAAAATGATATTTTTCTAGGACTTAGGACTGATATCATTCTTAACACAGCAATGAAAAATATTCTTGTTATAGTTAAAGTCTAATAGCTCAAAATATCTTTAAAATGTGTTTTAAAAGTAGTCACTGTAAAAAAGAACAATAAACATCATGACAATGCTGTCAAATTCAAGAATCATCTCTGAAACACTCAGAATTGCTTTAAGGACCTGAAGGACACTCAGCTAAAAATTTTAATCCAAGAAGAAATGATAAAACTGACATCTCAATTCAATAAATAAAGGATTGCAATGGAACAAATAGTGATGGAAAATTGCTTATCTATCTAGTAAAGAAGAGTTAAACTCCTACCAAACATCAGACTATGGGCATATCTCCTTTTACTGAGTTTTGCTTTATTGCATTTTGCAGATATTGTGGTGTGTTTTTTTTAAAATAAACTGAGGGTTTGTGGCAATCCTGTGTCAAGCAAGTCTATCAGTTCCAGTTTTCCAACAATGTGTGCTCGCTTCTTCTGTGTCACATTTTAATTGACGTATATACATTCACAAATAAAAATAATGCTTTTGCATGCTTAAAAGACTATAGTATATGTGCACTGGGAAACCAAAACATGCATGTAACTCACTTTATTATGGTGGTCTGGAACTGAACCTGCCAAATCTCTGAGGTATACCTACATAATAAATCCCAGGTGGATTAAAGATCCAATGGGGAAAAATTAGTAAATATTTGCACTAACACATATTTGGTGAAATAATCTTATGCATGATGGGTGAGTCAGGAACCATTAAAAGACAGGTAGATTCAGTCACACAAAACTTAAAAACACAAAGCAGTAGAAAGATGAATTAGGGAGCAGGAAGGCAATTCCTAGGAAATACAAATGGCCAATAAACATTTGACAAAATGCTCAACTTCATTATTGCTCACTCAAATTCAATTTAAATACATGACAAGACATCCTTTTCCACTGAACTGAGTGGCAGAAGCTAACAGGCCTAAAAAACTGTGCATTGGAGGTGGGGGTGACACAGCCACCTTCACTCACTGCTGGGGAGGTGTGACATCTACCATTCAGAGTCACTATCTACTGACATTACACCAGTGATCCCACTCTTAACATTCTAGTCTGCAGCTTAAAGGAGCATGGGCCCCAGTAGAATGACATGCAAGGGTGTTTATTACAGCACTGCGGATAGAGGCCAAAGGTGGAAAGAACCTGAAAGACCATAAGCTGGGGAACTAGTAAGTCCCATAAAATACTGCACCACTTTGAGAAAGAACGTATTTGATCCACACACATTGGCCTTAAGGAAGTTCTATATATACTGGACATAATGATAAATTGTATGATATAGTGAACATAAAGAGAAAGGAAATTGGTTTATATATTTGTGTATGTTAGGCTTAGAAAGCACAGAGTCAAATTTGCTATTTCAGGGAAGGGAGGTGGTTGGGGTTAACTAATTTTAGTGTTTATATGCCTTGGCATTGTTAAAAATTTTTTAAAAGAAAAGAGTAATGACTTTCCATTTCTTTACCTTATACCAAGAATATGATCCTGAGTCAAGTTTGAAGGACAAAGCAGAAGGTGATGAAGTCTGGTGAGACTATTTCCAATCACACAAAAAGGTGTGCTGTGAAGTTTATGAGAGTGAATCTTTATAGCACAGACACCACCTAAACCAAAGTCTACGAGAGAAGAGTGAAAATTCTGGCTTGGTTTAAAAATGCACTCAGAAATAATTAGGATTTGTAGAGTTCAGAGATTCAGATTTTTTAATCAAATGGCTATTGTGCATGGTAAACCCTTTAAAACCCTTGAAGTGAATCGAAGAATACTAAGACTCATACACTTCAACACTTAAAACCATTTAGAAATCTCATACAGCAGGAACTGGTCCTATAGGACAAGACAGAAATGGGGTCAATTTACCAAAGAAAAGGCTAGCTGTTGCACCTAGATCCAAGTAAATGAAAGTTTTCCCTTTTAATAAAGTTATTCAGACAGGTCAAAAGAGAAGTGACTTAGTGTTCAGAAGGGGCACAAGAAAACTGTTTGCCCTCAGTGAAATAATGCCATACACTTTTTGTTTTTACCATATAGAAAGGATATTCTAGGACTGAGGATAAGTACAGTTGTGTTAGTTGTGATAGACTAAATATGTCCAGATATGATTCTTCACCTGAAATGAAAAGCATCCCAATCAGTTACATTTGAATTTTAATACATGTAATGAAAAAAATCATAAACATACAGAACTAATTCATTCATTCCAAAAGTGTGATGGATTTTTAAGTGACATTAGGAAATGAACTTGGTAGAATTATGCTCTCATGCTTGCTTAACCAATGACATCTCATTTTGACTTCTATGAACCCAAGCTCCTAACTTCTGCCCCTTGGTGGGATTCAGGCAGCTACAGTGGCAGACCCCTGCTAATGGGAGCATCTTGATGATCCCCCACAGGAGCATGAATGGCCCGTTGATGTGCTGATGTCTTCCACCTCTGGGAAGCACATCCACCAGCCCATCAAGCCACTGAACCCTGACCACAGCTGTGGCAACCACGTGAGGGCTGACTTCTACAGGAAGAACGACATCCCCAGCATCAAGGCTCCTGGCTCTGGACACTTTTCTCCAGTCTGAGGTTCGCCCCAGGCCCCAAAGTCCCAGGGGCTCCTTTCACAGGAACCTGCGGACTTATATCCTGGTTGTATTGACTTCTAGAAACTGCAGGGATGCCCCCATCTGGCCTTATGGTGGGGACAATGAAAGACAAGCAGCTTTCCTAAGGGGCCTTCGTCAAGAGTCTGGCACACACCTTTAGGATGTAGGCACATCCAGCAGGTGGATTTTTACATGAGACTTTCAGATTACGTGATGCTGGTGACTCATTGACTGCAAGCACCTTCACAACATTAAAAATATCCCCCCACTTTAAGTGACTGGGATTTTTGTTCATGGATTCTCTGCATTTGTATTTGGGGAGGGGTGTGCAGTTATTTTCCTAACAGTCACAGAAGCCACTACTACCTGATATTATCTCTAGTGTACCTAAAACAATGCTTGCATATTACTTTCTTCAAGAGGAAATATCAGGAAAGTTACATTTTTAGCACAATTGAACTCTAGATATACTGCAATGCACTTTCTCCCCAATGATCTGAACTGCTAATAATAGAATTTTGTTCACTCGAGGACAAAAATGCCTAGGCAGGATGGATGGCCCTGGTGTCCAGCGTTTTCTGTTGTCACCCTGAAAGTGAGAAGCAGCTGAGGTCATGAAGAAAGCATGGGGCTTGGCATTCACCAGGGTTGGGTAAAATTCTGTCTCCTCCTTTTTCTAGCTCTGAGGTCTCTCTGAGCCTACATTCCCCCATCTTTACAGTGGGGGATGCTAACCTCGTCTGTCTGAGTCTGGCTGGTCAACTGTAACATATACCATAGGCAGCAGGAATTCAGTGTCTCAGGGTTTGGAGTCTAGACACCAAATCAAGGGATTAGCAGCCACACAGTCCTGCAGGGGGGCATCCTGCTGGTGTCTCAGCCTCTGCTCATCACATGGCCATCTGAATCCTGTGGTCTCCACTTCTGCACAGGAGTTCATCTGTCTAGATCCTCTCCTTTTGGGGTCTCCAGTCTTGTAGGATGAAGGCCCTCCTGGCTCAATTTGGTTTTATCTTAATAGGATCTTTGAGATTCTTCCAAATAGCTCCCACCCACAGCACCAGGGACCAGGATTTGAATGTGTCTTGGGGAATATGAGTCAGCCCCCATCACCAAGTCTGTGGGGGGCTTGGTGAGCTCCCAGATTTGGTCATAAAACAGGTGGCCCTGTGGTACACCAGCCTGATAATCAATCGTGGTGATGATCATCAAATTTGGGTGTTTTTTAAGCAGTCGCTTTTAACCTCACGTGGAAATGTTTACTTTGGATAGAATTTGAAAAATTGTTTGAGTGTTAAGATACCATCTATATTTTTAATGAAGTGATCCCTTGGAAGAGATAATCCCTCATCTTTTGTGATTAAATTCTCCAGTTTAGTAGTGCATGGGTAGGTGATTTAGTTGATTTCAACCCTGATTCCTCAATCATTGGTTTTATTGTTTTGAAGACCAAGTCATTCTCAAAGGACCCATGACATTGAATTACTGGTAATTTCAAGGCTGAGTGACTTTTAAATATATCTTTATTAATTAGAAACCAGCTTTTTTTCACAATATGTGCCTTTTATTTTTTTCAAACAATTAACAATATTTTATTCAGAATGCCTTTGGGTCCATTATATCATATTGGTAATACCATAAAAAATATGTAAATTTTGGGTTATAGACATTTTTATAAATAACTCTTTCTTCAGTCTAGATTACCAAGAAAAACAATGCATCTGTAGGAGATGCCTTCATCTGAAAGTGAAAGCAATAAATTAATTTCAAAGTTAAGTTATTTTCACTTAGTTTAAAATAGACCTTTAACCTTTTAGTGCTTACTTTTAATAAGCAGGGTTTGAAATGGGCAAGATTTCAAAAGCTCTCATATTTGTTAGACGGCTAGGGAAATTAAATGTATTTCTGTAGATGAGACATTTTCAACTTAAATATGTTAAGTATGCCCATTAAAGCCATATCAACAGAAACATATTCTAAGATTAAAATAATGTGCTTTACTTAATCAGATTTCCACCACTACTCAAAAATGATTTTTCTATTGTTGTACATATCTAGAGCAAGGGGAAGTGGAGTGGTTGCTGCCTTTAAGAATTGCACATTGAGTTTGGAAAAAGAATAATATAGAGGATTCAAGACAAAGCCTAGTAATTTCTAAACAGATGTTTTGAAATACTGGAATTTAAAGGGTGTGGGCTTAAAGTGTTTGTGTGTTTTCTAAAGATTTTATTATTTATTTATTTATTCATTCATTTATTTTATTTATTTATATATTTCTCACCCTCTCATTATTTGTACTCACTGCCTGCTCTCTATGTCTAGTTCTTTTTTTTTTAGGAGGCATCTGGAACAGAACCCAGGATCTCTCATATGGGTGGGAGGTGTTCAGCCACTTGAGCTACATCTGCTCCCTGCTTGCAGCATCTTTTGTAGTGTTTCCTCATTGTGTTGTCTCATTGTGTCATTTTGTTGTGTCAGCTTGCTGCACCAACCCTTTGCATCAGCTCTCTGTCTTGTTAGTTTTCTTAAAGAGACACTGGGAACCGAAGCTAGGACTTCCCAAGTGGTGCCCAACTGCTTGAGCCACATCTGCTTCCCCTAAAGCACTTTTAATGAAAGAATACTTCCTACAAAGCTTAAGGGTTTAGGAGAACTTTGAGTATGGGCATTTTTACTCACCTATGGATGTCAGTGTTCATTGGCTTGACAGAAGTGAACTCCAAGATTTCTGATTTGCATTTTTAGCTCACAGAGTTGTTTTCAGTTGCCTGAAGCTTTGGGTAGGTTTTACTCAGTCTTAGAATTCAGGGAAGAGGCAATTTTTCATTCCATTCTTGCCTCAGGCACTGGCCAACTGTGAAAATTTGGAGAAGTCCCTTATCCTCTCTGCAACTCAGTTTTGTTTTTTTAAAATACAGGGTCTGGTCTAGTGCCTGGACTCTCAGCCACAGGTTCTCAAGAGTGACCTTGAATCAGAGTCTCCTGGACAACTGTTAAATAAAACAGCCTGCCCCATCCCTGGAGTTTCTGATTCAGCAGGTCTGGATCTGGGTCTGAGAATTTACATTTCTAACAAATTCCCAGGTGATGCTGTGGCTGCTGGCAGGTGGGTTGGGGGAACCCCACTCAGCCAGACCCTTGTATGCACAGATTTTCATCAGGTAGACTCTGATCATAATGCTGATTGCTTTTAAGGCCTATTGGTTAGAAAGACAGCTGATAAAGCCTCAGGAAAGAAAAATCTTCCTTTTGTGCTCTTTTTGCCATAAACCCCAAATTGAGATAATCTCATGGTGGGACATGGGAGGGACCATATTTAAGAGAATTTAGCAATCACTGGCTGTGGATAACTGAAATTAAAGCTGGGTGAATTCAGTCTGAAAGTATTATTTAAGTGTAAATTCTAAACTAACCTTTCCTTTGTTTATGGTTACTTCAAGCCTAACCTCACCCCTTGCCTTTGCCTATGGTTATTTCATAATAGCTTCTGCCCCTACAGGCCAGAGAAGAGCTGGGACATCACTGTCTCCTGTCCTGGTATTAGTAACCCTTTCTCTCATGAATTCAAGTGTAAATTGAATAAATTACTGCCTAATGGCATAAGGTTAAATGACCACTGGAGTTTTATTATCTCCAAAATTAAAAAAAAGGTGGGGGGGAGGTGGCGAAGTCTCCTGTCCTGACTGTCAGTTTTCCTAGGAGTGGCAATTCATGAGAGAAACCAGTCTGTCTCCCTGAGGCTTCAAATAGCCTCAGTAAATATATATAAAATTAATCTTGTTGCTTATCCAAATTTCTGCTAAATTCAAAGTAAAATATAAAGTTCTGAATCAAAAAATGGTGCTAAAGCATTGAGAACATTTTGATTACAATCCATTAAATAAGAAGAAAATTCTTGTGTAAAACTGCAGTCATAGTGCAAAGTAAGAAAAGTTTCAGGAGTCTTTGAAATGTTTTGCAATCACACTTGTTTTGTAAAGATTAGAAGTTTAAAGTAACTAAAGTTATGTTTTTGTGTCAAATTATTTATGTCTGCCTATTTGCTCAAATTGTTGAGGTTAAATATGCAGTTATATAAGTAATATATATTTCTGGACCCCAAATTAAACTAAACAGTATATAAAATAATGCAAATTATAACATCAATGAGTTGTGTTTCTGTGTCTACCTCTGTGTCTGCCCATTTGCTCAGTGTATATCTTCATACATCAGGATAATAATATCAAATTAACAAATGAAAATTCTTAAAAGAGCTCTATTCAAATTGTTAAAATTAAATATGCAGTTATATATGTAAATAAATATTCTTAAAGCCCAAATTAAACTAAGCAGGATGAAAAAGTCGTATAGAAATCTGATTATAGAAACAATTGGGAAAAGGCCTCCTTTTGCAAGAGCTTTAAAGGCAGATTAAACCTATCTACTAGGCTAGGCAATTAAGAATCAGTTTGCCCTGTCATTTCCCAGTTTAAACCTTTTATCAGCCATAAAATGTAAAAAAAAAAAAAAAAAAAAAAAACAACAACAAAGATTAGGTTAGCTTTCACACAAGGGGAAAAAATGTTGATTGGTGTAACCTGGTGGCCTGCTGCCTCAGTCTCCCACTCCCGGGTTGGACAGCAGTGGAGGAGACCAGTTTAGGCCAGTCCTATGGGCAGTGGAAGGATGCCCAAAAAGGAGCTAGGTCGGTGCCATTTCAGCACTAAATTCTATTCCTTATCTGACAAAGGGGAGCAGGTAAAAACTAAAATGGTTAGAATGTGATAGAGGAAGCAGTTAAATCACAAACTTTTGTGTGGGAAGGTTAGATCTTCTCAAATAAACTGTAACTTTAGAAGTATCCAATCTATAGAGAAACAGGAAAAGCTTGTGTGCTAGGCTTAAGGATATAAATCATGTCATTTTTCTTTGTTCGGGGCAGCAGCCATATCTGGTTCTGCATCCCTTCTTGCAAAATTGAGAATAAATTCTTTTCTTCTCCACAATCTGGTAAGCCTTATTTTCTTCCAGAAGATTTCTTTCCAACAAAAAAAAGGCAATTAGTGGCTCTATTAACAAATTTCAGTCAGTAATAATGAAAAGTCCATAAAAACTATGGAAAGATCTTTCCTGGATTATGATTAAACAAATTAAGTAATTGTGTAATGTGTTTTAAAACCTGGTAGTCAGTATGCTTTTAAATTATTTATTTTCATAACTTAAACAAGAAAAGAAGTTTTTAGCTTCCTGTAAGGGAAAAAGAGAACATTCCTTGCATAAACTATAATGGTTTCAATTTTATTTAACTTGAGTATAATCTCCCATAGTCAATTTATAAACTAAATTAACATTATATGTACGAAATCTTTAGAGTAATGAAAATTGTAAGTTCACATTGGTGAGGCTAAAGGAAAAAGATTGTAGATAAGCTCTCTTAAATAAATTGAGTCAATTTCTTTAGTTGGTAATTATAATTTTAAAAGTTTATTTAAACATGAGGTGGCTAGTCAATGTGGTTATAGTCAATTATAAAGAGTTTGTAAAACATCTTCCAAACTGAAAATGTTTAAATTGTTCTAGTTCTAAAAGTCATTGTTAACTAAAAACTTAGATTGGTATTGGTTGCAAAAATAACTCCGTGATAATAAAACCTGTCTGAGGACCACCGCAAGGTACATATTTAAGTAAATGATAATAAAAAGTTATCTTGATTCTATTGGAAATCTTCTGTTTTCATTTTAACAATGAAAAATATTTTTTTTCCTTTATCACTGAAGTAAAGTACCTATTGTTATCTTCATAGTAAAATTGTGTAAGTAAACAGTCATTTGATATGTGTTGCATTAAATTGTTTAAAATATATATAAAAACAAGGAATAAACATTAACATTGTCAAACTCTTTTGTGCATTCAAACCAGGCCTTGAATACATGACAGGTTGCCTCTCCATGTGAGTTATTGGCTAGGCTGGTCACTGACCCCTCAATTAAAAATATTTGCTATATCAGCCTCTGGTTCTGCTCCTGAAGTCGATGGAAACTACGTTGCAGTTTCAAGCTCCTGCAGCAATCAATGATGACTCGGTACAGCCAAGTGTACAATGGATATTGCCTCCAGACTAGCACTGTTCCATAGTGTCAGAGAGCACTATGCACCAGGCTAGTAGAATACTAGAAAATCTCTCTAAGATCAAGGATGCTGCAACTTGCTCACTGTATGAAGAACATGCTAAGTGGAGCCATGATACCAGGATACTGTAAGTAAAACTTAAACACAATTGGAATTATGGCCTGCTCTCATGGAGAGATAACATGTAAAGTATTACAAACCTGAAACTTAAAACTATTAATTGCAACTCTAAATCCTTTGCATTAGGTAATAATACATTAATTAATATCAAGTGCTGTACTCTTATCCTGTACTAAATATATGCCTAATAATTATAACAATATCTTTTCTATTTTGGATCAAGTGCGAGAGTATATTGGACATGTTAAACTCCTAGTGAATTCATTTTCTAAACAGTTAATAAACATGTCTGTAGAATGGGGTGTCAGTCTCAGCCAGTCTCAGTCAACTTACTATATTCTACTGTACTCTACTGTGTAGCAAGAGTGAGGCTTGCTTGCTGATGGTGAGTCACCTATTTCACAAGTCAAAATTACTAGAAATTGTACAATTAAAACCAAGGTGTAGAAAACCTTTATTCTGTAGTTCTGATCACTCCCACAGCTGAAAACTAAGGGAATTTCCAACTTGGTGCTGTAATCCTGAATGAAGCCAGTTGCCCAGGGAGTGCCAGTTCACCAGGAGCATCTGACAGAGTGAATGAGTGCCAATCATTGAACAGGTTAGAATGTGTCTTCAGACAAAGCTAAGTGTCTGTTGCAATTTCTCTCTAAAGATAAATAACTTTAAAATGTATATATATATATATATATAGTTCCAACCAGTTTTTTAAAAAGGAGTGCCATCTTTATAAACACCTAACCTTGTCTACCTCTGTAATCCAATGACCTTTTTAAAAATGGGTATTCCAAATTTTTAATTAAGTTTGTTTCTTTCAGAATGAACATCTTATTAACCATATGAAAACTTCATCCAACTTCATACAGAATGCAGATCCATCTTTCTCCAGTTAAAATAAAATAAGAGTTTTGCACCTTGTTAGGCAATGACTACAGCCCATGGCCAACAGGAAGCAGTTACAGAAAAGAGATCATCTCCCTTCAGCACCCATTTTAGATTAAAGGTGTAAACTCTTTAAGGGTAAAATAAAATTAATAGATGGACCTGGAACCTGACTGGAAATCTGCATGAGCGCCGGTGGCCCCAGGATGACTACAGGGGCCCACGCCCCAGGATTCTGCTCTCCAGAATAAAAACTTCTAACTCCTAAAAACAGTCCTGGATGCTACACTGAAGATTGATAAATAATCAATTAAAACAACAAACAGCCATCCACCTCATAGCTCCAACAATATAATGCCAAAGCTTAGCAAGTTAAACTTTAGCAAAAGGGGGAAATGATGTGGGCTATGGGTGGGAGGCTCTTTGTCTCTTTAGAGATAACCTAAGCTGTCTGACTTGTGGGTGTGAAATGGTAAGAGCCTGCAGTCCTGCCCTTGGTAACAATGGCAATGACTCCAGTCCCAGGAAACAGTTTAACAATGCAAGGTCTGTAAACTTTAAGCATTTAGGGGAAATGCAAACCAAATATGCTAAAAGCTTATCTAGAATATATGAATCCATGATAAAAACTTACCTAGGATGTGGAAGATATATGCTAATTCAAGCCTATTGAGAACTGAAACAAAGGGACCATTTAACGTTTCCTCTCTGTATAAAAGGGATTCAAAAATCTTGTTTGGGGCTCAGGATTGAAACAGAAAGCTCCTGAGTAGTCCGTCAATAAACCATTTTTCCTTCTCAAAATCATTCCTGAGTCCTGGCCTGTCTATACACAAATAATTGAACCTCTCTCAAATTCTACAACAGTATCATACTATTTTCTGTATTTTTACCACTTATTTTACCATTTGTAATAATCTTCATTTCGACACTATTCTCCAAGTCTCTCTTTTCTTCCCTTTCAGGATGCAGTAGTTCCTTTTGTATCTCTTGTAAGTCTTTTGGTAACATATTCTATTAGGGTTTGTTTTTTTTTCCTATGAAAACTTTGGACTCACCCTCATTTTTGAAGTTCAGCTTTGCCAGATACAGAATTCTTGGCTGATGGTTTTTCTTTTTAAGTACATTAAGAACTTCATACCACTTTCTTCTCTCCCCATGGTTTCAGATGTGAGGTCAGCACTTAATCTTACTGAGGTTCTATTGTATGTGATGCTTTTCTTTTGCTGCTTTCAGAATTCTTTTTATCTCTTATGTTTGTCATTCTGAATAGCAGGTGTCTCAGGGTAGGTCTATTTGGATTTACTCTACTTCTGTTGCATTGTCCTTCTTGGATTTTGATATTTATAACCTTCATTGGATATTAGGATCCTATCAGATAAATGGTTACTAAATATTTTCTTCCATTGGGTAAGCTGTCTTTTTACTTTCTTGATAATCTCCTTTGAGGTGCAAAATGTTTTAATTTTGAGGAGGTCCCTATTTTTTTCTTTTGTTTTGTGTTTTGGGTGTGAAGTTCATGTAGCGATTTCCTATTACAAGTTCCTGTAGATGCTTCCCTACATTGTCTTCCAAGGTCTTTATGGTCTTGGCTCTTATATTTAGATCTCTGATCTATTTGAGTTGATGTTTGTATAAGGCATGAGTTGGTAATCCTCTCGTTCTTTTGCATATGGATATCCAGTTCTCCAAGGACCATTTGTTTAAGAGGCCATTCTTCCCAGTTTAGTGGGCTTTGTACTTTCTTGAATATCAGATGACTGTATATGAGAGGATATATGTCTGAACTCTCAATTCAGTTTCATTGGTCAGTGTGTCTATCCTGCCAATACAAAGCTGTTTTGACCACTGTAGCTTTATTGTATGATTTAACATCAGGTAATATGGTTCCTCATATTTCATTTTTCTTTTTCAAAAGTCTTTGACTGTTTGGGGCCTCTTTCCCCTTCAAATAAATTTCATAGTTAGACTTTCCAATTCATTAAAAAATGCTGTGTTGATTTTTATTGTGTTTGCATTAACTGTGTAGATGAGTTTGGATAGGATAGTCATCTTAATGATGTTTATTCTTCCTATTCATGAACGTGGAGTATTCTTCCATTTATTTAAGTGTTCTTTGATTTCTTTTAAGAATATTGTGTAGTTTTCTGTAATATAAGTCCTTTACATGTTTAGTTAAATTTATTCCTAGGTATTTGATTTTTTAATTGGTATTGCAAATGGTATTTTTTTCTTGATTTCCTCCTCAGATTGTTTAATATTGCTGTAAAGAAATCCTACTGATTTTTACACATTGATATTATACCCTGTGACTTTACTGAACACATTTATAAGTTCTAGAAGCTTTGTTTTAGATTTCTCATGGCTTTCTATGTAGAGAATCATGTCATCTGCAAACAGTGACATTTTACCTCTTCCTTTCCCAATTTGGATGCCTTTTGTATCTTTTTCTTGCCTCATGCCCTACAAGGTAATTCTAACACAATTTTAAATGGGAGAGGTGACAGCGGGTATTCTTGTCTTGTTCCTAATCTTAGAGGGAAAGATTTTACAATTTCAGCATGTATACGATGTTAGTTGTGTGTTTTTCATATATATCCTTTATCCTGTTCAGAAAGTTTCCTTCTATTCTTATCTTTTGCAGTATTTTTATTAGGAAAGGGTGGGAATTTTGTGAAATGCTTTTTCTACATCTATAGATATGATCATGTGATTTTTATTTGACCTGATTATATGGTGTATTACTCTGATTGATTTTCTTATTTTTAGGTTTCCTTGCATACCAGGGAAGAAACCCACTTGGTCATGGTGTATAATTCATTTGATGTGTTGCTGAATATAATTAGCAAGTATTTTGTTAAGGATTTTAGTATCTAGGTTCATTTGAGAGTTTGGTCTGTTAATTTCCTTTCTTGTGGTGTCTTTGTTTGGCTTTGGTATTATGGTAATGTTGACATCATAGAATGAGTTACACAATGTTTCTTTTATTTCAATGTTTTGTAAGAGTTTAAGAAGAATTGGAGTTAGTTCCTTCCAGATGTTTGGTAGAAGTCACCTGTAAGGCTGTCTGACCCCGGGCTCTCCATAGTTGGGAGGATTTAATGACAGATTCTTTCTCTTTACTTGTGATTGGTTTGTTGAGATCATCAATTTCTTCTTTTGTGAATGTCAACTGCTTATGTGTTCTTGTTGGTATATAGTTTTTCAAAATATCCTCCTATGATTCTTTTTATTTCTGTGGGTTTAGTGGTGATAGCCCCTTTCTCATTTCTTATTTTGTCCATTCACATCTTTGCTCTTTTTTCTGTGTTTAAAAAAACACTGGAAAAAGCTAAGGGTTTGTAAATTTTATTGGTTTTCTCAAAGAACTAGCTCTGTTTTGTTTATTTTTTCTAGTGCTTTCTTATTTTCTTTTTCATTTAGTTCTGCTCTGATCTTTGTTATTTCTTTCTTTCTTCTTCCTTTGGGGTTATTTATTCCTTCAATAATTCCCCTAAATGTGCAGCTATTTGTTTGATTTTAGCTATTTTTTTCTTTTGATATATGAATTTATGGCTATGAATTTCCCTCTCAGTACAGCTTTTGCTGCATCCCATGTTTTAATATGTTGTGTTATCATTTTCACTTATTTCAAAGTAGTTGCTTATTTCTTTTGAGATTTCCTCCTGGGCCCACTCTTTGTCTAAGAGTGTGTTGCTTGACTTCCATATCCTTGTGCCTAATCTGGTTCTCCAGCCCTTGCAGACTTTCAGTTTCATCCCACTGTGGTCAGAGAAATTATTTTGTATGATTCCAAACTTTCTGAATTCATTGAGACTTTCTCTGTGGCCTAGCCTGTGGTCTGTCTTGGAGAATGATCCATATGCACTTTAGAAGAATGTATTTATGCTGTATTTTGTTGTAGTGTTCTGCATATATCTTTTAGGTTCAGATCCTCTAATATATTATTCAAATCTTTGTTTCTTTATTGATTCTCTGTCAAGATGTTCTGTCTAGTGATGATAATGGTATATTAAAGTCTCCCACAATAATTTTGGAGTCATCTATTCCTCCATTTGGTTTATCCAGTGTTTGCCTCATGTATTTTGAGGCACTCTGATTAGGTGCATAAATATTTATGATTGTCCTTTCTTGATAAATTACCACTTTTACTAATATGTACTGCCCATTTTTGTCTCTCACAATAGTTTTGTTTTTAAAGTCTGTTTTGTCTGATATTACTATAGCTATTTTTGCCTTTTTTTGGTTTTTAGTTACTTGTAAAATTATTTTTCAGCTATTCACTTTCAACCTTCTTGAATCACTGGGTCTACAGTGAATTTCATATAGACAGCATATAGATGGGTCACATTTCCTTATCCATTCTGCCAATCTGTGTCTCTTTACAGGTGAGTTTAATCCATTAACATTCAGTGTTATTACCCACAAGAAATTACTTCATTAGCCATATTTTCTTTGAATTTGTGTGTGTCATATGTTGTTTTTATTTCTTTTTTGTCTTTTTTGTTGGTCTTAAAGTGTTCTCCAACTCCGACTTCTGTTTTTTTTCTTTCAAGCTACAGAATTCCCCTTAGTATTTCTTGAAGAACACATTTATTATTGGCATACGCTGTTTGTTCCTGTTTATCTGTGAATATTTTGAGCTCTCCATCAATTTTGAATGCCAGTTCTACTCAATAGAGTATTCTTGGATGGAAACTTTTTTCTTTTAGTATCTTGACTATGTCATACCACTGTCTTCTTGCCTCCATGGTTTCAGATGAGAAATCAGCACTTAATCTAATTGAGCTTCCCTTGTGTTGAATGGTTCTCTTTTCTCTTGCTGTTTTCAATATTTTCTCTTTGTCTTGAGCATCGGATATTTCACAAGTATGTTTTGGACTAGGCCTTTTGGGATTTATATTGTTTGGGTTGTGCTGTGATTCCTGGACATGTACCATCCATCTCCCTCAGTAAGCTTGGGAAATTTTCAGCCATTATTTCCTCCAAAAAACCTTCTGTCCCCTTTCCCTTATCTTCTCCTCTGGGATGTTTGTGCATTTTGTGTTGTCATTCAGATCCCTAAGTCTCTATTGGATTTCTTCTATCTTTTTATATAATAATTCTACTCTTTTTTTGATTTCAGATGTATTGTTTTCCACCTCAATAATTCTTTCCTCTGCGTATTCAATTCTGCTGTTATTTGCTTAGAGTGTTTTGTGATTTTTTTTATTTCTTGGATTGTGCCATTCATTACCCACAAATCTGTTATCTTTTTCCATATATTTACAATTTCTTCAGTATGCTCTGCAAGTGTTTTCTTAATATCATTAATCTCTTCTTTCACTTCTTTATACTGATCCATGATATTAGTTTGGACATCTTTGTTTAGTGCTCAATGTTCTGCTTCTCTTCCTCGTTTTAAGTTTGTTCATTGGTGTGGGCCATGTCTTCCTGATTATTGGTATGTTTTGTAATTTTTTGTTGCTCTCTGCTCATCATTTTATCTAGATGGGTTTCTTCAGTTGTTTATCTCCTCCATGTAGTCTCAGGTTTTATTTAGTTGCTGTTTTTGTGCGTGTATTAAGTTTTCTATTTTACACTTTGTTCTTCTTATTCTATTTCCTTGCTGTTGTCTAAGTTCCCTTGAATGAAAAAGTTTACATCCAGGGGAAGCAAAAGAAGTAAAAAAAAAAAAAAAAAGATTTAATAGTAATATTGATAGTAAATGTTAGCAGAAGAATCATATAAGTCCTAAGAGATTGAATATTAAACTCATGTAACAGTGTAGAAATACAGGAATAAAAAAGTGGTGCACCTACAAGGAAATGGGAAACTGAATATCAAAAAGAATATAGTGTGAGTTAACAGGTCAGTGTGATGAAGAGAGAGGGAAAGAGAAAAGAAAGGATAAAAATAGAAAGTTAATAAAGGATAGAAAACAGAATGGTTAGAAATAAAAAGTCAGTAAAATTGGGGACTAAACAAAGGTAATTGGAATGTAAGAACAACAACAGAAGTGGGAAGTTAGAAAGATGCAGGAGGGAAAAGAGACAGCATTGATTGCCAAAATAAGTACACAGAGAAATGAGAAAATCAAGGAAGTGGAAACACAGCAATCAAGAAACAAGCTGGCAGCATCAACTTTTAAAAGGGAGGGATAAAAAGGAAAGGTAAAAAAGAAAAAAAAAACAGACAAACCCACAAGCAAACACTAAGAACAAACAGACTTCCCTCTTAAGCCTCTGTGGAACTTGTCAGGCTACAGGTGTTTATCAATCAATTACTCTGCATTTTTCTCCCTGCAGATTTTGAAGTGAGTTTTAGTGAGTGTACTAAATTAAATTATATAACAAAAGTAACCTTTTTTTTAGGAAAAATAAGAGACCCAAGGGAAGCTAACACAAGGGTACTCTCTCTGCTTTCCCTGTCCTAAATTATCAGCTAGATGTTTCATATCCCATTGAGTCGCTACTCTAAGAGGAGCCAGGAATTGAAATACAGACCTTGTATATTCAAGACTGAAACTCCTACATGGAGACAAACTTTCCTGCTGGGCTGATTAGCTCTTCAATATTGGGGAAGGATTGACTCTTTGAAATTGGATAAATTGAAAATTAGGAATCTGTCCTTGTCCACCTTTTTTTTTCTAACTACTTTCTCTCCCAGGGCAGCATTAAGCAAAAGCCTGTGTGAGAGTTCCCTTCTGAAATTCAAATGGGACCCTGTTGACTTATCTCACCATAGGCAAAAAAAAAAATGACTCAGTCTCTTTGAAAGAGAGTACCCACACCTTCCTGGGATCCCTAAATATGCTCATGGAAGCTTATTAAGCACTTCCTACTGTCCCCCTCCCTTAGATGAGTTGCACAGGACTAATTAATTGCCTGGCTCCTCCTTCCCCCAGACCAATTTTCCCTATCCCAGGGAGGCTAGGTAAATCAGACTGCCTCAGCAGATTTACCTCTCCCTTCTTCCTGATTTCTCCAGAGGCCAGCGGGTATGGTTCTGAAAGCAAAAAAAAGGGGGGTCCTGACCATAGAACCCACACTCAGGGGATTCCTCTCCACCTTTCACCAGAACCCTCCCACTCTCAGAATTTGTCTCTTCTAGCTGACTGACAAGGGTCAGGGAATGCTGTGGCTTCCTGCCCTGAGGGAGGGGCTCAGCTGTCCAATAGCTCCTGCCTGAAGCATCAGAAACTCATGGTTTGACCTTGCACAATCACGCTTTTTGTTATGCTCTCTGCAGATGGATGCCCTTAAGCCTCCTGCTTTTTGGGTTCCCAAAACAGCTCAATCAGGAAGGATTTTGCTGCACTCAGTTGTTTTATTTAGGAGAGATGATGTAGGTGCACTTAATCTGTCACCATCTTGCCCCTCTCCATTTTTTGTTTTCTTGATTGAATTCTTTATACAAAGGCTTTGTTAATTTCAGAAGAAAATAAGTTAATATATGAAGGAAGAGAAGGTGGGAAGAGTGCTGGTGAAGGAAGGGATGGGTCTGTGTGAAAGGATCTTTGTGCAGGAATGCCAGACCCAGCAGGTAGACAGGGTGAAGGACATGTCACTGCTATTTGATAGGATTTGTCACCTTGTTGGTGAATGAACTGCAATTGCTTACAGAACTTTATCATATCACCATTTACATAATGATTTCAAGTACTTTTCACAAGATCAATTTTCTCAGTTTATTCAACTATTTTAAAAGCAGAAAGCTGGGAATGATACTTAACCTTTTCCCCCACATACCATCTAACTCTGTAGGGCACAGCTTTCTACTGGGATTCCCTCATTTTTGCCTGGAGCCAGAACCCTCAGACCAGATGAGAAGTGGCTCTTCTCATTCAAGACCCCCAGCCCTTGCCCTCTAAATTTGAGTCATTTTCTGGTTGCATAGCAAACAGGAAACCTGCTTCTCCTCCCTTGGGTCTGACCAATGCCACCAGACATTGAGCAGAGGGGCCACGGCTGATGAGACCACAGTAAGGAGTAACCATGTTTAAGGGTAAAGAACACATGTTGAGTCTGGACCTCAGAAATTCAGGGTCACCCCATTCCTCTCTGCACCCCACATTGGTCTGTAGGCAACATCTTCAGACTATCACACATAGCTTCAGAGAGAGGGAACCCACCCCATTCCCCACAGACAAAGCACAAAAGTTCTGCCAGAGTAGGGGTCCTGAATGTGAAAGAGAGCCCAGTGCTGACCCTGGTTCTTCCTTGCCCCTTCAGGTTTATGGGACTTGTTCTGTCCCTTTCCTTCACATGGCCTCAGTGTCCCCATCCCTAAATGAGGGCCTAGGGCACACATGTCAATTGTAGAATTGGAATAGAGCCTGAGGGAACTTTTGTTGATTCACTATCTTTTACCTAATCTATCCTTGAATAAGCCAGGATATGCAAACTATGTCTAGAATTAAATTCATGATCATCTTTGGGAATGGTTATTATGAAAAGGAAAATAACATTTTAATCACAGATATTTCTTTGTTTAAAAATTATTTCTAAACTGTTTTGACTCTTGACCCCTAACTGAAATCCTAAAATGACTGGGTATAAATAAGACATTAACAGAGTAAGGGATTTATTGTTCTTTTATTATTCTCCCAATTACTATGAACAATTAAAAGAATCAGGGAGTTATTGTTAAGTAAATACAGTTCAGGAGAGTGGCTGTGGCTCATGTGTTGAGTGCCTGCCTCCCACATGCGAGATCCTGGGTTTGGTTCCTGGTGTCTTCTAAAAAAACACAACAAAAAAGAAACACCAAGGAAACAAATGCAAAAAAAACCTCAGTGGTTAAGTGATGGTTTCTCACTTAAAAGGTCCCAGGTTCAATCCCTGGCCCTGGAACCTCAAAAAAACCACCACATCACAAAAATTCAAAGCCATTTACCTGGTAGATCCAGTCACAGAAATTCCTCTATTGTTTTATTTTTCCGTGAATAATATAACACCAGTTTGTTATTTCATTTATATACCAAACTCTCCTAACTGGCTCTCCTGTTCATAGAATTCCTTTAAATAAAATACATACCAAGAACTAAAAGCATCTGTAAGTAGTTAAGATTTCTACTTTCAAATCTTCATCAGGACTAACAGGGATGCCTAGGCCCACCATGACCCTGGACCACCACATGGCATTAATCTGCATCTTCTGCCCACAGGATCAGAGCTGTGAAAGGGGGGCTGTGTATCTGTGGGTCTTGGGCCCAGGAGGAACAGGACTCAGAGAAGGTGACCACTCAGGGGATGGCTGGTGGGGAAAGACAGAGAATGAGAAGGATTCTGCTGACCAAAAATAGCATTTGTCCTGAGCTTATGGAGGGATGGGAGGGCTAGGGAATATATAAAAAGGACAGAGAGGGGGAAAGGAGTTGTCTTAAATTGTCATGTTTCCATGCAAATAAAATCATGTACAATTGTGTCAAAGCACCCGTAAACAGAATGATACAGAGGCTATATTGTGTACTTTTAAGTTAATATGCATAGACATATCTAAATAGGTAGACATTAATACTGGTGTGAATGTGTCTGTAGGTAAATATAGCCACAGTTAGTTTGGCCTCACTGGGCCCAGGGCCTATAGTCAGCCTTATTTAGGCAACTGTCTGGACATAGGAAACAGGGTTGTGGTCTGTAGATCAGGACAGAAAGTGGTCATAAGAGACCCAGGTGGGACTTTGCCTTGATTTAGGAGTCCCCACGAGAGTTTACGTTAAGAAAGTCAGTTGACTTTAAAAAAAGAATCAGGAAGCCATTATAAATGGCTTGGCCTGGAATTGTCTCTTAATAAACAAACATCTATCTACTGTTATAGGTTAGTGATATTGACCAGACTCAGACTTCGAATAAAGTTCCAATTGAGAGCTTTTTTAGCTGTGTTGCGACTGTCTCATCCTACATGGAGGAGAGAGCAGCCCTGAGTTAAGGGAAGAGGTGTTTTTATAGCCTTTCAGGAGCGGGGGTTACTAGCAAGCAAGCAGGCATAGAAGCGGAACACTGTGGTTAGCTGAAGATAGCATATCTATTTTTTCTTTTTAAAAAGCCCTTTCTTGTGAGGAGTCCCATGTTATTTATTGGTCCTTTTCTTGGGGACAGCCCTAAGTTATTTATTGGCAGTCTCCTTGGAGACAGCCTAAGTTATTTATTTATCTGAAGGCACTTGCAATTCCTATTTCCTAATGTGGTTCTATTCCTATTTTCCCAATGTGGACTTACCCTTACACTACCAAGAAATGAAAGGCCTTCCAAATGGTGTGTTTAACTCTCATGATGATTGTCGTCCTGTGCAGCAGCCCTTGGGGATGCATCCCTAGGAGGAGGTTTCCCTAGGAATCCCTCCACATTGAAAGCTCTCAGCACAGGGTCAGGGACAAATCATTTGTGGGAGGGGCTTAGCAGTGTTGGGAATGCTGATGAGTCATTTCAGATATAGTAGCTTTAAAACTCTCATGACTGGCTTGCCTCACTGTCACTTTTGCAGAAAATCCTCTTGAGAAATACCTGTGAAGAAATAAATTTATTTTGAGATCTTTAGGGCACAGCTAAACTAAAATAATTACACTTGCAATTGTCTTAAAATTAGCCCAATAAACATGTTTTAGCAATTTAGCATTAACTGGCTTTGCATACCCCAGGAAACTAGCCCAACATAGGCTCTCAATTTGTAGGTAGGCAGGGATGTTTATATAGTCCCAAGCTGCCTTGGCACTCTTTGCCCTGCTTCCCCTTCAGGGAACTCCTTCCCACCTGTGGCATTTGGAAGCTTTTCTGTAGGGGTCAGTCCTACAAAACAGTCAATACCATGCCTGATGAATAGATTGTCACTGCCATTTGGTGGTTATGTCTTCTGGGTCAACAACAAAATCCTCCATTTAAATTCCCCACAGTTGCACATCCTGCTAAAGTGCTTCTTGTATTCCCTGAGCATGTGAATTGTGGAATTTCCTTTCTGACCCCCGAAGGGTCTTCACCTGGTGTTCCACTGCTTTTTCCTTAGCTGCCCCAAGGGTAGAGAGGGGAGCTGTGGAAGGGGAGCAGATACTTGGATCCTGGCCCCAGATTTGGACAGGAGGTACGTCCCAACTGGGAAACATGTCATGGGGAGTCAAGAAGGAGGAACAGGTGCCAGAGAGCATCCTCCCTTCACTCAGACCCTTCTGTCCATATTTTATCCCAGCTCCAGCTGTCACGGCCAGGCTCCGATTGTAGCACTGGGGACATCTTGATCAGATATATGTGATGTTACACTGGGGCACCACTTCACATCACCCTCCTTCCCCCAGGTGCTTGGCTCCCTCCATGGAGTCCCCACCCTCTCAGAGCCCTCCCTCTCTTATGCCCATCAACTCTCTGCTGTGTCCTTTTAGGAAACATCCACAGAGATCTAGAAAGTTCATCTGGGTAGAAGCTAAATGTCTGCCTCCCTGCCAGTGATTCTCTAATATGGCTAGGAAAAGTGAGGGATGGGATTTGCCCCAGACTGGGGAGTTTCCCAGAGGCCCTCTAATTTTTAAACTGCCCCCTGGTGGGGGGTAGTTGAAAGAAGCCTGTGGCTATATCCCATATTGCATTTACACTGATGCTTCTAGCTTTCAGAATGTCTGCATTTGAAAGAAGTGATTGAAATCTGCTATGGGTTTGGGAGCAAATGTAAGGGATTGTATCTTTTTTTTTCTATCTGGTGGCACCATCCTCTTTTTGGTGCTTCATTTTGCATGTGGGGGCAGGGGCTGCACCTCACTGCACAGGTCTGGGATGCCTTTATTTTTTAACAGGAGGTTCCAGGAATTGAACCTGAGTCCTACATATGGTAAATGGAAGCTCAATTGCTTGAGCCACAGCTGCTTCCTTAGGGTTGCATCTTAAATGATCAACCAAGCCTGAAGCCATCTATAGGAAATTATTCTCAGATAACTAAAAGAACTTCATTAATGCCACATTTGGGAACCTGCACTAAATTCCTGTGACAGGTGACATCCTTCCATCTAAGCTCAGAAGCTTCCTGTGGAATAACAGTTTGAGAACTGGTCTCTAAAGGCAAGTTAATTCTTCAGCTGAAATTCAATGGGTGTTTTAGGCAAAGTCCCCATGGTGGTGACACATTTGGGGATGAGACCTTTATCCCGGGACTGCCCTTCATATATCTCTGCTTTGGGATCTGGCTTTGGCTGAGAAAATCCTGGGGAGGCCTGTGGAAGGAGGTTGGTAGGGGAAGACCATAAGATGGCCAGCCAATGGCCACTATATGGGGCTGATGCCACCCTTGACCTGAGAACACAGAGACTGCTGATCCCCAGATCTTGGGGAAGGGCAAATGGGAACCATCTGTTATCTTATGTATGCAATTGCCAGGGTTTCTGTTTATTCCAGGCAAGGTATTAAAACATCAATAACAATACTCAACAGACTTCAGCTCCTACACTTTGATTTATTGGACTTACCCCACTCAGCTAACAAGGAGTTGAAGAATGTCAACCAACACAACATGGAGCCTAGAGTGCCTACAACTGAAAGCAGGAGGATTGCATCCAGTACCCATGTGGAATCTAATCCCCTTCTTGGCATAGATGTGGAATGGACACAACCAAGCTAAGGTCCACAGGAAGGAGGAATACAGTAAGGATTACAGTAGACTTAATGATATTCTATTCATGAACTTTTGTGGTTAACAATCGAGAAAGTGTGGCATTGGTGTGGAAAAAGTGGCCATGGTGGCTGCTGGGTGCGGGGAATGGGAGGAGGAGGTGAGCTGTGGAGGCATTTTGGGACTTGGAGTTTTCCTGAGTGGTGCTCCACGGACAATTGCCGGACATTCTATGTCCTCCCATGACCCACTAGATGGAATGTGGGAGAGTGTGGGCTATGGTGTGGACCATAGGCCATAGGGTGCAGCGATGCCCAGAGATGTATTCACCAGATGCAATGGATGTGTCATGATGATGGGAGAGAGTGTTGCTGTGGGGGGAGTGGTGGGGTGGGGGCAGTGGGGGTGAATGGGGACCTCATATTTTTTGAATGTAATATTTTTAAAAAATGAGTAAAAAAAACACAATACTATGGGAAGTAAGAGCAATAGAAGTGACTACTAGTCACTGCTGTTGGATAAGAATTGTTCCAATAGTCACAATTCCTCAAGGGGGCAGGGACTGGGCTTTTGTATGCAGGAGGAGGAGGCAGGGACACTTCTGTAAAGGGGTGTGTGGGCCTATGTAGAGTGGTTGCCTGGGTTTGATCTGTGACTGATGTGTGACCCTCCCTCCTGCTGATAGCTCACCTGGCCCAAGGCTTGCTGGCAGTAGGAGCCTTGGTTGATCCAGGCTGCCTGGTAACATGGGCAGAGGGATTTCCTCACAAAAAATGTTCCATGACTGTGTCAAAGGGGCCTCCCCAAGGCTGGAGATATACTCAGGGTATCTTCTATCACAAGGCTCAAAGAAAAGTTCTGTCCATACCATCATCTCCATCTTTTTATGTAAAAACCTGGCCTTATGAATTGTTGGTGGGAATCTGCCTTGTCTATCAGCCAGCTCTGCAGAGAACTGTCTCTCTCCTTTTGTAGGTAAATAGAGGAGGGCCTCAGAGTCTTTAGTGTTAGGACTCAATTACCTCCGTCTCTTTTTTTCAGGGATGAGAGGGGCCACTCACACGCCCAATTACACTTACCAGGCTGCCCTTTCTCCTCATTCCCCTCTTTTTCCACCTCTTGATGATCATATTTATTTTTTTGAGGTTTTGTGACCAAGAAAACAGCTGCTTAAAGATTTGTGTACAAGATTGTATGTGGAAATATTTTCCATTCTCTTGAGTAAATATGTACAAGTGGGGCTAAAGGACTATTTGTTAAGTGTATGATTTACTTTAGAAGAAACTAATATTATATTACAAAATGGCTGCTTTTTTTGTTTTGTATTCATATGAGTAAAACATATGAGTTCCTGTTGTTCTGCATTCATGCCACTATTTGATATTCTCATTTTTTTCAAACTAGTGGTAGTGGTATCTCACGAGGTTCTAATTTGCATTTCCCTCATGGCTAATACGTAGAACATTTTTTCATATATTGTTTCCCATTTATATATATTTTTAAAAAGGTACTATTAAGATCACTTAGCCATTTCTAAAATTAGGATGTTTGTATTCTTATGGTTGAGGTTTTCTTTTATGGTCAAAGAAGAAGCTTCCTTCCTTCATTTTTCTCCCCACTGAAAACAACTGTGACATTCAGAACATAGCCTGCTGCAAACACACAATAAGACATTTAATCATGAGCTATACTAGGTTAGACATGCTTATGATTAACCAGGAAAATAGATTCATGAGTTATGATTCATTGTTATTTCTCCATCAAGGCTAGAAACAGGAGAATATGTATGGTTGAGTTTTGAGTATTCTTTGTGTATGTCTCTAAGGAAGAAATACAAATGGCCTAAAAGCACATGAAAAGATACACAGTTCTGTGGTAACCACTCTGGTCAAGGGCAGTCTGGGGCACCTCCCTGAAAAAAGACCCTCTTCCAAATCCTAAGCTTATACCGACGTGCTTAGGCTAAGAGACACCGTGTGTTCCCATGAGAGACACAGCTGGAGATGGATGAAACAAAAGGCTGAGTGAGTGTTGTGCAGTGTCAACACACAGAGGAAACATGGGAAGTGCACAAAGTAGGACCCCATTATATTGTATGCTGGAAAAACTTTGCCTGACCTTTCCATGAAGATGTGGCATAAAGTTCTAGCCAGGAAATGTTAGAATGCTTTTTGAACTAGAATGGCTGACTTTTGGCATGGACTGGCCCCAGGAAGGCACCTTTGACACTCAATCATCCGTAAAGTCCATGACATGTTAGCCAGAAAACCAGGGTGCTCTGACCAGTTCCCCTATATTGATGCATGGCAGGACACTGTGAGTCAAAGTCCGCCCTGGTTAAGGAAATGTATTACGAAGGAAGCCAGGATTTGCCTGATACAAAAGCCCACAGGTGCTGTCTCAGGAACCAGGCCAAACATGTGCTTGCAAAGAGTCCAGAGAAAGTAAGCCCCAAATCTAGTGCCAACCCACCCATTCTAGAGGGGCCAGATGAAGATGACCTCCCACCACCTTATGTGATTGTTCCTACAGTGCCAGTGCCGAGGAGTGGGGATGAGCCAATTTTCCCAAGCAATGTAACCTCGCTGCCCCCACAGTCATCTCCACTGCCGTCCTCCCTGGGCAGCATGACCTCGCTACCCTGACAGCTGTCTCCACTGCCATCCTTCCTGAACAGCGTGACCTCACTGCCCCCACACCCACCGTCCTCCCTGAGCAGCACTTCCTCGCAGCCATTCCTGCAGCCGCTTCCACAGCCATTCCCACAGCTGATTCTGCAGCTGCTTTCTCCAAGCAACACAGCCCAGCTGCTCCTACAGCCACCCCCACAGTCCTTTCCACAGCCGGTTCAGTTCCACGGCCGCTTTCTCCAAGAAACAGGAGTCAGCTGCTCCTGCAGCTGCTTCCACAGCCGGTTTCGCAGCTGCTTTCTCCAAGCAACACAGCGCAGCCACTCCCACAGGATGTTCTGCAGGCAATTTCTCCAAGCAACATGGCCCAGCCACTCCCGCAGGTGCTCGCACAGCCGGTTTCTCCGAACAGTGCAGCCTCTGCACCTCTGCAATGGCTGTCTCCACCAATCTTGACCTCTGGCAGCATAGTGCTGGCCATCACTCAGGGGGAGTCCCTGAAAGATAACAACTCAGACCACGAGGACCCCCAGGGACAGGTGGAGCAGGGAGAAGGGCCACCCTGCATCTCCCTCTCTCTGAAGCCTGGGCTCCAATTTATTATGATGCTGATGGCCATATACAAGGAGAAAACTAAACGTTCGTTTACCAACCCTTCATTACCACTGACCTCTTTATCTGGAAAAGTCACACCCCATCATACTCAGAGAAGCCTCAGGTCATGATGGACCTCTTCCAGTCCATCATTCAAACCCACAACCCCACCTGGGCTGACTGTGAACAGCTCCTCATGACCTTACTCAATTTCAAGGAGAGAACATGAGTCACAAAAGGAGCTTTCACCTGGCTCAAGGAGCACCCATCTGGGGGAATCCTGGACAGTGATCAATATGCCCACGCACAGTTGGGAGACAAGGACCCCCAATCGGATCCCAATGACATGATGAGGTTCAACTCATTAGAAACTTTCCTTAGGGCCTTAGTTGAAGGGTTCAGAGCTGGGAGCCGAAAGGCAGTAAACATGGCAATGACCACCCACCCAAGTCCTACAGACTCTCGAGGGAAGTTGGCTCAGATCTAACAGGATTGAGTCCTGCCATTTATTTCAAACTTTGGGGTGTGATACGATACTACTTTTGTTGTTGATTTTCAATGTGTTCTACCTTTTAGCCATGGTAGCTCTTTCCAGTGCACCCTATTGCTCTTTACTATAACCCCATCATTGAGGGGTTTATTTTATACATATTTACTTTTTGGTACTACAAAATATTCCAGGTCCTTCTTGCATATTTCTTTCCTAGAAAGAGCAATTTCTCTAAGAAGACATTTATTGGAGAATGGTTTTAAAACCTAGAGCCTGGGCATTATCTCTGCTCATTGTTACTGCAGCCTCGAGGGCCTCTCTGCAGAGAGTGTAAGGAAATATATGTGTATATACTAAGATGTGTACATGCACATATCTAGAAATATGTGTACATACAATCTTCTGCATATTTATTCACCTACACATGAGTTCATACTGATTTGTCTAACTCTAAACCATTATCACATAGAACTTCCTAGCCTCCTCCCCTTGCTTATCTGTAAGCTCTCACTTCATAGTGAGAAAAATATTGCTTTAACTGCCATCTATCAATGGATTTCTTGATTCTAGTGGACAATTTCAGGATTGTTAATCCATACATGGTGAAATGGTATTTTATCAACTAGAATACAGTATTTATACCCAATTTCTTTTGACTTAATTTTACAGGCTCTATTCATATCCAGTACTACTCTCCAGCACCTTTGCCTTCAGCCCCTCCTGTCAGGGCAACTTATACATTTTTTATAAAGTTAGATTTGCAACACGTTTATTCTATCTGAGATTCCCTTGACCTTGTAATTGATTTTTAATTAGCATAATTAAGGTTCTTTGTGTTGACAAGTTAATTGTGTTTTAACAAATGTACAATAACACATATCTATAATTACAGTAATACAGGATAAATTCAGTGCTCTAAAAAGCCCCCTGTGCTCCACCTATTCAACCTTACTCTTTACTTAGGCAACTAGTGACTATTCTATTGTCTGATTGTTTTGCCATATCCAGAAAGTGATATAATTGATATCAACATATGCAGCAATTTAAAATTGGTTTCTTTTAGTTAGCAATAACCATTTAAGACACATCAATACCTTTTATGACTGGATGGGATATTTCATTTTTCTCAGTAATGTTCCATTTTATAGATATAGCACAGTGAATTTAACTTTTATCCTTTAGAACATCTTCATTGCTTTCAGATTTTAAAATTACAAATACAGGTGCTATAGACATTCATGTGTGTGTTTTTGTATGAGCTTAAATTTTCATATCTATGCCTAGAAATTTCATATCTATGCTTAGAAGCACAATTGCTGGATTGTATGGTGTGTTAGTCAACCAAAGTGGTGCTCATGCAAAGTACCAGCACTCTGTTGGCTTTTATAAAGAGTATTTGGGTATAAGCTATCAGTTACAGGCTCTAAACAGTCCAATTCAATGTACCATAAAAGGTACTTTCTCACCCAAAGTCTGTTGCCACATGTTGATGCAACATGGCGGGCACTTTCTGCAAGGGCTCAACCTTCCTCCCTCTTCTTAAAGCTCCAAGGCTCCAGCTTCTTCTGATGTAAGCTGTAAACTGGCAAAAGGTCTTTCTCTCTTCATGGGGCTCATTCCTTTCTGGTCTCAGCTGCTCTGGTCTCTTCACAAGGTCAGCTGCAGACTATCAGACTCATCTTTCTTCAGGGACTCACAAGATCCTGTCTGAAGACCTGTTTCTCTTCTGTGTTCTTCTCTGTTTTCTCCTTCACTGTATGTTTACTACAGTGTGAGAGTCTGTTTTACCCCCGCCAAAGAGTTGGTGACTGAATCATGTATGCCCTAATGACTTGGTCAAATAAAACCCCTGATCTTGATTTAATAAATTAAAAGTGAAACCTCTGAATCGAATGCAATCTAATATGCCCAGAGGAATAGAGCTTACAAACACAATTCAATATGTATTTTGGAATTCATTAATAATATGTAAAAATTCTACATACTGTAATACTATGTTCATTTGTATAAGAAACAGCTAAAGTGTATTCTGGCTGCACAATTTTGTGTTCTCACTAGCACTGAATGCAAGTTTTATTGCTCTAAATTCCTAATAACAATTGGTGGTGTAAGATTTTAGGTTTTTGTCTATTTTAATAAGTGGATGAAGATATATTATTGTGGGATTTTTAAATTACATGGAATTTTTAAGTTATGATTTAAATATAAAAATATCAAATTTAATTAATTTACAGTTATGTAAATTCAATTTAACTTTTGTGGTGCTATATTCTGGGAATTCTTCACATAGTATGAAAACATTAGGGGGAAATGGAAAGGACAAATGATTTTATATGGCTATGAGTTTCCATAAAAGAGTCAGTAGGTTATCAGAAGAGTATTGCTTATGCATGCCTTGGCAGGGTCCCAGAAACAGCAAAGTAGATACAACCCCAGATACTGGTTCTCATGAGGGCTACAGAGACCCACAGGTTCTATGGTCATGGCAGATGGCTCTGGAGTTCAGAGCCATGTCAACTGGCCCTACTTTGGAGTTTGTATTCCTGAGTGTGATGGAGTTGAACTCAGATGTGACCTTTCTACACAAGCTTCTTCTGTCACTTTTTCTGAACCTGTGGTTGGCACTGGGGTTGTTGTATACTCAGGAGACCTGAATCTCTGGATCTTCCATGTGACAGCCATGCCCTGAGCCTCAGCAGACTTGCAACTCCTACCCTCTGGTTTATTGGACTTACCCTGGCCAGCTAACAGGGAGGTGAAGGTCAACCACCACACCAGGAAGCCAGGAGTGCCTACAACTGCAAGCAGGAGAACTGCATCTATCATCCATGTGGAATCTAAGTCCCCTCTTGATACAGATTTGGAGTGGACATAACCATCCCAAGGTCCACAGGATGGAGGAATAGAGTATGGTTTATTGTGGACTTAGTGATAATCTACTATGGAACTATTGTGATTAGTAATGGAAGAAATTGTAGCACTGATGTGGAGAAAGTGGCCATGGTAACAACTGAGGGTAAGGAGAGGGAAGAGAAGATATGATGTGGCGGCATTTTTAGGACTTGGAATTTTCCTGGGTGGTACTGCAGGGTTAGTTGCTGGACATTGTATAATCTGCCATGGCCCACTGGTGGACTGGGGAAGAGTTTAAACTACCATGTAAACCATTACCCATGTGGTGCAGCAGTGCTCCAAAATGTATTCACCAAATGCAATGAATGTGCCATGATGAAAGAGGTTGTTGATGTGGGAGGAGTGGGATGAGGGCGTGGGGGATATATTGGGTCCTCTTATATATTTTTTAATGTAATATTTTAAAAAAATAAAGAGAGAAAAAAAGTATGAGGGATTCCAATGCAAGCTCTCCATCCCCCATACCACCTCCCTTTTTCAAGGTAGCTGTAATATTTATGATGTTGTATTTGTAAAAGCCATTCATTAAAAAAATGCACATTTGAAAAAAATGACTCTCTTGTGGTACAGACTAACCTACTTAAAGCAGTAATCTAAAAAATGAAAGCATCATTGTGACATTTATCACCACTTCACACATCTAACAAATACTGAAAGAGGCAACTGCCATTGTTATAACCATTTTAAAACCAAAAACTTAAGCGCAAATCAGAATTAAGGGAAACTACAGAATTTTCACATTTGCATGTAATTTTAGCTGAACTTTCAAAAATTCCACATATAATAAAACCACAACATTGAATCAAAACATTTAAGACTTGTGACAAAATTACTCTATAGAAGCAAGGAATAGAGAGTGGAAATTTAACAGCAGTATATTTCTAGGATAAAATTCAATCAATTATTTCCTTTATCATAAAACAAAAGTCAGTGAGTCAACATTTTAATAACAGTAATCAAGTTATTTACTATTCAAGAATTTGCATTTCAATTTGTACCTTTAATAGGTATCCACCCATATACTTAGATTAAATTAAATTTGGCCATCAAAAACACTTCACTCAGAATTCTAATTTTAAGCATAAACCATAACTTTTCAAAGCATAGTCAAAAACTATACAATAATGCTACCATTTAGATTTATATGCTTCATCTGAAAGTCTTATCTTACAAACAGCAGTTTTGCCCTGTTTCTCTAGAATAAATATCCCTATGTCTAAACCTTTAAATGATAATAAAAAAGACAGATTCAAATAATTCATGCTATGCATTTTCCTTCATCGGAGTTTAATAAAAACAGAACCATCTGGTGGTGGAGCATCACCTTCCTTCCCAGTTAGTCTCTACCATCCCAGAAGCAGATGAGAGCTCTTTATTATATTTTTGGAAAAAAATAATACTTTAGAAAATATCACCCCATACATTTTTATAATGTGTGATTTCACATTAATTTAGCTCATTGTTAACATCTGCCTTTATTTATAAGAATAGTATTTCATTGTGTTTTACACTTGTGAATTTTATTTGCATGAGGCAGCATGGTTTATCAATTTTTGCTATTTCTTTGGCATAAACCTGTGATGCTCAGGACAGCTTTGGTCATCTTTTCTTAGGACTTCTTATTAATGTGTTGCTCTGTTGTCAGTCTTTCTGATAATCCGTTCTTCTGACTGCAAGATTTAGCACCGTACGTAATAGTCTTTCAGATGAATAGTTGCATTTCCATTTGTTTTTGGAGTTCTTGTGATTTCTTGGAAATCTTGTAGAATTCAGGGCAGAGTGGTGAATGTGATTTCTCAGCCATAGAAATTCCCAATTTAAATGGACAAGCACTGGCTTAGCTCTGCTAAACTACCCAGTGACCAGGTTTTTCCATGAAAGAACCAGCGTTGGTGCCAGATTGAATGTGTTTGGATGCCAGTGCCTCTCCTTTGAACCACCAGGCTGTTTCTTGTTTCTATTTCTAAAGCAGATCTTGCTACAACTAAAAATTACCAGTCCTGGGAAAACAGTATTTTTATGTCTAAAATGTAGCTTTTGCCAATATATGCTGAGGTCTCATTGAGGTAAACAAAACAAGCTTAGCCGAAGGGTGACTTCTACTTGTAAAAGCCGAACTTGGTATGAGTGAGAATAACATATTGCACTGTTAAAGCAATATCTGTTATATTTTAAATATAGCATTTGCCATAGACACTGACACCTAGGGAAATAGAATTGGTAAAATAAAGTGGGATTTTATTGTGAAAGTGCAACGTCACATGATTCAAAATATGCAGGAACCTTTAAACCAGAAGTGCCAATGCCTAAAATATCACATTCTAGCTGTATCTGGAGTTTGCTATATCCCAGCATTGCTCAGATAAATGAACAAAGTCTAGGCAAATCAGGATTTGTGCTTATTATCCCAAACTACTTAAGAAATACTGAGCTTGGCTAACCCAATGTTTTTTAGCGTTTATTTTTTATTGTGTTATTTGAAGATACATGGATCACAAAAAATGTTACATTAAAAATTATGAGGTTCCCACATAACCCACCCCCCACCCCTCCGCTCCTCCCACAGAATGCTTACTTGGAAGGGTATATATCCTTAGCTTAGGATTCTGTTAAGATCTTCTGACCATTTTTTAAATCAGCATTTGCTTTCTTATTTTGGGGTGTTAAGGTTTCTTTGTAAATTTGGATGTAAATCATTTAACAGGTGTGTTTTGTTAATATTTTTTCCAAATCTGTAGATTTTCTCTTCAATCCTTTATCAATGTTCTGCATAGAGCAGAAATTTACATTGAATAGAAACAACTTATAAATTTTCATTTCTCATAGATCATGCTTAGGGTGCTTTATCTAAAAATGCATTTCTACACCCTGGGCCCCTATATTTCCTATATGTTTATTCTAGAAGTGTTATGCTGCATTTTACTTTTAAGTGATATGATTCATTTTTATTTAATTTTTATAAAATATTTACAATCTGTGCTTCAGTTCCTTTTTGTTTGGCCTGAATATAACTTATTGTTCCAATACCATTTGTCGAGAAGACCAAACTGTCTACATTAAATTGCCTCTGTGAAACACCCATTAAACACATTTGCAGGGTGTTTTATTCTATTTGTTTATTTGTCAACAGGATACTGTTTAATTATTGTGTTTTTATATTGTGTTGCAATTAGGTAATGTATTTCCTACAACTTTGTTCTTCTTCTTCTTCACTATTTTGTCTCAGGTACAAAAAGACTGGTCATTAGGTTTGTTGATTAAAATAAAGTCTGAGATAATTTGTAGTGGCATAGTGTTTTTCATTTTGGATAAGTATGGCTAGTCAGAAATTATAAAGGAGAAACAGGAGCATTTGATTTCCCTGACATTTTTAGATAAGGGAGTTAAATCTATATAAAATCTATAAAAATATAAATTTAATGTGCTTTTAAAACTAATCACACCATGTATTATATTTTTTATGATTACTGTGTGTGGCTAAATTTGCATTGCTCTGTTATCTCTTCTAGGAATTTCATCCTCTACATGGAAACAGAAAACCAAACATGTGTCTAAGATTTTGCCCTCCTGGGTCTCTCAGATGATACGGGAGTGCAGCCTCTCCTCTTTGGGCTGTTCCTGTTGATATAACTGGTCACCTTCCTGGGAATCTGCTCATCATCCTGGCCATCATCTTGGACTCCCACCTCCACACATCTATATACTCCTTCCTCTCCAACTTGTCTTTTAAAGATATCTGTTTCACCTCCACCACAGTCCCAAAGATGCTGCTGAACATCTAGACAGAAAGGAAAATCATAACTTTTGAAAGTTGCTTCAGACAGATATATTTTTTCATACTTTCTGGACAATTAGATAACTCCCTCTTGACTGTGATGCCCTAAGACCACTTTGTGGCCATCTGTGACTCCCTGCACTACACGGTCATCATGAACCCCCGGCTCTGTGTCCTCCTGCTGCTGACATCCTGGTTATTGAGTGTTTATACTCCCTTTTATAATGCTTAATGGTTTAGCAATTACTTTTTTGTTCAGAGTTGGAATTGCCCTACTTTTTCTGTGAACTTAATCAGGTAGTCGACTTGCTTGTTCTAGACACCTTTCTCAATGACGTTGTGATGTATTTTGCATCTAGACTTCTGGGTTTTATTCCACTCAGTGGGATCCTTTTCTTTTTCTCCAAGTTTGTAGCCTCCATTTTCAGAATTTCATGAACTTAGGGCAAGTATAAATCATTTTTTACTTGTTGGTCTCACATCTCAGTTGTCACCCTGTTTTATGGTACAAGTCTCAGAGTGCATCTTAGCTCTACTGCTCCTGAAAACTCAAGGACAAGTGCATTAGTCTCAGTGATGTACATGGTGGTCATTCTTATGCTGACTTCATTTATCTATAGTCTTAGAAACAAGGACACAAAGCAGGCCTTTAAAACACTGAGACACATTCTCTCTATAAAAGGATTCCTGTCTCAAGTTTAGAAAATTGCTCATGACTAATAGAGATCAAACACTGGGAAATCTAAATTTAAATTCTTTATAAGTATATAGAAAGATAAGCTGTTATTTGTCTAATATCAGAACTCTATTTCTTTAATTTTTTTTTATATCAAGGATACCTGTTTCTTTTGTATTATTTTACATCTTGTGGTCTTTCTTATTGTATTCCCTGAAATCAGTATTGAAGGTAGAAACTGCTGCCAGGATTTTCAATAGTGAAATATTTCACACAGGTAATTCTGTATATATAAAATTAAAGCAGGTGCTGGAGTGATGAAGGTGTACTGCAGTCACTGCCAGCACTTGTGTTTAATGGCTTTGGTGAAAATAATCTCTCTTAGCAAAGGCTGTGTACCAGCTACCAGGGTTTTTATTCATTGACTCCAGAAAGATGTCACATCCTGATCTGGAGACATCATCTAATTGGTTTACAATAATTCAAATTCCATCTCTGATATAATCCCTTCTCCTGCACATTCTAAATCATAAGTTAAGTGAGGTTGTAATCAACAGCACAATCTTTGATCCTTCAAACACTGATGGTCTCAATAATTTCTGTATTTCTCCCCAGTGATGTAAGGTTACCCCTTAAAACTTATTTTCATAGTTAAGGACTTTTTTTCTGGAAATTTCACTAAGCCCTTCCTACAATAATAATTCATATTTACAGATCACAAAAATAAGGTGCATGTTTTCCCTATTTGCTATGATACTTTTTCTCAAATATTAAACCCAGATATTAGAACACAATTTTAGGTTTTTATGGAGACTTACTGTGGTTGCATAAAAATTTTTAAAAATTAGATTTTTTAAAGTACACCATTAGTGAAATATAAAGAGGATTTCAACTCTGTTATCTTTTCCTAGAATGTACCTACTTACCTAGACCTTTACTCACTCCCCTATTCCTGCATCTTCAATTTTTCTCTCAAAAAAATATATTCCTGGTTTTATCAGTAGATTTTTAGCCTTATCCAGGACACTAAAATATGTGGAAACAATGATTCACTCTAAACTAGGACATAAATTTGCTCTCATGGAAAACTAAATTTATTCCTTAAGAATCTGTACCAAAAAAATACAAACATCAAGATACAAGAAAAAAAATCATATTGTGTGTTATTGATGAAACTAAACTGCATTTTAGGGTTTTTAAAAAATGGGAAACCTTGAAGAACAGCCTTAAAATTTGGCTTTCAACTAAAGAAACTTCAATAAATTGAGTGAGAGATAAACACCAGGTTACAGAGGGAAACAATATTTTTTCCTGGAGAAGTGGGAGACTTGGTTGCTGCCTGTAAACCATGAAGTGTTTTTTAGACAGAAGTAGGTGAAGACTCATTGTGAGTGAGCTCTGTTCTCTTCAATTGTATTATGTTGTGTGTGTAAAATAATTATCTACTGGGACCGTACCATGAGAAATTGAGAGAAGATGAACACTGTCAATTGAAGATTAACTGTCCAGAGTGGGGGAAGTTGAATGAACACCCTCAGGTCCAGGGAACATCATTTAAACTAAGACACAGTAGAAAACTATAATGGAGTCTTTGCCTCTTATAATTTACTGTAATAATGTAGCCAGTGTCTAAGTGACAATATTTCAAACATGGCAACAATGATTCCTTCCTCCACTGCCAGGAGCTGAGTTTCCAATAGAAGCAAATTCTAGGGTAACAGTACTGAATAAGAAGGTCCTGCATTTCACCTCCTAGTGTCTTTCACCAATGCCACTCTTTCCATTTCTCCTCAATACCAGATCACCCTTCTCAGAAGAACTGGAAGCACCCACATATTAAGAGCTCTGAGATACATCATCCTAAGTGTGGTTCATATATTTCATCTCCTGGAGTTTCCAGAATAAAGACATTTTGTATTTATTCATTATCCAAGGATGAAATCACCAGTGGAACAAAAAAATCACTGGAATGAGGCACAGAATTTCTGTTTTGCTGTGGGAAGATAATATCATGGGAGGGAATGCTTTACTGGCAGTAACTGCAGGGATACAGAAAAAGCCTCAGGTGTAAAAGTTCACAGATATAAATTTGTTTTTTTCTCCTGATTCCTCTCTGAGGTTGCAAGGGACTTTGGTTTTCATGGTAGCTAAATTTCTCACAGTTGAACTGCATAGAAATTTTAAATTTTCAGCATTGTATATTTCAGCTTTAGAGGTTCTATTTATTTCATTATTGAAATGTTTATGCCATTTTATATATTTGCAATACTCTTTTTAATTTTATAAAACTCATTAAAAAGTGTTGTTTCATATACTGTGTCTGAACAATTTCAAACTCTGAAACAGTTAAAGGCTTTTTCCCACTGTTTGCTTTTCTTCTGGCTCTTAGTCATGGTAACTTGTTTTCTTAGTGTTTATCTGTATTTAAGATTGTGTTAAGTTAATTTGTTGGGCCCATATTTGTGTGAATTCTTGGAGGTCTTGATGGAAAAGAGAGGATTTACATTTGAAATTGTTTTACCCTTCGGAAGTCAGAATCACTTAATGCTAATTTTTCCACCTACAGCTTTTCAGGCCACAAAAGGGTTTTGATTTCAAAGGGCACACTGGCTCATCATCCAAAGGGCTTTCCCAACAGGTAGCACCAGTGTCAGTGCAAGTGTTTATCTTGATATCCATATTGCATTAGTGTGTATATACATTCTTAACCTTTAAAATTCTGCTATAATTCCAAAAATATTACTTTTATACCATAATATATACTGTATAAAACTCTTACCTGAGTTTTGACTTATGAGAATTTTGGACTTCATTTTCACGTGAAACCTATTCACTAATACAGAATCTCAAATTCTTCAGTGGGGACTATCTTCTAAAATGACAGCTGTCATTTGAAATCTACTATCCATCATGGTCCATTTTGTTATTTATTTTGTGGCTAAATTAATTTCTTTTGTTAGGCTAGTTTAGGGAGGAATTTAAAAGATTCAGGAAAACTTACAGGTGTGAACCCTCATATTTTAAAACATCGCAAATCAATAGCCTAACTACAGATTTGCAGTAACTAAAAATGAAGGGCAAACTGAACCTAAATATAGTAGAAGGATTTAAATAATAAATATTTACATGGAAAGAAATGAAATAGAATAAAATAATTGAAAGAAGCAATGGAATTGATTCTTGGAATATTTCAATAAAATAGACAATGTTTATTTAGAATGGGAAAGAAAAAACAGAGAGGAATGAAATCACTAAAATCCAGAATGAAACCAGGGATCTTGCTAGATATTGGTGATATTAAAGGGATTATGAATGACTATTATGGACAATTGTCTGCCAATATCTAGAAAACCTGGAAGAAATGGACCAATTCTTAGAAACACACAATTTACCTAAATTGGCTGAAAAGAAATAGATCTCACCAAAAGTGTAACAAGAAAAGAGATTCAATAATTCATCAAAAACCTCCCCAAAATATGTGTAGAATCAGACAGTTTCCATAATGAAATCTATGAAATACTCAAGGATGAAATACTTATAATACTCAAAATCTTCCAACTTGAAGTCAGGGTATCTCTCCAAACTCATTCTACGATCCTAAAATTATTTTGATACCAAAGCTACATAAAGACATAAGGAAAGAAAACCAAGGAATAAATTTCTCTAAAAAAATATGGATCCAAAATCACTCAGCAAAAATTGGCATACCAAATCCAACAGAATATTAGATGTATCCATGTCCTAGTGAGATTTATCTCAGTACTCAAGAGTGTTCAAAATAAGGAAATCAGTGTAATATACCACATTAACACAACGAAGAGAAAAATCACATGAAAATCTCAATTAGTGCAAAAATGTGAGTGATAAGTTCCAACACTGTTTCATGATAAAAACACTCAGGATAATAAAAATAGAAAGTACCTTCCTCAACATGATTAACAGCATATATGTGAGAGCACAAGTAATCTTGTCCTCAATGCTGAAAGAATGAAAGCCATCCTCTTAAGCTCTGGAACAAGACAAGAATGGCTTCTTTCTCTATTGCTGTTCAGTAATGTACTGGGAGTTAGGAAATTAGGCCATAAAAATAAATAAAATGAATCCAAATTAGAAAGGAAGAAGTAAAACTATCTATGTTCATGATGTCACATTCCTTTATAGGGAATATGACAAAGTATCCACAAGAAACCTCTAGATCTCATAAATGAATGCAGCCAAATACAAGGTATGAGATTTTTTTTTAGTTTCTGGGGGTCAAGCATTGAACAATGAAGGTGTTCTAGCACCTGAGCCATACCCACTCCAAGCTGTGAAAGTAACATGCAAAAATTTGTCCTGTTTTATACACCTGCAAAGAACATTCTTAATTGTACATTTTAAAAATCCATATACCATAGCATCTAAAACAACAAATTACTTAGGAGTAATTTTAACTGAATAGGTGAAGGACTTACACAACAAAAACTAGAAAATACTGTTGCAAGAAATTAGAGAGGGAGTAAGGAATTGGAAAAAATAATCTGTGTTCATGGATAGGAAGAATTCCTATTATTAAGTTACCAGTACTACCCAGCAATCCATTGCTTCATTTTTATCCCTGTCAAAGTCCCAGGAGACTTTTTAAGCAGAAACAGAAAGGGAAATCTTTATTCAGATGGAATTATATTTTATCAGGACTGAGTATACTATGTTAAGAAGATCTATTTATTTTCATGTCTTTGGCCTTTTTAGACTTGGAGATGTTTGCGATCAAGCACAATATCTTATACCTTTCATCATCCCCAGGATATAGTTTAGTGCTTACCTTACAGTATTCTGAAAAAATATTTATTTAATGACTGAGAAAACAAACAGTTGAGTGAGTTGAACAGATACTGTTAACTATGCTGGAGAAAACAGAAGCAGTGAGACATGAGGAAATCTTGTTTAGAGAGGATGGCCTCATGAATGAGAGCCAATGCCAGAAGACACAGGTAAGATTCAGAAGAGATTTTAGTGTATCCAGAATCTCTCTCCGGACTGAGCAATAGGGAAATCATTCAGGGGAATCTTGCAGTCCAAGAGCCCACACCTAAAGAGAGGTGACCTACTCCTGGGAGGAAGGAGTGCACTGGGAAAATAAATGAACGTGGAGCTCCAAAGCTGTCTCCCAAAGGTCAAAATTGGCACAAGATTTTATTGTGTTTTTCTTTCTTTCCTCTGGAAAATTAAATATCTCATGGAGGAGAAAAGCAAAAGAATACTTCATTAATGATGCTCACGGGAAAGACATCCTTCAAGGTACAGAAACCCTAAATGCTTCCCTAAACTACTGCAAGTCTACGTTTCTCTGATGATGAGGAAACACAATTGTATTTTCTAGAGACCTTGTGAGTGGGAGCATCTCTCTGACCTTCCTGGGAGCAGTGCTTCCACCTTCATCTTCATTCAAGAAAGAATTGGTGAGCTTAGACCCTTCCTTGGTAACTTCAGAGATTCCTCACAGGTACTGCGGGAATGTGTTATGGCTAAAAGTAACCCTGTTATTAGTGGTAACTTGAGACCTAACGGTACATACATAAAGGAAGCAAAATATTTCAAAGTTCTGCCTATCTAAAAAGCCTGAGTGCAAGTAGATACTGGATACCTAAAATATCTTCCTTCTACAGTCTGTCTTTTCTGGCCTTAGCTCTCACTTATGGGGCTTCCCTTTCTTAGCAAGATTTTTTCTTGTTTCACTGCTTCTTCTTTCTCCACATTTCTTAGATGTGTCTGTTTCTTCACTTTCCTCTTTTAGATATTACCAGTAGAGAAGTTGTGAGCTTAAAAAACAATCATCAAAATGGACACGATGCCCTCACAACACTGCTCTGAGACCACCTTACTTTGTTGTGGAATATTTGCTACAGATTGAGTTAATAAGAGGTGTATGCATTGGTGATGTGTCATTTTTTACTTTTCCGCTTAGGCTCACTGTATTGTATTAACTAACCCCCAAATCACTGACCTGCTCTTAAAAAAAAAACAACAAGAAAAGAGGAAGGAAGGAAAGAAGGAAGGTAGGAAGGAAGGATGGAAAAGGAAAAAAGCTTTATATTGTGTTAATACTTTTTGTTGATCAAATCACAGGGAAACATGTACAGTAACTGAATAAAACATGTATCAAATTGTTGGTGTAAGTATTACTAATGGGTAGAATTACACAGCAAATATCAGATCATTCCTTGTATAGGACAATATGCCACTTAAAATAAATTCGAGATGAAAAGAAAAACATAATTTCCAAGCAATAACAGTACTTTATTATTTTAGGAAATGTGGTAGTATCTTCTACCACATGAACACACAGTTTGACAATTAGAAGGTGCAAAAGCTTTTTGAATACTTTTAAGAATTTGGTGTGGAAAGTTGACAAATGAGATGGTTTTTTCACTAAATAGTAACTAGGCCCATCATACCTTTTATTTATTTGGGGTGGTCTTTTTATTATATCTGACAGTTGAAGGTATTTCTGTCATAGCTGTAAACAAACTTATCATAAATATGTTAAAACATACTCTGCATACTATGATTTGCATATCTTTTTGACCTGAAAATCTGAAGGCTAATTCAAACTGGCAGGTTTTAGACATTTCAAGAAAATCAAAACCTATTTTAATACCAAATCTTTAGATTTCCTGAAGAATTTAGTGAGAAATGATAGAACATACATTAAAATTGACAAAATTTTGGAAGTTCAATTCAATAAAATATAATATAACCTTCAAAAACCTTTCAGATATTCTGTTTGAGGTTTTGTAATGTTTAAGTGATTTATGTTAAGCATAGTGCAATATCGTGAATTCATTTTTACCAGTAAACTATGAAATGCAAATTTTTGAGTTGCATTTATGTTACTATAATAAAAAATTAAAATATACAAATAATTTTCTTTTTAGTCTTTACTAAAATAAATTACACTTGATCTATTAACTAAATAATTTGAGCATTTTTAAAGTATATGGAGGAAATTAACTGAGACATTCACTATAAGATACATGGTATCTAAAAATCTCTCAATATAGTTCTCATAATCAGCAATCATTTTATAGATGAGGGGCTACATTATAGGTCTTAACATGTTACAAACATAATATTCCTAATAGATTTGGAATAACATGATCAATTAAAGGGTTTTAGCAGTTATGATTTTATGTCAGATGAACACAGATCTCTACTTTCTTGAAGAGAATGGCAATTTTCTGATAGTAACTCCTAGAGTACACTGTACCCAGAAACCATGCCAGTGATTTGTAAAATCAAGAGACCTAGGGCACATGGGCCCCTCAGTGTTAACTTTTGGAGTAAATTTTAAGTCAATGTTGGAGGTAAGTTACTACCGGGTTAGAGGTGTGGAAGAGAGGAAAGTTCTTGGAAGAGGAATAGTAAACTCTTGACTTCCCTGACTCATAACCCGGTGTTTGGAGAAGAGAAAATCAAGAAAAACAGTCTCCCTACCCAGAACAATGTCAAAGAAGGAAATGATCAACAAAAAGGCAGATGCTCCCTAATGAGCAAATATCTCCTCTGCTGCACTCAGTTATCTTATGTACACTCAGGCTGGATGGCTTATGGGTGTTTCTTTGGGGTCCCAAGTCTGGTTTAAGGACTGATGCCCGACTCTCTTCTGCTGTCTTTTGTGGGGGTACAGCCTCAGTCTCCTTTACAAACCAAGGACTTTGGACTTCTACAGAAATACCATCTTACCAATTCCATCCAAGTGAGTCAGAGGGCTCAGCAGAACATGCAGGGAAGATTCCGGTTGGATGGAATTTGGGAGTTTTGACTTGAGCTCATCTGGGATCTACTCCAGCCTGACCCAGAGCTGCATGATCATTGTACTAGTTCTCAGGCCTGCTAAGATAATGGATTTTTTTTTATGTTAAAAATGATTGTCCATTTGAGTCAGTAATACAGGATACATTACAGATGACTAAGAAAGGAGAAAGGAAACCCATTTAGAAGGGGGAAAAGCAGGGATAAAGCAGTTCCAGGAAAAGGGAAATACCTGTTCAAGGAGTTTTGTAGTTAGGTGGGAATAGGGGAATGGGCTAGTAGCAGTGGCAGAATGTTCAGTGAATTGAGGCATTACTTTTTTTTGTTTTACATTTAGGATGAGGTATATTTAAGCAAATGTCTCTTTGATAGGAAATATCTAATATAGTGGAGGTAGATATTTCCTTTCAGTAGCATTTCATGAGGCATATACTCACACATTGGACAGTCACATAAAAAAAGTTGTTTTTATATAATGGGTGGAATTTATATACTACAACATTTACTCAGTGACCTTTTTTTTTTTTTTAGAAAGATCAGGTCTTTACTGCAAAATTATTCAAAAATATCACAGCAGCACGCCCTTTAAGGTATTACAAAGCACTCTTCAAGACCAGAGGCTCACAGTTTATTTCATAAAAGCACAATTTATTAAGTGTGTGGGCTCCTGCACACTCAGGGACCTGGGACAATTATGGCTCTGTACAAGCCGAGTTTGTGGTTTGGCCTGAATGTTGCTATTGGGGGCTGGAGAAAAGGACCTATTTTATTGTTTAAGAGACTCTGGTTTTCTGGTCACAGGCTTCCAGCTTGGGGATAGAGAAGCTGTGTGGCAGCCTCCTCCCCCTGCACCTCAGCAATTATGCCTATCGGGCAAGTGACATATGTTGTCCGTTGGTCATTTACATTCCCCATTGCAGCTTATTTTTGCAACTCTCTACCTTTATATATTAGGGTGTATGTCCTTCTTCTTTATAAGTAAACTTTCAATAAAAAAACTGCAAGTTTTTCCCTTCAACTTTGCTCTTTGCCATTTAGTTCTTCTATGTCTTTATAAACACTTTTGGAGGAATGTGTTAATGTCTATCATTATATATGATGTTCACCTCATTATTTTTCAAACTTAGAAAGTTCTGCTTCCATTATATTAATAGATCAATTTTTAATTGCATTACCAACTGTTTTTCCTCATCGTGCCTTTTGGGGTTAGATCTACTTCTGAAATTGCATCACTTTCTGCCATCCTTTGGAAGGCATTTTACTTTGCAGTGGACCACAGGTTGCTTTTATTCTTTACATAATCTGGAACAATTTTCAGTCTGCTCTTGCTGGAAAAGCAACAATGGAACTGAAATAAGGCTGTTGAATAGGCTCTGAGAGATGCAGAAAGAATGACAATTGAGAGTCTAAGATTCAAAATAAGACATATCTGATTCCAAAAATTTTGCCTTTAATAAAATTTAAAAAGACATCAAATGCACCATATAAAAATTCCCAACATTGTTGTACTAGTTACATATTTTCAGTTGTGAAACATTTGTTTATTCCCATAGGTCATTTTATGCTTGAAGCGACCATTCTATTAAGTGTCTTGTCATTGTAAAAAGATATCACTGCCTTTGTCTTTTTTGTTAATTTCTTTTTGTTCTTTTTTTAGTTTTTCTTGGCTTCAAGGGTGATAAAACTGGAATTGGATTGCCATCAGAAGCAAGAAAGGATTTCTTCATCACAATTTCTCATGTGATGCTTGAGTTTTTATCTTTCAAGTCTATTTAATTCCTTCCTGTCTTATTACTGAGCAGATATTTTATGTTCCTTTATTTTTATTTATTTACTTATTTATTTTATTGACTTTGTAATAATATTACATTAAAAATATATATGTGAGGTCCCATTCAACCCCACCTTCCCACCCCACCTCTCCCCCCCAAGCATATGTTCCTTTAAATAAAGGGAATAAAGTGATCATAACAAAAGGGAGCTCTGTGTTTACATGAGCATGGGAGGCTTGTCAGCTAGAATTTCAGAGCACCATTTCTAAATACTTGGAGAATGGAAAAACTGATGTTGTCAGCTTGCATTTTATTTACTCCTGGATTATCTGTGTGGCTGAGTATGAGAAGAGCATGATGTTAACTCCCGCCCAATGATGCTAAGGTGTGCATTATGTGTGTGTGTGTGTGTGTGTGTGAAGTGTGTATGGGATGTGATGTGTGATGTGAGCAGTCCTCAGAGCAGTGGTATCTAAGCTCATATATTACAATAGGTGTCTTCTATAGTACAGAGCCTGGAGGCTATTCTAAAAATGCCAATAGGACCAGTTCCATTCCATTTGGTGGGATAGCTTTGCATCCAAATTAATGAATAGTGAGAGGTTCAGAATATGGATGAAGACCTCCCTGAATTTGAAGATTCAGCAGCAACAAGGCTGCCTTGTTCTTAAACTTCTCTGAAATCATCTCTATTCACTATCCTCTTAATCATTTCCCTGCCACACTGACCTCCTTGTTCACTCTGAACATTGGAAAAAAGTCATTTTTAGGGTCTTTTTCCTAGAAGTTATCCCACTGGGCACAAATTTCCCCTTACATCCTCATGGCTACTGCCTTCTTTTCCTTTAGGTGCCTCTTTGAATTTCACATCATATATGGGACTTTTCTGAACACCAAGTGAAAAACAGCTCCATCATTTCACTTTTTTACCTGCTTTCTTTTCCTTAAAGCATGTGAAATCATCCCCTTTGTAATATGATTGTGTTTTAATTGCATGTATTCTATATGTGCTGAAGGTTGGGACTTTTGAGTTACAGCATTGTAAACTCATTGCCACAACTCTACTTGCCTCTTAGTCACAACTCAATACATATTCCACAAATGAATGAATATCTCATGAAATCCATAGTGTTCATGAATTCTTGGTAAAGGGCTGAGTTTGGGGGATGGAATTCCTAGTCAGAGGTGGCACTACAAATACCCTAAAGGGATAAGATCTATATAAATAATATAATATTAAATTTATCACTGAAATAGGCAATGTAACATTTCTGTTTGGATAGTGCTACTTGCTTTGTGAAACTATCCATGTTCCTTTTTGTTTCTTCTTAGTCTCATCAGGCACATGGGACCAGGAAATGAAACGCAAATTTCAGAATTTCTTCTCCTGGGATTTGCAGAAGTTCCAGAAGTGCAACCCCTCCTCTTTGGGTTGTTCCTGTCCATGTACCTGGTCACCATTTTTGGGAACCTGCTCATCATCCTGGCCATCATCATTGACTGTCACCTCCACACACCCATGTAATTCTTCCTCTCAATCTTGTCCCTCTGTGATATTGGTTTATCCTCCAGTACTGTCCCAAAGATGCTGGTGAACATCCAGGCACAGAGTAGAGTCATAACCTATGCAGGCTGCCTCACCCAGATGTATTTTTTCTTGCTCTTTGGAGGGTTGGATGACTGCCTCCTGGCCGTGATGGCCTATGACAGCTTTGTGGCCATCTGCCACCCCCTTCACTATACAGTCTCTATGAAACCCCAGATCTGTGTCCTGATGGCTCTGGGGTCCTGGACCATGAGTGTTATGGAATCCTGTTTACAGAGTTTATTGGTGTCACAACTGTCCTTTTGTTCAAGTGTAGAAATCCCAAACTTTTTCTGTGAACTTCATCAGATGGTCCAACTTGCCTGTTCTGACACTTTTCTCAATTACTTAGTAATGTATTTAATAGCTGGAGTGCTGGCCGGGGGTCCCCTTGCTGGAATCCTTTTCTCCTACTATAAGATTGTTTCCTCTGTATTTGCAATCTCGTCAGCTCAGGGGAAATATAAAGCATTTTCAACCTGTGCATCTCACCTCTCAATAGTCTCCTTATTTTATTTCACGACCATAGGGGTGTACCTCAGTCCTGCTGCTTCACACAACACACATTCAGGTGCACTGGCCACGGTCATGTACACCATGGTCACACCCATGCTGAACCCCTTCATCTATAGTCTGAGGAATAAAGATATAAAGAAGGCTCTGAAAAAATGCTTTGGGAGGAAAGTCTGCAAAGTGTCATTTGTCTTGCAGCAGCTGAAAGGCCAGTTTTAGCAGCTCCTAAACCTTCAGAGCTACATATTTCCTTTCTTTGTTCAGTAGGTGCATATAGACCTGCCTAGAGTCAAGATGACCTCAAAAATGAAGAAGTAAAATTTTAAAGCACACATTGTGTTATAGAGCAAGATTTTATTTTTGATGATGAAAGAGTTCTCCTTGAAGTATGCATGATTCATGTACATGTTTAAGGAGTTTTTCAGTGTTGTTCAGGAATGGATTGCATTTTCTGAATAATTTCATTGGATCACCTCTTGTTCCTGCTTGAATTCTACCAATGCTGCCTATGAATATCACTTCTTGATTTCCTCTGAATAGAATATCTGCTTTTGTTCAAAACTGTCATAAAATTTAAAGAGGTGACAAAATACAACCTAGGTATTTCCTCTATCAGTCAGTAATTTATCTCTTGTATGTTCAAATCTCTAATCTATATTCTTTTCTTAAAAAAATCAAATTTATTGATACAGCTTAATAAAGCATACAATCCAAATCCTCACAGGGCCTACATGATGGAATAGAGGAGAGTATGGGCCATGATGTGAACCAATGTATATGAGGTGCAGAGGTGCCCAAAGATGTACTTACCAAATCCAATGGATGTGTCATGATGATGGGAACGAGTGTTGTTGGGGGGGGGAGAGGGGGGGTGGGGGGGTGGGGTTGAATGGGACCTCACATATATATTTTTAATGTAATATTATTACAAAGTCAATAAAAAATAAAAAAATTAAAAAAATAAATAAATAAAAATAAAGCATACAATCCACCCAGAGTGTTCAATTAATGGTATTTGGTTAATCACATAGACCTGTATTCATTAATTTCTAATAAATATTCTTGATCAGATATGACTAAACACAGGAGGTTGACATTTTGGCTATCATACCTCTTTTAATGGAGTGTTCTGATTTGCAGCCATAAATTGCTACTGCACAAACCTCCATGCCATTGCAAGTACTTATGGCTACCTAGATGGTGACATTCATTGTATGATATTTTAAAAAACAATTTTATTAAATAATAATAACACACTGTACAATACATACAAAGTGTACATTCAGTTGCCTTTGGTATAATTAAAGGCTTCTTCATCACTGAAATCAACTTTATTTACTTTTACAATTTATTTTTTTATTTTTATTTATTTATTTATTTTTAATTTTCTTAAATTTTTTATTTTTTTATTCATTTTTTAAAAATATTACATTTAAAAAATATGAGGTCCACATTCACTCTCACCACCCCCACCCCACCATTCCCTCCACAGCCACACTCTCCCCCATCATCACGACACATCCATTGCATTTGGTGAGTACATCTCTGGGCATTGCTGCACATCATGGTCAATGGTCCACATCATAGCCCATACTCTCCCATGTTCCATCCAGTGGACTGTGGGAGGATCTACAATGTCCGGTAATTGTCCCTGCAACACCACCCAGGACAACTTCAAGTCCCAAAAATGCCTCCACATTTCATCTCTTCCTCCCATTCCCTGCACCCAGCAACCACCATGGCCACTTTTTCCACAAGAATGCCACATTTTCTCAATTACTAACCACAATAGTTCATGAATAGAATATCAGTAAGTCCACTCTGATCCTTACTGTATTCCTCTTTCCTGTGGACCTTGGCTTGTTTGTGTCCATTCCACATCTATGTCAAGAGGGGGCTTAGAGTCCATATGGATACTGGATGTAATCCTCCTGCTTTCAGTTGTAGGCACTCTTGGCTCTGTGGTGTGGTGGCTGACATTCTTCAACTCCATGTTAGCTGAGTGGGATAAGTCCAATAAACCAGAGTGTAGGAGCTTGAAGTCTGTTGAGGCTCAGGGCCTGGCTATCATATTGTCAGTCCAGGGACTCAGATCCCCTAGATCGATCTTAAACCCCAGCATCAACTACAATTCCAGTAAAGTAACAGGGAAGGCTTGTGAAAAGAGATCACATCTGAGTCCAGCTCCATCACGCAGAGAAACCAACTCCAAAGAAGGGCCAACTGACATGGCAGTGAACTCCATCTGCCATGACCATAAAACCTGTGGGTCTCTTTAGCCCTCAAAAGAACCAATAACTGGGGTTGTATCTACTTTATCTGTCACTGAGACTTTGCTCAGGTGTGCATAAAGGCAATCCTTCTGACAAACTCCAGACTCTTTTTTAGAGACTCATAGCCATATAAACTCATTTGTCCTTTCCATTTCCCCCTTAATTTAGGTCAAACAGCATTTTTAACTCCTGTTATTATATGTAGACAGGGATATTCTGCTGGTCCACGTTGAACCTTTAATTAAAGGTCATTTTCTAGTTACATGTTCAGCTGGTACTTGGTAGTGATCCCTCTGTGCCAGGCAGGCTCATCCCCGGGTGTCATGTCCCATGCTGGGGGAAAGGCAGTGCATTTATATGCTGAGTTTGGCTTTGAGACTGGCCACATTTGAGTAACACGGAGGCTGTCAGGAGGGAACCCTTAGGCACAGTGCTGCTCTAGGCCATGTTCTTATTTCAGGTGTGCAGGCTCACAAGCATAGTCATTAGTATCAGGGACTCGCTGTTGGACCCTCATTCCTTCCTGGTCTTTGTTGTTGCACCCAGGGGACTGCTGCTGCTCCCCTAGGGACCAAGGAAGAGCCCCCCCCCCCACCGGCCAGGAACACAGCACTCCCCCAGTTGTTGTTTTTAATTGTTTCCACTATGAGTATATCCAAACATTTCCATGCACTCCAGACACATGCCCTGTATAACTCCCTGTCAACCCTATGTTCCCTGTCAATAACATCCCATACCAGTATTCCTCTGCTGCCATTGTTGAACCACTCTGTGATCCAAAACTTCCTGAAAAGTGAAACCCAATATAATGCCAGGTTCCCCTAATAATAAAATGGAATATAGCGATGAGTTTAAAGGTTAGATACAGGATACATATTGATTTGGAAAAATTCTACAGCCTATCTTTTTCTTTTTCTTTTTCCTAATTATTGTGCTTCTCTTCACAAGAGCCCTAGATCACAGTAATTCATATATACAATATACAGTACTCCCACATATCCAATATAAAATCTTTTCCCTTCCACAGCAATAATCTTTTAACATATTCATACCATATTTACTGAAACTGATATACAAATATTGAGACAATAGCTTTCAAACAAGGTAACATTTTTGTTTACATTGTGGTTTATACTTTAGGCTATACAATTTTTAAAATGTTTAATATCCTATGTTTTACATTATGATTTACATTATTAGTCTGTCAGCCCCTATATGTTTTTTGGTATCATATTACATGTTTTATATCCATCCTCGTGTACGCTTGTGAAACACTTCTATTGCCCTCACTGTTATGTTGGTTCCATCTATTCAATATCTATTGCCCCCCCTCCTTGGGGCCCACAATGACAGTCAATCTTCATTTCTTGAGGGCCATGTTCAGAGATACTTGCACCAGTGTTGAGGGCTTGACATGCTCAACTGCCCTAATGCCCTGGGAGCCACCATTTCTCTTGAGAGATACAGTTCCCTCTATTTGATGGCATTAGTCCTCCCCAGGATGTGGGTATACCTTCACTCTCATTATATGGGTCTCTACCTGATGGTATAACCCACTCTGGCAAAATGAGCATTCACATATTCCCTAGAAGTCTGCTTTAAATCAGATTATCCCCTTTAAGTATCTTAAACAGGTAACTTTCCTTATTATATTTTAAAAGGTTTCCTCAGCATTATACTCTCAACCAACACCTGATATTCTCCTATGTTCATATTCCCCCAATTTCTTGGGCAATATTACCCATCTGTCCATCCCTAGCCCCCCTCAAGGCCACAAAGGCCCACCCAAAGGTAACACTATGCCCCCATTTTATCCCTTCCTTGTACACATACTTACTGCCAGCTTATCATAGATTTCCCCTATGTAGATGTCAGCTTATATCCTTCCTCTACCCCCCGATTTCCTGTAAGCCTATCTTCCAGTCTCTAGCTCTCTGAGGCAGCTTGGTTTACTTATTTCATATCATTGAGGTCATGTAGTATTTGTCCTTCAATGCTTGGGTTGCTTCAATCAACATAAGGTTCTCAAGATTTATCCATGTTATCATGTATGTTTGTAGTGTATTTGTTCTGAAAGCCGAGTAGTATTCCATTGTATGTATATATCACATTTTATTGATCCACTCATCTGTTCAAGGGCATTTGGGCTGATTCCAACTTTTGGCAATACTGAACAATGCTGCTATGAACATTGGTGTGCATATATTGGTTTGTGTCCTTTTTTTCAGCTCTGCTGGGTATATACCCAGCAGTGGAATTGCTGGGTCATATGGCAAATCTATGGTTAGTTTTTTGAGAAACCGCCATACTGTCCTCCAGAATGGTTGGATCCTTCTGCATGCACACCAGCAGTGGATGACTGTTCCCATTTCTTCACATTCTCTCCAGCATTTGGATTCTTCTTTTTTCAAAGCTGCCAATCTTATGGGAGTAAGATGGTATCTCATTGTAGTTTTGATTTGCATTTCCCTGATAGCTAAAGATTTGGAGCATTTTTCATGTGCTTTTTAGCCATTTGTATTTCTTCTTTGGAGAAGTGTCTGTTTAGATCTTTTTCCCATTTTTTAAATGGGTTGTTTATCTTTTAATTTCAAGATATAGGAGTCCTTTATATTTGCAAATTATAAGTCTCTTATCGGATATACGCTTGCCAAATATTTTCTCCCATTGTGTAGGCACCCTTTTTACTTTCTTGACAAACTCCTTTGAGGAGCAGAAGGCTTTAATTTTGAGGAAGTCCCATTTATCTATTTGTTCTTTTGCTGCTCGTTCTTTTCGTGTGATGTTCATGAAGACGTTTCCAATTACAAGGTCTTGTAGATGTTTCCTTACACTGCTTTCCAAAGTCTTTATGGTCTTGGCTCTTATATTTAGGTCTTTGATTCATCTAGAGTTGATCTTTGTATAAGGTGTGAGATGGTAATCCTCTTTCATTCTTCTACATATGGATATCCAGTTCTCCAGGCACCATTTGTTAAATAAGCCATTCTCTCCCAGTTGAGAGGGTTTGGTGGCTTTAGCGAACATTATACGGCTATATATATGAGGTTCTACATCAGAACATTCGATTCAATTCCAGTGGTCTGTGTGTCTCTCCTTATGCCAATACCATGCTGTTTTCACTACTGTAGATTTGTGGTATGTGTTGAAGTCAGGTAGTGTGATTCCTCCGATTTCATTTTTCTTTCTCAAAATGTCTTTGGCTATTCGGGGCCTCTTTCCTTTCCAAATAAATTTCATAGTTAGTTTTTCCAGTTCCTTAAGGAAGGCTGTATTGATTTTTATTGGGATTGCATTGAATGTGTAGATCAGTTTTGGTAGGATAGACATCTTAATAATATTTAGCCTTCCTATCCATGAACAGGGAATATTCTTCCATTTATTTAGGTCTTCTTTGATTTCCTTGAACAGTCTTGTGTAGTTTATAGTGTATAAGTTTTTTACATCTTTAGTTAAATTTATTCCTAAATATTTGATTTTTTAATTTACTATTGTAAAAGGTATTTGTTTCTTGATTTCCTCCTGAGCTTGCTCATTATTGGTGTACAGAAATGCTACTGATTTTTGCGCATTGATCTTATAACCTGTGACTTTACTGAACTCATTTATGAGTTCTAGAAGCTTTGTTGTAGACCTCTCAGGGTTTTCTATGTATATGATCATGTCATCTGCAAATAATGAAATTTTGACTTCTTCCTTTACAATTTGAATGCCTTTTATATCTGGTTCTTACCTCAGGGCTCGAGCAAGTACTTCTAAGACAATGTTAAATAGAAGAGGAGACAGTGGGCATCCTTGTCTTGTTCCTGACTTTAGAGGGAAGGATTTTAGGATTCTCCATTGTAAACAATGTTGGCTGTAGGTTTTTCATATATACTCTTTATCATGTTAAAAAAATTTCCTTCTATTCCGATCTTTTGGAGTGTCTTTATAAAGAAAGGGTGCTGTATTTTGTCTAAAGCTTTTTCTGCATCTATAGATATAATCATGTGATTTTTGTCCTTCAATCAGTTTATATGGTGTATTACATTGATTGATTTTCTTATGTTGAACCATCCTTGCATACCTGGAATGAATCCCACTTGGTCGTCATGTATAATTTGTTCAATGTGTTGTTGAATACGATTAGCAAGTATTTTGTTAAGCATTTTTGTGTCTAGGTTCAAAAGAGATATTGCCCTGTAATTTTCCTTTTTTGTGGTGTCTTTGTTTGGCTTTGGTACTAGGGTAATGTTGGCATCATAGAATGAGTTAGGCAATGTTCCTTCTTTTCGAATTTCTGGAAGAGTTTCAGCATGATTGGTGTTAGTCCTTTCCGGAATGTTTTGTAGAATTCACCTGTGAAGCCATCTGGCCCTGGGCTCTTCTTAGTTGGGAGGATTTTAATGACTGATTCTATCTCTTTACTTGTGATTGGTTTGTTGAGATCATCAATTTCTTCTTTCGTCAATGTTGGCTGCTTATGTGTTTCTATGAAATTGTCCATTTCCTCTGAATTGTCATTTTTGTTGGAATATAGTTTTTCAAAGTATCCTGTTATGATAGTCTTTATTTCTGTGTGGTCAGTGGTGATATCTCCTTTCTCATTTCTTATTTTGTGTATTTGCATCTTCTCTCTTTTTTTCTTTGTTAGTCTCACTAAAAGTTTGTCAATTTTATTGATCTTCTCAAAAAAGCAGCTCTTGGTCTTGTTTATCTTTTCAAGTGCGTTCTTATTTTCTATTTCCTTTAGTTCTGCTCTTATCTTTGTTATTTCTTTCTTTCTTCTTCCTGTGATATTACTTTGTTGTTTTTTTTTAATAATTCCTCCAAATATGCAGTTAGTTCTTCAATTTTTGCTCTTTCTTCTTTTTTGATGTATGAATTTATGGCTATAAATGTCCCTCTCAGTACTGCTTTTGCTGCGTCCCATAAATTTTGGTATGTTGTGTTATCATTATCATTTGTTTCATGGTAGTTATTGATTTCTTTTGAGATTTCCTCTTTGACCTGCTGTTTTTCTAAGAGTGTGCTGTTTAATTTCCATATCTTGGTGTGAAATCGGGGCCTCTGGCCCTAGCAGATTTCCAGCTTCACTCCACTGTGGTCAGAGATATTATTTTGTATGATTTTGATTTTTCTGAATTCATTAAGCCTTTCTTTGTGGCCTAGCATATGGTCTATCTTCGAGAATGGTCTATGTGCACTTGAAAAAAATATATATCCTGCTGTACTTGGGTGTAATGATCCTTATATGTCTATTAGATGCAACTTCTCTAATACACTGTTCAAATATTTTGCTTCTTTAGTGATTCTCTTTTGAGATGTTCTGTCCAGAATTGATAGTGGTGTATTAAAATCTCCCACTCTAATTGTAGATGCGTGTATTCTTTCACTTAGTTTTTCCAGTATTTGTCTCAAATATTTAGAGGCACCCTTGTTAGGAGCATAAATATTTATTATTGTTCGTTCTTCTTGAGACATTGTCCCTTTCACTAATATGTAGTCTCCTTCTTTGTCTCTCACAATTGTTTCACATTTAAAGTCTATTTTGACTGATATTAATATACTACTCCTGACTTTTTTTGGTTATTGTTTGCTGGTAAGATTGTTTTTCAACAATTCACTTTCAGCCTTCATGAATCTCTGGGTCTAAGATTTGTCTCTTGTAGACAGCATGTAGGTGGGTCATATTTCCTTATCCAATGTCTCAGTCTGAATCTTTTTTATAGGTGAGTTTAATCCTTTGACATTCAGTGTTATTCCTTTCATGGAATTATTTATGTTCGCCATATTTTGATTGGACTTGTGTTTGTCATATTTTGTTTGTTTTTTCTTTCTTCTCTTTTTTCTTATTTTATTGCTCTTGAACTCTCCCCCAACTCTGCCTGTCCTGTTTTTTCCTTTCTTCTTGCAGAACTCCCTTTAATATTTCTTAAAGGGGAGGTTTCCTGTTGACATACTCTTTCAATTTCTGTTTATCTGTGAATATTTTGAACTCTCCATCATTTTTGAATGCTAGTTTAGTTGGGTAGAGTATTCAAGGTTGGAATTTTTTTCCTTTTAGTACCTTAACCATATCGTACCACTGCCTTCTTGCCTACATGGTTTCAGATGAGAAATCAGCACTTAATCTTATGGAGCCTCCCTTGTATGTGATGGTTTTCTTTTCTCTTGCTGCTTTTAGAATTTTCTCTTTGTCTTGAACATCAGATAATTTGACAAGTATATGTCTTGGGGTGGGCCTGTTGGGGTTTATGATGTTTATGGTACGTTGTGCTTCTTGGCTATGTATATCTGTCTCTCGCAGTAGATTTGGTAATTTTTCAGCCTTTATTTCCTGCAACACCCCTTCTGGCCCCTTTCCCTTCTCTTCTCCTTCTTGGATGCCTATAATATGTATGTTTGTGCGTTTTGCATTGTCATTCCTGTCACTAAGTCTTAGCTGGATTTTTTCTGTCTTTTTATCAATCAATTCTATTATCTGTTTGATTTCCGATGTACTGTCTTCCACAACACTAATTCTCTCCTCTGCCTCTTCTAATCTGCTGCTATTTGCTGCAAGTTTATTTTTGATTTCTTGAACTGTGTTGTTCATTCCCATCATATCTGTTATCTTTTTGCATATGTCTGCAATTTCCTCTCCAAATGTTTTCTTCATATTGTTAAACTCTTCCCTTACTTCATTAATTTTGTCATTGATATATGTCCTGAGATCTTTAATTACTTGTCTGAAATTCTGCTCCCCGTCTCATTTTTTAGTTTATTCATTGGATTCAGCCATGTTTTCCTGATTACTGGTTTGGTTTATAGATTTTTGTTGCTGTTTGTTCATCATTTTATCTTGACAGATTTAACCAGTCCTTAGTTTCTTTGTCTAGTCTTGGGGATTAATTAGCTCTTGTTCTTGCGTAAGTGTTATATCTTCTCTTTGTCACTTTGTTCTTCTTATTCTAATTTCTTGTTGCTTGCTGAGTTCACTTTGAAGGAAAATATTAGGGACAGGGAAAGGCAATTGTGCAAAAAAGGAAAATGTGTAAAGTAGTATTGGTAATAAATGTTACCAGAGCAACAATATGAGATATGGGAGGATTGGTATTAGACTCATGTAAGTTGTGTAGAGTTATAGCAGTAAGTAGAGTACATATAATTAGGTGGTCAACTGAATATGAGAGGAATATAGTATGAATTAAAAAGCCAGTGTTTTCATGTGGGAGGGAAAGAGAAAAGAAAGACAATAGTATCAACAGTGGATAAAAGACAGAAAAGAAAACAAAGGTATTAGAAATTAAATGTGTAGACAATTTGGGGACCAAAGAAAGGGAGGTGGAATATAGGAAAGACAGTAGATGATGCAGGATATCAAGGTGTGGGTGAAAAGGGATAGTGTAGGTGGCCAAAATCAATTCACACAGAAATGAGGCAGTGGAGGATGAGGAAACCCAGCAAATGTGAGGTATTCACTGCACCACTTAATGTATAATTAAGATAACATAAAATAAGAAGAAAAAGAGGGAAAAGAAAAAAAAAAGATAAGAAAAGACTAGGAGATAATGCAATATTAGCAACCAGGACACTTACGTGAACCTTCTCTGTCACCATCCCACCAGATCGATGTCCACACACCTCCTGCCCTGTAAAATCCCAAAACAGCCTGGTCCTGAAGAATTTCCAATGCTGCCCAGCCACTTCTTTGCAGGAGAGACAATAAGGTACACTCACTCAGACACCATCTTGCCCCACCTCTGACAATCTATCTTTTATATGGTTTTTAATGATTGTAATGTCTAAGAACTTTTGTCCACTTTCAAAACTTCTTCTCACTTCTAAACTCTTTTACCTCTGACCAATTTTGGCCTTATTTACTCCTTGGTCCATTAGACCACTGACTCCTAAGCTTTACTGTGCAAACAAATCATACAATCCTGTAAAACATAGATTTCAAATCAAAAGGTGTGGGATGGGGTCCTAAAGTCTGAATTTCTGAAGAGGTCCTAGGTGAGGCTGATCCTGTTGGTTCTTGGACTCCACTTGTGATGCATCAGAAGGTTGTGGGCTGTATTTCCACCACATTAATAGGTTAATGAAGGAGAACTTTTCCTGGTGGTATGTGCTACTTTGTGAACAAATCTCTTAGTCTTAGACTGATGTCCATCAGGCAAGAAGACCCCACCCCATTATTCATCACATACACAGATTTTGTTATTATAAAGATGATCCTCTTGGTGGAAATCGGCTCTTGTCACTGATCACATTCCTACTCAATCTATTTACACAGGGCTTTGCAAGTGAAAAAGATTTCCACCTCATAGTCCTCAGTTATGCCTATAAACATATCTCAGTTCAGTTTCTGACTCCAATATACCATGTTTTTGGATGTTTTCTTATTTTTGTAGCTCTTCTCTGGATGATTTCTACTGATGAGGAGTGAATATTATGTAACTCATTGTATGAGAATTCCCAATACCATCCATTCTGCAAAAGGTACATGGCACACACAAATGGACTGTTTGGTGATGTTTTCATAGAAAGGGAGTATATAGCCTTGAAAAGATTAAAGTTTGCAGTAGACCTTTACAATTTAACTAGAGACTGCACAGGTTATGCCAGGCAGCTATGTGCTTCAGGCTGTGTTTCATTTAAGTGGATACATCCTGATCTCCTAGCTCCCACACCCCTAAATATGAGAAAAGATATTCAAGCTCATTCCTCTTAAAGGAAATTCACATTAAACTGCACTAATATGACACATTTCACTTATTACTAAAATAATCCAAGGGAGTACTCTGCAGTACATATTTTCTGTGCCTGACTGACTTCTATTCAGTTTCAGCATCTTCCCTCCATTTCTAAGGAGACCTACCTTTTAGGCAAAATTACCAACACAATCCCTTTCTTAGCATAAATCACAAATTGTAATTATGTGTCTGGAACAATATTGTGGGTGCCCAAACACTCACATCTCACAAGACCACAGGGGTAATTTGAATTATTAGGCATCTGGAAAATTATCCAAGGCATAGGAGTTGGGACTGCTGAGGGAGCTTTGGAGAAAAAATATAGGAATGTCTACTTCAAAACTCCAAACAATCCAAAATAATTTACAAGCCACTTAGGTGTATTTTATTATTGTTCTTTTCCATGCCCATTACAAATAATTCTGATGGTATAAAACTTTCTTCAAATTTACAGTCTCTTGAAAAAGTATCTTCACCAAGTTACGAACAAAGAGGATTGATTTTAAGAATGGAAAGTTGAAGAGAGTTAAGAGTGAGAGTTGTTTTTCAAGAGTAGAGGTGATTTGACCTAAAGAAATGAAAAGAAAAATTCTCCCCATATTCCTTTTCAAACTACTATTGTATCAAGTATCTCAAAATCACATAGGATCATGTTTTCTATCCTTCTTCCCCCTCAAAAAGTTGATGATCCAATGGATGGAATAATAGTAGCACAGTTAGTTGCCTTTGAAAGTCTTCCGCATTTCTCCACAAGGCCTTATGTCATCTCTGTAGTCTAGACCTTAGAGAAGACATAGTCTCTTTTTTATATCAAATGAAAAGTGAAACCATTCACCAGAACTAGTGGGGAAGACAATTCTTAATATTATGTTGGTGGAGTTTTCTGTGCCTGTTTTTGACTATTGGAGATTAGACTAAGACTACGATTCTCAATCTCTGGGTATATCAGCATATCCTGGAAGAGTTTCTACAGATTACAGCCCAAACTGGAATTTTTTTTAGGTCTGAGGTGGTGCTTGATTGCGGCGGCTTGCTCGGTCGGTAGAGGTGGGGTCTGGCTGCGGACGAGGGGTTGGTCCAGCTCTGGACGAGGGGTCGGTCCCTCTTGGGATGAGGGGTCGGTCCCACTTGGGACGAGGGGTCGGTCCGGCAGCAGACGAGGGATCGGTCTCACAAGGGGTTGCGCGGTTCGGCTGACGGGGTCGCCCGGCGAAGCCGGCGATGAAGGGGTCACCCGGAGAAGCAGGTGGCGAACTGGGGACAAGGGAGGCCAGGCCCTTGTCGGGGGCTCTCAGGACTGGAGGGCGCATGGCAGAAGAACTACCGCGGAGACAAGGTAAACACGCAAGTCCACTTTATTGAGGGAGAAGCAACAGTTTTATAGGGGCTGGGGAAGGCTGATTGGTTGAAGCCACGCCCTGTTCTGATTGGTTGCTGGTGAAAGGTCAGTGGGCGGTACCGGACGGGGGAGGGGTGGTGGTTAGGGATTGGCTGTCACTGTTGCTGGGGGAAGGGGCAGGGTTTAGGGATTGGTGGCTGCTGTTGCTGGGGTGGAGGGCAGACTGGAGTTTCCTGCCCACGCCTGGCTGTTGCTGCTGTCGGGGGGAGGGAAAAGGGCAGACTGGTTTTTTCCGCCCACACCTGGCTGTTGCTGCTGTCGGGGGAGGGGAAAAGGGTAGACTGGATTTCTCCACCCACGCCTGGCTGTTGCTGCTGTCGGGGGAGGGGAAAAGGGCAGACTGGAATTTTCTGCCCTGCGCCTGCACAGGGAGAAGGAAGAAGAAGGGTGCCGCCCCACAAGGCATCGGGTGGCGCCATCTGGGAGGAGGGGCAGCCGCGGAAGCATGGCTGCCGAGAAGGGCAGACCCGAGGGCACTCTGCGCCCATGCCGAGCTTCCTTCAGGGGTGGCGGTGGGCCCGACCAACCACCCTATTATGGGGGCAGCAGAATTAGGCCTACCGCGGCCGCTCCCCTGCCAGGCCAGCAAACCACACTTCAGCCCGAGGGGTGATCGCATTTCCCCCTTCTTTTCAAATAAGGGCCAGGATGACAGCAGCAACAAGTAGCCGAGGCCCAAGAGGCAAAAAGCAATGAGGGAAGCGGGGCTGAAGAGGGAGGTGAGTATGATGGGGATACAAATGTACAATTTGGGGGCGGTATCTTGCCATTGCAAGCAAGCGTGGCCAATGTCCAATTCTCGTTGATCTCGGTGGCTATAAGGTCCATCTCCTTGTTAAAAGTCCAGGATGACAGCGCGTAACAGGTAGTTGATCTTTTCTTGGCGGCGAAGAGCGGTAGAGGCAGACTGTGTGATGGTCTGGAGGATCGCAGCGCTGAGGACAAGTCACGTCAGGGCACCAGTGACGGTGGTTTCGGCAGCGTCGGGAGTGGTGGAGACATAGGCAAGGACAATAAGAAGGCCAAAGTCTTCACGGGCGTGAGAGAGGCCGATGTTAATGGGGCGGGCCGACATGGGGCGGCCCAATCTGCAACGCAATAGGGGTTCAAGCGAAAAAAGGAGGGGGGCGGGGGACGAGAAAGGACGCTTTGGATGACTGAGAAGAGGAGTGAGGTCGAGACAGGAGGAAGCTCCGCAAGCTGCGGGCCAGGGAAAGTGGGTTGCAGGCCGTTTAGCGGGGCTGGTGAGAGGGGTTAGCTTGGCCAGAGGTGGCGAGGGAGAGCATAAGGAGAAGGAGAGAGACTATGTTAATTGGCTCGGCAGCATGGCGAGGGTTGTGGCATCTGCACTGACGGTAGAGTGCGAGCAGTGAACGGACTTCAGGGTTGGATGGTTGCCTCTCGGGGTGGAGGGTGAGCTGGCTCAGTTGGTGCTGGATCACTCGCATCTGGCGCTGTGCCCTGCGGGACATCTGCTGCTGAGGTGGCGGGTTTGACGTATCTCCTGGGGACCCAGATTGGCTGAGCGGCATCCTTGAGAGCGCGGCGATGGGAACCGAGGTGCGTGGTGAGACGAGGGGTCGGAGCCGGTGGGGCTCCGACAGTGGTCGCGGGCCAAAAGAAGGCCCTGACGAGGGGAGGGCGGGACAACGAGCAGTGGAGCAAGGCAAAGGGGAGCAAGCACGGAGGGGAGGAGGCAGAGGTGAAGGCAGGGGTGGAGGTGCTCAGGCACATGCTCCTGAGAGTTTTATTGGCGCCTCTTAATCATAGCGGGTTGGTATAAGCCCCCGACATGGAAGGAGAAAGCCATCCAGCGATTCTCCCAGACCGCCGTGATCGTATGAGGTCACCAAGGTTCAGGAGCAGCAATGCAGAGCGAAAAGATAGGGGTGAGAAGAGAGGAGATTGTAGGGCTATGGTAGGGTTATTTCAGACGTGCAAGCTCGTGCTCCCGAGAAATCCAAGGCTCCTCTTAATCATAGCGGGTCAGTATAAGCCCCCGACATGGAAGGAGAAAGCCATCCAGCGATTCTCCCAGACCGCCGTGGATCGTATGAGGTAGCCAAGGCTCAGGTAGCAGCAATGTTGCACGAGGGAAGTCCCAAGGTGAGAAGAGAGGAGGGGGTAGGGCTGTGGTAGGATTACTTCAGACGTGCAAGCACGCGCTCCCGAGAAATCCAAGGCTCCTCATAATCATAGCGGGTCGGTATAAGCCCCCGACATGGAAGGAGAAAGCCATCCAGAGATTCTCCCAGACCGCCGTGGATCATATGAGGTAGCCAAGGCTCAGGTAGCAGCAATGTTGCACGAGAGAAGTCCCACGGTGAAAAGAGAGGAGGAGGGGGCCGCCAGGTTATGGAGTGAGGACGTGGTGGGGTTGCCTTGCCCCACGTTGGGTGCCAACTGCGGCGGCTTGCTCGGTTGGTAGAGGTGGGGTCTGGCTGCGGATGAGGGGTCGGTCCAGCTCTGGACGAGGGGTCGGTCCCGCTTGGGACGAGGGGTCGGTCCCACTTGGGACGAGGGGTCGGTCCGGCAGCAGACGAGGGATCGGTCTCACAAGGGGTTGCGCGGTTCGGCTGACGGGGTCACCCGGCGAAGCCGGCGACGAAGGGGTCGCCCAGAGAAGCAGGCGATGAAGGGGTCGCCCAGAGAAGCAGGCAACGAACTGGGGACAAGGGAGGCCAGGCCCTTGTCGGGGGCTCTCAGGACTGGAGGGCGCACGGCAGAAGAACTACCGCGGAGACAAGGTAAACACGCAAGTCCACTTTATTGAGGGAGAGGCAACAGTTTTATAGGGGCTGGGGAAGGCTGATTGGTCGAAGCCACGCCCTGTTCTGATTGGTTGCCGGTGAAAGGTCAGTGGGCGGTACTGGACGGGGGAGGGGTGGTGGTTAGGGATTGGCTGTCGCTGTTGCTGCGGGAAGGGGCAGGGTTTAGGGATTGGTGGCTGCTGTTGCTGGGGTGGAGGGCAGACTTGAGTTTCCCGCCCACGCCTGGCTTTTGCTGCTGTTGGGGGAAGGGAAAAGGGCAGACTGGATTTCTCCACCCACGCCTGGCTGTTGCTGCTGTCGGGGGAGGGGAAAAAGGCAGACTGGAATTTCCCGCCCTGTGCCTGCACAGGGAGAAAGAAGAAGAAGGGTGCCGCCCCACAGGCATCGTGTGCGCCATCCGGGAGGAGGGGCGGCCGCGGAAGCATGGCTGCCGAGAAGGGGAGACCCGAGGGCACTCTGCGCCCATGCCGAGCTCCCTTCAGGGGTGGCGGTGAGTCCGACCAGCCACCCTATTATGGGGGCAGTGGCTTGGCCTGCCGCGGCTGCTCCCCCGCCAGGCCAGCAAACCACACTTCAGCCCGAGGGGTGACCGCAACACACCATGTGAGTTCATTCATCATATATTTTTTGGGGGTCTGTCAGTAAGGATGGCTAGGCTAAGAAGATAAGAAGTTTCCTAAGTTACTAAGGGCTAGAGAAAAAATCACAGGTGTTTTCTCTTAGAAGTAAAAGTGGGATTAGTGTTACACTGATAACTCCCAAGATTTCTCACACTGTCAGATAAGAAGAGAAAACCACACCATTAATACACTGGTAAACCTTGGTGACAGAATGTGGAAAAGTAGAGAAAATTCAGCATCTAGCTATATGATTCACATATATTCCTAGCCTTTGCTTTTGATAATAATGCATGAAGGATGTTCTCTTTGCTTAGAAACATTTCTAAGTGTGAATTAGCAGTAATGATTAAAATCATAAAATGCAGTATGATCTTAACATTCACTGTCATTATTAGAAGATTTAAATAAAAGAGTGAAGTCAGATGTATGCATTCAAATTACAGTTCTATTCCTGTTCTTTTCCTGGTATCTTTGTGTACCTATTACCTTTTTTTAGAATCTCATGTCTCTTTCTATAGAACTAGTTCAGTTTTGGTGCCCCTAACTCCATTCTTATTTTCTTCAAGAAAATGCTCAATTTTGCTCACCAATACATTACTCTGTATTGTTCATAAAATACCATCTTCCATAACTTGATATAAATCCTATACTAAAAGAAAAGTGCTATTGCAAGTTGAATTTAGGGGACAAGGAGTGGAGACAATTCCACAGGTGGCAGGAACTGTTGAAATCAGAAAAAGAATAAGAACTTAGTTCAGCATGTGGCATTGCTATGTTCACTTTCTGCCCTTTCAGAATTTGTGATATGAGTGTTCTTATGAGTCAGTTTCCTACAAAGCTGAACATGGCACTGTGTGTGTGTGTGTGTTTGTCACCACATAAATATATGTTAAAAAGATGAGCAATAAACCTGAGTGACACTGCCAGTTCATGTTCATAGGAAAGAAAAGGAATTTGCTTCAGTAGGACTTAATAAACACCTTTTAGGAGAGATGTAGGTGCAGTCCTCTTAAACATAAGGGTGAATAAATACTTCCTCCATGGCTTTCCCCAGGGGACATAGCTGATTAATAATTCTACTGTACATTCCATGTAATTTTCTGATCTTATAAAATGATTTTCTGCCCTCTTGTTTTCTCTGAACAAATTTTAATCCAAATCATTCTTGAATTTAAACCTGTTGCAAATCTTCAAAATTTCCATTTTGACCTGTTCTGTAAAACCCATTCAAAATGTTTACTATATTTACTTTCCAAAGAAAATCTATACATACTCATTTGATTGATATGCTTTGTGGACAAGAAAGAAGTGTATTCAACTAAAAAAATAGTCATATATTTTAAAAATACTGCATGATTTTAGCTTTTTAATTCACAGGAAGCTGTTTATGGCCACAGGAATTAAATAAAAAATGGAATTATTATATCATTTGTCAAATGGAATGAGTATTCAAAACATATATTATTCCTTAAAAATATGGAAGTAATATACAAGTCAATGTAGTTTTATATTATTTTGGTAAGGAGGTGGGATGATATAAAGAAGTCAAGTGTTCTGCCTTCTCAACCCATTGAACAATTCACAATGTACTTCAATGAAGTTATGATTAAAACAATGGCAACATTAATGAGCATTTCTCAGATAACATGCACCATAAAATATCATCATCAGATGATGACATTATTTTCTTGTGTTTCCTTATAATAGGTATACAGTATAAATACTATTATTCCAATTAAAAATTGAAAATAAAACAACTGAAAGTGGTTCTGAAATAACCCAAATTCATCTTCTGGAAACTGTGGGAGAAGAGATTCAAAGACAATTTTTCTGATTCCAAATAAAATATCTTTGGCTGTTCTGCACATAATAGGAGAAGCTCCATTTCTATCTCTTTTTTCCCCTTTCTCTATCCAAACATGTTAACAAATATCTTTGCCTTTCTTACCACGAAATGATTGTAAACCTGTGTTGAAAATACTCTGTCATAGAAGTGCAAGGTATACCAATTACTTCAGGTAAGTAAATGAAGTAATGCCACTGGCATGACTGTAAGATGTTGTTTCTATCCAATGGCCTTTGAAATATCTTTGGTGGAGAGATCATTTTAAAAGTGTGAAATTACAACTGGGGATCACAATTGAGGTGATGAAGAGGCTGTTGGCAGAAGTGAAAGTTCTCACACTCTAAAACCTTTAAAATGTGGTAGGAAACTCATAATACACTAGTCAATTATCTCAGCAATATTTAATTGGAATTGCCACCAGTGCCACACTTTAATTATAAAATATTTTAAATTTAATGTCAAATTAGAGATGAAAGGCTAGTATGTGTCAAGCTTTGATTTTCTGATTTTATCTTGTAATTATTACTTTGACCCTTTAACCCCCTCACCCTCTACCCCACAACAACCAACATGCACTCACCGCTACTAACAAAAACCAAAAACAAGTTGTCAGGAATATGCAGTTGGCTATAGCTATGCCAAAATTTAGGAGACCAAAGAAGAGGAAGACTTTAGTAGTAATATGAAGAGAGATCTCTTAAGTGAGGCTCAACAAGTCATCTGAATGCTTGACTACATAAAATACTTTTTTTTGTATCTGGCAGGAAAATAAGCTTTTTGAACATACCCCAGAAAATCAAGACCCAACTTGTTGCCACTGTTTTAAAAGATGTTTCCTGCCAGAATTCAAGGACTTGTAGAGTCACTTGTCTTCCCTCACATATTTCAGAAAGCTTGGAGATTTGATCTAGTTATAAAAATCAGTGTAAATTGTCCTTATTACAAATATCATATTATTTTACTAGGAAAGCAAGTAAACAAAGAAAATAACTAAAATTAAATCAACTGTAAGTTGATAATTTGATATTCTCTAAATGTTTGCGTGCATATTTTCCTAGATATTTACTTAAGAAGCTCTGAAAATTTTAATACACTAATAAAGCTAGATTTCTATTAACCTAATTTTAGAAGTTTAATCTTTGCACTTAGTTCCCTGAAGGATATTTACCAGACCTTCTCAGTGTGCTTACAGGAATAAGATAAAGTTTAAAAGCAAAAGGAGACAGAATGGTGTCAGGAGCACCTTACGAACCAGTAAATCTGAATTTTCTCAGAGACACAAAGCTTGATATCCTTAAGCATTTGGCACAACTATATCTAAAGAATGGTTTACTAGCCGCTGAAGTCAAGGACAGGTTGAAGTTGCTGAAACAATGCAGGACTGCAAAATTGCACATGTCCTCACCTCAAGACCCCGGCATCATTTGCTTTTTTTTTACTTGTTTTTCTTCTTACTTACCCCTCTCCTCTCCTCTCCTCTCCTCTCCTCTCCTCTCCTCCCTTCCCTTCCCCCTCCCCTCCCCTCTCCTCTCCTCTCCTCTCCTTCCCTTTTCCCTTTTCCCTTTTCTCTTTTCTCTTTTCTCTTTTTTTTCCTCTTTTCTCTCCTTTTCTCTTTTTTCTCCTTTCCTCTTTTCCTTTTTTTTTGCCTATAAAAATCCTAGCTCTCAATTTCATTCTCAACTATTTAGGTAAGTTTGACCCAATTATTTCCTGGCACACCTGTAATAAATCACATTCTCACTTAGAGACCTGTTTCTCCTTTGTGGTGCCAGATGGGGCAGTTGCCTCTATTATTTTGTATCTGCACTTAGGGTAACAATTTTGGAGATCAGAGTCTAGAGTCATGTTTTTCTTGGATGCAGTCCCTGTAGCATTCCTGTGCAATTTTTTGACAACCGCAGGGTTTCTCTGGAACCCTTAGTTCTATATCTAGCAGCTGCCCAGGGATTTCCCTTGAGGTCAGAAACTGGAGGATCTGATTGGGCTTTCTGCTGTTCATTGGCACTGGGTGCTTTGAGTGAAGGTGATTTTGATGCTGAATTTTCTCTGTGTTAGATAAGATTGTGAAATACATTCTTCTCCCTGATTTGTACTTACTTGACTTTCTCATTCTGCTCCTGCCAAGAAGAGTGTAGGATTGGTTTTGATGGTCTGCTCATACTGAAGGGACCATTGGATTGCCACTGTGGGTCTGCTCTTGATAAGGGGACTGTTGAATTTTTAGTTGATCTGAACTGATTTATATGGACTTGGTGGGTTTCCATCCCATTACCCATGATCTCAGATTTGGGGTCCAAGTGTTGATTTTGTCATTGCATTTTTGCTTTGATGTGAGAAACTGTTGACTTTGAGAAAATGTTTTTCTCTTTCAACATTGCCTGGCCACAGTATAAATGATGGTGTAAAGTAACATTTAAATGAGCTTTTAAATTTCAATACTTTCTTGCAATTAAATTCGTTTTGTAAAAGAAATCACCAGTGGAATTGGTTTAACTGCTGGAGAAGCAGAAAGACTTAGCAAAATTAATGTTCTCAGTTTTGTTTCCATTTTAATTCTAATGGAATCTGTATAGCCACATTAATAACATTTGCTTTGTTAAAGTTCAGTAACTTTTGAACTAGACAACTCTATGAAAGTAACAGAGGGAGGAAAAAATAGAAAAAATGTTAGCCGCTTTTCTAAGCCTACAATTTTACCATGACTTAGCATCGACAATGTGGCTATAGAACATTGTTCAGAAATGTGTCCTTGTAAGTTTTCTCAATACAGCTCTCTACAATACTGATAAAACAGTAAACTACCCATGAGCTATCAATGTTCTAGTAGTATTGGAAATGAAGTTATGTTTCCATATTACCAAATTGAATCATTATTCTGGCAAATTTACTTAGTGTTAATAGTAACTGTTTGTTATAAGAGCTTGCTTGGAGACAGTTTCCAAAGACATTACAGTAGTTTAAGTAACTATTGTATATAGAAAGTCATTTTTTTAATTAAAGAAAAAGAAATTAATTTTCTTCTAAGAAAATGAAATGACTAGTAATAAAGAAAGAAGAAAATGTGGTACAAAATCTAAATGATACAGAAAATTCAGAATACAGAAACATTTTTTTTATCATCAAACTTAGGTAAAGATATGATGGGTCTATTTATAGTATTAAAAAGCCTTACCATCAAATAGTATACTCAAGCAAAATTAAAATTTGTTTTTTCTCTGTTATCATGACAAAGTTGCTTAAATCATTAGTATGGTTCAATAAAATTTCATTGATTTTTTCCTCCTGAATAAGCAGTAAACAAAGCAGAAAGTCTGTTTTGTCAAAATAGCTTTTTGTGCTTTAACTCATTGTGTCCTTGGTTTAAGGGAAAACAGTTCTCTCACTTTAAACCCATAATGTCCAAGTAACAACTTTAAACATTTTGCTTTCTCAAAGGCAAATTCTGAAAATTATCTTTTTATTTCAAATGATTTCAAAATATTTGTTCTTTCACCTTATAAAAAGTAAAGTACAAAAAATAGTTAAGTTCATTTGATATACCACAAATTACATTGGTAGTGATTAGAAAGTGTATAACAATTTTTAAAGTTTGACTGACTTCAGTGTCATAAGATTCTCTTGTGCATTTAAACCGGGCCCCTAGTGCTGTGCATGGTACCTCCCAATTTCAGTTATTAGCTCGATTGGTCTCTATGACCCCTAAAACAATAAAGGTATCTACCACATCTCCTGGTCATGCTCTTGAAATAGATGGAAATATGTTGGTCCATTATATTACTTTGGCTCTGCCAACTGCAGATTCTTTGGCATTACCTCCATACTCACTCTGTTTCATTTACCAGAGATGCTATGCACCAAGCTTGTGAAATTTAAATGTATGTGTATTTTAAGATTCCTGAAAAATATTTCCAACTTATCTTCCAAAATTGTTACTCTATTTATATACTATTATGAATGAACTATAGTAACTATTTCCACATCATTTCTCTATGAGAGATTATTATTGTTTTCACTATTGCAAAATGGTTGAGGAGTGCATTGATTCAAGGCTGGATGTGTTTTTATATAGGCAAGTATTGGGTATTGAATCATGACCCCAAAAAAGGCATGTACTGGTCCCAAACCCTGGTCCTGGGTGTGTGAACCCATTTGAAAACAGAGCCTTTGAAGAAGCTATTAGTTAAGCTGAGCCCAATTTGAGTGAGAAGAGGCCTTAATCCAATATGGCTGGTGGCCTTAGATGTAAAACTAATTGGAAGTCATTGGGAGCAATCAGATAAAGGAAATCAACAGAACACAGGGGAGGAAGGAAAATATATTGTTATGTGCATTTCCATATCACAGAAAAGCCAGAAACTGCAAATGTTGCCAGCCTGTAAACCAAATGATACTGATCTTTGGATTAAGCAGTCCTTAACCTCTGAAATCATGAGCCGATAAATTTCTTCTTAACCCATGCCATTATATTATATCTGTTTTTAAACCTAGTAACCCAATACAAACCAGTTATATTCCTCTTTTTCTAATTGCTACTGGAGTATTTAACTTGTTCTTATTGATTTATAAGAGTTTATAAAAAACATAAAGTCTATCATAGTTTACCTTTAATATTAGACATTTTATTTTTTTTATCAAGATGCAAATTATTTATTCTTTTATCAAGGGCATTTCTGGCAAAGTAAATCTTTAATATTTATGGGGAATCAATTTCACTTATTTTGACCTATATGTCTTTTGGGTTTCATGCCATGCTTAGAAAGATCTTACAAAATCCATGGTAATTCTCCTGCATGACATTGCAATGAAGGATACAGACCATTATATATTTTTCATAACTTACAAAATTATGCAGGGTGGTGTAAACTATAATATAAACCATAGTCCATGGTTTGTAGCAATGCTTCAAAATGTGTTCATCAATTGTAACAAATGTACCATACTAATGAAAAATGTTAATATGGGAAGATGGGGGGGGGAAGGAGGTATTTTTCTGTAAAATTTAGGCAATCTAAAGCTTCTTTAAAAATAAAAAAGCAGTGTCCACATAGAAGAGGTGGCATTGGATTGGGAAAAGTGGACATAATGGACAAAGGGTATGGGGAAAGGCAGGAAGAGATGAGAGGTGGAGGCATCTTCGGGACATGGAGCTGCCCTGGATGGTGCTTCAGAGGTAATCACCGGACATTGTAAACCCTCACAGGGCCTACATGATGGAATAGAGGAGAGTATGGGCCATGATGTGAACCAATGTATATGAGGTGCAGAGGTGCCCAAAGATGTACTTACCAAATCCAATGGATGTGTCATGATGATGGGAACGAGTGTTATTGGGGGGGGGGAGAGGGGGGGGTGGGGGGGTGGGGTTGAATGGGACCTCACATATATATTTTTAATGTAATATTATTACAAAGTCAATAAAAAATAAAAAAATTAAAAAAAATAAAAATAAAAATAAAAAAGTATTAAAAATGAATTAAAAATAAAATCCATGCCTATGTAGGTAGTTTCCTTTTCTTTAGAAATTTTGCAACTTTGTCTAAAATGAATTGTCTACAGAAGCATGGGTTAATTTCTGAAATCTCAATCCTATTGCATTGGTTTAAATATCTATCCCTCTAACAGTCCAAAATTTTTATATGATTGTATATTTGTAAAGTTTGGAAATTAGTAACTGTCAGTCTTCCAAACTAGTTCTTATTTTTCAAGAGTATTTTGACAAACTTGGGACATTTTGTAACTCTAATTTGATTTTCACCTTTTCTATTTCTGAAAAATAAAAAATATTGATGGGATTACATTAAATCAGCAGATTTCTTTGGACTTTAGTGATGTCTTAACTATATTCTCTTCAAAATCTTAAGGTTGGGAGGTTAAATAATAATTTCCTGAAAAGAAAATAACAATAGTTAACTATTCTTTTAATGGAATCAGATAAAGACTCTGGAAAATTTAAGCTGAGCTGGAAAGGATGAACATGAATTACCTAGGTGAAAAGGTAAAAAATACGTGAGGCTGATGGAAAGCTTATGCAAAAGGTCCTGCTAAGAAATAACTTGGAGTGGATGGAAAACTGAAATAAGACCCATCCATTTGAAGTGCAGGAATGAAGTGGGAGAAGGATGGACAAGATTGCAGAAAGGAAAGGGTGTTATTGGTTAGGTTAACTATTAAATTTATACCCAAAGAAAGGGAGAGGCACTAAATTGTTTTTAGCAGGGTGATATTGTGAGGCAATTTACATTTCTGAAAGATTATCATAGCTGCTGTGTGAAAAAAGAATGAGGAAGAAGCAAGAGTAGTTGAAGAGAAATGCAGAAAGAACACAAGATGGTGAATTAGGCTTTGGAAAGTACTGTATCATGCATGATGAATCAATAATAGATTAGATGACTGAGATTTTATGACTGAATTAAGGATGACTCTCCAAGGATTTATATAACATGGGTCATGAAGACATTTTTATTAACCCTTGAGACCCATGCAAAGGAAAAGAGGGGCTTGGTTGGGTCAGAACTTGAAGGAGTTTTTTTTTTTTTTTTTTTTTTTTTTTTTGCATCAATCCTTGTAACTACAGGAAATATTTCTTCCTGATCTTTAATTTTTTTTCTTTTTTTTAATTGATTTTGTAAAAATATTACATTAAAAAAATATGAGTTCCCATTCGACCCCACCATCCCCACCGCACCCCTCCCCCCCAGCAACACTCACTCCCATCATCATGACACATCCATTGCATTTGGTAAGTACATCTCTGGGTATCTCTGCACCTCATGGTCATTGGTCCACATCATGGCCCACACTCTCCCCCATTCCATCCAGTGGGCCCTGGGAGGATTTACAATGTCCGGTGATTGCCCCTGCAGCACCATCCAGGGCAACTCCAAGTCCCAAAGGCGCCTCCACATCTCATCTCTTCCTGCCATTCCCCATACCCATCAGCCACCATGTTCACTTTTCCCACTCCAATGCCACCTTTTCTCTATGGACCTTGGATTGGTTGTGTCCGTTGCACCTCTATGTCAAGAGGAGGCTCAGATTCCACATGGTTACTGGATGCAATCCTCCTGCTTTCAGTTGTAGGCACTCTAGGCTCCATGGTGTGGTGGTTGTCCTTCTTCAACTCCATCTTAGCTGAGTGAGGTGAGTCCAATAATTCAGATTGTAGGAGCTGGAGTCTGTTGAGGCTCAGGGCCTGGCTATCATATTGTCAGTAAAAAGATTCAATCCCCTAAATATATCTTAAACCCCAATACCAACTACAATTCCAGTAAAGTAGCATGATAGTCTTATGAAAAGAGATCCTCTCTGGGTCCAGTTTCATCATGCAGAAACACCAGCTCCAAAGAAGGGCCATCTGACATGGCAGTGAACCCTATCTGCCATGACCGTAGAACCCGTGGGTCCCTTTAGCCCTCAAAGGAACCAATACCTGGGGATTGTATCTACTTTATCTGTCTCTTAGACTCTGCTCAGTTGTGCATAAGGGCAATCCTTCTGACAGCCTCCAGACTCTTTTTTTTTTTTTAGAGACTCATAGCCATATAAACTCATTTCTCCTTTCTATTTCCCCCTTACATTAGATCAAACAGCATTTTAAAGTCATATTATTCTATGTAGACAGGGATATTCTACTGATCGACATCGAACCTTCAATTCAAGGTCATTTTCCAGTTGCATTATCAGTTGTTAGTTGATAGTGATACCTCGGTGCCAGGGAGGCTTATTCCCAGGTGTCATGTCCCATGCTGGGGGGAAGGCATTGCATTTAGATGCTGAGTTAGGCTTCGAGACTGGCCACATTTGAGTAACATGAAGGCTGTCAGGAGGAAATTCCCAGGCACAGTGCTGCTCTAGGCCTTGTTCTTATTTCAGGCATATAGGCTCACAAGCATAGTCATTAGTATCAGGGGCTCACTGTTGGACCTTCATTCCTTCTCAGTCCTTGCCGCTGCACTTGGGGGACTGCTGCTGCTCCCCTAGGGACCACGGCACAGCACCCCCAGCCAGGGACCCAGTACCCCCCCAGCTTTAGTGTTTAATTGTTGCCACTATGAGTATATCCAAACATTACCATGCACCCTGGACATATGCCCCGTATAGTTCCCTGTCAGCCATATATCCCCTGTCAATAGTATCCTATACCAGTATTCCTCTGTTGCCATTGTTGGACCACTCTGGGATCCAGAACTTCCTGAATATTGAAGCCCCAATATAATGTCAGGATCTCTTACTAGCAAAATGGGATATAGCGATGGGTTTAAAGGTTAGATATAGAATATGTGTTGACTTGGAAAAATTCTACATCCTATCTTTTTCTTTTCCTTTTTTTCCCCCTAATTATTGAACTTCTCTTCACAAGAGCCCTAGACCATAGCAATTCATGTATACAATATACAGCACTCCCACACATCCACCACAAAACCTTTTCCCTTCCACAGTGATACTCTTACAACCTATTCACAACATATTTACTTAAAGTGATGTACAGAGTCTGAGACAATAGCTTTCAAACCAGGTGACATCTGTGCTTACATTGTGGTGCATACTTTAGGACACCTAAAAACAGTAGGTTTTTGATGTTATCTTTCAATCAACTCCTGGTCATTAGACTATTTCATATTTTTGTAGTACTTTTGAAAGCAATGAGTACCCATTTTGCTGGCCCTTTATTCAATATGATTGTCCTCTGGAAGAACATAAAGAAGTGAATAAGAAAAATTATCTTTATCTTACCAATATTATGCATAATTGAAAAAAGTTTCATTTAGAAACCAAGTTCAGAATCTGTCCTCATTTACAAATGACCTCTGAAGTAAATTGTCTGACCGGAAAATGTATTTCAAACACTGTATCTGTTTGAAGCATGACCTCTTTATTTCCCAACATAGTAGGTTCCTTGCTGGGATTTAGTGTATCTGCATGTCATTGATGATTTCAATTAGTTTTATAATGATTAAAAAACATCTCTTTTGAATAAATGAGAAATGGGCATCATAATGCTTACTGATGTGTTCAACCCCTTTGTTACACTGTACGGTCAATATGTAACTGGGACACAGTGAAGTGACCCCTACATTATATTACTGTTAGTGATGATTGGCTTTTGAAGTAAGTTGATATTGGAAGGCTTTGATATTCAGATTGATGTGGAACAAGTTTTATTCCCACTCTGTGGGTAGAATTTTATAACCTACTTTGCTATTTTTACAAACATTTTATAAGAGTACATCTTTTTCTTTGGAAGTAACCATCCATCTACAAATATCACAACTACTGGTTTGTTATATATGAAATACTTACCTTGAATCCCATGGTATAAAGAGCATTTTTGGAGGAAAATTTTGTCAATGTTATTTTTATCATGGAAGACTTGGAATCAGCTTATACCATAGGTTTTTTCACAAAAGACTGTTGTTACTGGTCAGAATGATGTTTGGTGCTGGAAACTTATTCATAACTTATTGAAACTATGTAAATATTTGGATTTTTCTCATTTTAAGCTTCTCTGGCTAAATATTTTCATTTGCTCTGTGCCTTCTTTGAATTATTTCAGGATCTTTCACAGGTGTTTAGTTAATGATGTGTCTATTAGTCAGGGTTCTCTAGGGAATCAGAATCAACAAGAGATATTTGCTGAATGTAAGAGATTCTATAAGGGTCTTTCACATGACTATAGGGATGCACAAGTCCAGATTCCACAGGCAGGCTGCAGCCAGGGGCTCCAATGAAAGTCCAGAGACTGAAGTCCATGTAGCAGTTTGACAAAGTTATGAATTCCAAACATAGATATTGGATTATGTTTACAATCTGGTCTGTACCTAGACATGATTAAGTTATGATTAAGACTTTGGGATTTGACATTCAGGTATTGAGTCCCCACCCCTTGGTGGATGGGGACTCACAGATAAAAGGCATGACAAAGGACTGAGTTGGGAGTTTTCAATGTTGGAGTTTTGATGTTGGAGTTTAATACTGAAGCCTTACACTGGAGCCCTGGATATAAGCTCACAGAGGAAACAGAAGCAAACCCCAAGAAGAGAGGAACCCTGAGCCTAGAGAGAAGCTAGTCCTAGGAAGTGAGGAACCCAGGAAGCCTGAACCCTCACAGACATTGGAAGTCATCTTGCTCCAACACATGAAAATAGCCTTGTTGAGGGAAGTAATTTATGCTTATGACCTGGTATCTGTAAGCCAATACCCCCAAATAAATACCCTTTATAAAAGCCAACCAATTTCTACTATTTTGCTTCAGCACACCTTTGGCTGACTAATACAATCCATAAATGCCCTTGTATTACAATTTGTCCAGTGCTTGCTTGACCACACAACCTGGCACATTTATCTGGCTGAGTTGACACATTAGCCTAACCATCACAATTTGATAACCATTCTGGATGGAAACAGAAGTCATCCTTTCCATTAAAAAAATCCTGTCCTTAATCATAACAAATTCAGGAAACCTCAAGAGTTAATTTGCATCACAAGTTCTGAGACTTATCCCCTCTCAGACCAAATGAGTTGCTCCACAAGCATACAATATTTTACAGACACATGCCAATGCATGGAGTTTCAATCCCTCATCCCACAAGCTTCCACGTACTCCTACCTTAGGTGGAAAATAGAATAATCAAAATTTCAGTGATCAATCCAAAAATTAAAAGGAAACAAATTCAGTTTCATAGATGGCCATCTTTGTTTCATCATGAATTATATAAAGAGACGTTGATCCTTGAAATATAACAAAGGGTGGGCCAGTTGGGCATGACTAGTTACATTTAAAAAAATTTTTTTATTTTTTCAAAATATTTTAGATTACATACGTGTTCCATGAAAAATATAGGGGATTCCCATATGTCACACTCCCTCCCCCTCCCACACTTTCCCACATTAACAACATTCTTTGTTAGTATGGTAGTTTTGTTACAATTGATGAACACATATTGAAGCATTACCATTAAGTGTGGATTATACTTTAAATTGTAGCTTACACTCTGTCCCACACAATTTAGTAAGTTATGACAAAATATATAATGGCTTGTATCCAGCACTGCAATGTCATTCAGGACAATTCCAATGTCCACAAAATGCTCCATCTTATACCTGTTTTTCCCTTTCCCTACCCTCAGAGCCTCTGATGACTATTGTCTCCACCTCAATGATAAAAGATCTTACATTGCTATAATAACAATAAATATATAGCGGAATAACCATAAATCTTCTATAGTCCATCTTCATTCCCCAATCCTGAGGATACTCTGATGGTGATGCTAACCTCACCTCTAATTGAAAGGGTCTTAGATCCCATGGAGCTGATGGATAGGACTAGCAGTTTCAAATACTCTCTGTTCCCTGAGATGGATGTGGTCCATCATCATCTCCTTGATACTCGTCCTGGGTGAGTCCAATGAGCTGGAGAGTAGGTGCTGGAACTCAGTTGAGATTTAAGGACAACTGACACATGGACAGCCCAAAGATTTAAGTCTCTTGGACATACACCTATCAAGTCTAGTACTAACTATAGGTTCAAATAGGAAAGGACGAAGAGCTATGTGTAGGGAAACCACAAATGAGTCTAACTCTGTCTCACTGGGGAGCATAAATTCCAAAGTATGGCCCATTGGCAGGGTGCGAAATACAGTTACATTTTGAGAACTCTTTCTGCCAATTCCATTCACTTGGATCACATACATCCCAATAAACTTCAGCATAATATTCATCTCCCCCACAATTGTCTCAATATCCTCAAATATTGTAATGAACTTACCAGTACCTATGAGTGCAATAAAACCACAATGGAACATGCGTTATGTATGAACCTCACTACTACCAGGGAGGGAGAGATAAAGCCCCTTGTCTGTCCATGTTTTCTGATTTCTATAGTGTTATAGGACCCATCCATCAACAGCCTGAAGGATCATTAAGTGGCCACAGTCAGAGGAGGTACATTTGATGTGGTATTTCCAAAGCATAGAACTTCCTGCCTTGACAATTGAATAACTTGTAAGTGTATGTGCCTGTGAGATGGACACAACTTTAAATTGCCTTCCAAGTTAGTGGCCATAAGCACTTCATTTTTCACTCCAGGGTAATAAAAAGTTATAGGTGTTGCCTGTGTCTTTGATGTTTGATATGGTAAAGAGTTTATGGGGTACTACTGTTCCCTGCTTTGGGGTGACAAAATTAAGTTTTTCTGACATAACCCTATGTTCCCATACAAGTGCAAATATTAGGGAAAACTATCTGTATGTGTAGAAATGAATCAGCATTACTTGCTGATCTGTGGTTTTAACATAGTTTACAGGGGCTAAGGAGTAGATAAGGGTGTCAAATTTTAGGAATTAAAAATGTAATTTCATTTTTGCATTTACCTTAAGCTACCAATTTTAATTTTTGAATTTCACAAGACTGCTGCTTCCCAGGCAGAGAGATATTGGATCGTTGGTGTTTCCGATCACAGGAATGGTATGCAGATCTCTATTTACCTTATGAGGCATGTTGTTTGCCTAACCTGAACCATAGTTGTGTGAGGCTGTCCATCCCTCTGTTGGGCCATGGAGTGCATGATTCCAGGATGTCCTTAGCTAAAACCTGACTGACATAAGCCCTTTTTGACAGAACACCCTTCTGATGCAATGAGCACCAGTTTATTGATTGGGCCTGGTTGATTGAAAAGGGATAGCACTAAATCTTTCTGGAGAGAAGGTGGTCCCTGGGGCCTCACTATCCATGGCCTTGGGTGAAATCATAGCACATAAGTATAAGGAGGATAATCCAAAACATATTTTCCAACTCTTGTTTTTCACCTTGGCACAGAACCTCAGATGCAGAACCCCAAGGCAAAAAGTTTTAGAGATCCCCCTGACATGTACCCATTGATTTTCATTTCCTGCTCCTGCAACTTCCCTTTCTGCATGGAGATTAACAGATCCTACCTGTTTCCAGAGAAAGAAACCCAGTGTATTTAGGGATAAAGATCTGACTATTGTGGGTTTTCTTTTCCCCCTTCATACATTTCTAACATACATTAGATTGGCTGAGCCTATCAAGGAAGTCTATTTGCAACAGTAAGTGCCTTTTTCATTATTTTCTGCATCATTGTTATGATGAGCAATGCCTAGTCAATTTACAGATGGCTGGATCAACTGCTCCACATTATTGTCCATGCCTTCCTACCTGCTCACCCACATCCCAGCTAGTCCTTAAACTTATGACTGATTTTTCCTTTCAAAGGAAAGTGAGACTATTCTATTTTTCTTCATTTTAGCCCTCATGACTTTCTCTTTTCCAATTCTGGAACATAAGGGATATATCCTTCTCCACCAAACTCCCCTCTCCTTACCTCTCCTCTGGCCTTACCTGCCACCAGCAGTGGATGAATTTATATTTCTTAGAAACACAATCCACTGACATTAGGGCTTTGCTAGGAGGTTATAGAAAAATGCACCTCTTCTGCTAATGATTCTTTCCCCTAGATATAATTGCTAATATTCCTACAAAGATGACACAGATATCTGGGGTTCACTTGCATGGACAGATTTCTTACTTTTGACAGCTGGTTATACTTTGAAATATCTTTATATCATAACCTGCTTGTTATCCTCTCTGCCTCCTTGAGCTGCCAGACAGGCCAAGTTTAAAAGATGAAGGATCTGTGTGACATTTTCCACTCCAGCATGATTCTGATTCATTTAGGTATTTAAGCTAACTAGGTTTTTAGATTTATGTGAATGCCATTTCTTTAGCCAATGGTCTAATTAATGAACTGATAAATTAAAACCGCAGGGGAACAGGTTTCAAAATTTTAAAAAGTTTTTGATGCGATTCCAAAGGGTACAATCAATGATATTTGTATAATCACATGGTTGTGTGTTTATCACTTCAATAATTATTAGAGCATTTTCATTATTCCAGAAATTGTAATAATAATAATAAAAGGAAATAATGGGAAAACTCATTACCTCTCAGTCTTTCTATGCTTCCCATGCCATACCTAGGTGCTCTTCTATTTCTGTCTATACAGTTTATTTATATTTACATTTTGTAAAAAATGGTCTTATACATGCAATATTACCCATATTCATATTTCACATGAGGTTTTACTATGTTTTATAACCCAATGTTAAATTTTTTTAGCTATCCTCTAGTATTATACATTTTCCTATATTTTACTTTTTGTCCTTTATCTTATCCATATAACTTTGCTAGTTACTAACACTATGATGTGCATTCTCCATTTCTATTCATTTCCAAAAACTTACAAGCACCATTTTTACAATTCTGCAAAGATTAACCATCAACTATTCATTCTGTACTGTCACTCCATTTTCTAATTATTAACTCCATGAATTTGCACAACATAATAGCACAATCATACAATATTTCTCCTGTGTTAACTTCTATAGAAATTTTATAAATTTGTTCTATCTTTGCAATACTGTTTTTAAGACTTTTGCATTCATTGATAGAGATTTATCAACATATTCACAGGAGACACAACAAATTTTAAATCTATTGCTATCATACATATTTTCCCAAAAAGCTTTTATAAGCTATTTCTGTAATATTGAAAAGCCATTGACTGTTGTATTTATTTGTTTGATAACTGCCTTATCAATTAAATTTCCTATTCACATTTTCTCTTGGATTTCCCATTTGAACCATCTTATCCTCAGCAAAATACTGTGCTCATTGCTCTTTCCATTTTTTATTACCTGTTATTTTATTGCTTTATCTAATAATGAGCAGTTTCCTTCCATTCTTTCAAAGATGTTGCAAGATGCTCCACAGGTCTCCAGGGATCCCCAAACAGAAGCTTTAGATAGTTCTGCGTTATTACTAACTGTTCTGTAGGACAAGCTGACACTTGGAGCTCCTTATTTTGCCACCATATTGCCCTATCTATCCTCCATTCACTTTTATTTCTTTATTTAAAAAGAATTGGATGCTAATAATAAAATCGTGTTATGAAGCAGGGTTCACATAGGTTCATGGATGCTCCCTAATTTGGATATTCTGTCTTTAATCTTTGGACAAACTTCCTCACAAAATGATGTCTCTTTCAGCTGCACCCATTTCTAAAGAACATGCAATTTAAAAATCCTGCTGGTGAGCAAATGAATTTGAATGAGGCAAGGAAATTGGATGCCTGGTTTGACATTATTAACTTTTGGAAATTTCCAGAAGGTTTTGGTCTTAAAGCTAAAGTAGGACAATTTGCCTTAGATGTGTCACAAAATCAACAATATTTTGTATCTGAGGAGATGATAGAGTGGAACGCAGGATTTTCAGAGGTGAGTATGACCAAATCATCATAGTTTATGCATAAAGAAAATCTCTTCATGGGGGGTTACTTCCTCCTTACTGCTCAGTAAATGGCCACATCTGGGTATTCAACAACTTACCTTTCAATTTGAAAATTTTTCTTACCCATTGTCAAATGGATGGAAAAAAACACATTTATTCAAAAATATATTTATGAAATATTATTTATTTCACATGTACAATGAAAATGGTATCCTATCAAATAAACTGATTTATGTATTTAAAATTTAAATTTGTGAATAATTCAATACCCCTAACACTGTAGTTATTGGAGAGTTAAAGTCACAGTTACTAAGACGTATTTGATTTTCTCCCTGGACTCCCCACTCAGAATGCAGTGAGAAGTGTGTTTCTGGATTCATGAAAACCTCTCAGGAGGGAAAGCCTGCCTCCTGCTCTTCGTACTGTGTGCCCAGAGAATGAGATTTCCAATGAGACAGATAAGTTCATGCCCAGAAGAAAGTCCCCACTTCTCCTTTATATCTCCCACTCATACAAGATATTTAAAATTATTTAGGAAACTGCAGAGTCAAAATTCATCCTTCCTTTATTTAGCGATTTAATTTTATAATCAATAGTATTTTCCATTGATATGATACCCCTTCTCTGCACTTATCTAGCTTATTTGATAAGCTTTATACCCATTGCTGGCAAAGTCATCTCTAAGAAACACTTTTCTTGACTCCATAATAGTAAACTATGTTTCATCCTTATATTGTAACTAATACATTGTATTATAAGTACCTGCTTTTCATCCTGTTTGAAAGGATATTTAAATTTTATCAAAAGCTTGGATCTTAACAATTTTCATGACTTACACTGAGATGAAGAACAGATGCTCAGAAAGTTTGTGATGATTTTTAGAAATGTGTATTTCTAAAGTGTGCCACATGAGGACAATATAATGCACCCACAATGAATGGGTTTCAGTTTCTGTTCTCTCATATTTTACAACTGATTGAGGAGACAAAACATAGGGACACTTTGTATCCATCCTTAAAACTGTAATTTGTGCATGTACAGAAACTTATGGGGCAGCAAATTCATAGGTTTGAGTGGTTCCACAGAGCTTTTCATAGAGACAGTAGCATTAGTATTATGTAAGATGAATGAAAGGCAATAAATTCTTGGCAGAATTATTAATGACAAAAAGTAAATCACCACTGAATGTAGTATTCAGAGATTCAGAGAACTGGAAAACAAAGGTTCACTGTGACTAGCTCACAGAGAATATTGGGAATGGAGACTGAGACATGATATAGAAATGGAAGAGAAAATCTTATGCCATGTTTCTTTCATAATATAATTTATGAAATTCAACATATTCCTAATACTACATGCATATTCATGATATTACATACTGGAATAACATCTATTGTGGGAAATTTCTTATTTTCATTTCTTGATTAATATGTGGTTTAATTTTCTAAAATACTATTATTTCATTTTTTAAAGATGTGTTGAGATTAATGATATAACCTTGCAGTGAATCAATTTGGGAAAATGATCCATGTACACATCAGTACAAGATAAGTTCAAGTATATGTTCTACATGTGCATATAAAGAATACTGTAACCATGAACTGCAGCTCCCACATGCTTGGAGATTAAGAAATATAATTTTCAACAACTTATTGTTTAATTTAGATAATATAAAAGTTTTTATAAAAATGTTTTGAAATTGAAAATGCTACATTTAAAGTCTTATTATGGGATAGAGTTAAGGCTGTCTTTGGAGAAAATATGTATAATCCTAGAATATATAATTTTTAAATTATTTAGTACATATATTTAAATGAAAAAGCTGAACTAACTATTCATTGAAAAATTAATAAGAGCAAATAAAACCTAAAGAAAAGAGAAGATAGAAAGTAATAAATATAAGAAAGAAATTTAATAAAGGTCAATACAGGTAGGATAAAAATGTCAAAGTGAACAGCAGATTTAGAAAAAAATATTAATAATCCCTAGAATGGTACATTAAGAATAAACAAAAAATTGCAAAATAAATAATACCAGGACTTAAGAATGTGCCCTCTGTGCAGAATTTTGCACCATAAAACTTGGCATAAATAATTACAGGCCCAAACATTTGAAATTATGAATGATATTCACCTATTCCTAGAAAAATAAAAGTTGCCAAAAAATATGACCCCAAAATTACAAATCTGAAAAGTTTCGTATCTTATTTAGTTATTAAATCCATAGCTTAAAACATTCTCATAAATTTTCAAATTGACCAATGGCCTTACTGGGGAATTCCACCAAACTTTCAAGGAAAAAATAATACTTATTTACTCAAACTCTTCCAAGGAATAGGACAAAAATGGGAAAACATCTCTATTCATTTATGATTACGGCTTAACATTTGTATCAAAATCTTATAAGGCCATAAAAAAATAAGAAATTTCAGGTTTCTAGCTTTTTAAACATAAGCTCATATATAATAAAAAAATAATCTGCACTCTAATTCCAGCAATATTTTATAAAGAGGATTTATCATGACAAAGCAAAGTAATTCAGTATATGTGCCCCCTGAAAAGTAGAAACCATCATCTCAGTGAATGAAGGAAAATATTTAATAAAATTCAATGCCCACCAGTGATTTTAGAACAAACAACAAAAGCATACCTTATCAAGTAGAAATAGAAGAGAACCATCTTCATCTCTTAAAAGATACTTCCTGAAAACTAACATAAATTTCACACCATATTGAAGTATTTCATGACTGGGAGATCAATAATGAAACAAAAATCTTCAATATTAACACATCTAACAATGCACTGGAGATCCTTCCCAATGCAATATTGGAAGGAAAAAGATTGGAAGGAATAATTATTTGGAAGGATAAAGTAAAATTGACATAATTTGGAAAGGATTTTATTGCATAAGTTGAAGATCTGGAAGATTTTATAAACTCAGTTTAATGGTCTGAATACAGGGGTAATATAAAAGCTTCTTAAATATGCAAGTCATAGGGCTTTCTAAAATGAATCTTACAAAGATGATATTTGCAATATCTTGAAAGTATTAAATGCCTGAAAATAATATTTAGAAAAGTTTGGAAAGACTTCTGTATAATAAAGTTATCGAGAAAAATTTAAAGAAAACTAAATAAATGGAGGGATGAACCATGTTCATAGTTGAAAGGACTCAATATTGTAATGATATCATTATTCTCCAAATTGATTGACTGAGTCAATGCAATTGTTATCACAATCACAACTTTATGGGGCTATGACAACTTATTAAATCATTCCTATGAAATCAAATGCAAAATCTTTGCTAAGACAAACTTCAAGACAGAGAGTGAAATGGGAGTGCATATTCTACTTGTTTCTTTTTTTAAGTCACAATAATGTTGTTTCATCATAAGGATAGAAAATGAAATAAAATGAACCAAATGACATATCTAGAAACAAATTGGTCACATACAAATTCATCAATATCAGGAAAATTGTAATTCTAAATGTAAAAATAAAAACCTTAAAGAAACAAAAAGGAGAAGAATGTTTTCATTATCAAAGGAGAAAATTTCTTAAATAAGACATATATCATCATATATCATCAACCTTAAAGGAAAAGTTTAATGAATGTTAATTACACTAATACAGCTATTTTCTGTTAGGCAATGAATGGTCAAGCCACATCTGGAAGAAATTATTTAACAAAGATCTAGTCAATAATGAATTACATCAAGAGTATACAGGGACTGTCTACAGAAACAAGATAAGCAGAAAATCCACTAGAAAAAATACGATGTGTGGACAAGAAAAGATTGGAAGCTCAACAGTAAATAAATTACACTGTTATCAAATTGATGGACTGAATGTTTAAAAGAAAGCCAGAGGTCTAAGAGAAAGTTTAGGGAAAGAAAAACAAGCACATTAAAGCACATGGTTATTTAAAATCATCACAAGCTGGACAAATTTGGCTGAAATTGTCCAATGTTATTCTTTTGGGTCCAGTGAATAAGTGAGAATTACTGAACATGGGCTGATGACACTTTGCATTTCTCACCAGATATAGAACACTGTGTGAAGTGTCCAGATCATCAGAATGAAAACAATGAGAGACCTCATTCCCTCCAAAAGACCCTTTGGGATAGACTCTGCTCTGCACAGCTCTTTGCTTCTCTTTCCTTGCTACTGTTATTCTTGGGGTCTTTGTGAAGCACCAAGACACTCCCATTGTCAAGGCCAATAACAGGATCCTCAGCTACATCCTGCTCATCTCCCTTACCCTGTGTTTCCTATGCTCCTTGCTCTTCATCAGTTATCCCAACACAGCCATCTGCATCTTCTGACAAATCACATTTGGAATTGTTTTTGCAGTGGCTGTGCCCACTGTTTTGGCCAAAACAATCACTGTGGTTCTGGAATTCAAGGTCCTTGCTCTAGGGAGAAGGATGTGGCAGTGTTTGGTATCAGGGGCACCTAACTTTGCTATTTCCATTTGCTCCCTAATCCAGATGATACTCTGTGGAATCTGGTACAGAACCTCTCCCCCATTCATTGATAAAGATGCACACAATGAGCATGGTTATATTACCATTGAGTGTCTTAAGGACTCAGCTACTGCCTTCTACTGTGTCCTGGGATTCCTGGGCTGCTTGGCCCTCTGCAGCTTCAATGTAGCTTTCATGGCCAGGAACCTGCCTGGCACCTTTGTTGGTGTTCTGCAGGGTTTGGGTCAGTTTCCTCTCTGTCTACCACAGCACCAAGGGGAAGGTCATGACAGCCATTGAAATCTTCTCCAGCTTGGCTTCCAGTGCTGCATTACTAGGCTACATCTTTGCTCCAAGGTGCTATATTATTTTATTAAGACCAGATAGGAACACTCACCATGGATTATGGTATAGAACATATTCTGTGGACATTAAGACTTCTTAAGTTGTAACTGAATATTGTCCTGCAGTAAATAGAAGGCCTGAAGAAAATTAACACCACGCTTGCATTTTCCTTCACCAATTAAGAAGTGGGGTGGGGCGGTGGGGTTGAATGGGACCTCATATATATATTTTTAATGTAATATTATTACAAAGTCAATAAAAAAAAGAAGTGAATCACATTTTTTCTCTAATAATGGCAGGAGAATGACAGTCACATTATCCAACTTTTCAACATTAAATTACATTTTTTTGTCCTTTTTCATTACATTAAATATAACATTGAATACTCATATTGTAGTTAATTTTATATGTTTGAAATACATTTGAATAGACTTCCACTTTGGTTTTCAGTTTTTTGTTTATAAATTTCCTTTTCCTAATTATCCTGGAAGGCATGATAAAAGTTTCCCTCCTTTCTTCTGTCTGTGGTTATCGCAAAGATCCAACAACATTTTGGCAATATTCCTTATTTTTCCACATATTTGAATTGCTATATTTTGAGGATAATAAATACCTACATATAAGCTCTGTTTCAGGACACATTGTAGCAGTTTGATATTGATTATGAATTCCAAAAATAGATGTTAGATTTTGTTTGTGAACTGGTCAGCTCCTCTGGGCATATTAGATTAAATTAATTCAGAGGTTTCACTTTTACTTTTTGAATAATGAGCAAAGCTTTGATCAGGCCACATCTGTAGGACACTGGGTGTCCATACCTTTGGTTTCTGAGATTCCAGCTTTTGGACTCAGAAACCAATAATTCCCCAACATCAGAATAGTTTGCAGTGCAAAAAATGCACAGATGAATACCCTGTTGCCCCTAGCCCTAGAGGTGCTCGCAGTCAAGACATGGAGACCAAGCTGATACGTAAACTTTAACTGACTTCTGTACCAAGAAACACAGCATTTTTCCATCACTAGAGGCTGCAGAAACAATGGCAGGCAGAAACAAGTAGTTCATTGAGGAAATAGCACAGACCAGGTGTGAAAACCACGTGGTGTATGAATGGTGGATTGGACCATTGTATAGCTCTTGCCCAGTCATTTTAGGTATCACATTAATCCATTTTTTGTACCCCTCTCTCACCTGAATGCATTAAAAATGAATATACTTGCTTACTAGAAGTAATAAAGTGGAAGATGAGATCAGATTTTTAATCACTCTATTTCTGAATCACATTTAACCTGTACAATTTATAGTCACTAGTACTGGATTACTGGACATGAATTTACCCCTACATGAAATGGCATTATGAGTTTTACTCTTTAAGTCTTCAGAGGAAATGTTTCCTGTGCACAACACCTAGTGCACACTAGACATCAATATGTTAATTGAATACATTTGCGAATGTATAAAATTGTGATACTATGTGTGCATTTCATTTGAGTGTGTATGTTCATTCATTTAACATGTCTGCATTAATACATCTTAAGTATTTATTCCATGAAGATACAAAATTGAATACCATAGAGCCAGAAACTGTCCTCATTAGTCTAATCGAATAGTTCAATTGTTGGCATTGGACTTTGAAGGGCGATTCAGGATGCAAGGAGAAAATAGAATGGGATGCCCTAATCTGGATATGGCAATAAGAAAAACCCTTCCATGGTACGGAAATTAGAGAAGATACCTCGAGGAGGAGCAGGAATTGAGATTAGGAAGGGAAAGGGGACATAGATGTAGAAAATGATTTTACAAGAATGGGGACAAGCTGAGCATAGACCCCAAATTTGACAGGTGCATTGAAGAAGACAGAGGCTCTGGATTCCAATAAGGAGGGAGAAGTGAGAATAGATAGGCATGAGTCAGACTGTTTAGAATTTGTAGTTCATTTTAGGGGGAGTATGAACAATTTTATGCTAATTTTATGCTAAAAAACTAAACAATGTAGATAAAATAGAAAAATTCCTAAGAATTTACAACCTACTGATGCTCAAAGAAATAGAAGATTCATTAAACCAATCACAAGTAAAGAGATTGAAACAGTCATTAAAAAGTTCCCCACAATGAAATGCCCTTGACCAGACAGTTTCACAGGTGAGTTCTACCAAGCATTCAAAGAAGATTTAATACCAATGTGACTCAAGCTCTTCCAAAAAATTGAACAAGAAGGAATGCTACAAAACTCATTCTATGAAACCAATATCACCCTCACGCTAAAGCCAAATAAAGCTATTACAGAAAAATAAAGTTATAGACCCATTTCTCTAATGAATACAGATACAAAAATCCTCAATAAGATACTTGCTAATCAAATCCAACAACACATTAAAAGAATTATCCTTCTTGATCAAGTGGATTGTATACAAGTCATGTAAGGCTGGTTCAACACAAGAAAATCAGCATAATATACCGCATTAATAAATCAAAGAAGAAAAATCATATGATCTTATCAATGACACAGAAAAGGCATCTGACAAAATACAGTATCCTTTCTTGAGAAAAATACTACAAAAAAATAGGAAGTGAAGGAAACTTCTCAACATGATAAAAGCCATATAAGAAAAACCTTCAGCTAACATTGTATTCAATGGTGAAAGACTGAAAACTTTCTGATTGAGATCAGGGAAAGGACAAGGATGCTTACTAACCCCATTGTTCTTCAATGTAGTGGTAGAGTTTCTAGCTAAAGCAATCAGGCAAGAAAAAGAAATAAAAGGCATCCAAATTGGAAAAAAAGAATTAAAATTTTCACTATTCGCAGATGATGATTATATATCTAGAAAGTCCTGAAAAATCTACAACAAAGCTGCTAGAGCTAATAAATTATTTCAGTAGAGAGTCAGGATATAAGATCAATAAGCAAAAATCAGTAGTGTTTCTTTACATGAATAATGCACAATCTGAGGAGGAAGTCAAGAAAAACACTCTATTTACAATAGCAACAAAAAGAATCAAATATTTAGGAATAAACTTAACCAAGGATGCAAAACACTTGTATTCAGAAAACTATAATGCATTGCAAAAAGGAATTTTGAAAGACCTAAATAATTGGAATAACATTTCTTGCTCATGGATTGGAAGACTAAATATCATTAAGATGTCAATTCTACCCAAATTGAGATACAGATTCAATGCAATGCAAATAAAAATTTCACCAGTATTTTTTTTTAGCAAATGGAAAACACAATTATCAAGACTATCTGGAAGTGTAAGAGTCTCCAAATGGCCAGAAACATTTTCAAAAGGAAAAGTGAAGTTGGAGGACTCTCACTTACAGACTTTAAATCATATTACCTAGCTACAGTGGTAAAAACAACATGGTATGGTCATAAAGATAGACACATAGACCAATGGAACCAAATTGATGGTTCATAAACAGACACATCTATGGCCAAGTGATTTTTGACAATCCTGTCAAGCCCTCCCAGTTGGGGAAGAAACGTTTATTCAAAAATTTTTGTTGGGAGAACAGGATATCCATAGCCAAAAGAAAGAAGACCCCTATCTCACATATTATACAAAAATAAACTCAAAGTGGATCAAAGACCTGAATATAAAAGGAAGTACAATAAAACTTCTACAAGAATATGTAGGGAAACATCTTCAAGATCTGGTGGTAGGTGATGGATTCATAAACCTTACACCAAAATCACGAGCAACAAAAAAAACATGGGTAAATGGGACCTTCTCAAAATTAAACATTTCTATGATTCAAAGGACTTTATCAAGGTGAAAAGGCACCAAGTCAGTGGGAGAAAATATTTGGAAACCAGTTATCTGATAAGGGTTTGATTTCCATGCTACATAAAGAGATCATATAACACAACAATAAAAACCAAGCAATAAATTTAAAAATGGACCAAGGATTTAAATAGACATTTCTCCAAAGAGGAAATACAAATGGCCAAAAAGCACATGAATAAATGTTTCATATCACTAGCTATTAGGGAAATGCAAATTAAAACAACAATATATCATCTACCACCACATAGAATGGCCATTATTTAAAAAAAAAAAAAACAGAGAACAATATGTGCTGGAGAGGATGTGGAGAAACAGGAACATTCCTGCACTGTTGGTGGGAGTGTAAAATGGTGCAGCCTTCATGGAATACAGTTTGGAGGTTCCTGAGGAAGCTAAATATAGAACTGTCACATGATCCAGCAATTCCTCTACAAGGAATATATCCAGAAGAACTAAAAACTAGGCCATGAACAGACACCTGCACACCAATGTTCATAGCGAAGTTGTTCACAAGTGCCAAAAGATGGAAACAACTCAAGTGTCCCTTCATGATTGAATGGATAAACAAATGTGGTCTATACAAAGGAATATTATGCTGCAGTAAGAAGAAATGAAATTGGGACATATGTGATAACATGGATGAGTCTTGAAGAAATTATACTAAGTGAAGTAAGCCAGACACAAAAGGACAAATATTGCATGGTCTCATTAATATAAACTAAATACAAATAATAAACACATGGAATTGTATATGTTATTAGGAGATAAAAGGAGTTTTGAGAAGAAATATAGATGCTTAATATATGTAGAAGTTTTTTTTCTTTATTTTCTTTTAAATGTTACATTAAAAAAATAACAGGTCCCTATATACCTCCCACCACCCTCACCCCACTCCTCCCACAACAACCTCTTGCATCGTCGTGGCACTTTCACTGCACCTGGTGAATACATTTTGGAGCACTGCAGCACCACATGTATAGTGGTCTACATAGTAGTCTACACTCCTCCAGTCCACCCAGTGGGCCATGGGAGGACACACAATATCCAGCATCTGTCCCTGCAGCATCACCCAGAACAACTCCAAATCCTGAAAATGCACCCACATCATATCTTTTCTTCCTTCTCCCTAACATCAGCAGCTACCGTGACCACTTTCTTCACATCACTACTACAATTTCTTCCCTTACTAATCACAATAGTTCCCCGGTAGAACACCAGTAAGTCAACTCTAATCTATATCCTATTCCTCCATCCTGTAGACCCTGGGAAGGTTCTGTACAGTCCACATCTACATCAAGAAGGGGCTTACATCCCACAAGGATGATGGATGCAATTCTCCTGCTTGCAATTGTAGGCACTCGTGGCTCCCTGGTTTGGTGGTTAACCTTCTTCACCTCCCTGTTAGCTGGCCAGGATAAGAGCAATAAACCAGAGGGTAGGAGTTGCAAGCCTGCTGAGGCTCAGGGCCTGACTGTCACATGGACAGTGCAGAGATTCAGGTCTCCTGAGTATACCCGAAACCCAAAGCCAACTACAGGTCTGGTAAAAGTAACAGAAGAGTCATGTGTAGAAAGATCACATCTGAGTCCATCTCCATCTCACTCAGCAACAGAAACTCAAAGTAGGGCCAACTGACATGGCACTGAATTCCAGAGCCATCTGCTATGAACATAGCATCTCTGCAGCCCTCAGGAGAACCAGTACCTGGGTTTCTATCTACTTTGGCTGTCTCTGGGACCCTGCTGAGATGTGCATAAACGTTACTGCTCTGATGACCTCCCAACTGTTTTTGGAGACTCATAGCCATATAAACTCATTTGTCCTTTCCATTTCCCCCTTTTATCCAAAGACAAAAAGCAGTTGTTAACACTTGATATTACATGTAGGCTGAGATATTCTGCTGGTATGAGCTGACCCTTTTATTCAAGGTCTTTTTCTAGTTACGTCATCAACTGGTGCTTGGTAGTAATCCCTTGGCACCAGGGAGGTTCATCCTCAGAAGTCATGTTCAATGCCGGGGGGAAGGTAATGCATTAAATGCTGAATCTGGCTTAGTGACCACATTTGAGCAAAATGGAGGCCCTCAGGAGGTAACTCTTTGGCACCCTGCAGCTCTACACCTAGTTAATATTTCAGGCACACAAGCTCATAATTGTAGCCATCAGTATCAAGGGCTCATTGCTGGGCTGTCCATCTTTATTGGTCTTTGACATTGCACTTGGAGTATTGTTGCTGTTTCATTGGGGATGTGATAGAGCTCCCCTGGATAGGAACTAACACTCCCTCAATTGTCATTTTTAACTGAAACCACTATGAAAATATCCAAACATTTTCATGTACCCTGTGTACACACCCTGGAGTACTCTCTCCCAACCATGTGCCCCCTTTCAATAACACACCAGTGTTCCTCCCCTGACATAGTTGAACCCCTCTGTAGTCCAAAACTTCTTTAAAAAGGAAGACTAATATTTTGCCAGATTACATAAATAGCAAAATGGAATATAATGATGGGTTTAAAGGTTAGATATAGAATATATACTAATTTAGAAAAATTAAATAAAGGAAGAATAAATTGGAGTATCAAAAAATGAAAAACTGAAAAAGTTTTGTTTTGACATTTTGCTTTTCATCACTGCTGTATGTGTTGCCCTGTATGTACCGTGGCAAGGCAATTTCTTCAATTTCTTCCTCAATGTCTACATACATTCTTTTTTTTTCTTCCAATTATTAAGTTTCTTTTCACATAAGTTTTAGATTACAGTAATTCACATACACAATATATGATACTCCCACATATCCAACATCAAACCCTTTGTCCCTTCACAATGATCTTTGTACATGTTCATATTCTATTTGCTGCAGCTCATGTACAGATATTGAAACAATAGCTTTCAAACATGATTCCATTTGAGTTTCCATTATGGTTTATATTTTAGACTATACAATTTTCTAAATTTTTAGTTATATTATGTTTTACATTATCATTTATATTTTAGCCTATAGACTTTAATACATTTTTGGTGTAATTTAACATATCCTATATCCATCATTGCATGATCTTGTGGAATACTTCCATTGACCCACAGTTATACAGATTCCATCTATTCAACACCTTTTTCCCCATCCCCTCAGGGCCCACTGTGACAATCAATCTTCATTACATGAAGGACCATATTCAGAGATACTTGCAACAGTGTTGAGAGCTTGACATACTCGAGTGCCCTAACCCACTGGGAGCCACCAATTCTCTCAAGAGATAAAATTTCCTCTATTTGAGTTCTCCCCAGGATGTGGGTATACTTTCACCCTCATTGTATGGGTCTCCACCCAATAGTATAAACCATTATTACAAAAAGAACCCTCACTCTCTCCCTAGAAGCTTTCCATGTGTCAGAAGCCCCCCCCTTTAAGCATCTTGAACAGATAACCTTTTATAGTATATTTTCTAAAGAGTTTTCTCTAATTTGTAATTTCAACCACATACCTGACAGTCTCCTATGTTCAAATGTTCTGCCTACCGTCCCCCCCAAAAATTGGGCCATCTAATCCATCCTTTCATCTCCAGGCCCCTCATGCCCACAAAGCCCTGCCCCAAGGTATACTTATGCCCCCATTTTATCCCTCCTCTGTAGAGATACTTATCTCCAGCTTATCATAGATTTCACCCATGTAGGTGTCAGCTTGCAGCCTTTCTCTACTCCCCAACTTCCTTTAAGCACATCATCCAGTCTTTAGCTCTCTGAAACATCTTGGTTTACTTATTTCTTATCAGAGAGGTCATGTTGTATTTGTCCTTCAATGCCTGGGTTGCTTCACTCAACATAAGGTTCTCAAGATTCATCCATGTTATCACATGTGTTTGTAGTGTATTTGTTCTTAGAGCTGAGTAGTATTCCATTGTATGTATACACCACATTTTATTTATCCATTCATCTCTTGATGGCATTTGGATTGATTCCAACTTTTGCCAACTGTGGATAGTGCTGCTATGAACATCGGTGTGCATATATCAGTTTGTGTCCTTGTTTTCAGATCTTCTGGGTATATATCCAGCAGTGGAATTGCTGGTTCATATGGTAAATCTGTATCTAGTTTTTTGAGAAACTACCAAACTGTCCTCCAGAATGGCTGGGTCCTTCTGCATTCCCACCAGCAGTGGATGAGAGTTCCCATTCCTCCATATTCTCTCCAGCATCTGTAGCCTTCTGATTTTTTGATAGCTGCCAGTCTTATGGGAGTAGGATGGTATCTCATTGTGTTTTGACTTGCATTTCCCTAGTAGCTAGTGATTTTGAGCATTTTTTCATGTGCCTTTTAGCTATTTGTATAACTTCTTTTGAGAAGTGTCTGCTCAAATCTTTTTCCCATTTTTAAAATGATTTGCCTGTCTTTTTATTTTCAAGATATAGGAATTCTTTATAAATGCAGGATATTTCTCCTATAAGATATATGATTACCAAATAATTTCTCCCAATGTGTAGACTCTTTTTTCATTTTCTTGACAAAATTCTTTGAGGTGCAGAAGGCTTTAATTTTGAGGAAGTCCCATTTATCTATTTGTTCTTTGGCTGCTCATGCTTTGGGTGTGAAGTTCATGAAGCCATTTCCTATTACAAGGTCCTGTAGATGCTTCCCTACATTGCTTTCCAAAGTCTTTATGTTCTTGGCTCTTATATTTAGGTCTTTGATCCATCTTGAGCTGATTTTTGTATAAGGTGTGAGTTGGTAATCCTCTTTCATTCTTTTAAATATGGATATCCAGTTCTCCAGGCACCATTTGCTGAAGAGGCCATTCTCTCCCAGTTGAGATGTTTTGGTGGCCTTGTTGAATACCATATGGCTGTTTATTTGAGAATCTATATCAGAACTCTCATTTCAAATCCATTGGTCAGTGTGTCTATCCTTGGGCCAAAACCATGCCATTTTCACTACTGAAGGTTTGTAGTACGTTTTGGAGTCAGGTAGTGTGATTCCTCCAATTTCGTTTTTCTTTTTCAATATGTCTTTGGCTATTTGGGACCTCTTTCCTTTCCAAATAAATATCATAGTTAGTTTATCTAGTTCATTAAAGAATGCTGTGTGGATTTTTATTGAGATTGCATTGAATCCATAGATCAGTTTTGGTAGGATAGACATTTTAATGATATTTAGTCTTCCTATCCATGAGCAGGGAATATTCTTCCATTTATTTAGGTCTTCTTTGATTTCCTTGAGCAGTGTTTGTAGTTTTCTGTGTATAAGTCCTTTACATCTTTAGTTAAATTTATTCCTAGGTATTTTATTTTTTTATTTACTATTGTAAATGTTATTTGATTCCTGATTTCATCCTCAGATTGATCATTATTGGTGTACAGAAATAGTGTTGATTATTGTGTATTGATTTTGTAACCTGTGACTTTACAGAACTCATTTATGAGTTCTAGAACCTTTTCTTGTAGACTTCCCAGGGTTTTCTATGTATAGGATCATATCGTCTGCAAATAGTGAAATTTTCACTTCTTCCTTTCCAATTTGGATGGCTCTTATGTCTGGTTCTTCCCTCAGCGCTTGAGCAAGTAGTTCTAAGACAATGTTAAATAGAAGGGCTGATAGTGGGCATCCTTGTTTTGTTTTTGATCTTAGAGGGAAAGATTTCAGATTTTCAACATTGTAAATGATGTTAGCTGTGGGTTTTTCATATATGCTCTTTATCATGTTGAGAAAGTTTCCTTCTATTCTGATCTTTTGCATTGTTTTTATTAGGAAAGTGTGCTGTATTTTGTCAAGTGCTTTTTCTGCATCTATAGATATGATAATGTGATTCTTTTAACTTCAGTCTGTTTATATGGTGTATTACATTAATTGATTTTCCTATGTTGAACCATCCTTGCATACCTGGAATGATTCTCACTTGGTCATGGTGTATAATTTATTTAATGTATTGTTGAATATGATTAACAAGTGTTTTTTTTAAGGATTTTCATGTCTAAGTTCATTAGAGGGATTGGTCTGTAATTTTCCCTTCTTGTGGCGTTGCTATTAGAGTAATGTTGGCATCATAGAATGAGTTAGGCAATGTTCTTTGTGTTTCGATTTTTTGAAAGAGTTTAAGCATGTTTGGTGTTAGTTTTTTCCAGAATGCTTGGTAGAATTCACCTGTGAAGCTGTCTTGCCCAGGGCTCTTCTTAGTTGAGAGGTTTTTAATGACTGATTCTCTCTTTACTTGTGATTGGTTTGTTGAGATGATCAGTTTCTTCTTTCATTAATGTAGGCTGCTCATGTGTTTCTAGGAATTTGTCCATTTCCTCTAAATTGTCCTTTTTCTTGGAATATAGTTTTTCAAAGTATCCTTTTATAATAGTCTTTATTTCTGTGGGGCCAATGATGATATCTCCTTTCTCATTTCTTATTTTCCTTATTTGCATCTTCTTTTTTTCTTTGTTAGTCTAGGTAATGGTTTGTCAATTTTATTGATCTTCTCAAAAAACCAGCACTTGATTTTGTTCATGTTTTCAGGTGCTTTCTTTTTTTCTATTTCTTTTAGTTCTTCACTGATCTTTGTTATTTCTTTCTTCCTTCTTCCTTTGTATTTAGTTAGTTTTTTTAATAATTCCTCCAATTGTGAAATTAGTTATTCAATTTTAGCTCTTTCTTCTTATTTGATGTATGAATTTATGTCTATAACCTTCCCTCTCAGTACTGCTTTTGCTGCATCCCATAAGTTTGGATATGTTGTGTTATAATTTTCATTAGTTTTAAGGTAGTTATTAATTTCTTTTGTTATTTCCTCCTTGACCCACTGTTTTTCTAAGAGTGCTGTTTAACTTCCAAATCTTGGTGCCAAATCTCAGTCTCTGTCCCTTGCAAATTTCCAGCTTCATTCTACTGTGGTCAGAGAAATTATTTTGTATGATTTCAGTCTTTCTGAATTCATTGAGATTTTTTCTGTGGCCTAGCATGTAATTGGACAAGTATATGTCTTGGGGTAGGCCTGTTGGAATTTATGCTGTTTGGAGTGCATTGTGCTTCCTGGACATGTACATCCATCTCCCTCAGCAGATTTGGGAAGTTTTCAGCCATTATTTCCTTCAACACTCCTTCTGTCCCCTTCTCTTCTCCTTCTGGGATGCCTGTAATGCATATGTTTGTGTGTTTTGCATTGTCATTCCGGTCCCTAAGTCCCTGTTGGAAGTTTTCTTTCTTTTTATTGATCAGTTCTACTATCTGTTTGATTTCAGATATACTGTCTTCCACACCACTAATTCTTTTCTGTGCCTCTTCGAGTCTGCTGTTATTTGCAGAGAGTGTATTTTTGATTTCTAGAATTGTGCTGTTCATCACCATCACATCTGTTATCTTTTTGTGTATGATTGCAATTTCTTCTGTATTCTCTCTAAGTGTTTTCTTCATGTTCTTAATCTCTTCCTCCACCTCATCAAATTTGTCCCTAATATATGTTTTGAGAGCTTTAATTACTTGTTTGATGTTCTGTTACTCTTCCTGGTTTTAGTTTGTTCACTGGAATGGAGCATGTTTTCCAGATTATTATTTTGGTTTGTAATTTTTTGTTGCATCATTTTATATTGATGGTTTTAATCAGCTGCTTATCTTCTTTGTCTAGTTTGGTGTTCAATTAGTTTTTTTGCATGTGTTTTAATTCTTCTCTTTGTCACTTTGTTCTTCTTATTCTATTTCCTTGTTGTTGGCTAAGTTCACTTGAAGGAAAATATTAAGGGCAGGGAAAGCCAAAGAAGTAAGAGAAGAAAAATTAACAATAGTAGCATTGATAATAAGTATTAAGAGGAACCATGTGTGATCTAGGAGAATGGATATTTGGCTCATGTAAGGTATGTATACTTATAACAGTGCGAAAAGTAGTGTATGTATAATGAGACAGTAACTAAATATGGGGAGGAATATAGTGTGAATTAAAAGGCCAGTGTGTTCAGGAGAGAGGGAAAGAGAAAATAAAGACAATAATATAAATAGTGAATATAAGACAGAAAACAGAGCAAAGGTATTAGAAATAAATTCAGAAAAATAGGGGGGCAAACAAAGAGATGTGTAATGTAAGAGAAACAATAAATGATGGAGGATAGAAAGATGTAGAGGAAATGGGATAGTGTTGGTGGCCCAAATCAATATACACACAAAAGTGGAATGGAGGATGAGGTAATACAGCAAATGTGAATAACTCCCTGCAGCACCTAATATAAAAAAAATAAAAGAAGGCAATGAAAGAAAGAAAAGGGAAAAAAGGAACAAAAAGGAGGGGATAAGTAAGCAAGAAAAAGAAAAAGATAAAAAAAGAAAAAAGAAAGAAAAAAGATCCTTGGGGGATAAAGAGAAAGCAAAAACAAAAACAAGAAGACAACCCAATAAAATGCCAGACAAAGTTTTAAGCAAGGTATCTCTTTGCAGTCAAATAAAATGCTTAGGGATTTGACATATCCCCTTTTTCCCCTCTTTACTTCCCTGTCTCCCAGGGCAGCAAGAAAGCTGCCTGAGAGGTCCAGTAGGAGATTCAAGTGGGTCCTTGTTGAACCAGCTCTGCAAAGAAAACAGTGACTTTTATTTCCAGAGAGAGAGCACTCACAGCTCACCAGGAACCCCAAGTATGCTACTGGAAGCTTGGAAAGGACCTCCTACAGTCCCTCTCCTTTAGGTGTGCTATGAGAGGGCTAGTTGATTTTCTGATTCCACCTTCTCCCAGACCAAGTTTCATATCATAGGGTATTTAGGTGAATTGGGTTTTGTCAGCAGATTCACCACTCCTTTCTTCCCAGGCTCTCCCCAAGCCAGCTGGTATGCTCCTCGAAGTACAAATACACAGAAAATGGAGGGAGGGGGAACCAGAAAATTGAACCTGTACTCGCTTGGTCCCTTTGCTGCACCTCCTACCGAATCCCTCCCACTCACGGAGTCAGTCCAAAACCGGAGGGCTCAGGCAATCCCAGACCTCCAGAAGTGCTGGACTTGGGAAAGGGAAGCCCGGGACACTGCAGACTCAGAGTATGTAGGCGTGTGGAATGTGGAATATGGGGGCTGAAGGGACACAGACCTGGAGACCACGTATCTGGGGATCATGGTGCCCAGGAACACCACCACACAACTGACAGTTCTCAGGGAACACTGTGGCCGCCAGCCGTAAGTGGAAGGGTCCGGTCTCTGCACAGCTTCCAGCTTCTGTGCTTGTAACCCGCAATTTAACCTTTAGCAAGCACTACTTCTGTCACTGTCTCTAAAAAATAGACGTCCATACACCTCCTGCCTTGCAAGCCCCTGAAACAACCCGCTCCGGGAAGTCTCCAACACCACGAGGCTGCTTCTTTGCAGGAGAGACTGTGAGCTGCACTCACTCAGACACCATCTTGCCCTGCCTCCTCCTGTAGAAGTTTTATTTAACTGGACTTAAAAGTGTGGAGACGGATAGAGTTGATAATAACACATTATAGTGAGTAGTAACTGGATTATAAATGGGATTGTGGCTGAAAGAAAACTAAAGAATAACCAAGGGGGAAGGAGACTTGGCCCAGTGGATAGGGCATCAATCCACCACATAGGAGGTCTGCGGTTCAAACACCAGGCCTCCTTGACCTGTGTGGGGCTGGCCTTTGTGCAGTGCTAATGCATGCAAGGAGTGCCCTGCCACACAGGGGTGTCCCCACATCGGGGAGCTCCATGCACAAGGAGCCCCATAAGGAGAGCTATCCAGTGCAAAAGAAATTTCAGCCTGCCCAGGAATGGCATGGCAACACACAGCAAGATGACGGAACAAAAAGAAACACAGATTCCCATGCCACTGACAACAACAGAAGTGGACAAAGAAGAACACACGGGAGACAGACACAGAGAACAGACAACTGGGGCAGAGTGGGGTAGAGAAATAAATAAATAAATCTTTAAAGAAAAAAAAGAATACCCGAGGGACTGAAATACACAGTTGAGAGGCAGTTGAGAATTGTGGTTAAGGGTACAAATGCAAGCAAGTTCTTCTGTGAGCTAGAGCAGATGTATATCACTAATGTATATACATGGAAAACTACAGTTGGCGTGACCTAGACTGTGGTTAACAGCAATACCATAATATTCTTGCATAAATGTCAAGCTGTACTGTGTTGATAATAGAGGTGTATGGAAAAAATGTGTCAAATGTATGCTATGGGCGGTGGACTTGGCCCAGTGGTTAGGGCGCCTGTCTATTACATGGGAGGTCTGCAGTTCAAACCCCGGGCCTCCTTGACCCATGTGCAGCTGGCCCATGTGCAATGCTGATGGATGCAAGGAGTGCCCTGCCATGCAGGGGTGTTCCCCGTGTAGGGGAGCCCCATGCGCAAGGAGTGTACCCCGTAAGGAGAGCCGCCCAGTGTGAAAGAAAGTGCAGCCTGCCCAGGAATGGTGCCACACACACGGAGAGGTGACACAACAAGATGACACAATAAAAAGAAACACAGATTCCTGTGCCACTGACAACAACAGAAGCGGACAAAGAAGAAGATACAGCAAATAGACACAGAGAACAGACAACTGGGGTCAGGGGCGGGGGGAAGGGTAGTGAAATAAATAAATAAATAAATCTTTTTTTAAAAAAAGAAAGATAAAGGTTTGCATGACCCTAAAAAAAAAGTATGCTATGGACCATGATTGGTGGTAATAGTCTGGTCATATTGTCTCATAATCTGTAATAAATGTTCCAACAGAGTGTGGAGTTGTATGGGAAATTTACACATTTATATGATGGTTTTGCAAGTTCAAAATATTTGTAATAAAAATATTATAAAAAAATAGTATGAGTTGGGGAAAAAATACACCAAGTGTAATATAGGATCTATAGTTGGTAGTAATATTGTGATGACGTTCATGTACAGTTTGTAGCAAATGTTTCACAATGCAAAGAGTTGGTGGAAGGGTGTTGTATGAGAACCCTGTGTGATGTTATGTATGTATATTTTGTAAGATCACAATCTTTAGTGTGCATGTTTATGTATGAATGATATACTTCCATAAAATATAAAAAGTTTTTTAAGAATAGAGTGTTCAGAGATGATGAAGAGAGAGTTGGCCTTGCTGATTCTGAAACTTCAAGATTCAGAGAGCCACTTACGCCCACATTGTTGTGACTAGCAATGGAAGAAATTGAGCATTGATGTGGAGTAAGTGGCCACAGTAGTTGCTGAGGGCAGGGAGAGGGAAGAAAAGAGGTGATGTGGGGACAATTTTGGGACTTGGAGTTGTCCTAAATCATATTGCAAGGACAGATGCTGGACATTCTATATCCTGCCATAAACTACTGAATGGACTGGGGGAGAGTGTAAACTAAAATGTAAACTATAATCCATGTGGTGCAGCAGTGCTCCAAAATGTATACACCAAATGCAACAAATGAACCAAAATGATGAATGAGGTTGTTGATGTGGGAGGAGTGGGGTAGGGGGTTTATGGGAACCTCTCATTTTTTTAATGTAATTTGTTTGTGATATATGTATCATCAAAAAATACAATTAAAAATGATGCAGTTGGGAGTGGGGAGTGGGGTGTAAAGGAACTTCTTATATTTTTCAGTGTAACATTTTGGAAAAAATCTACTCATTCCCTATAAATGTGTATTATTTTCATAATTAATTATCTTTAAAGACATTTTCAATTATATGTTTTAAACTTTAAAAAAAGAAGTAATATTGGATATGAATGGATCTGTAAAATAAAGACAAAAGAAACTATGAAGTACAGTACTCTAATTAACAATGTACCAACCCACAATGTATGGATTAACAATTCTAATGCTTCTATGCATTTGCACTGGAATCAAGTTTCATAGATAGTTGACAGATGAGGGAATATTTTTCACACTGTGAAATAGGTGATTACAGATAAGCAAGGGAGGAGGCTAGAATGTTCTATATGCTAATAGTTTAGAATTATTAACTCATGTATAGGTAAATATAGAGAGTGTTATATGTAGACATATTTATAAACGTGTATATTAACACATATGTTTCCTCACACTCTCTTCAGAGAAGCCTTAGAAGGCACAGTACCATTATCCAATAAGTGTCTTCTTGGAGAAATGGTTGACTCTAGGAGAGAAACATGCAAGAAATGACTGGCACAATTTATAGTATCATAGAGTAAATATGTGCTAAAATAAAACTCTCAATGATGGGGTTATACTACAGATAAAGAGTACAGCTGACATTTCACCCCCATGGCCAAAAGTGGAACAAATTAAACAACAAGAAAAGTAGTATTGTATCACAACTAAAAGTATCATATAAATTTCATGAGTTCATCCTGATATTAATAAATAATTGATTAAATAAAAAAGAAAAGACAAATCTCTCTTGCAGGAAAAAAAATCAATAATTTATGTAGATCTTTCTCTTTCAAGGCCATGGAGAAAAATCCCACTCTTGAAATATGGGTTTCACTTAGTGACTTCTTCCCAAAGGTGATATAAGGAAGGTTAGAGAAATGAGGAACTTTATGCTGGGGAACCACAAAACACTGCTGAAAGAAGTCAATATCAACAATGATAAGTCAAGTTGGTAAGATGCACCCTGGTTATGATGTGATGAAAATGATACTTTATCTCTGGTGTATTCTTCCAAAAACCCATAAACTCAGTCTAATCATGAGAAGAACATCAGAAAATTCAAACTGAGGGAAACTTTACAATATACCTTACCTACACTCCTTGAAAGTATCCAGGTTATCAAAACCAAGAAGAGTCTGAGAAGCTGCCACAATCACAAAGTGACTAAGAAGTTATGACAAATAAATATAAGGTGTTATTTTGGATGGCAGATGGTACAAACAGGGGAAAGGGGGTAAGAGCTTCTTGGAAACTATCTATAACATCCTTACAGGATTTCTGCAACTCTAAAACTGTTCTAAATATTAAGTTTATTAAGAAGTAAAATTTTTAGTGAAATGCAAATTCCTAGGATCATAAAACTCCAAGATTCAATCTGACACAATTACATGCATTTGAAAATTACTCTGATTTCATAGAGTAATTGGAATAACTAAATAAAATGATGAACATGAAATGACTGACATTATGCCAAACATTAATAGTGAATACTTTATGATTCAACCCCACATATACTAACTCACCACACCTCCTTCCCTGCATCCACCATTCTATTTTCATCCCTCATCATCTGTCCAAAGTTTTTACAACAGATAGATTCATATTAACCCAGGGAAATCTTTCTACTTGTCAAGGGTTTTCATGAACATCACTGTCTCTAAACTCTACACAGACTCCAACAACCTGAAACATAAATATCCAATTTGTGGACAGCATGCAAGGCTCTCTGTTACAAGGCTCATTTTCCACTTTTCATGAATGCCCATCATTGTTCATCAGATATTTAGAACTATTTCTAAAACTGTACCACATCCTATGATTTGTGTCCCTCCTACCACTTTTTGTTGTGCTTCTACCTCCACATCCTCATGGAATTATTCCAATTCCTCCTTTAAGGCTCAGTTCAATCATGAGGTCCCACATGATGCCTTCACTAACTTGCACAGCACAGGATGAGTCCAAAGTTCTAGACCCTCTTCACCAGGAATTCAGAGCCAGCTCAGGATATGGCATGTACTCATTTCTATGTCTCTTATCCTGTTTAGATATAATCTTATTGTAAAAGAAACAATGTGTCATTCACTTCTTTATTCCCAGATTCATATTTAGTTCTTCATATTGTTTGATGACTAAATGTCCATTGAATTACTAAAAGAAAAAATGGATGAATGTGTTGAACTGGATTCTTCCCAAAATTTTAGAAAAAGAAAAAGCAGTGAAACAAAAATCTCTATCTATGAAATTGTGTTCCACTGTGTGTCTTCTCCTGTGTATCTTCATGAGTGAGTGTTCATTTATATAGGACTCCAAGGGAGCAGGGACTCAACCCTGAGTACCACTAATGATATTCTCAGATCAAAGCTCTAACCTTGATTTAATCAAGTAAATGTAAAAAAAAATGAATTTAAATCAATCAAAGCGTACCATATACAGAGGAACAGACCAGTTTACAAACATAATCTAAATCTCTTCTTGGAATTCTTAAATGGTATCAACCTGCCACAGAGATCTTTAGGGATTTCATTTGCATGAAACTCATTAATGAGTTATTCTTTTATCTCTCTTCTTGATAAGATATATACTTCTCTGGAGGTAAGAAAGAAAACCACAAAGCAAACTCGTGCCAGTTTTGACCCTCTGAAGACAGATATGAAGAACCATGTCCATCTCTTATCCCACTGAACACCTTCCTTCCCTGTAGGGAGTCACCTTTCTTTAGATGTGAACTCTAATATTACAGGGTTTCCCAAAATGGTTTCTCTATCACTGATAGTAAAAAAGATTCTGGGTACACTAAAATATCTTGTTTCAAATCTGTCTCCTTTGGAGTCATGAGACTTCCCTCTGTTAACAAGATTTCCTTTTCTCTCACTTCTTCTCCATTCTCCCCAAAACTTAGCAATATATGTGCAACTCACTCAATCATTTATTTCTTAATCATTTAACAAATATTTATTCAACATTACTGTATGGTAAATAGTAAGTTATGTTCTGGGAATGAATAGAAGAGTGAGATATTTTGCTTCTGCTCAAACAGCTCACAGCCTTTAGAAGGCATGAGATAAGCAAATAAGTAAATGCAACATAATAAGATGGTACTGGAGTCCTCCTGGAGTGTATTTCCATATAAATCAGGATCAGCTTTTCCATTTCTGCTAAAAAGGCTCTTAGGACTTAGATGGGAATTACATTGAATCTGTAGATAACTTTGGGTAGTATTGACATTTAACAATATTAATTATCACTATTCATTAACACAGAATACCTTGCCATTTACTTAGTTCTTTTATTATTTCATTCAACTTTTTTTTGAAGTTTTCATTGTGCATCCGGTTTAGTTAAAATTATTTCTATGCATTTTCTTCTTTTAGATGCTATGGTGAATGGATTTTTTTTATTGTCCATTTAAGAATATTCTTTCTGTTGTATAAAATAAACTTTTTTTTTTTTCATGTAAACCTGATAGGTTTCATTTGGTTGAATTCATTTATGAGCTCTACGGTTTTTTTGGGGGCAGCTTGTCATGATGTAGATAAGGATAATCACATCTCTTTAAACATGATTTTACTTTTTCTTTCTAAATTGGGTAGCCTTTATTTACTTTTATGGCCTAATTTCTTAACTTCCACTATAATACTGAATAGCAATATTGAAAGCAGTCATCCTTGTCTTGTTTCAGATCTCAAAGAGATAACTTCCACTCTTTCAGGATTGAGGATAAGATTACCTGTGTTTTCTTATATATTTTGTTTATTCTGTTTAGGGAGTTATTTATATTTTTATTTTTGTATGTATTTTTATCATGAAAAGGTGTTGGAATTTATCATTCACATTTTCTGCATCAATTGAGATTTTCATGTGATTTCCTTTTCATTGGGTTAATGGGTATATTACATTGATTTTCTTAAGTTGAACATTCATTTTGAATCCCATTTTGTCTTGGTGGGTAATTCTTGTAATATTCTCTTGGATTTGACATGCTAGTATTTGTTAAGTGTTTTGCATCTGTATTTATGAGAGAAATTGCTCCTTGCTTTACTTTCTTTGATATGCTTTATGTAGTTTTGGCATCAAAATAACTTTAGTCTCATAGAATGAGTTTGGAGGCTATATGTATCGACTTCAAGATGAAAGATTATGAAAAATATTGTCATTAATTCTTCTTTGAATATTTCATAGATTTCATTTTGGAAGATGTCTGATCCTAGACTTCTAGTTTTGAGAAGTTTTTGATAACTAATTGAATTTCTTTACTCATTATGTTTTTGTTGAGATCTATTTCTTTTCAGTCAATTTAGATAACTTGCATGTTTTTAGGAATTGGTCCATTTCTTCTATTTTCTAGATTTCTGGTAGACAATTGTTCATAGATTTAATTCATAATCCCTTTAATGTCAGCAATATCTAGCAACATCCCTGATTACATTTTTTATTTTGGCATTTTGCATCCTCTTTCTTGTTTCTTTTTCAATCTAAAAGAACCTTTTCTATTTTATTGATCTTTTCCAAGAACCAATTTCTTTGGTTCACACAATTGTTTTTTCTATAGTCTAGTTCATTTCTCTTCACTTAAATCTATATTTTTTTTCTCCTTCTTCTAGATTTAGGTACAGTTTGCCCTTCTTTTTCTATTTCCCACAAATCTGTAGTTAGGCTTTTTAAAAAAAAATTTCTTTCTCCTTCTCCCTCCCCCCCAGTTGTCTGTTCTCTTGTCTATTTGATGCATGTTCTTCTTTGTCTGCTTCTGTTGTTGTCAGCAGCACAGGAATCTGTGTTTCTTTTCTGTTGTGTCATCTTGCTGCGTCAGCTCTCCATGTGTGCGGTGCCATTCCTGGGCAGGCTGAACTGTCTTTCGCAATGGGTGGCTCTCTTTATGGGGTGCACTCCTTGCACATGGGGCTCCCCTATGCAGGGACACCCCTGCGTGGCTTGGTACTCCTTGCACGCAATAGCACTGTGCATGGCCAGCTGGACATGGGTCAAGGAGGCCCTGAGTTTGAACCGCAGACCTCCCATGTGGACCTCCCATGTGGTAGACAGATGCCCTATCCACTGGGCCAAGTCTGCTTCCCTGTAGATAGGCTTTTGATGTGTTATTTTTTAAAATGAGGATTCACACCTATAAATTTCCCTGAATATTTTAAATTCATCCCAAATCTGGCCTAACAGAATGAATTAGTTTAGCCACAAAATAATAAAACGACTGTGATGTGTAGTGGATTTCAAATGTCACCTGCAGTTTTGAGAGACTATCCACATTAAGGAATTTGAGATTCCATATTACTAAATATGTTCCATATGAAAATGAATTAAAAAATTCTCCTAAGTGGAAACTCTGGTAAGAGATTCTGGTAAAAGATGGATCCTTAGAATTATAGTTGCATTGTAAAGGTTAACAAAGTATAAATACAGTAATCAATAATGTGTATGAAGAGACACACTTCTCCTGACCATGGTGCTACAAGTGCCAAAGCTCTCTGAATGAGATGTGATCTCTTTTCACAAGCATTTCATGCTGCTTTACTGGAATTGTAGTTGGTGCTGAGGTTTAAGGCATATCTAGGGGATTTGAATCTCTGAACTGACAATATGATAGCCAGGACCTGACTTCAGCTCCTACACTCTGATTTATTGGACTTACCCCACTCAGCTAACATGGAGTTGAAGAATGTCAACCACCCTGCCATGGAGCCTAGAGTGCCTACAACTGAAAGCAGGAGCATTGCATCCACTATCCATGTGGAATCTAAACCCCCTCTTGACATGGATGTGGAATGGACACAACCAAGCCAATGTCCACAGGAAGGAGGAATACAGTAGAGTGGATTTAATGATATTCTGTTCATGAACTATTGTGGTTAATAATAGAGAAAATGTGTCATTGATGTGGAAAAAATGGCCATGGTGGCTGCTGGGTGGGGAATGGTAGGAAGAGAGGAGATGTGGAGGCATTTTTGGGACTTGGAGTTGTCCTGGGTGGTGCTGCAGGGACAATTACCAGACATTGTATGTCCTCCCATGGCCCACTGGATGGAATGTGGGAGAGTGTGAGCTATGGTGTGGACTACAGGCCATGGGGTGCAGCGATGCCCAGAGATGTATTCACCAGATGCAATGGATGTGTCATGATGATGGGGGAGAGTGTTACTGTGGGGGGAGTGGTGGGGTGGGGGAGGTGGGGTGAATGGGGACCTCATATTTTTTGAATGCAATATATTTTTAAAAAATGAATAAATAAAATAAAATAAATAAAGATTTTAACTCTAAAAAAAAGAAAAAATCTCTCTGAATGAGGATTCAGTATGCAATCTGAAATCACGGAACCTATGTGACCTTAAAGGCTCAAGGTGCACAACCTAACATTAAATTGTTTTAGCTTGCTAATTTCCAAATAATGTAAAATGTGAATCCTCTCTTTTCCACTGAGACCTCCAAGAATTCACACAAATATGTGCTCAAATTAAACAGAGCACAATCTTAAAACTATATGTCAATGGGTAAATTCTTCCATTGCTAGAATCACAATAAGTTCATAGTAAGATACCAGTAAGCCTACTTTAGTCCAAATTTCATTCCCCAAACAAGAGGATTCTGGGATGATGATGTCTACTCCACATCTAATAGAGAAGGGCTGTGATCCATTAGAGCTGATGGATGGGACTCTTTTGTTTGCAGTTGTAGGTTTTCTCAGTTACTTGATATGGTAGTTGTCCATCATCACCCCCTTGTCTGTTGTCTTGGGTGAAACCAATGAACTGGAGAGAAGTGTTGCAAATCTATTGAGATTCAGGGCCCAGCTGGCACATGGACAGCCCCAAATTTAAGTCTCTTGTACATAAACCTACCAACTCTAGTACTAATTACAGTTTCAAATGAAAGGACAGAAAAGCCACATGTAAGGAATGTGAAGATAGTGGTCACTGGAGGTTCTGAGGGCAGAAAACAGGAAAAACAGGTGTAATACAGGGGCCTTTTTTTGGAATTGGGAATTGTCCTAAAAGACATTGCAATGACAGATGCAAACCATTATATATCTTGCCATAATTTATGGAATTGTGTTGAAGAGAGTATAAACTGCAATGTAAACATTTGTCTATGCTTAGGGGCAATGCTTCAGAATGTGTTCATCAATTGCAATGAATGTACTTCACTAATGAAAGATGTTGTTAATGTGGGAAAATGTGGGAGGTGTGGGGAGTGGGGCATATTGGAATCCCCTATCTTTTTTATGTGTCATTTGTGTAATCTACATATCTTTTTAATAATTCAAAAATCTAAACAGACCCTAAGAAAGCAAGTTATCATAACAAAAAGACAGAAAAAGACAGGCAATAGGAATAAAAGCCTTTAAGTGTTTCAGATTTTGAAAATATTCAGAGAATATGAAACAACACTTTTTAATGAGTTTTAGAAGATTAAAAAGAATATTGCAATTATATAAAATGGTATATTTCAATAATGAAATTAATAGAACCTATGAAACTAAAATGTACAATGATGAAAATTTAGAATTTCCAAGTAATGGAAATGGGAGAAATTTATCTACAGTGGGAACCAAAGATCCACAAAGATCCAAAGATCCATGAAGCAGAAATGGAAAATAAATCAAATTTTTATCTGTGGACCTCCTACACTTGACATTTTCTCTGTGTCCCTCCATTTACTGCCAGTAAAACATTACCTCTCATATTTTCTTCACAGTGAAACAGATCTACAGGTTGATTTCAGTGATTTATTGTTCCACTGATGGTTTCCTTCTTGGATAATAAATAAATACAAAATATTTTCATTCAGGAAACTTCAGGAAATGAAACATATATATAACCACACTTAGGATGATGTATCTCAGAGCTATTAATATGCAGGTGCTTCCGGTTCTTCTGAGAGGGGTGATCTGGAAATGAGGAGAAATGGGAAGTGTGGCATTGGAGAAAGACATTAGGATGTGACTTCCAGGACCTCCTCATTCAATACTGTTACTCTAGAATTTGCTTCTCTTGTAAACTCAGTTCTTGGCTGTGGAGGAAGGAGCAATTGTTCCCATGTTTGAAATATACTCAAACACAGGCTACCTTATTACAATACATTTTAACAGGTAAGGGCTCTGCTACAGTTTTCTACTTTCTTTTGGTTTAAATGATGTTCCTTGGACCTGGGTGTGTTTATTCTCACTTCCCCACTCTGGACAGGAAATCTTCAATTGACAGTATTCATCTTTTCTAAATTTCTCATGATAGGGTCCCAAAGTATTTATTCTACTCACACAACATTTAATTAAACAGAACAGAGCTCACTCAAAATGTATCTTGCCCTCCTTCTATGTAACATACATTTCATGGTTTTCAGACAGCAAATAAATCCCCCACTTCTCCAGGAAAAATACTAGTTTTTCCCTCTGTAACTTGGTGTTTATTTCTCACCAAATTTATGGAAGTGTCTTTAGATGAAATTTATATTTTAGGGACTCTCTTCAAGGTTTCCCTTTAAAAAAACACCCTAACTGTACTTAAGTTTCACTGATAACAGACAATATGATGCTTCCCCCCCCCCCTTAGAGCCATTAATAGACTCTTAAGGAATAAACTTAGTTTTACATGAGAACAAATTTATACCTTCAGTTTAGAGTGAATCATTGTTTCCACATATTTTAGGATCCTGGAGAAGAATAAAATTCTACTGACAAAACCAGGAATACATTTTTTTGAAAGAAAAAGAGAAGATGCAGGAATGGGGAAATAAGAAATGATCTCAGTAATAACATAAGTTCTAGGAGAATATAATAGAGTTGAAAAGGTCTCCATTACTCACATATGATATTTGCTTAACAAAAATGTTACCTTATGAATCAGTGCACCAGCTAAATATTTAGGAAAGCAATAGGAAGTTTCTTAGGGGATTTTGAAAGATACACAATCACCCTCTCTTCATAAATACACTCAAAGTGTAAGTAAGTTTGGCATCCACAACTGAGTCTTCTTAGGGTGTGAGATCAGTAAGGTACGTGATTCTTAGCAGTGTTTTCTCCCTCTTTCTGGCTTGTATTCCTGTCCTCCAGATGGGGAAACGGCAGGAGGTGGTGATTATTTAATCAATACTAAAGACATGAGCCTCTTTCTCTCTGACTGCAGAAAGGGGGCATATTTGTGTGGTCAATAATTCCAGTGGAGTCTTCTTGATTATACAATGTTCCTAATTATAACAGAAATATTGCCTTTCTTAGCTGGACTGTTTTTCACTGTTTTCTATACTTAATTATTGAAAGACATAACTCTAGTTTCTTCAATAAGATGAGTGTTCATGCCTACCATGTTTTTTCTCAAGATTCTTTTTCAAAATTTTCTTGACTTTTTTATTTTTAAAGAAGCTTTAGATTATATAAATGTTACATTAAAAATTTAGGAGATTCCCATATGCTCTAGCCCTTCACCATCCCACACTTTACATTAACAACTTGTTTCATTAGAGTTGTACATTTGTTAACATTGAAGAACACATATTGAAGAATTGCTACTAACCATGGACTATATTTTAGATTATAGTTTACCCTCAATCTCACACAATTTTATAGGCTGTGACAAAATGTATAATGTCCCTGTTTCCATCATTGCAAGGTCATGTAGGAGAATTCCCATTTCTCCAATATGTCTCCATAGTACTCCTATTCTTCTCTTCTCTCCCCTCAAAACCTCTGGTGGCCAATGCCTTTATAGCAATGATAAAATTCTTCAATTACAATAATATGTCTACAATAGAATAATAATAATTCTACTTATTATAATGTACAATGGACTAAAGTCAAAATTCTTAAAAGCTTTTATGTGGGAAGAGATTTCTGCTTGAAAATAAGCCTTTCATGTAAACTATTTTGTACAAGAACTGATAACAAAATAATAGTCTTGCAGGGTAGCAATTGGGAACTGATACATCACATTGTTAAGAGTGATAAGACCACTGACACTATTTCCATGTGATAAATGTACATAATTGCTCTTGTATAGCTTGGAAAAATGATTCACAATATATTGTTTACAGTAACATTTAAAGAAGGCACCTAGGAAAGGTATTGACAAACTCGTTTATGTGATAAATGATTTTACTGAGAATCCTAATTCAAGTAATGTGGAATAAGGTGGGGCTCTTACTTGCACTGGAGAGAATTCCAGAAAAAAATGACAAAGTGAGGATTTTTAATTTTCAGATTATGGTGCAATCAAAAAACACAGACATTTTATAAAACTGCATGAATGATATATCTTTCCCTGAAAATTGCAGCCCTGATGAGTGTATGACTCACATCAGAGACTGAACCTGTGTGTTAATAAATTGTAACTGAAAATGAATTCAAAGCTTTACCAAAGAATATGAAGTGAATACAAATATGTAAGCAATTATTAACATTTTCAAAAATGACCATTAGCTCAGAGAAATCACTAATTCCAAAATGCCACTCTGGCTTGCCATTTGTAGTGATGGCAAGGAAATCAGTTGATAAATGAAGCATTCACCTTAGTCTACCTCAGAAGAAAACAGCAAGCCTACATAAAAGTCTGAAATTATGTCCTAATATCTGGGTTTAATAGTAAAATAAGATATAGCATGAAATGCAGAAAAACACATGTTTGCTTTTTATCACCCATAAATGGGGACTATTATTGTAGGGAGTGCTGAAAGAAATTTCCAGATAATATCCTTCAATATGGAAATATTTTTTAAAGGGCAAACTTATGTCACTGGAAGAATGATAAAATTATTGAAATCATCATTGTTTGAAGAAGCATAGATTGTGTTGTTGATTACAAACTCCCTTGAATTATGATTTTGAAGGCACAGGAGAAAGGCACATATTGGAGACGGAATGTGGATTTCTATAAAGCAGTCAGATGACATCTCCAGTGTAGGATGTGACCTCTTTCAGGAATTAATGAACAAACCTTGGTAGCTGGTAGGGAGCATTTGCTAGGAGAGCTTATTTTTCACTAACACCATAAAACACAAGCAGTTTCTTTCTCTGGGAGTGACTGCAATAAACTTTCATCCCTCCAGCACCTGCTATAATTTTATATATACAGAATAAACTGAATAAAATATTTTACTGCTGAAAATCCAGGCAACAGTTTCTATCTTCAATCCTGATTCCAGGAATACAATGAGAGAGCACATGATGTAAAACAATACAAAAGAAATAGGAATCCTGATATACAAAAATGAAACAAATATAAGTTTTTATTGGGTGAATGCCAGATTATCTCTCTATACACTTATAAAGTACCTAGATTAAGATCTCCTCTAATCCATATTTTATTCCTCCACCTTGTGTACCCTGGGATGGTGATGTCCACTCCACCTCTAAATTGAGAGTTGGCTTAGATCCCACGTGGCTGATGGATGGAATTCTCCTGCTTGCTCTTGTAGACTCTCTCGGTTCCCTGGTATGGTGGTTGACCATCCTCCCTCCCTGTTAGCTGACAGGGAAATCCAAAGAATTGGAGAGCAGGTGTTGCAACTCTGCTGAGGCTCATTCAAGTCTCCTGGCCATACAAAAACCCCAGCACAAACAACAGGTTGAGTAAAAGTGACAGAAGAGGAATGTGTAGAAAGAGCACATCTGAGTCCAACTCCATCACACTTCAGAGCACAAATTCCAAAGTAAGGCCTACTGGCAAAGCACAGAACTCCAGAGCCATCTGCCATGACTGTAGGAATGAGGTATCTCTGTAGTCCTCAGGAGAACCACTGCCTGGGGTAGTATCTACTTAGGCTGTCTCTGAGATCCTGCTGAAAGGTGCATATGCCTAACCCATCTGATGACCTCCTGACTCATTTTGAAGTCTCTTAGCTGTATGAACTCCTTTGTCTTTCCCATTTCCCCTTTTTATTCAAGGTATTTTTCTAATTGTGTCACCAGCTGGTGCTTGGTAGTAATTCCTCAGCACCAGAGATTCTCAACCCAGGGGACATGTCTCATGCTTGAGGGAAGGTAATGTTGAGTTGACTTAGGGAGTGGCCACATTTGAGCAACATGGAGGCTCTCAGGAGGTTATTCTTAGGCACCCTGCAGCTCTAGACCTAGTTGAAATTTCAAGCTCAAAGCTCCTAAACATAGTCATCAGTATCATGTGCAATCATTGAACCATCCTTCTTCACTGGTCTTTGTTCTTGCACTTGGGGGATAGTGGCTCCTCAATTGGAGAATGCAACATAGTTTCCCAGAACAGGAACTCAGCACTCCCTCAGTTGTCATGTGAATCTCTACCTACTATGAAAATACCCAATTAATATCCAAGTATATTTATATACCCTGTATGAATGTCCTGGAGAACTGCCTCCCACCCATACATCCCCCATTAATGACATCCCACACCACTGCTCCAGCCCTGCAATTGTGTAACCACTCTGTGATCCAAAACTTCTTCAAAATTATATGTTAATATATTTCCAAACTCAATTAATAGGAAAATGAAATAGTAGCGATAGGTTTAAAGATTAAAAATAGAATATTTTTATTCTATATTTAAGAAAAACTAAAATAAAGTAAAAAATAAATTGGGGTATTAAAAATGCAAAATATCATAAAATATAGTTGACATTTTGCCTTCCTTTCATCACTGTAATAGGTGTTGCCCTGTATGTACAGTAGTAAAGCTATCTCCTCCATTCATTTCTCAGGGTCTTCATCCTTTGTTTTAAAAAAATTTTATTATGTCTTCAAAAAAGTTTTAGATCACAATAAAGTCACATATAAAATATAGGGGAATCTGATATGCCAACATCAAACACTTTTCTCCCTTCCCCAGCAATTATCTTTTTAAGGTGCATATATTTGCTACAGTTGTTGTACAGATATTGAAACATAGATAAAAACCATGTTTCCACTATGGTTTACATTGTGGTTTATATTTTAGATTGTACAATTTTATAAAAATTTGGTTGTGTTATGGTTTACATTTAATTTTTTGGTGAAATTTAACAAGGCCTATATCCATCACTGCATGATCTTGTGGTACACTTCCATTGCCCCCAGTTGCCCTCTCTTCCTTCTATTCTATTCTTCTTTCCCCCACTCCTTGGGGCCCACAGTGACAACTAAGCTTCATTGCTTGAAGGACAAGACTCACAGATACTTGCAACAATGCTGAGGATTTGACACACTAGTCTGTCTGGAGACAGTGGCCATGGGAGTTGCTGAGTGATGGAAGAAGGAAGATGTGTGATATGGAGGCATTTTCAGGGCTTGAAGTTGTCCTGAATGATATAGCAGGGACAGATGAAGGACATTACATATCATGCCATAAGCCACTGAATGGACTGTGGGAGAGTGTAAACTACAATGCAAATGATAATCCACACAATCAGAGGTTGTTGATGTGAGAGGAGGAGGGTGGGGTGGGGAGTGGTATATATGGGAACCTTGTATTTTTAATGTTACATTTTTAATGTTACATTTTGTGTGATCTATGTATCTTTTAAAAAAGACAACAAAATATTTCATTTTCAAAAAGAATCTTCTAGTGTTTGATCTCTGCTAATCATGAGCACTTTTGTAAACTTGAGACAAAGTATCCTTTTATAGACAGAATGTTTCCCAGCTTTTTAAAGGCCTGCTTTATGTCCTTGTTTCTAAGACTGTAAATAAAGGGGTTCAACATGGGTGTGACCACTGTATACATCACTGAGGCTATTGCATTTGCCCTTGAGTCTTGGGTAGCAGAAGAGCTAAGATACACTCCAAGACCTGTACCATAAAACAAAGTCACTACTGAGAGGTGAGACCCACAAGTAGAAAATGCTTTATATTTACCATGAGCTGTTGAGATTCTCAAAATTGAGGATATAATTTTATAGTAAGAGAAAAAGATCCCAGTGAGTGGTATAATCCCCAGAAGTCCACCTGCAAAATACATCACAAGCTCATTGAAGAAGGTGTCAGAACAAGCATGTCTGACTACCTGATTAAGTTCACAGAAAAAGTGGGGCATTTCCGTCTCTGTACAAAAAGACAATCTCGAAACCATTAAGTCATGCAAAAGAGAGTCCAAAACACTCAATAACCAGGATGCTAAAAGCAGGAGGCCACAGAGCCAGGGGTTCATGATGACTGTGTAGTGCAGGGGGTGACAGATGGCCACAAAGCGGTCATAGGCCATTGCAGTCAAGAAGGAGTTATCTAGTTGTACAAAAGCATGAAAAAATACATCTGGGTGAGACAGTTTTCAAAAGTAATGATTTTGTTGCCTGTCTGGATGTTCAGCAGCATCTTTGGTACCGTGGTGGAGGTGAAAGAGATATCAGTAAAAGACAGGTTGGAGAGGAAGAAGTACATGGGTGTGTGGAGATGGGAGTCCAAGATGATGGCCAGGATGATGAGCAGGTTGCCAATGAAGGTGACCAGGTACATGGACAGGAACATCCCAAAGAGGAGGGACTGCACCTCTGTATCTTCTGAGAGCCCCAGGAGGATGAATTCTAAACCATATGTTTGGTTTTCTGTTTCCATGTGGATGATGAATTTCCTGACGAGATATTCAAAGCAGTGCAATTTAGCCTCAAGCAGTAATCAGAAAAATATCATAAATGGTACTGTTTGTATTGTAATTACATTAAGTTAATATTTTTATGGATTTTATAGAGATCTAGTACCCTTTTCTGAAAATGTCAGGGAAAACATATGTTCCTGCATCTTCTTAATAGTTGTGATGGCTAGAAACCCTGGGCCATAATAGAATACACTTTGCCAAGGCAATAATTTCCATGATAAATTCTCTCAGACTTTATTTTAAGCAACAAACATTATGACGAGTTTTTTGTACCCTGTAACAAAATAGAAAAGAAGAACAATATTGTAGGAATCATATTATTTGGTTGTAAGAGTTACTATAAAAACACAATAATTTAAAAAATTCTGTTGGTGAAATGGACAAATGACCCCACATAAATGGGTTCCACTGATGTTTCACAGAGGACAAGGGTAATTCAATGTAGAAAGTATGATCTTTTCAAGAAGTGGTGGTGGAACAAAAGTGAAGCAGGCTAGTAAGGTAGGGAATAGATGGATCTGGAACCTGACAGAGAGCCCACATGGACATCAAAAACCCCCAAGATGGCTGCTGGAGGAATCTCTCCCCTGGGATTCTGCTACCCAGAACAAAGACTCCTTCCTGAAAATATGAAAAAGCCCAGATGTTCCCTGGGAACTTTATCATTGGGTCATCACTAAGGAATTTATGGGCAGGGTAATCAATCCAAACAGCAAACAACTGAAACCTCCTTCCCTGTCATTAGCAAAGGAGTGGAATAATTAGTTTAAAAGCAAACCATGAGGCTTGAGCTTGCTCTTGCCTAGCTTTTTGCCTATGGACCCATCTTGCCCTCTGCGTGTTGCTTTCATCATTTTTCCTCTGCCATGTGACCATGCAAGTTACTCTGGGGACTTATAATCTATAATGGAGAATTGTAGTTTCTAAATCAGCCCTCTTCATCACTTTTTATCCCCTTCCTCACCACCTGGGACCATGCTCTGTTATTTTCTCCCATTTCTCTTCCCTTCCTACCTGAATAAATTACTGGCCTAACTGACCTGGCATTCTCTTGAAATTCACGTCTGCAGCATAGCCAAGAACTTAGTTAGAATCTGGTAACAATAGGATGCACTCATGCCAAACAAAAAAGGAACTTAGGTACTGATTGAATTCATTTCACAAAAATTAAATCAAAATGAATCATACCACTTTAAAGTAAAATACATTGTAAAAGTGCTAGACTAAAATGTGAAGAAAATCTAAGGGCCCATAGGTTGGAAATGAGTTTTTAGATATAGTAATGGAAGCATGATCCATGAGAGATTAAAATTTATAAGTCGGTTTTTATTCAAATGTAAAATATCTACTCTGTGAAAGACATTGATAAGGGGTTGTAAGAAAACATACAGATTTGGAAAAATACTTGCAAAACACATCTGATAAATGATTTGTATACAAATGTAGAAATTAATATTAACACCACAAAATAAGAAAGCATATGCTGAATTTAAAAATCTGCAAAAGATATAAACAGAATCCTAACATAGGAAGAAATTCAAAATACAAATACAAAATACAAAATATAAAAAAAAAAATCAACTTCACTGGCACCTAAGTATTATTACCAAATGCCAGCTAGCAATGTATCTGAAAAAGACCTTGACCAAAAAGGGGAAATATTCAGTGCAGATGAGATTTTATGGTTATGAGATTTGAAAGTGAGTTTGGTGGTCATTCCAGAGGTTATGCTTATGCTCATCTCAGCAGAATCTCACTATTTGTTACAGTAAACAGAGCCTCAAACAGTAGGGATCCTGATGGTTCTAGAGATAAGTAGTGCAGGAATCTCAGGAATTTGGCACCCTGTCAGTAGACCTTACTTTGGAATTTATGCTCCCCAGTGTAAAAGACTTAGCCTCATTTGTAGATTCCCAAAATATGGCTCTTCTCTACATGTTATTTACATAAAGCCATGTGTTGGCACTATCCTTGTTAAATACATGAGCCAGAGCATTATGTTTTTGGTCTGTTCATGTGCCATTTGAACTCTTAATCTAAGCAGAGTTTCAACACTTACTCTCCAGTTCATTGGACCTATGTAGAACAACTAATAAGGAGATGGTAATGGGCAACACCTATCCTAAGGAGCAAAGAATGTCCGCACCTCTAGGCAAGCTAGTTCCACCCATATATCCCAAGGGATCTAAGCCCCCTCTCAATTAGAAACAGTGGGCATCACCATCACAAAATCCTGAAGATTGGAGAATGAACAATGGACTAAAGTAGACATTATTTTTATATTATAGACTTATTATTCTAGCAATGGAAGAATGTCTATCATTGATATAAAGGCCATGGCCACCAGAGATTCTGAGAGGAGGGAGCAGGCAGAATAGGTGTAATATCAGGGCATTTTCAGGACATTGGGATTGTTCTGCGTGACATTGCAATGATGGCTACAGGCCATTATATGTTTTATCAATACCTAAAATTGTGCAGGACAGGCTATTAACTATAATATAAACTATAATTCATTGTTAACAGCATTGTTTCTATATGCGTTCATCAATTGTAGCAAATGTACTATACTAATGAAAGGTGTTGTTACTATGGGAAAGAGTGGGAGGGTGAAGGTGTAGGACATATGGAAGAGATAAAAATCTAAAAACTGAGAATACCAATTGCTGTTGAGTATATGGAGCAATACATCTCTCAATCACTGCTAGTGAGAACACAAAATGGTTCGGCCAGAAGATAGTTTAAGTGTTTCTTGTAAAACTAAACATTGTCTTACCATACAATCCAGCAGTTTTGCTTTTATATATATATATATATGATATGAAAATTAGAGTCCACACAAAAGTCCACACATGAACGTTTACAGCAGCTATATTTGTAATGTCCAAATCTGAAAACAAACAAAATGTTGGTCAACCACCACAACAGGGAACAGAGACAGTCCACAACTGCAAGCAGAATTCCATCCATCAGACATGTGGGATCTAAGGCCCCTCTTGATTTAGAGGTGGAATGGTCATCACCATCCTCAGGATAGAGAATAAAATAAGAAGTAGAGTGGACTTAATGGTATTCTACTATAGACTCATTGTGACTCTAGCAATGGAAGAAATTGTGTCATTGTCTTGGAGACAGTGACCATTGGAGTTGTTGAGTGCAGGGAGAGGGTGTGATATGGTGTGATATGGTGGCTTTTTTGGGGACTTGGAGTTCTCCTGAATGATATCACAGGGACAGATGCAGGATATTATATATCCTACCATATCACACTGAATGGACTGGGAGAGAGTGTAAACTACCATGTAAACAATAATCCAAACTTTGTAGCAATGATCCAAAATGTATTCATCAAATAAAAGGAATGTGCCACACTGATGAAAGAGGTTGTTAATGTGGGAGGATGGGGAATTTAGGGAGTGGGGTATATGGGAACGTCATATTTTTTTTAAAGTAAAATTTAGTGTGATCTATGTATCTTTAAAAAAGAAGACCATAAAAAATTTTGCTAAGAAATCTCATAGCCCATTTAAAAAAAAAAAACAAGAAAAATATTTACCTCTCAGTGAACATACTCTAATAATGACTGAAGTAATAAATGCACAATTATGTCATTATGGCAACTACAACAAATTTTACATGTCACAGGAATTGTATGCTTTTAAATATGTATCAATAAAGTTGATTTCTTTTTTAAAAAGAACTATTTTTTAAAACCTCACCACACCATATAATTATATTGACTCCATATTTGTGTCCATGTCATCTCTTCTTCATGTACTTCTATCCTTTTCTCCTTCTGAAATTATTCTAAATCCTCCTTCAAGGCTTATTACAATTAAAATCTCCCTTGTGATGCCTTTACTAACCTCCCCAAGATGAGTCTGTAATTTTTGATCCACTTCACCAATATTCCAGAGCCACATATATTGAATGACTAAAAGAAAAAAAATGAATAAACACAGGTAAACAGATAATTTCTACAAGTGTAGAGAAAGAAGAATGAGTGAAACAAGTAAACAATGCTGCTGAGAGAGGGAAGACCCAAGAGTAAGAGATCAGAGGAAACAGATGGGAAAAAAAATCTATTTTAGTTTATCTGCTATTTCCATGCAGGCTTTTTAATAAGACAGAACTTTGTGTTTTAAGCTTTCTCTATGGTCATAATCTGTTGATTTCCTTAAAGCTTCTACCAATAAAAGGTGCCCATCGAGCCAAAAATACATTCCGCCAGTACCTGTGAAGATTCTGTAAATCGCTCTGAAATTATCAAGTCAGGGTCTAAGTTCACCAATGCAGGTTCTTCCTTGAATGATGGAAGAAGTTGGAAGCTCTGCTCGCAAGAAGTAAAGTGAGATGGAACGAGTCATAAGGTCTGTAGAAGACACATTGTGTTTTCTTTGATATAGTGAAGGAGAAGCACATAGAGTATCCCAGCAATTAGGGATTTCATTCCCATGAACCACATTAATGAAGTATTCTTCTGTCTCAATCTCCCTGAGATAATTATTTCTCTGGAGATAAGAAAGGAAAACACAATGCAAATTTGAGCCAGTTTTGTCTCTTGTGACTGCTTTGGAGCTCCGTGATCATCACTTATCCCTGTGGACACCTACCTCCCAGGAGGAGGTCACCCTTAATAAGGTGTGGGCTCTAGTCTTGTCAGGTTTCCCATACTGATTTCCCTCTTGCTGTTTCTGGAGAAAGATTCTGAATACACTAAACTATCTTATTTCCCAATTTTTCTCCTCTGGAGTTGGCTGTCATGAATCATGAATGGAGACACCCATTCGCAAGCGAATTTCCTCTTGTCTCACTGCTTCTCCTTTCTCCCCCATAATTAGCAATGCAATATCTGTTCAACCCACACAACCATTTGGTTTCTCAGTCATTCAACAATATTTATTCATCAATACTGTATGGTAAATCCTAAAGTACATTCTGGGAATGAAGAGAAGTCAAAGGTACTGTGTTTCCAAACAAACTGTTCACAGTTTTAAAAAACCAAGAAATGAGCACTCACACAATCCCTAGAAGCCTGCCCCTGGTGCACCTTGTGCCAGATGTCCACCATCCAATACCCTAAAACAATAACCCTTCCTCATTATATTCTATACAGTGTTTTCTCAAGGATGGATATAAGACATGTTAAATTACACCAAAAATATATAGGGGCTGATAGCCTAAAATGTAAATCATAATGAAAAACATAAGATAACTAAAAATTTAGAAAATTGTATAGTCTAAAATATCAACCACAATGTAAACACAAATGTTACCTTGTTTGAAAGCTATTGTCTCAATAACTGTACATCAGTTTTAGTAAATATGGTATGAATATGTTAAAAGATTATTGCTGTGGAAGGGAAAAGGTTTAATGGTGGATGTGTGGGAGTACTGTATATTATATATATGAATTACTGTGATCTAAAACTCTTGTGAAGATAAGCTTAATAATTACAAAGAAGAAAAGAAAAACATAGGATGTAGAATTTTTCCAAATTAGTATGTATTCTATATCTAACCTTTAAACTCATCGCTATATTCCATTTTACTATTAAGGGAACCTGGCAATACATTATTGGGCTTCACTTTTCAGGAAGTTTTGGATCACAGAAAGGTTCAACAATGGCAGCGGAGGAATACAAGTGTGGGTTGTTATGGGCAGGGGACACATGGTTGGAAGGGAGTTCTACCCGGCCTATATCCAAGGTACATAAAAATGTTTGGATATTTTCATAGTGGAAACAATTAAAAACAACAACTGAGGGAGTGCTGAGTTCCTAGCCAGGGGAGCTCTATCACAGTCCTGAAAGGAACAGCAACAATTCCCCAAGTGCAACAACAAGGACCGAAAAAGAAGGAAGGTCCAACAATGAGCCCCTGATACTAATGACTATGTTTGTGAGCCTGTGCACCTGAAATAAGAACAAGGCCTAGAGCAGCAGTGTGTATAAGAGTTACCTCCTGAGAGCCTCTGTGTTTCTCAAATGTGGCCAGTCTTGAAGCCAAACACAGCATGTAAATATGTTGCCTTCCCCCCAGCGTGGGACATGACTCCCAGGGATAAGTCTCCCTGGTGCCGAGGGATTACTATCAAGTACCAGCTGATGATGTAACCAGAAAATGACCTTGAATAAAAGGTTCAACTCAGACCAGCAGAATATCTCTGTCTACATATAACAACAGGAATTAAAATGTTTTTTGACCTAAATCAAGGGGGAAATGGAAAGGACAAATGAGTTTATATGGCTATGAGTCTAAAAAAGAGCTGGGAAGTTATCAGAGGGTTTGCTTTTATGCACACCTGAGCAGAGTCCCAGAGACAGATAAAGTATATACAACCCCAGGTATTGGTTCTTCTGAGGGATACAGAGACCCACAGGTATTATGGTCATGGCGGATGGAATTCACTGCCATGTCAGTTGGCCCTTCTTTGGAGTTTGTGTTTCTGTGTGATGGAGCTGGACTCAGATGTGACCTCTTTTCACAAGCCTTTCCTGTTACTTTACCAGAATTGTAGTTGGTGCTGGGGTTTAATATATACCCAGGGGATCTGAATCTCTGGACTGATCATATGATAGCCAGGCCCTGAGCCTCAACAGACTTCAGTTCCTACACTCTGGTTTATTGGACTTACCCCACTCAGCTAACATGGAGTTGAAGAATGTCAACCACCACACCATGGAGCCAAGAGTGCCTACAACTGAAAGCAGGAGATGCATCCAGCATCCATGTGGAACCTAAACCCCCTGTTGGCATAGATGTGGAATGGACAAAACCAATCCAAGATCCACAGGATGGAGGAATAGAATATGGATTAGAGTGGATTTACTGATATTCTATTCATGAACTATTGTGAATAGTAATCAAAGAAAATGTGGCATTGGTGTGGAGAAATTGGCCATGGTGGCAGCAGGGTGTGGGGAATGGGGTGAAGAGATGAGATTTGGAGATGTTTTCGGGACTTGGAGTTGTCCTGGGTGGTGCTGCAGGGACAATTACCAGACATTGTGGGCCCTCCCATGGCCCACTGGATGGAACATGGGAGAGTGTGGGGTATGATGTGGACCACTGACCATGAGGTGCAGCGATGCTCAGAGATGTATTCACCAAATGCAATGAATGTCTCATGATGATGGAGGAGAATGTTGCTATGGGGGGAGGAGTGGGGTGAGGGTGTATATGGGGACCTCATATTTTTTCAATGTAATATGAAAAAAATGAATAAAGACATAAAAAATGAAAATAAAATAAATAAATAAAGATGAAGAATCAGGATTATAGTAAAAAAAAAAATAAAGTGTTTTCTCAACATTATAGTTTCAAACACATACCCATCAATCCTGCGTGTTCACCTTTTCCACCCCCAACATACCCACAATTCCATGGACCATCTGAACCAGTGTGTTATTTTTGTGGGTATAGACCAATACAATGAGAAGGAATTGTTGTACACCGATAATGGAGAGGAAACATAGATGTTCTCAAATAGAGGGGAGAGTGTCTCTCAAGAGCAAGGCTGGCTCCTAATTTGAGAGGACTGACCAATGTGTCAAGTCCTCAGCATTGTTGCAAGTATCTATGAATCTTGACCTTCAAGCAATGAAGCTTGGTTGCCAATGTGGGCCCCAAGGAGAGGGAGAGAGAGAGCGAGAATAGATGGAAGAGGGGGTAACTGGGGGTCAATGGAAGTGTTCTGTATGATCTTGCAATATGGATACAGGCCATGATAAATTTCAACAAAAATTTATAAAAGTGTATGGTCTAAAATATAATCCATATTGTGGACTACTGAGCATGGTTGGTAGCTATGTCCCAATATTTGTACATCAGTTGTAGCAAATGTAACATCCACATGTAAAAACATCATTGGTGAGGTAGAGGATGTTGGGTATATGGGAGATACCTATATTCTGTGTATGACTTTACTGTGACCTTAAAATTTTGAAGACATAATGAAAAATAAAAGAGGTAAGACACTGAGGAAGAAATAGAAAAGATTGCCTTGCCACTATATATACAGGACAACACCTATTAGAGTGGTGAAAGGCAAAACCTTAAAAAAAAATCATAAAAAGTTCATTTTTGTTTTCTTTATCTGAGGTCCTCATACACCCCCTCTATATGAAGTCCCCATATACCCCCCACCCCCCTTACCCCACTCCTCCCCCCTTAACAACAATCTCCTCCATCATCATGAGACATTCATTGCATTTGGTGAATACATCTCTGAGCACCGCTGCACCTCATGGTCAGTGGTCCACACCATAGCGCACACTCCCACATTCCACCCAGTGGGCCATGGGAGGACATACAATGTCTGGTAACTGTCCCTGCAGCACCACCCAGGACAACTCCAAGTCCCGAAATCACCCCCACATCTCATCTCCTCCCACTCCCTACCCCCAGCAGCCACAATGGTCCCTTTCTCCACACCAATGCCATATTTTCTTCGATTACTAATCACAATAGTTCATGAATAGAATATCAGTAAGTCCACTCTAATCCATACTCTATTCCTCCATCCTGTGGACCTTAGAATGGTTGTGTCCACTCCACATCTATATCAAGAGGGGACTTAGATTCCACATAGATGCCAGATGCACTTCTCCTTTCAGTTGTAGGCTCTCTTGGCTCCCTGCTGTGATGGTTGACCTTCTTGACCTAGATGTTAGCTGAGTGGGGTAAGTCCAATAAAACAGAGTGTAGGGGTTGCAAGTCTTTTGAGGCTCAGGACCTGGCTATCAGATGCTCAGTCCAGAGATTCAGGTCCCCTGGGTATACACTAAACTCCAGCACCAACTACACATCCTGTAAAAGTAACAGGAGAGGCTTGTGGACAAAGAGCATATCTGAGTCCAGCTCCATCACACAGAAACACAAACTCCAAAGTAGGGCCATCTAATATGGCACTGAACTCCATCTGCCATTACCATAGATCCCGTAGGTCTCTATATCCCTCAGAAGAACCAATACCTGGGGTTCTATCTACTTTATTTGTCTCTGGGACTCTGCTGAGGTGTCCGTAAGGGCAACCCCTCTGATAACCTCCCAGCTCTTTTTTAGACTCATAGCCATATAAACTCATTTGTCCTTTCTTTTTTTTTTTCTTATTGATTTTGTAAAAATATTACATTAAAAAAATATGAGGTCCCATTCGAACCCACAACCCCCACTTCACCCCTCACCCCCCCAGCAACACTCACTCCCATCATCATGACACACCCATTGCATTTGGTAAGTACATCTCTGGGTATCTCTGCACCTCATGGTCATTGGTCCACATCATGGCCCACACTTTCCCCCATTCCGTCCAGTGAGCCCTGGGAGGATTTACAATGTCCGGTGATTGCCCCTGAAGCACCATCCAGGGCAACTCCAAATCCCAAAGGTGCCTCCACATCTCATCTCTTCCTGCCATTCCCCATATCCATCAGCCACCATGTCCACTTTTCCCACTCCATTGCCACCTTTTCTCTGAAGTCCTTGGATTGGTTGTGTCCGTTGCACCTCTATGTCAAGAGGAGGCTCAGATTCCACATGGTTACTGGATGCAATCCTCCTGCTTTCAGTTGTAGGCACTCTAGGCTCCATGGTGTGGTGGTTGCCCTTCTTCAACTCCATCTTAGCTGAGTGAGGTGAATCCAATAATTCAGATTGTAGGAGCTGGAGTCTGTTGAGGCTCAGGGCCTGGCTATCATATTGTCAGTAAAAAGATTCAATCCCCTAAATATATCTTAAACCCCAATACCAACTACAATTCCAGTAAAGTAGCATGATAGTCTTATGAAAAGAGATCCCCTCTGGGTTCAGTTTCATCATGCAGAAACACCAGCTCCAAAGAAGGGCCATCTGACATGGCAGTGAACCCTATCTGCCATGACCGTAGAACCCATGGATCCCTTTAGCCCTCAAAGGAACCAATACCTGGGGATTGTATCTACTTTATCTGTCTCTTAGACTCTGCTCAGTTGTGCATAAGGGAAATCCTTCTGACAGCCTCCAGACTCTTTTTTTTTTAGAGACTCATAGCCATATAAACTCATTTCTCCTTTCTATTTCCCCCTTACATTAGATCAAACAGCATTTTAAAGTCATATTATTCTATGTAGACAGGGATAGTCTACTGATTCACATCGAACCTTCAATTCAAGGTCATTTTCCAGTTGCATTATCAGTTGTTAGTTGATAGTGATCCCTCGGTGCCAGGGAGGCTCATCCCCGGGTGTCATGTCCCACACTGGGGGGAAGGCATTGCATTTAGATGCTGAGTTAGGCTTCAAGACTGGCCACATTTGAGTAACATGAAGGCTGTCAGGAGGAAATTCCCAGGCACAGTGCTGCTCTAGGCCCTGTTCTTATTTCAGGCCTATAGGCTCACAAGCATAGTCATTAGTATCAGGAGCTTACTGTTGGACCTTCATTCCTTCTCGGACCTTGCCGCTACACTTGGGGGACTGCCGCTGCTCCCCTAGGGACCACGGCACAGCACCCCCGGCCAGGGACCCAGTACCCCCCCAGCTTTAGTTTTTAATTGTCATTTGTCCTTTCCACTTCCCCCTTTTATTCAGGTCAAAAAACATTTTTAATTCCTGGTATTCTATGTAGACTGAGATATTCTGCTGGTCTGAATTGACCCTTTTATTCAAGGTCATTTTCTGGTTACATCATCAGCTGGTACTTGGTAGTAATCCCTCAGTGCCAGGAAGGCTCATCCCCTGGAGTCATGCTAAGTTTGGCTTTGAGACTGGCCACATTTGAGCAACAAGGAGGCTCTCAGGAGGTAACTCTTAGGCACCCTGCAGCTCTAGGCCTTGTTCTTATTTCAGGTGCACAGGCTTACAAGCATAGTCATTAGTATCAAAGGCTCATTGTTGGACCTTCCTTCTTTTTTGGTCTTTGTTGTTGCAGTGGGGGGATTGTTGCTGTTCCTTTCAGGACTGTGATAGAGCTCCCCTGGCTCAGAACTCAGCATGCCCTCAGTTGTTTTTAATTGTTTCCACTATGAAAATATCCAAACATTGTTATGTACCCTGGATATATGCCCTGGAGAACTCCCTCCCCAATGTGCATCCCCTGCCCATAACATCCCTGACCAGTATTCCTCCCCTGCCATTGTTGAGCCTCTCTGTGATCCAAAACTTCTTCAAAAATGAAGCCCAATATATTGCCATGTTCCATTAATAGTCAAATGGAACATAGTGATGAGTTTAAAAGTTAGATATAAAATACATATTAATTTAGAAAAAATAAGGTAAAAATAAATTGGGGAATCAAAAAATTAAAAAATGCAAAAGCTTTGTTTTTGATTCTCTGTCTTCCATCTCTGCAATACGTGTTGCCCTGTATGCAAATTGGCACGGCAACTTCTTCCGTCTTTTCCTCAGTGTCTATGTCCTTTCTTTTTCTTTTTTTCCTAATTATTAAGCTTATCTTCACAAAAGTTTTAGAGCACAGTAATTCACATATACAATAGACAGTACTCTCACATATCCAACATTAAACTCTTTTCCCTTCCACAGCAATAATTTTTTTTCACATGTTCATACTATATTTACTGAAACTGATGTACAGATATTGAGATGATAGCTCTCAAAAAAGGTAACAGTTGGGTTTACATTGTGTTTTATATTTTAGACTATACAATTTTCTAAATTTTTAGTTATTTTATGTTTTACATTATGATTTACATTTTAGCCTATCAGCCCCTATACATTTTTGGTGTAATTTAACATGTCTTATATCCATCCTTGTGTAATCTTGTGGAACACTGCTATTGCCCACACAATTATAATGGTTCCATCTATTCAATACTTCTTTCCCCCTCCCATCAGGGCCCACAGTGACAGTCAATCTTCATTGCTTAAGGGTCATGTACAGAGATACTTGCAACAGTGTTGAGGGCTTGACATGCTCAACTGCCCTAATGCATTGGGAGCCACCATTTCTCTCAAGAGATATAAATTCCTCTATTTGAGAACATCAGTCCTCCCCAGGATGTGGGTATACCTTCACTCTCATTATATGGGTCTCTACCCAATGGTATAATGCACTATGGCAAAATGAGCACTCACACACTGCCTAGAAGCCTGTCCTGCATCAGATTATCACCTTTGAGCATCTTAAATAGGTAACTTTCCTTATTATATTTTTGAAAAAGTTTTCTCAGCATTATACTCTCAACCAAATACCTGACAATCTCCTATGTTCCTATGTTCCCCCACCGTCCTCCTAATTTCTTGGGCAATATTACCCATCCTCCCATCCCTAGCCCTCCTCAAGTCCACAAAGCCCTACCCAAAGTTAACCCTATGCACCATTTTACCCCTTCCTTGTACAAATACCACCAGCTTATATAGATTTCTCCCATGTAGGTGTCAGCTTACATCCTTCCTCTACCCCCCAATAAACTTTAAGCCTATCATCCAGTTTCAAGCTCTCTGAGGCAGCTTGGTTTACTTATTTCATATCGAGGTCATGTAGTATTTGTCCTTCAATGCTTGGGTTGTTTCACTCAGCATAAGGTTCTCAAGATTCATCCATGTTATCACTTGTGTTTGCAGTGTATTCATTCCTAAAGCTGAGTAGTATTCCATTGTATGGATATACCACATTTTGTTTATTTATTTATTTATCCATTCATCTGTTGGTGGGCATTTGGGTTGATTCCAACTTTTGGCAATAGGAAATAATGCTGCTATGAACATTGCTCTGCATATATCGATTTGTGTCCTTGTTTTCAGTTCTACTGGGTATATACCCAGCAGTGGAATTGCTGGGTCTTATGGCAAATCTATAGCTAGTTTTTTGAGAAACTGCCAAACTGTCCTCCAGAATGGCTGGATCCTTCTGCATTTCCACCAGCAATGGCTGAGTGTTCTCATTCCTCCACATCCTCTCCAGCACTTGTAGTCTGTGTTTTTGATAGCTGCCAGTTTCATGGGAGTAAGATGGTATGTCATTGTAATTTTGATTTGCGTTTCCCTAACATCTAGTGGTTTTGAGTATTTTTCATGTGCTTTTTAGCCATTTGTATTTCTTATTTGGAGAGGTGTCTGTTTAAGTCTTGCCACTTACTAAGATGGATATGTTGTCTTTTTATTTTTTCAGATATAGGAGTTCTTTATATTTGAAGGATATTAGTCTCCTATCATATACACGGTTACCAAATATTTTTTCCCATTGGGTAGGCTCTCTTTTCATTTTCTTGACAAAGTCCTTTGAGCTGCAAAAGGCTTTAATTTTGAAGAAGTCTCATTTATCTATTTGTTCTTTTGCTCCTCGTGTTTTGGGTGTGAAGTTCATGAAGACATTTCCTATTACAAGGTCCTGTAGATGTTTCCCTAAATTGCTTTCTAAGGTCCTTAAAGTCTTGGCTCTTATATTTAGGTCTTTGATCCATCTTGAGTTGGTTTTTGTGTAAGGTGTGAGTTGGCAATTCCCTTTCAGTGGGTTTGGTTTCCTTGGGAATATCATATGTCTGTATCTATAAGGTTCTATATCAGAATTTTCAAATTGGTTCTATTGATCAGTGTGCCTCTCCTTGTGCCAATATCATGCTATTTTCACTAGTGTACTATGTTTTGAAGTCAGGTAGTGTGATTCCTCCAATTTCATTTTTCTTTTTCAATATGTATTTGGATATTCGTGGCCTCTTTCCTTTCCAAATAAATTTCATAACTAGTTTTTTCTAGTTCCTTAAAGAATGCTGTGTTGATTTTTATTGGAACTGCATTGAATGTGTAGATCAGTTTTGGTAGGATAGACATCATAAGAATATTTAGCCTTCCTATCCATGAACAGGGAGTATTCTTCCATTTGTTTAAGTTTTCTTTGATTTCTTTGAACATTGTTGTGTAGTTTTCTGTGTATAATTTTTTTTACATCTTTAGTTACATTTACTCCTAGGTATTTGATTTTTTTAATTTACTATTGTAAATGGTATTTTTTTCTTGATTTCCTTCTCTCATTTTCCATTATAGGCGTACTGATTTTTGCGCATCGATTTTATAACCTTCAACATTACTGAACTCATTTATAAGTTCTAGAAGTTACATTGTAGACTTCTCAGGGTTTTCTATGTGTAGGATCATATCATCTGCAAATAGTAAATTTTGACTTCTTCCTTTCCAATTTGAATGCCTTTATGTCTGATTCTTGACTCAATGCTCATGTAAGTACTTCTAACACAATATTAAATAGAAGGGGTGATAATGGGCATCCTTGCCTTGTTCCTGATCTTAGAGGGAAAGATTTTCAGATTTCAAAATTGTAAATGATGTTAACTGGGGTTTTTTCATATATATCTTTTATCCTGTTCAGAAAGCTTCCCTCTACTCCAATCTTTTGAAGTGTTTTTATTAAGAAATAGTGCTGTATTTTGTCAAATGCTTTTTCTGCATCTATAGATATGATCATATGATTTTTTTCCTTCAATCTGTTTATGTGATTTTTACATTAATGTATTTTCTTATGTTGAACCATCCTTGCATACCAAGAATGAATTCCACCTGGTCATGGAGTATAACTAATTTATTGTGCTGTTGAACATGATTAGTAAGTATTTTGTTGAGGATTTCCACATCTATGTTCATTAGAGTGACTGGTCTGTAATTTTCCTTTCCTGTGGTGTCTTTATTTGGCTTTCATATTAGGGCAATGTTGGCATCGTAGATGAGTTATGCAATGTTCTTCTGTTTCAAATTTTTGGAAGAGTTTCAGCAAGATTGGTGTTAGTTCTTTATGGAAATTTTGGTAGAATTCACCTGTGAAACCATTTGGCCCTGGGCTCTTCTTAGTTGGGAGGTTTTTAATGACTGGCTCTATCTCTTTACTTGTGATTAGTTTGTTGAGATCATCAATTTCTTCTTTCATCAATATAGGGTGGTTTTGTGTTTCTAGGAATTTGTCCATTTCCTCTGAATTGTCATTTTTGTTGGAATATAGTTTTTCAAAGTATCCACTTATGATAGTCTTTATTTCTGTGGGTTCAGTGGTGATATCTCCTTTGTCATTTCTTATTTTGTGTATCTGCATCTTCTTTCTTTTTTTCTTTGTTAGTCTAGCTAAGGGTTTATCAATTTTATTGACTTTCTCAGAGACCCAGCTCTTGGTCTTGTTTACCTTTTCAAGTGCTTTCTTATTTTCTATTTCATTTAGTTCTGCTCTTATCTTTGTTGTTTCCTTACTTCTTCTTCCTGTGGGATTACTTTGTTGTTTTTTTACTAATTCCTCCAAATATGCAGTTAGTTCTTCAATTTTTGCTCTTCTTTTTTGATGTATGAATTTATAGCTATAAATTTCCCTCTCAGTACTGCTTTTGCTGCATCACATAAGTTTTGGTATGTTGTGTTATAATTTTCATTAGTTTCAAGGTAGTTATTAATTTCTTTTGAGATTTCCTCTTTGACACACTGTATTTCAAAGAGTGTGCTGTTTAATTTCCATATGGTGTGAAATCTGGGCCTCTGGCCCTTGCAGATTTCCAGTTGATAGTGGTGTATTAAAGCCCCCCACTGTAATTGTAGAGGCATCTATTCCTTCCCTTAGTTTCTCCAGTGTTTGCCTCAGATATTTGGATGTATTCTTGTTAGGAGCATAAATGTTTATAACTGTTCTTTCTTTTTGAATGATTATCCCTTTCACTAATATGTAGTGTCCATATTTGTCTCTCACAATTGTTTTGCATTTAAAGTCTGTTTTGTCTGATATTAACATAGTTACTCCTGCCCATTTTTGGTTATTATTTGCCTGTAAGATTGTTTTCCAGCCATTCACTTTCAACCTCCTTTAATCTCTGGGTCTAAGATGTTTTTCATGTAGACAACATATAGATGGATCATACTTTCTTATCCAATTTTCCAGTCAGAGTCTCTTGAGAGGTGAGTTTAATCCACTGACATTCACCATTATCATTTTCAAGGAATTATTTATATTAGCCATGTTTTCTTTGGATTTGTGTTTGTTATATTTTGTTTGGTTTTTACGTTTTTTGTCTTTTTAGTTGTTCTTACACTCTCCTCCAACTCTGTCTCTCCTGTTTTTTTTCTTTCCTCCTATACAACTTCCTTTAGTATTTCTTGAAGGCCAGGATTCTTGTTGGCATACTCTATTAATTTCTGTTTATCTGTGAGTATTTGAACTCTCTATCATATTTGAATGTTAGTTTAGCTGGATAGAGTATTCTTTTTTGGAATTTTTTTTTTTTTTTAGTACCTTGACTATGTCATACCACTGCCTTCTTGCCTCCATGGTTTCAGGTGAGAAATCAGCACTCAATCTTATGAAGCCTCCTTTGTGTGTGTGGTTATTTTCTCTTGCTGCTTTTAGAATTTTCTCTTTGTCTTGAGCATTGGATAATTTGACAGGTATATGTCTTTGGGTAGGCCTGTTGGGATTTATGCTATTTAGGGTGCATTGTGCTTCCTGGATGTGAACGTTCATCTCCCTCAATAGGTTTGGGAAGTTTTTATCCATTGTTTCCTCCAACACCCTTTCTGTTCCCTTTCCCTTCTCTTCTTTTTCTGGGATGCCTATAATGCCTATGTTTTCACATTTTGCATTGTCATTCCGGTCCCAAAGTCCTTGTTGAATTTTTTCCCTCTTTTTATCTATCAATTCTACTATCTGTTTGATTTCAGATGTACTGTCTTCCACATCATTAGTTCCTCTCCCTCATAAAATGTGCTGTTATTTGCTGAGAGTGTGTTTTTGATTTCTTGGATTGTGCTGTTCCTCCCCATCATATCTGTTGTCTTTTTTTTTTTTTTTTTGCATGATTGCAATTTCTTCTGTATGCTCCCCAAGTGTTTTCTTCCTATTCTTATCTCTTCTTTCACCTCATTAAATTGGCCCCTATTAAATGTTTTGAGAGCTTTAATTACTTGTTAGATATTCTACTCTTCTTCCTATTTTTTAGTTTGTTCATTGGATTGGGTCATGTTTTCCTGATTATTGGTTTGGTTTGTAGTTTTTTGTTGCTGTCTGGTCATCATTTTATCTTGCTAGTTTGATTAACTTCTTTGTCTAGTCTCAGGGATAATTAGTTGTTGTTTTTGCATACATGTTAAGTCTTCTCTTTGCCATTTTGTTCTTCTTATTCTATTTCTTTGCTGTTGACTCAGTTCATTTGAAGGAAAATATTAGGGCAAGTGAAAGCAAAACAAGTAAGAAAAGAAAAATGTAGAATAGTAGTATTGATAGTAAATGTTAGCAGAAGAACCTTGTAAGATCTAGGAGAATGCGTATTAGACTCATGTAAGCTGTGTAGAGTTAGAACAGTAAGAAAAATGGAATATGTATAATGAGACAGTAAACTGAATATGGTGAGGAATATAGTATGAATTAAAAGAGCAGTGTGGTCAGGAAAGTGGGAAAGAGAAAGGAAAGGGCAATAATATAGAGAGTGAATAAAAGACAAAACAGCAGAAAGATATTAGAAATAAAAATTGAGGGATAAATTAAGAGCAGTGGAATGTAAGAGAAACACTAAATGATGGAGGATAAAAAGATGTAGAGGAAAAGGGTTAGCATTGGAGGCCAAAGTCAGTACACACAGAAAAGAGGAAATCGAGGATGAGGAAACACAGCAAATGTGAATCAATTCCTGCCACACCTAATAAAAAAAAAGAAGAGAAATGGAAAAAAGGGGGGGAAGGGGGAAAATGGGGGGTAGAAATGCAAGCAAGAAAAACAGGAAGATGAAGAAGAAGAAGAGGAGGAGGAGGAGGAAGGAGAGGAGGAGGAGGAGGAAGGAGAGGAGGAGGAGGAGGAGGAGGAAAGGGCTGTGGGGGTATAAAGAGGAAGGAAAAAATGAGAAAATAAACCAATAAAAAAGACCAAAGTTCCAAGTAATGAATCCTTTTTGCATTTAAATAAAATGCTTAGGATTCTGACCTTCCCCCTTTCTCCCTTTCTCACTTCCCTCTCTCCCAGGGCAGCAGTGAAGCTGTTTGAGGTGTCCAGTAGGAGTTCAAGTGTGTCCTTGGTTAAACAAATCACCAGAGAAAACAAAATGTCTTAATTTCCAAAGACAGAGTGCCCACGCCTCACCAGGAAGCCCAAATATGCTAATGGAAGTTTTCAAAATACATCTTACAGTCCATCTCCCTTAGGTGTGTTATAGGAGGGCTAGTTGATTTTCTGACTCCACCTTCTTCCAGACCAAGTTTCCTATGCCAGCACTTTTAGGTAAATTGGGCTTTCTCAGCAGATTTGTCTCTCCTTTCTTCCCCAGCTTTCCCCAAGCCAGCTGGTATGCTCCTCCAAGCTCAAAGAAAAAGGGGGGGCAGGACCTGAAAATTAAACCCACACTCATTTTTCTCCTCTGCACCTCCCACCCAAACCCTCCAACTTACAGAGTCAGTCCAAAACTGAAGGGCTAGTGTATTCCCTCACCACAGGGAGCCCTGGATTTGGGAGTGGGAAGTCTGGGATACTGCAGACTTGGGGTCTGTGGGTCTGTGGAATGTGGGCTGTGGTGGCTTAGGGGTCACAAACCTGGAGACCATGCTTCTGGGGAACACAGGGCTTGGGAATGTCACCACACTACTGACAGTCCAGGGAAAGCCTTAGGGGGAAGAATCCCACCTCTCCACAACTTCCGACCTCAGTGCTAGAAACCTACAATTCTACCTTAGTGAGCATAATTTCTGTCTCTCCAAATCGATGTCCAAACACCTGCTGCCTTGCAAGTCCCCAAAACAGCCCACTGCAGCAAGATTCCAACGCTACTCAGCTGCTCTTTTGTGGGAGCAATTATGAAGTGCATTCACTCAGATGCCATCTTGCCCCACCCATCAGCTATCATCTTTTAATATCTCCATTTGTTCACCCCAGCTTGTGCTTAAAGGGAAAGTACATGTCCCTCATTATTTAATAAAAGATGAAGAAATGCAAATGTTGGCTGTTCTTTAATCCTCCCCTGGTTAGCCATGTATATCACCCTGGCTGCTTAGATCCTCCCGACAGTGAACTCAGACACTTGTTCTTGCTGGATTTGGGAAGTATCAGGTCTCAAACCTAATGCCAGGTTGCCTAAGTTTGTTTTTGCATTACTTTTTTCCTCTGGGTAATAACACTAGGAAGCATTTCTACCAACTGCAAGGCACAAGGTAGAAAGTACAGTTAAAATAATGCAGCACTTATGCAGAGTATGTTCAAAAACCCAGTAATCCCCATGCTCACTGACTCCAGGAACACAGACTGGGTGAAAGCAGGTTCAATTGATCCTCTACAAACCCTTCACACATCTTCCATCTTGTGCAAGACACCTGGTCATTCTGGGAGAGGTGTGAAGGTAAGTCAGCCTGGTTGTTGTCCACAGTCACCCTGCTAAGGCCAACAAGGCAATCCTTAGTACTGTCTTAAAGTTCTTGAGAATACCAGGGGTGCCATACTAAATAAACTTGGCTCACAGCTGCTGGAAATCCTGGTGTGCCTGTGCTCCAAGTCACTTTACAGGATGGGGAGGACAGAAAACCTCCCAGCATGGGCTCAGGGCTCCTGCTCCCACACCACTGCTGGCCAGAACAAGCCCACCATATTTCAGCTTCCTCCCACTGCTGCCTTCAAGCTTGTCCACTTCTGGTGTGGGTCCACTGTGGCCTTCACTTCTGCAGAAAGCATCACCTCTAGTATGGCTCCTACACTCCGAGGTTAGCAAGAAGTCCAAACCATGGCCAATGATAAAGCTTTCAGTGTTTGATACTGTGAAAACTGGATAGCTCTTTGGGTTAAAAATAAACTTGTATCTTCCCACTTCATTGTAGACAAAAGAAAATTCTGGATGGATTTTAAAAGGTAAGTGAAAAAACATCTCTAAGGGCCTTCTAATCATCAAAGCAATAGGGAGAAATCACAAAGAAAATATCAACCACTTTGACTATATGTATTAGTCAACAAAAGGGGTACTGATGCAAAGTACCAGAAATCTTTTGACATTTACAAAGGGGATTTATTTTGGGTAGAAGCTTATAGTCACAAGGCCATAAAATGTAAGTTACTTCCCTCATCAAAGTCTGTTGCCACATGTTGGAGCAAGATGGCTGCTGGTCTTTGTGAGGATTCAGCCTTCTTCTTCAGACTCCATGGTTCCAGCTTCTTCTGGTCTCAGCTGTAGGCTGGCATAAGGCTTGTCTCTGTGTCTGGGGCTTGTTTCTTTATGGGCTTGTCTGCTCTGGTGTCTCCACAAGGTCAGCTGTAGACCATCAGGTTCTCTCTCTTCCCGGGCCTCTGCCATGTCTATGGAGCCATCTCTATTCCTCTGTGTTCTCTCCTGTGTGTTTACTTCCCCAGGTTCCAGCATCAAAACTCCAACTACTTCCTTTGCCATGTCTTTTTCTCGGTGAGTCCCTGCCCATCAAAGGGTGGGAAGAATTGATGTCCTACTGATATGGGCCATTCGAACCCCTGATCATAATTTAATAAAGTAAAAGTGAAATCTCTGAAATTAATACAATCTATTATGCCCAGAGGAAGAGATCAGTTTACAAACATAATCCAATATCTATGTTTGGAATTCATAAACAATATCAAATGGCTACACTATATAAAAATTAAAGATATTTGAATTAAATCAAATAAAATCCAACATTTTGAAAAATGCATTACACCATGGAGAGATCATATTATCTTTAACATACATAACATAGGATGTTGATTGGCTGAGAGTCTCCTCTAGCTGACAGTGTTATGTCCCCTTGAAGGAAACTTTGTAGGCAAACCCCCAGACCAGAAGGCCCTTCAGGAACCCAAGGAAGCCCAAGTGTCCCACACACTCTCCTGGGATGATGGAAGGTCAATTCTCCAAAGGAGGAACTTGGTCTCCTGTCAGGGAAAGTTCTGGAATCCAGAGGTTCAGAGTTACTGCCCAGCCCACTTGAGGACAGTTGGCAAGAAAGAAAGATAACATGAACCCCTGAAAAATGGCAGCAATATCATCCAGTGCTCTGGAGGATCTTAGAAGCTGGACAAAGACTCCATCAACATTGAATTGAAGAAAGAGGAAAATACCAGGTCAGACACAGGAGTGGCATGTAACTCTTGTGTTATTTAAGATTGGGATACAAGAACAAAAAATTTGAACTCAAGGTGTCTTTTTCCAGACAGCATTCTTCTTCTGTTTGTGTGGATTTGAATGAAAATCCAGAGGAAGATAGATTGCAGCTGAGGTATTGACAATGGAGTCACAGGAGTTAATTACCTTCAAAGATGTAGCTGTAGACTTTACCCAGGAAGAGTGGGACATGCTAGATTCCTCCCAGAGAAAGCTATTCAGAGAAGTGATGCTGGAGAATATCAATCACCTGGTCTCAGCAGGTAGCAAAAGTGTCTCTAAAAAATGGGAAATGATAGAAATGATATTCAACCCACCTATCTGTAAGAAAGATACTTCTGAAATCATGTCATTGAGATCTAACATTAAAAGGAATTCCTTGAAATACAATTATTTGAAAGAAGATACCACTGACAGATCCACAGTGACACAATATGCTTTAATTTGCAAGACACAGAAACCATATTTAAGGAGTTCGATGGCAAAATTACACAGGGACCTCTCAGTTATTAGTCAGCATAAGCAGATTCATGAATGTCACTATTCTCATTTTAGAGAAAATTAAAGAATTCATACTGTCCAGAAACACTACTTACGCCATCTTTGGGGGAAATATTTTGTTCATTGCTCTTACCTTAAATGACATGAGGAGACTCACTCTGGAGAGAAACCCCATGAATGTCTTCTATGTGGGAAATGTTTCAGTCAACATTCTTCCCTTAAACAACATGTGAGAACTCACACTGGTGAGAAATCTTATCAATGTCATCTATGTGGCAAAGGCTTCCATCAATATTCTAACCTTAAACAACATGTGAGGACTCACACTGGTGAGAAACCCTATGCATGTTCTCTATGTGGGAAATGTTTCATTGATTACTCTTCCCTTAAACAACATGAGAGGATTCACACTGGAGAGAAACCCTATGAATGTCATCTTTTTGGGAAATGCTTCACTAATTGCTCTTCCCTTAAAAAACATAAGAGAACTCACACTGGAGAGAAACCCCATGAATGTCATCTATGTGGCAAATGTTTCAGTCAACATTCTCACCTTAAACAACATATGTTAACTCACACTGGACAGAAACCTCATCAATGTCATCTATGTGACAAAGGATTCAGTGGACATTCTGAACTTAAACGACATGTAAGAACTCATATCGGTTAGAAACCCTATGCATGTCATCTATGTGGGAACAAGGAAATCAAAGAAGACATAAATAAATGGAAGAATATTCCCTATTCATGGATAGGAAGACTAAATATTATTAAGATGTCTATCCTACCAAAACTGATCTACACATTCAATGCAATCCCAATAAAAACCAACACAGCCTTCTTTAAGGAACTAGAAAAACTAACTATGAAATTTATTTGGAAAGGAAAGAGGCCCTGAATAGCCAAAGACACACTGTAAAAGAAAAAGGAAATTGGAGGAATCACACTACCTGACTTCAAAACATACTACAAAGCAACAGTAGTGAAAACAGCATGGTATTGGCATAAGGAGAGACACACAGACCAAAGGAATTGAATTGAAAGTTCTGATTTGGACGGGCTCCTGGGGAATGTCTAAATGCTCATTCTGCCAGAGTGGGTGACACCATGGGGTAGAAACCCAAGTAGTGAGAGTGGGGGTGGACCCACATCCTGGGGAGGACTAATGCCATCAAATAGAGGGAACTGTATCCCTCGAGAGAAAGGGTGGCTCCCAGGGCATTGGGGCAGTTGAGCAAGTTAGGCCCTGAACACTATTCCATCTATCTCTGGAAGTGGCTCCTCAGGAAACGGAGGTTGGCTGTCACTGTGGGCACCAAGGTGGAAGAGAAAATGGACGTTAAATGTGTGGAACCAAAGTAAATGGGGGACAAGAGAGGAGTTTCTTGAGAGTACACAAGGATGGATATAAAACATGTAATATTACACCATAACATATAGGAAATGACAGACTGATAATGTAAACCATAATGTAAAACATAGGATAACTAAAAATGTAAAGAACTGTGTATCCTAAAGTATGCACCATAATGTAAGCACAGATGTTACCTTGTTAGAAAGCTAATGTCTCAGACTCTGTACATCACTTTAAGTAAATATGATATGAATAGGGCATAAGAGTATCACTGTGGAAGGGAAAAGGTTTTCTGGTGGATGTGTGGGAGTGCTGTATATTATATATATACATTGCTGTGGTCTAGGACTCCTGTGAAGAAAAGCTGAATAATTGGTGGGGGGGGGGGGGAAGAAAAAGATAGGATGGGGAATTTTTTCAAGTCAACATTCTTTATCTAAGTTCTTTATCTAAATTTATCCAAGTTCTTTATCTATCCTTTAAACCCATCGCTATATGCCATTCCCTAGTAAGGGACCATGACATTATATTGGGCTTCAAATTTCGGGGAGTTCTGGATCACAGAGTGTTTCAACAATGGCAATGGAGGGATACTGGTATGGGATACCAATGACAGGTGATATATGGCTGACAGGGAGCTGTACAGAACATATGTCCAGGGTGCATGGTGATGTTTGGATATACTCATAGTGGCAACAATTAAAAACCACAGTAGGGGGGGTACTGGGTTCCTGGCCAGTGGTGCTCTGTCGTGGTCCCTAGGGGAGCAGCGACAGTCTCCCAGGTACAGCGGCGGGGACCGGGAGGGAGTGAGGGTTCAACAGTGAGCCCCTGATGCTAATGACTTTGCTTGTGAGCTGATAAACCTAAAATAAGAACAAGGCCTAGAGCAACATTGTGCCTGGGAAGACTCATCCCCGGGTGTCATGTCCCATGCTGGGGGGAAGGCATTGCATTTACATGCTGAGTTTGGCTTCGAGACTGGCCACATTTGAGTAACATGAAGGCTGACAGGAGGAAATTCCCTATATATAGAGAGAGAGGACGTTGCTTTTAAAACACAAAGCAAAGCAAACCCCATTTACCTTTCTCTCTTGAATCCATTTGGCCCTTTGTGTTTTGGGTATTGTTGGAATTCAGTGTTTCCTGATACTGGTTTGGCTCTTGTTGCCTACCATCAGTTTTCTCTCATGAAATAGCTGATGTGTGAACAAAGTGGATGGTGACACAGAAATAGGGTTGTTGACATTGGTGGGGCTGTGGATAGGAAATGGACGTGACATTGGAGGAGACCTTGCTCCTGCCAGTAGAGCTGCTGGCTGAGAAACAGCACTTGGTAAGAGAAGCAAGAACTTTCCAACAGTGGGAAATGGAGCCAGAGGCCCAACCCCAGAGGGCTCTTCAGGATCAGCTGAGTGGTAGACGGCACCAATAGCCAATTCTCCTCCACTCCTAGCCACCCACAGGAGTAACTGTCCCTGCTCCTCTGCTAGGTGCTTGCATGTGACCAAGGAGCCATGTGCGACTCTTCAGGCAGAAGCATGTAAGCACCCATGGCCAGGAGCTCCAGAGACTTCACACTGAAAGGACAACAGCCTGAGTGGTGGCCCTCCCTCCACCTCGGCTCCTGAGACTGGACTGAGCAGAACCTCCCTGCCACACACACACACCCACACACACACACACACACACACACACACACACACACACCCCTTGGGACAGGAAGTCTATCTTTACTTTTAGCCACTGTCTCAGTTTGCCAGGGCTGGTCTGACAATGCCCCAGAAACGCTCATTTAAGCCCCCAGGTTGAAGGTTCTATCATGTGCCTCTCTGACAGTGACCAGATCAGGAAGGAAAGGCTTGGCCCTGTGGATGCAATCCTTAGCAAAGGGCACTGACCATCACTAGCCAAAGCCAATTACAGTCTATGGGGTGCAGCAGTGCTCCAAAATGTATTCAACAAATACAATAAATGTGGCACACTAATGAAAGAGGTTGTTGATATGGGAGGAGTGGAGTGAGGCGGTGGGGATATATGGGAAACTCGTATATTTTTTGAATGTAACATTTTTTGTGATCTATGTATCTTCAAAAAATACAACTAAAAAATGATTGGGGTGGGTGGTGTGGAGTGGGGTATATGGGAACCTCTTATGTTTTTTAATGTAATGTTTTGTGTGATCTATTAACTTTAAAAAAAGGTAATTAAAAAATTAAAAAATAAAAACCAAACAGTAATTAGAGCTCCACTGACCCAGGGCTTACTGTGAGCCACTGTATGCATGCTAATTACACTCATTCTCTTAAGTGGTCCATTAGGTCGGTTCTGTTTGATCTGTCCTAGAATGGCAAAGTGAGACAGAGAGGCTGTGACTTGTGAAGGCTCCACTGCTAGTCACCATAGAGCTGATACTTCCACCCAGGACTCCTCAGCCTGGGCTGCTAACCAACACACTGACTACTGTTAACTGTGTGCCAAGGAAATTGACTTAGGAAGTAATCTGATCAGCTTTGTTAGGGGCTGAAATAACTTGCAGTGAATTTTGGGGCAGTTCAGTCCTTCAGCAAACCTGTAGTACGGAATTCACCCTCTTTATGACTTCAGCAAACCTGTAGTACGGAATTCACCCTCTTTATGACCAATGATCCCAAGGTGAGAGGAACTGCTCCTGGAGACCTGGAGTTGATCAGATACCAGTGCCCATAATCCCAATATTATGGTGTGAACATTGGTTCAAATAGACTTTGAAATGCTTTTTGCTGTTCTTGCTGCTTTTAAGGCTCTTTTCTTCAGATTTTGATTAATATTTATTTCGGTTGCATCATTTCCTTTTGGCATGTACAAAGCCCCAGGACTTGAATTTGCCTGTAACCTCAGCTAATCAAAACTGCCCTGAAATGCTTTAAACACAAAACCCCATTTGAATGAATGTATTCAAAAGACAATTCCCATTTTCCAGGGGGCAGTAAGGCATTCGAGCAGGAGTCAGTGACTTTGTCTGTGCAGGGCCAGGTGGGAACTCTCCTGGCCCTGTGGGCTCTGTCACTATCACTCAACCCCAACATCCTAGACAGAGAAAATAGAGAAATGAATGGGTGTGGCTGTGTTCTAATAAAACTTTGTCAAAACAGGCAGGGGCCAGGTCTTAGTTTGCCAACCCTGTCATATAGAAAGGCATGCTTATGGCTCATTCCTGATTTCCCTCCAAGGGACAGAGCCCCAGTCACTTCCTACCTCGGGGCCCCTATCCGGCCCTTGTTCAGTCAGCCATGGAAGGCTGCCAAATTCAGACCGCCAAATTCAGGAAGGAGAAACTGAGTCTTCAGGCTCACTCTGCCCTTCTCCCTCTTGGGCCTGGCCCACAGGGGGCAGGGGTTCTGCTCTGCTTTCCACCACATTCGAGCTTCAGAAACCACAAGCCCCATTGTGCAGTCCTCAGTGGTACCTTCCATCAGTGGCACCCCATCGAGGAGCAGTCTACAGGCCACCTTAGGGTGCTATGGAAAGAGACTCCTCAAAGGAACAAACAAAACGGTGTAGCGTGAACTCTCTTTGTTATTCTGAGAATCCAGATGAATTTTATATTCTCTCGATAAAGAAGCATTGAACAACTTCATACACCAAGATCCTGGCTTTTTGACTATTAGCTCATGATGGCCATCAACTCACTGGCAGTGTCATAGGTACCGTAGACTCAAAATGTAAACCCCACTTAATAAGTGAAACTATTTACAGTTGTTCAAAACCTATTGCTGACAGGAAGAAAACAGATGAGGTGTATGTTGGCAGAAGGTTGGGAACCCTTCTGTTCCACCCCCCTCCTGTTTTAATGGCCAGCAGAGTCAGGTACCTTGTCAGATGGCCCCGGAAATCCCCTTCCTCCATCCAGTCCTTCCACACGCTAGAAGCCAGGCAGAGGGGTACCTCAGATGCAGGAGACATCCCGGGGGGCAGGCTGAGGGCCATGGTTGCTTCAACTGGAAAGTACGCTTCTGTGTGTGAAGTGAAGCTCATGAGACTCAATAGGCCTCCTACCAGTACTCCAGCGAGAGTTGACCTGAACTGGGGACTTACCTGGGCACCACTAATTGTGGGTGGCTAGGAGAAGAGGAAGGAGGCATTTTGTGGGATTATTTTATACACCATTAACTTCCTTTCCAAGGGAATCTGCGTTCCACGTTATGGGTTGAGCTGTGTACCCAAAAAAGATACCCTGAAGTCCTAATCCCAGGTACCTGGGAACACAAACTTTTTGCAAAAGCGTTATTGCAAGCAGAATCATTTAAACTGAATGAGGCCGACTGCAGTGGGTGGACCCTTAGTCCAGGATGGCTTGTGTCTTTAGAAGGGGGGTGTGGGCACAGACAGAAGGGGAGGGCGCCATGGGAAGAGAGACAGAGCAGGCCATAGGGTGACTGAGGAGGCACTGAAAACCCAAGGCTTGCTGGCCAAGGGAGAGGTGCCCCAGCGGCCAGGACTGACCTACCTGCACGGCCCACGCAGCTGTGGCTTCAGCCTGCAGGGCTGAGAGAGCAGTTCCTGGTGTTTTTTAGCCACCTAGTTCATGGCACTTGTGACAGCAGCCTGAGAAAAGTGAGGTGTCCCTCTTCTGGCAGTCCCATTCCTCCAGGAGGGCTGAGGGATAGTCCAGGTGCCCAGGTGTCCACCAGGCTGAGGGTCCCCAAGGAAGGCTTTTATCTAATCAGATGCTCTGTGGAACGCCCTGGGGACTGACAGAAACAATGTTGAAAAGAAAGTAATGGGTGACCTGGACAACTCTGGACACCCTTCTCTTCCTTCCTTCCACCCTTTCTTGGGGCCTTCAGCTGCTCAGACCCTCCAGCTCTTCCCACCACGCACACCTTCCCAGAGGGGCCAGGCCAGATGGTGCAGATGTATTTCTGGTTCTCCTTGGTGGGTGGGAAGGCTGCCAGAGGGTTCCCGGGGCCCAGGACCGTCCATTTGTCTGGCTGTTTATTCACGGCCTTGGGAACCACCGCACATACTGCTCAGGGGGCCGCACCCCGCACACTGGATACCCTCGAGGCCCCCGTTCTAGGTTCTAGACTGTCTGTGCGCCCTTGGATGGCCGCGAGGCCCCTCCAGCTCCGGGGCGGGGTGGGGGGGGGGGGGGCGGTCTGTGTCTCGCAGTACTAAAAGCTCTGCTCTTTCGGGTCCAGGCACCCATCTCACCGACCCCACCAAGAGCAGCACCTGCCCCCTCCACCCCAGGGCGCCCCATCGAGTCTTCCGAGTCTTCCTCCCTGGTGAATATTCCCTCCTCCCTCCCCCGCCTCCCCCCCGCCACTCGACCTTCCCGGTAGCCCTTTCCCACTATGATATCCTGCTCCCACCCCCACAGAGCATCCCCCACCCTGCCCGGGCCCCACCCCCAAGCCCTGCCTGGCCCCGAGACCCCTTCCACGCGGTGCCGCTGGGTCTCCAGTCCCCGCTCCGGGTGGCACAACCCCGCCCCAGCCCTTCCCTGGCAGGGGACACCTGCTCCCAGCCCCGCCTCACCCCAGCCGCGCGGTGCCGCCCCTCCCGCCTCACCCGGGCCTGGCGGGAGAAGTAGCTGCGCTCCTTGGGGTCCAGGCGCCGCGGCGGGAAGTAGCTGAAGGCGGACAGCGCCGAGATGGGCGGCGGCCGGGGCTTGCCCCGCAGCGTGGCGGCGGTGATCTCCTCCTTATCCGCCAGGCCGCCCGCGTCCAGCTTTTCCGCACAGGCCATGTCGGTCGCACCCGGCCGGGGGCCCCGCCCGAGTCCGCCTCCTGGCTGCTAGGCGCCCGCGTTCAGCAGTTGCCGGGGAACCGCGGTCTAGCGTCACAAAGCTGGGCGGCGGGCGCAGGGCTGGGGCGCAGGGCCAGGGGCGCAGGGCGGAGGGCGCAGCTGGGCTGGGGATGGGACCGTGCCCTCCCGTCTCCTTGCGGGTCCCTGGAGGGCCCACTTGGGACACAAGGAGCCGCGTCTGCTGGACTGGGGGCCTGCGCAGGCTTGCCCTTGCCCTTGCCCTTGCGCTCCCGGAAGGTTCCAAGCGGGCTGTCCAGGAGAAGTGCAGGCCACCCCAGCGCGGCATCTGAAACCCTCCAGGAGCTGCGGAACAGTAGTGGAAGGCACAGGTGGAATTCATTGCCTTCTTATATTAACTCTGTATCCGCAGCAGCATCGTGTCAATGTACAACGAGTTAGTTTTCAGCGCCTCGGTCACCACGAGGGGCCACCGGTCACGGTACTGGCAGTTGCGGGTGTGCAGCGGCACGAATCAAATCCATTCAAGTGGTATCTGGCAAAACTGAGCTGTTCCGCAGTGCTCTGCTGTTTCTTGATGCAAATGCTGGTTCAAGAGGTGCCTTCCTTTTGTCGAAAATCCACTTAATTCTAAAGCCTCGAATGTGTGTGTGTGTATCAGTAAAAAGGAAAAGGGGGAACTAAACAGGCCTTGGGAATACTTTAACCAGGGCGGCTCTAGGAAGGCTGGCTTGAAACATAAATGATAATGAGGAGCCAGACTTGTGAAATCTGGGGAACAGTCGGTCATTCCAGGCAGAGGGAAGAGCATCTGTGGTGGCCCTGAGGCCGAGCCCATTGATGTGCAGGCGGCAGAAAGGGAGGAGAAGGGGTAGGCAGCAGGGAGTGCAGGTGGACAGGCAGGCAGGGGAGGGGTTGCTCTCAGGCCCGGACCAACGAGCCACCTCTCTTTGCTTCTTGCCTGCAGGTCGTTGATTCAGGAAGAGGTTTTAGAGGTTTTTCAGTACCATGTCCTTGATGCTAATTAACAAAAACAATAACCACACATTTACAGTGGCACCCCTACAAGTAGAGCACCCTAGAAGTATGGCACCCCTAGAAGTAGAGCACACCTAGCAGTAGGGAACCCTAGAATTATGGCACCCCTAGAAGTATGACCCAGCAAGCCAGTCTGTGCTCCCCCTACACCTCCTTACACAGGGACACAACCATTCTAAGGCCCACAGGATGGAGGAATAGAGTATGGATTGGAGTGGACTTAACGATATTCTATTCATGAACTATTGTGATTAGTAATCAAAGAAAATGTGGCATTGGTGTGGAGAAAGTGGCCATGGTGGCTTGGAGTTGTCCTGGGTGGTGCTGCAGGGACAGTTACTGGATATTGTATGTCCTCCCATGGCCCACTGGGTGGACTGTGGGAGAGTGTGGGCTATGGTGTGGACCATTGGCCATGAGGTGCAGCGGTGCTCAGAGATGTATTCACCAAGTGCAATGAATGTCTCATGATGATGGAGGAGGTTGTTGTTATGGGGAGAGGAGTGAGGTGAGGGGGTTGGGGGGTATAGGGTGGGGCAGGGAGGGGCAAGAGAGCTCACAGAAGGCAGAAGTGACACTGGGCTTGGACTCGGTAGTGAATAGGGACTGTGGAAGGGTTTCTGAGGCATAGCATGATACAGAATGGGGCTCAGGCCCAAAGCCATGAAATGCTCTAAGAACTGTAAGTGAGACCACTTCACAGGTTTCCAAGAGATGTGAGAATCCTTTTGGCCTGGCCCCCAGGTGAGCGGCAATTCACTTGGGTATATGAACACATCCGAATCAATTGCAGCTCTCTCCTGGTCAATCTTTCATTTGCTTTTATTTGTCCCATTCCTTCTCTGCAAAGAAGCATAAAATTTAAAAGTGAACTTGGAGCTCTAGAACTCATAGAGTTTCAATAACCTATGCTAAAGTTTAAAAAACCTTAATGATTAAAGATAAACAGATCTAAAAAGTTACAGCATGATGGGGTCATGCGATGGTTAATCACCATCCAGTTGGTGCTGAGTCATTGGATGATGCAAGCCCTGGCCTGCCAGTGTGAGGGCATTCTGTAGGTGGCTTTAGACCATTAGGCAGTTGGTTGCAGCTATGGCTGATTATATCCACAAACAAGGGCGACTGCCTTCAGCAAGGAGGGGAGTCCCATTACCCCAGCAGCTGGAGGTCTTAAAGCAACACCGAGGCTCTCAGCAGTCGCACACACATAAGAATGGAAGCTCCTTGAGGGCAAAGTCACAGCTATCTTGCTCAGGTACTCCCAGAGCCCAGAACAATGCCTAGTGCATAATAAGAGCTCAATAAATATTTGTTGGTTAAATAAGAGGGATATTTAAAGAAGTTTCAAACATGATTCCTGTCCTCAAAGACACAATCAATACTAGAAGTACACAACAAACCAGAGCAGGGTGTGTGAAGAAAATCAGCACTCCAGCTCTCAGAGGAGGTCAGGGTTTTAGATTGTTGGGAAAGAAGAGACCTGGGTGGGGTGCTGCTGAGTGGACAGAATTTAGTCACGGGGAGATGCTGTCTGGAGGGAGAGGGGGCACCTGGGCAAAGGAGCAAGGTGAGAAAGAATGGAGTGGGTTAGGTGGGAGGGAAGAGACCACCAGCTTGGAGCCAGGCAACAAGGTGCAGCCTCAGGGGGTCCCAAAAGTCAGAGCAGAGGAGGTTCTACTGTATCGTGTGAGCAGGAAAGAAAAAACGTTTCTGATCACAGGCTGGCACGCTGAGGGTTTTCAGAAGATTAATCTGGGATGTGCAAGATGAACTGGACAAGAGTAAGCCAGAGAGGAAACCAGGGAGCAGACTAGCACCAATACCTTGGGAACTTGGGAAACTCATCTACATTCTAGTCGCTCATCATCATAATGCCTTATTAAGTAACTTACAAAGAACTTGGGAAACTCATCTACATTCTAGTCGCTCATCATCATAATGCCTTATTAAGTAACTTACAAAGGAAACAATAAGGTCTTAGGTATTAGGGAGTGATGAAGATTATGGTTTTAGGGAGTCATCTTGTCTATTCTTACACTTACATCAGGAGGAAATTAAAACAGATATTCCAATAATTTAATAAGATTCTCAGTCCACTGTCCTAGCAGACTACTTAGAATCCTGGAAAAAGCAAGTATGAATTAGGGATTACTTTGGGGGGTGGAGGGAATGGACCCATACCTGGACAACTTGATAACCAAGTAAATGGAGTTGCCGTTGTTTAATAGCCTCTTTTCCTAGTAAATTTTTACTGTTAAAACAAACTCTTTTGGGGCCATTGATGCATAGTGCTACTCTGAAAAAAAATCAAAGAGAAATAAACTTAGTTTTTATAACCATCCAAAATATTATTTTTCTGGCCAATTTTACTCAAGATTTGGCTTTTCCTAATGGCCAGTACTCTCACATCAATCATGAATGTGTTACTCTTTAGTCTACTGAAAAAGTACTTGGCTTAATTAATGATCCTGTTTATAAAATATTACAAGGAATTTCCAAAAAACATATCCTGAAATGTACTTTTAATTTCTGGAATCATCTATTTTTCTCACCTTTTTAAGAAAGTGATCCTTTTCTATTCACCTCAACAGGCCTTGTAACATAAAAACAACAGCAGTTTCTTTACCTTTGGGCCCATCTTCATCAACTGTAAAAGGTAATATAAATCCTTCTTTATCTAATTTAATTTCAATATCTGGTGAGATAAGAAAAAAGGTCTTCATGTGATACCCTCACAAACACTATCTTCCTTTACTTCTTTGTTCTATTTTGATTTATTCCAAACTGTATTTATCAATAGAACAGAAGGCTGCAAAGAAATGACCACAACCAAATGAGGGTGAGGATGTTCACTCACTCAGCTTCAGTACAAGCCTGTCAGCCTGAAATTAGGGAGGCTTCCTGGGCTAAAGCAAGGAGTAGGACCTCAAATTAACAGGGGAGCAGTAGGAACCACACACTTCCTCCTTCTCCTTACAAATGGGAGCACACTTTCAATTCAGACAGTGAAGAAAATGTTCTAAGTTCAGAAAAATTAGACAACTAAGCAGCTCACCACATCCATCTCTTCCAGTGCCTCCTGACAGCTAATGCAGCCCATATCCGTGGCACCCCACAACTGCAACATGTGGCCAAGGGGCATGGCTAGAATTCCCTTCCCAGCCCTCTGGTGTATGCCATTCCTTCTGTAGAAAGGGCCATGAGAGAGGTTAGGTGGAACATGTGACCATTTGAAGCCTATCAGAGATGGTTCTCTTTGAGATGACTTTTTAATTGATGAAAGGAAGGACTTGGACTCAAAGTCAGCATAGTCCAGCAGCTATTTCTGGGAGGATTTGTGTGCTTATATCTGTGCTAATGTGGTAGCCACCAGCTATGGGAGGCTTTGGAATGCTTGAAATGTGATATATGATTAGGGAAATGAATTATAAACTTTACTTATGTTTAATTTAAATTTAAGTAGCCATCTGCACTAGTGGCTTCTATACTGGACAGTGCAGGCCTAGACTATAAGAGCGGCTAAACAGACATGAGCACTTATTGTGTTATTCCCTCATGTATTCCTTCTTACCATAGGTGTTTGCGGTCAAATTTTACAGATGAGGAAGCAAACCGAAAAAAGTTAAAAAGGGTAAATACTCTGTGCAAAGACATTCTGCTAATCTGTGGCAAGCTGGATTCAAATATAGTCTATATACTATATTCTACCATCTAAACTCTAGAGCCATATGCAGGGCAGGGAAGATTCCATTTTGCATTCTGTGGCTACTAAGCTCCACCTGTCTCCCAAAGAGATAACAACCCACAAGGTTGTGTAAATAAATCCCCTGGTACTTACCTATTGTATACCAATAGGGTATTAACATTTTGGAAGCAAAGTAGGATCTTGTACCTAAAAGGTCGATCAATTCAATTACCTCAGATTTATGAGAGTGAAAATCCACAGGGGTCTCCAGGGAATGGTATGGAGTAAAAAATGATTTCATTTGATATTTAGGAAGGAGTTTGGGATTCTAAAAATCATATATTCAAACATGAGAGAGAAAAATAAGGTACAAAACCAGAGAATAAAGTGAAGGTAGTGAGTTACCTATGTATAAAAGTTTGATACAAAATTCTTTAACAAATGGTATTTTTCTAGGACTTAGGACTGATATCTTTCTTAACACAGCAATGAAAAATATTCTTGTTATAGTTAAAGTCTAATAGCTCAAAATATCTTTAAAATGTGTTTTGAAAGTAGTCACTGTAAAAAAGAACAATAGACATCATGACAATGCTGTCAAATTCAAGAAACATCTCTGAAACTCTCAGAATTGCTTTAAGGACCTGAAGGACACTCAGTTAAAATTTTTAATCCAAGAAGAAATGATAAAACTGACATCTCAATTCAATAAATAAAGGATTGCAATGAAACAACTAGTGCTGGAAAATTGCCTATCTGTCTAGTAAAGAAGAGTTAAACTCCTACCAAACATCAGACTATGGGTATATATCCTTTTACTGAGTTTTGCTTTATTCCATTTTGCAGATATTGTGGGGTTTTTTTTTTCTAAATAAACTGAGGGTTTGTGGCAATCCTGTGTCAAGCAAGTCTATCAGTTCCAGGTTTCCAACAATGTGTACTCGCTTCATCTGTGTCACATTTTAATTGAGGTATATACATTTAAAAATAAAAATAATGCTTTTGCATACTTAAAAGACTATAGCATACATGCACTGGGAAACCAAAACATGCATGTAACTCACTTTATTATGGTGGTCTGGAACTGAACCTGCCAAATCTCTGAGGTATACCTATATAATAAATCCCAGGTGGATTAAAGATCCAATGGGGAAAAATTAGTAAAATACTTGCACTAACATATATTTTGTGAAATAATCTTATGCATGATGGGAACATCAGGAACCATTAAAAGACAGGTAGATTTGGTCACACAAAACTTAAAAACACAACACAATAGAAAGATGAATTAGGGAGCAGGAAGGCAATTCCTAGGAAATACAAATGGCCAATAAGCATATGACAAAATGCTCAACTTCATTATTGCTCACTCAAATGCAATTTAAATACATGACAAGTCACCCTTTTCCACTGAACTGAGTGGCAAAAGCTAACAGAACAAAAATACTGTGCAGTGGCAGTGGGGGTGACACAGCCACCTTCACTCTCTGCTGGGGAGGTGTGACATTTACCATTCAGAGTCACTATTTATTGACATTACTCCAGTGGTCCCACTCTTAACATTCTAGTCTGCAGCTTAAAGGAACATGGGCCCCAGTAGAATGACATGCAAGAGTGTTTACTATAGCACTGCGGATAGATGCCAAAGGTGGAAAGAACCTGAAAGATCATAAGCTGGGGAACTGGTGAGTAAGTCCCATAAAATACTGCACCACTTTGAGAAAGAACGTATTTGATCCACACACATTGGCCTTGAGGAAGGTCTATGTATACTGGACATAAAGGTAAATTGTATGATATACTGGACATAAAGAGAAAAGAAAATTGGTTTATATATTTGTGTACATTTGGCGTAGAAAGCACAGTTACAAATTTGTTATTGCAGGGAAGGGAGGTGGTTGGGGTTAACTAATTTTAGTGTTTATCTTTATAAGCCTTGGCATTGTTAAATTTTTTTAAAAGAAAAGAGTAATGAATTTCCTTATATTTACTTTATGCCAAGAATATGATCCTGAGTCAAGTCTGAAGGACAAAGCAGAAGGTGATGAAGTCTGGTGAGACTATTTCCAATCACACAAAAAAAAGGTGTGCTGTGAAATTTATGAGAGTGAATCTTTATAGCACAGATACCACCTAAACTAAAGTCTACCAGAGAAGAGTGAAATTTCTGACTTGGTTTAAAAATGCACTCAGAAATAATTATTATTTGTAGAGTTCAGAGATTCAGACTTCTTTTTTTTTTTTTTAAAGATTTATTTTTATTCATTTAATTCCCCTCCCCTCCCCCGGTTGTCTGTTTTCTGTGTCTTTTTGCTGTGTCTTGTTTCTCCGCTTCTGGTGTCGTCAGCGGCATGGGAAGTGTGGGTGGCACCATTCCTCGGCAGGCTGCTCCCTCCTTGGCGCTGGGCTGCTCTCCTTATGGGTGCACTCCTTGGGCGTGGGGCTCCCCTATGTGGGGGACACCCCTGTGTGGCACGGCACTCCTTGCGCGCATCAGCACTGCGTGTGGGCCAGCTCCACACGGGTCAAGGAGGCCCCGGGTTTGAACCACGGACCTCCCATGTGGTAGACAGACGCCCCAACCACTGGGCCAAAGTCCATTTCCCCAGACTTCTTAATCAAATGGCTATTGTGCATGCTAAACCCTTTAAAACCCTTGAAGTGAATCAAGGAATACTAAGACTCATACACTGTCAACACTTGAAACCGTCTAGAAATCTCATACAGCAGGAACTGGACCTATAGGACAAGACAGAAATGGGGTCAATTTATCAAAGAGAACGCCAGCTGTTCCACCTAGCTCCAAGTAAATGAAAGTTTTCCCTTTTAATAAAGTTATGGAGACAGGTCAAAAGAGAAGGGCCTTAGTTTTCAGAAGGGGCACAAGAAAACTGTTCTCCCTCAGTGAAATAATGCCATACACTTTTTGTTTTTACCTTATAGAAAGGATATTCTAGGACTGAGGATAAGTACAATTGTGCCAGTTGTGCTAGCCTCAGTCTGTCCAGACATGATTCTTCACCTGAAATGAAAAGCATCCCAATCAGTTATGCTTCAATTTTCCTACATGTAATGAAAAAAATCATGAACATCCAGCACTAATTAATTCATTCCAGAAGTGTGATGGATTTTTAAGTAACACTAGAAAATGAACTTGTTAGAATTATGCCCTCATGCTTGCTTAACAAGTGACATCTTATTTTGACTTCTACAAACCCAAGCTCCTAACTTCTGCCCCTTGTTGGGATTCAGGCAGTTACAGCAGCAGACCTCTGCTAATGAGAGCATCTCGATGATCCCCCACAGGAGCATGAATGGCCTGTTGAGGTGCTGATGTCTTCCACCTATAGGAAGCATATCCACCAGCCCATCAAGCCACTGAACCACCACCATGGCAGCGCCAATCACATGAGGGCTGACTTCTACAGGAAGAAGGACATCCCCAGCATCAAGGCTCCCGGCGTTGGGTACTTTTCTCCAGCCTGAGGGTCACCCCAGGCCCCAAAGGCCCAGGGGCTCCTTACATGGGGGAGGAGGGATACCTGGGGCCTTACATCCTCATTGTGCTGACATCTAGAAACCACAGAGATTCCCCCATCTGGCCTTATGGTGGGGACAATGAAAGACAAGCAGCTTCCCTAAGGGGCCTTGGTCAAGAGCCTGGCAGACACCTTTAGGATTTAGGCACATCCAGCAGGTGGATTTTTACATTAGACTATTTCAGATTAAGTGATGCTGGTGACTCATTCACTGCGGGCACCTTCACAACATTAAAAATATCCCCCCACCTTAAGTGACTGGGATTTTTGTCCATGGGTTCTCTGCATTTGTATTTGGGGAGGGGTGTGCAGTTATTTTCCTAATAGTCACAGAAGCCACTACTGCCTGATATTATCTCTACTGTACATAAAACAATGCTTGCGTTTTACTTTCTTTAAGAGGAAATATCAGGAAAGTTACATGTTAGCACAGTTGAACTCTAGATATACTGCAATGCACTTTCTCCCCAGTGATCTGAACTGCAAATAATGGAATTTTGTTAACTGAAGGACAAAAATCCCTAGGAAGGATGGATGGCCCTGGAGGCCAGCATTTTCTGTTGTCACCCTGTAAGTGAGAAGCAGCTGAGGTCATGAGGAATGCATGGGGCTTGGCATTCACCAGGGTTGGGTAGAATTCTGGCTCCTCCATTTTCTAGCTCTGAGGACTAGTGTAAGTCATGTCCTCTTTGAGCCTACATTCCCCCATCTTTACAGTGGGGGATGCTAACCTCATCTGTCTGAGTCTGGCAGGTCAACTGTAACACATACCATAGGCAGCAGGAATTCAGTATCTCAGGGTTTGGAGGCTAGACATCAAATCAAGGGATTAGTAGCCACACAGTCCTGCAGGGGGGCATCCTGCTGGTGGCTCAGCCTCTGCTCATCACATGGTCATCTGAATCCTGTGGTCTCCACTTCTGCAGAGGGGTACATCTGCCTAGATCCTCTCCTTGTGAGGTCTCCAGTCCTGTAGGATGAAGGCCCTCCTGTCTCAATTTGGTTTCATCTTAAAAGGATCTTTGAGATTCTTCCAAATAGCTCCCACCCACAGCACCAGGGACCAGGATTTGAATGTGTCTTGGGGAATATGAGTCAGTCCCCATCACTAAGTCTGTGAGGGGCTTGGTGAGCTCCCAGAGTTGGTCATAAAACAGGTGGCCCTGTGGTACACCCCGTGCTCATCAATCATGGTGATGATCATCAACTTTGGGTGGTTTTTATTTTTTATTTTTTATTTTTATTTTTTTAATTTTATTTAATTAATTAATTAATTATTTTTTAATTACATCAAAAAAATGAGGTCCCATTCAACCCCACCGCCCCCACCCCCCACTCCCCCCACTCCCCCCACAGCAACACTGTCTCCCATCATCATGACACATCCATTGCACCTGGTAAGTTCATCTCTGAGCATCACTGCACCCCATAGTCAATGGTCCACATCATAGCCCAGACTCTCTCATGTTCCATCCAGTGGGTCCTGGGGGGATCTACAGTGTCCCGTAATTGTCCATGAAGCACTATCCAGGACAACTCCATGTCCTGAAAACACCTCCACATCTCATCTCTTCCTCCCATTCCCCAAACCCAGCAGCCCCAATGGCTACCGTTCCCACACCCATTCCACATTTTCTCTGTGGACATTGGATTGGTTGTGTCCATTGCATACCTATGTCAAGTGAGGGCTTAGATTCCACATGGGTACTGGATGCACTCCTCCCGCTTCTAGTTGTAGACACTCTAGGCTCCATGTTGTGGTGGTTGACCTTGTTCAACTCCATGTTAGCTGAGTGGAGTAAGTCCAATAAATCAAAGTGTAGGAGCTGAAGTCTGTTGAGGCTCTGGGCCTGGGTGTCATATTATCAGTCCAGAGATTCAAATCCCCTACATATATCTTAAACCCAGCACCAACTACAATTCCAATAAAGTAGCATGTAAGTCTTGTGAAAAGAGATCCCCTCTGAGTCCAATTCCATCACGCAGAAACACCAGCTCCAAAGAAGGGCCATCTGTCATGGCAGTGAACCCCTTCTGCCATGGCCATAGAACCCGTGGGTCTCTTTATCCCTCAAAAGAACCAATACCTCGGGTTGTATCTACCTTATCTGTCTCTTAGACTCTGTTCAGTTGTACATAGGGGTATTCCTTCTGACAACCTCCAGACTCTTTTTTAGAGACTCACAGCCTTATAATCTCATTTCTCCTTTCCATTTCCCCCTTACATTAGGTCAAACCGCTTCCCGAAGTCATGTTATTATATGTAGACAGGTATATTCTGCTGTTCTGCATTGAATCTTTAATTCAAGGTCATTTTCTAGTTGCTTCTTCAGCTGGTATGTGGTAGTGATCCCTCGGTGCCAGGGAGGCTCATCCCCGGGTGTCGTGTCAACTTTGGGTGGTTTTTAAAGCAGTCTCTTTTAACCTCACTTGGAAATGTTTACTTTGGATAAAATTTGAAAAATTGTTCGAGTGTTAAGGTACCATCTATATTTTTAATGAAGTGATCCCTTGGAAGAGATAATCCCTCATCTTTTGTGATTAAATTCTCCAGTTTAGTGGTTGATGGATAGGTGAATTAGTGGATTTCAACCCTGATTCCTCAATCATTGGTTTTATTGTTTTGAAGACCAGGTCATTCTCAAAGGACCCATGACATTGAATGACTTGTAATTTCAAGGCTAAGTGACTTCTAAATATGTCTTTATTAATTTGAAGCCAGCTTTTTTCACAGTATGTGCCTTTTATTTTTTTCAAACAATTAACAATATTTTATTCAGAATGCCTTTGGGTTCATTATATCATATTGGTTATACCATAAAAGAAAATATATAAAGTTTGGGTTATAGGCATTTTTATAAATAATTCTTTCTTCAGTCCAGATTACCAAGAAAAACAATGCATCTGTAGGAGATGCCTTCATCTGAAAGTGACAGCAATAAATTAATTTCAAACTTAAGTTATTTTCATTTAGTTTAAATTAGATCTTTAACCTTTTAGTGCTTATTTTTAATAAGCAGGGTTTGAGATGGGCAAGATTTCAAAAGCTCTCATGTTTGTTAGACAGCTAGGGAAATTAAATGTATTTCTGTAGATGAGACGTTTTCAACTTAAATGTGTTAAGTATGCCCATTAAAGCCATATCAAGCAGAAACATATTCTTAGATTAAAATAATTTGTTTCACTTAATCAGATTTCCACCATTAGTCAAAAATGATTTTTCTATTGTTAGACATATCTAGAGCAAGGGGAAGTGGAGTGGTTGCTGCCTTTAAGAATTGCACATTGAGTTTGGAAAAAGAAAAATATAGAGGATTCAAGATAAAGCCTAGTCATTTCTAAACAGATGCTTTGAAATACAGGAATTTTAAAGGATGTGGACTTAAAGTGTTTGTGTGTTTTCTAAAGATTATATTATTTATTTATTCATTTATTTATTTAATTTATTTATATATTTCTCACCTGATCATTGTTTATACACACTACCTGCTCTCTATGTCTAGTTCTTTTTTAGAATCCAGGATCTCTCATATGGGTGGGAGGTGTTCAGCCACTTGAGCTACATCTGCTCCCTGCTTGTAGCATCTTTTCTAGTGTTTCCTCATTGTGTTGTCTCATTGTGTCATTTTGTTGTGTCAGCTTGCTGCACCAACACTTTGCATCAGCTCTCTGTCTTGTTAGTTTTCTTTAAGAAACACTGGGAACTGAATCCAGGACTTCCCAAGTGGTGCCCAACTGCTTGAGCCACATCTGCTTCCCCTAAAGTGCTTTTCATGAAAGAATACTTCCTACAAACCTTAAGGGTTTAGGAGAACTTTGAGTATGTGCATTTTTACTCACCTATAGATGTCACTGTTCATTGGCTTGACAGAAGTGAACTCCAAGGTTTCTGATTTGCATTTTTAGCTCACAGAGTTGTTTTCAGTTGCCTGAAGCTTTGGGTAGGTTTTACTCTGTCTTAGAATTCAGGGAAGAGGCAATTTTCCATTCCATTCTTGCCTCAGCCAGTGGCCAACTGTGAAAATTTGGAGAAGTTCCTTATCCTCTCTGCAACTCAGTTTTGTTTTTGTAAAATACAGGGGCTGGTTTAGTGCCTGGATTCTCAGACACAGGGTCTCAAGATTGACCTTGAATCAGAGTCTCCTGGACAACTGTTAAATAAAACAGCCTGCCCCATCCCTGGAGTTTCTGATTCAGCAGGTCTGGATCTGGGTCTGAGAATTTGCATTTCTAACAAATTCCCAGGTGATGCTGTGACTGCTGGCAGGTGGGTTGGGGGAACCCCACTCAGCCAGGCCCTTGTATGCACAGAGTTTCATCAGGTAGACTCTGATCATAATGCTGATTGCTTTTAAGGCCTATTGCTTAGAAAGACTGCTGGTAAAGCCTCAGGAAAGAAAAATCTTCCCTTTGTGTTCTTTTTACCATAAACCCCAAATTGAGATAATCTCATGGGGGTAAAAGGGAGGGATCATATTTAAGAGAATTTAGCAATCACTGGCTGTGGACATTTCGATGGGCTAGCAAAGGGGAAGGCTGTGCTACCTCAGGAAGGTCACTGTGATGTGGGTTATGGGTGGGAGGGTCTTCATCTCTTCAGAGATAACTTAAACATCTGACTTGAGGGTGTGAAATGGTAAGAGGCTGCAGTCCTGCCGTTGGTGACAATGGCAATGACTCCAGTCCCAGGAAACAGTTTAACAATACAAGGTCTATAAACTTTAAGTATTTAGGGGAAATGCAAACAAAATATGCTAAAAGCTTATCTAATATGTTTGAAGTCCATGCTAAAAGCTTACCTAGAATGTGGAAGATATATATGCTAATTCAAGCCTTTTGAGAACTGAAACAAAGGGACCATTCATCGTTTCCTCTCTGTATAAAACAGATTCAAAAATCTTGTTCGGGGCTCAGGATTGAAACAGAAAGCTCCAGAGTCTGGCTGGCCATCAATAAACCTTTTTTCCTTCTCAAAATCATTCCTGAGTCCTGGCCTCTCTATATGCAAATAATTGAACCTCTCTCAAATTCTACAACATTTTTGGTGACTCTGGTGGGATTGCAAATGAAGGCCAGAGACGGTAGCATTTTGCTGCCCCTTCCAAATCCCCAAGGAAACTGGGAGGACTCAGGTGAACCCCAAATCTGGGTGCCCCTGGATTAAATTTAATCCAGAAAAGATGTGGGCTCCACCAGAATCTTCCTGACAAAAATTGAGGGCAATGGAAGGTCTGAAGAGAAAGATTCTGGGACTGAAAAAGAACTCCGAACATGGAAGAAGGTAAAACTCCCCGGGTGAGCACAGTCTGGAAAGCCCTAGCTTTATTTGCTGGGAAGGGCAGGCCGATCACCTCCCAAGAGAACTGTAGTAGCCCCAGAAAACTGGGTGAAGCTGTTCTCTCTAAGTCTGGGAAAAGGAGAAAAACTGGGTAAAAGCCCTGGTGATTTAGGTTTGTCTAACTGCATGTTAAAAGCTGTTACTGGTCTCACATCCACTGAAGGAGTGGAGTCTTGATTTTAATAGGAAGGGTTGTTTATAGGTTCGAGTCCTAATATGCTGGAGAAAAACCGGGAAAAAGCCCTGGTGTTTTGGGTTTGTCTAACTGCATGTTAGAATCTGGTACTGGTCTTATATTCACTAAAGGAGTGGAGGCTTGATTTTAATAGGAAGGGCCGCTTATAGGTTTGAGTCCTAGTGTCCTGGAAATTGGTCTGGATTGAAAAAAAAACATGGTTACAGGAAAATGGATCGACTTTTCTAGTGGAGCTTGGTCTGGGTGTAAAGTTAAACATTGGAAAAAGTCTAGCTGAAATTATTTGTTATGGTGCTAAATTGTGAATGAACTCACTTTATACCAAATGTTAAGTGTTCTAAGGTTTGTGATGGCTGTGGGGGCAGCCACGCTGAAAATATACAGAGAGAACTTGTGGGTCAGATTAGTGACCTTTGTGCTTCTGTCTCTGTCAGCTCAATGCTAGGGTTGGAGTTGTGTGGTTATGTAAAGTAGAATTTAGTTGAACTGGAACCCTCCCTTGCCATTGGCAAGGGGGTGAAATGATTATGGGGCAAAACTGAGGAGTCTGGATGTTTGCAGTGCCTAGATGTTTGTGCATGCTCTGCAGTCTTGTCTCTGGTCTGCCCCTTTGCTGGGGCTTGGAGGCCATCTGTGTCTGTGCCACACACCCAAGTTTGTTGGGGCTGCCCCAGTCAGGGTGGCTGGGTCCCTGGGAGAGTTGCCGAATTTGAGTAGGTTCTGTCTGCCCATTTTGGCCGAAAGCTGGAAAGGAGGGAGTGTCTTGCCCCTTTCCAGTGAGCCCATACCTTCTATTCATAAGCCACATTCCTATTTGATTGTTGTGCCTGGAAGGGGGAGAAGTGAAGGGGCTGAAAAGCAGAATCAGAATAAATGCAGTAAAGTTCCCTCCCTAGGGTATCAAAGCCAAAATACATTTGCATTCTGCCCAGGTTCTTAGAAGGTATTGTAGTAACTTTAAGTAAGAGAATGTGTTCTGTGAAGGTAAAATTTGTGTTAAAAATACAAATAATTATAAACTTTTAACAAAAGCATTGTTTAAATTAAAGTATTTAAATGACTAATTGCAGAAAGTCATTATTAAACAAAAACTGAATTGATAATAGTAATAATAAGAGGTAATTTTATAACAAGGAAACTTTTCTTTGGCAGCCAGCCTCCCCTGCCAACTTGCTTCCAAAAAACTGTTTCTGGTATTACATGCTACTAAGTATTTAAAGTGAAGAAAAGTTCATTATTTTAACAAGCTTGTTTAGTATTAATGGCAATTATATATTGTAAGAAGTTTGCCTGGTGACTTAGTATGTGGGATATATAGAATATGCTTTTATTGTTAAAGAAACAGAAAATGATTTTGTCCTAAGATAAAATGATTGATTATTGGAAAGAGTGTGGGACAAAACCTGAATGAATACTGAAAGTGTAGGTTTGTGGAAAGAAAATTTTCATGATTAAAATTGAGTAAGAACAATATACACAGAAAATCTATTATCAAAATAGCTTCTTGTGCTTCATCATTTCCTCAGTGTTTGAAGAAGAAAGGATCTTATCTCTTTTAAAAGTACATTATGTTCTAGAAATCAAATCCTGAAAAGTAGCTTTTTATTTCAAACTAACTGCAAGAGATTGATTCTTTTATCTTAAAAGAAAAATTAAAGTAATATGTAAGTTCATTTAATATGATATAAGTAAAATAAAAGGTGTTATAAAATTAACAGGTTTTAAAATATTAATAAAAACTGTAACTAAGAGTTAAAATCATTTATAAATGCATTTATATTATAAAACAGCAGAAAGATAATAATTGAAATTATAGCTGGGTGAATTTAGCCTGAAACTATTATTTAAATTCTAATCTAATCTTTCCTTTGTTTATGGTTACTTCAAGCCTAACCTCACCCCTTGCCTTTGCCTATGGTAATTTCATAATAGCTTCTGCCCCTACAAGCCAAAGAAGAGCTGGGACATCACTGTCTCCTGTTCTGGTATTAGTAACCCTTTCTCTCATGAATTCAAGTGTAAACTAAATAAATTGCTGCCTAATGGAATAAAGTTAAATCCACTGGAGTTTTATTATCTCCAAAATTAAAAATAAAAGAGGGTGGAAGGGGAGAAGTCTCCTGCCCTGACAGTCAGTGTTCCTAAGAGTGGCAATTCATGAGAGAAACCAGTCTGTCTCCCTGAGGCTTCAAATAGCCTCAGTAAATATATATAAAATTAATCTTGTTGCTTATCCAAAATTCTGCTAAATTCAATGTAAAATATAAAGTTCTGAAACAAAAAATAGACTAAAGCATTGAGAATATTTTGGTTACAATACATTAAATAAGAAAGAAAATTCTCGTATAAAACTGCACAGTCATAGTGCAAATTAAGAAAAGTTTCAGGATTCTTCGAAGTGTTTTGCAGTCACACTTGTTTTCTAAAGATTAGAAGTTTAAAGTACCTAAAGTTATGTTTTTGTGTCAAACTATTCATGTCTGCCTATTTGCTCAAATTGTTGAGGTTAAATATGCAGTTATATAAGTAATATATATTTCTGGACCCCAAATTAAGCTAAACAGTATATAAAATAATGCAAATTATTAGTAACATCAATGAGTTGTGTTTCTGTGTCTACCTCTGTGTCTGCCCATTTGCTCAGTGTATGTTTTCATACATCAGGATAATAATATCAAATTAACAAATGAAAATTCTTAAAAGAGCTCTATTCAATTGTTAAAAATTAAATATGCAGTTATATGTAAATAAATATTTTTAAAGCCCAAATTAAACTAAGCAGGAAGAAAAAGTCATGGAGAAATCTGATTATAGAAACAATTGGGAAAGGGCCTCCTCTTTGCAAGAGCTTTAAAGGCAAGACTAGGTGTGGCAGATTAAACCTATCTACTAGGCTAGGGAATTAAGAATCAGTTTGCCCTGTAATTTCCCAGTTTAAATCTTTTAGTAGCCTTAAAATGTAAAAAAACAAAAATAAAACCAAAGATTAGTTAGTTTTCACACAAGGGGAAAAAATGTTGATTAGTGTAACCTGGTGTCCTGCTGCCTCAGTCTCTCACTCCTGGGTTGGACAGCGGTGGAGGAGACCAGCTTAGGCCAGTCCTATGGGCAGTGGAAGGATGCACAAAAAGGAGCTAGGTCGGTTCCATTTCAGCACTAAATTCTATTCCTTATCTGACAAAGGAGAGCAGGTAAAAACTAAAATGGTTAGAATGTGATAGAGGAAGCAGTTAAATCACAAACTTTTGAGTGGAAAGGTTAGATCTTCTCGAATAAACTGTAACTTCTGAAGTATCCAATCTATAGAGAAACAGAGGAAGAGCTTGTGTGCCAAGCTTAAGGGTATAAATCATATCATTTTTCTCTGTTCAGGGTGCCCCCCATATCTGGTTCTGTGCCCCTTCTTGCAAAATTGAGAATAAATTATTTTCTTCTCCACAATCTGGTAAGCCTTATTTTCTTCCAGAAGATTTCTTTCCAACAAAATAAAGGTAACTAGTGGCTCTATTAACAAATTTCAGTAAGTCAAGTCCATAAAGACTATGGAAAGGTCTTTCCTGGATTATGATTAAACAAATTAAATAATTGTGTAATGTGTTTTAGAACCTGGTAGTCAGTATGCTTTTAAATTATTCATTTTCATAACTTAAACAAAGAAAAGAACTTTTTAGCTTCCTGTAAGGGAAAAAGAGAACATTCCTTGCATAAACTCTAATGGTTTCAATTTTATTTAGCTTGAGTATAATATCCCTTAGTCAATTTATAAACTAAATTAACATTATATGTACGAAATCTTTAGAGTAATAAAAATTGTAAGTTCACATTGGTGAAATTAGGCTAAAGGAAAAAGACTGTAGACATGCTGTCTTAAAAAATAAAGTAAATTTCTTTAGTTGGTAATTATAATTTAATAAGTTTATTTAAACATGAGGTGGCTAGTCAGTGTAGTTATAGTCAAGTATAAAGAGTTTGTAAAACATCTTTCAAACTGAAAATGTTTAAATAGTTCTAGTTCTAAAAGTCATTGTTAACTAAAAACTTAGATTGATATTGGTTGCAAAAATAACTTCGTGATAATAAAACATGTCTGAAGGCCACCACAAGGTACATATTTAAGTAAATGATAATAAAAAGTTATCTTGATTCTATTGGAAATCTTCTGTTTTCATTTTAACAATGAAAAATAATTTTTTCCTCTATCACTGAAGTAAAGTACCTATTGCTATCTTCATAGTAAGATTTTGTAAGTAAACAGTCATTTGATATATGTGTTGCATTAAATTGTTTAAAATATATATAAAAACAAGGAATAAACTTTAATATTGTCAAACTCTTTTGTGCATTCAAACCAGGCCTTGAATACATTGCATGTTGCCTCTCAATGTGAGTTATTGGCTAGGCTGGTCACTGAGCCCTCAATTAAAAATATTTGCTATATCAGCCTCTGGTTCTGCTCCTGAAGTCAATGGAAACTACGTTGCAGTTTCAAGCTCCTGCAGCAGCCAATAATGACTCGTTACAGCCAAGTGTACAATGGACATCACCTCCAGACTGGCACTGTTCCATAGTGCCAGAGAGCACTATGCACCAGGCTAGTAGAATACTAGAAAATCTCTCTAAGATCAAGGATGCTGTGACTTCCTTACTGCCTGGAGAACATGCTAAGTGGAGCCATGATACCAGGATACTGTAAGTAAAACTTAAACACAATTGGAATTATGGCCTGCTCTCATGGAGAGATAACATGTAAAGTATTACAAACCTGAAACTTAAAACTATTAATTGCAACTCTAAATCCTTTGCATTAAGTAATAATACATTAATTAATATTAAGTGCTGTACTCTTATCCTGTACTAAATATATGCCTAAAAATTATGACATTATCTTTTCTATTTTGGATCAAATGCAAGAGTATATTGGACATGTTAAATTCCTAGTGAATTCATTTTGTAAACAGTTAATAAACATGTCTGTAGAATGGGGTGTCAGTCTCAGCCAGGCTCAGTCAACTTACTATATTCTACTGTACTCTACTGTGTAGCAAGAGTGAGGCTTGCTTGCTGATGGTGAGTTACCTATTTCACAAGTCAAAATTACTAGAAATTGTACAATTAAAACCAAGATGTAGAACACCTTTACTCTGTAGTTCTGATCACTACCACAGCTGAAAACTAAGGGAATTTCTAACTTGGTGTTGTAATCCTGAATGAAGCCAGTTGCCCAGGGAGTGCCAGTTCACCAGGAGCATCTGACAGAGTGAATGAGTGACAATCATTGAACAGCTTAGAATGTGTCTTCAGACAAAGCTATGTGTCTGTTGCAATTTCTTTCTAAAGATAAATAACTTTTAAAAGTATATATATATATATACTGTTCCCATCAGTTTTTTAAGAAGGACTGCCATCTTTATAAACACCTAACCTTGTCTACCTCTGTAATCCAATGTCCTCTTTTAAAAATGGGTATTCCAAATTTTTAATTAAGTTTGTTTCTTTCAGAATGAACATCTTATTAACCATATGAAAACTTCATCCAACTTCGTACAGAATGCCAGATCCATCTTCCTCCAGTTAAAATAAAATAAGAGTTTTACACATTGTTAGGCAATGACTACAGCCCATGGCCAGCAGGAAGCAGTTACTGAAAAGAGATCATCTCCCTTCAGCACCCATTTTAGATTAAAGGTGTAAACTCTTTAAGGGTAAAATAAAATCAATAGATGGATCTGGAACCTGACTGAAAATCCACGTGAGCACTGGTGGCCCTAGGACGACTACAGGGGGCCCCTGCCCCAGGATTCTGCTGTCCAGAATAAAAACTTCTAACCTCCTAAAAACAGTCCTGGATGCTACACTGAAGATTGATAAATAATCAATCAAAAGAGCAAACAGCCATTCACTTCATAGCTCCATCAACAATTATGTCAAAGCTTAGCAAGTTAAACTTTGGCAAAGGGGGGAAATGATGTGGGCAATGGGTGGGAGGCTCTTTGTCTCTTCAGAGATAACTTAAACTGTCTGACATGTGGGTGTGAAATGGTAAGAGCCTGCAGTCCTGCCCTTGGTGACAATGGCAACGACTCCAGTGCAAGGAAACAGTTTAACAATGCAAGGTCTGTAAACTTTAAGTATTTAGGGGAAATGCAAACAAAATATGCTAAAAGCTTATCTAGAATGTATGAAGTCCATGCTAAAAGATTACCTAAGATGTGGAAGATATATGCTAATTCAAGCCTATTGAGAACTGAAACAAAGGGACCATTTAACATTTCCTCTCTGTATAAAATGATCCAAAAATCTTGTTCGGGGCTCGGGATTGAAACAGAAAGCTCCCAAGTCGGCCGTCAATAAACCATTTTTTTTCTCAAAATCATTCCTGAGTCCTGGCCCCTCTATACACAAATAATTGAACCTCTCTCAAATTCTACAACTATCATACTATTTTCTATATTTTTACCATTTATTTTACCCTTTGTAATTATCTTCATTTCAACACTATTCTCCAAGTCTCTCTTCTTTTTTTCCCTTTCAGGATGCAGTAGTCCCTTTTGTATCTCTTGTAAGTCTTTTGGTAACATATTCTATTAAGGTTTTTTTTTTTTTCATGTGAAAACTTTGTACTCACCCTCATTTTTGAAGTTCAGCTTTGCCAGATACAGAATTCTTGGCTGATGGTTTTTCTTTTTAAATACATTAAGTACTTCATACCACTTTCTTCTCTCCTCCATGATTTCAGGTGTGATGACAGCATTTAATCTCACTGAGGTTCTATTGTATGTGATGCTTTTCTTTTGCTGCTTTCAGAATTCATTTATCTCTTATGTTTGTCATTCTGAATAGTAGGTGTCTCAGAGTAGGTCTATTTGGATTTACTCTACTTCTGGTGCATTGTCCTTCTTGGATTTTGATATTTATATCCTTCATAAGGGTTAGGAAGTTTCCATTCGCTATTACCTCAAATATTCTTTCTGCCCCTTTTCCATTCTCTTCTTCTGGAAAACCAATAGTGTAAATTTGTTCACTTTGCATTGTTTTTTGATTTCTTGAACACTTGTTTCACTTTTTCCATTCTCTTCTCTTTTTCTCTCCTGTCTTTTCCAGTTCAGGTGTTCTGTCTTTGAAATCACTAATTCTGTCATTGAACATTACAAATCTGCTTTTATTGCCTCTAATGTATTTTTAAATTTATTGAAATATATCACTCATACCAAACATACATAAAAGTAAGTGTATAATAGTTGTAAACTTACAAAACATATATAACATCAAACAAACACATATAATATCTCACCCTACCAGCAATAATTTGTATTATTTTTAAAACTTTTTAATTAATAAAGAGCATTGTCAAAATATTACTGCTAAACAATTTTCCCCTAACCAATCCTATTATTATCTTTATATCATTCATATATGAGCATACATAAACAATTAAGTGTATAGTAAAAGTTGTGAACTTACAAAGCAAACCTGCATAACATCATACAGGGGTCCCATACATCAACCCTCCACCAACACCTTGCACTGTCATGAGACATTTGTTACAAATTATGAAAGAATATTCTCAAAATCTTACTCTTAATCATAGTCCTTATGTTAAATTTGTTGTGTTTTCCCCAACCCACCTTAATATTTTTAAATGTTTTCTATGACAGAAGTTATAACTTATAAAAAATCATGCACCTGTGCAGAATTCCCGAACAACACCCCTCCATCAACACACCACAATGTGGTGCATCATTTGCTACAGATGAAATAGTATCACCTGATTGTTACCGTGTCCATAGTGTACATTTGGCTCACTTTTTCTGTACTGCCTCCGTATCAACACAGTACATCTTTCACACAGATGCAAGAATATTACATTCTTAATATAACCATAGTTCATAGGTGACTCCAGCTGTATTTTTCCCATGCTTCTCCTCATTCCCAACACCCCACAGTAGTGATCTACATTTGTTGTACCTAACAAAGGACACTCTTGCATCTGTATCATCAATCACAATTCTCACCCACCTCTTAGTTTACTATGCTACTCAGTTCCTAGATTATTTCCTCGCATTCTGTCAATTGGCATTTACATAACTAGACTACCATTTTCAGCCACATCCCCATTTATAAACTAGCTGTTACTCACTGTGTGTTACCATCCACTCTATACATTTCCATACCTTTACAATAAAGCTAATTAAAACTTCTACATACATTAAACATCAGTAGTCCACTCAGTCTTCTCTTATCTCCTTTAAGAATCCACCACCCACCACCAGGTATTGAAGATATTTTCTTAAAACTTCTTCTATAAGTTTTATGGTTCTTGCTTTTATTTTCAGTTTGTGATAAATTTGAGTTACTTTTTGGATAAGGTGTGAGATAGGGTTCCTCTTTCCTTCTGTCAGCTATGGATATCCAATTTTTTCAGTGCCTTTTGTTGAGTGGATTGTTCTGCACAAGCTGTGTGACTTTGAAATGCTAGTCAAAAATCACTTGACCATATATGTGAGAGTCTGTTTCTGAACTATAAATTTGGTTCCATTGGTCTATTGTGTCTGTCTTTAGGCTAGAACCATGCTATTTTTACCACTATATGTAGGTATTATGATTTAAAGTCTGGAGATGAGGGTTTGCTTTTCCTTTTTATGTTGTTTCTGGCTATTCAGGACTCCTTACCATTCCAAATAAATTTAATGATTGTGTTTTCAATTATTTCTTTAATGCTGGTGGAATTTTTATTAGTATTGCATTAAGTTTGTATATCAACTTGAGTAGAATTGACATCTTGATGATATTTAGTCTTCCAATCCATGAGCATGGAATGTTCTCCCAGTTATTTAGGCCATTTTTGAATTGTTTTGATACTGAGTTGCAGTTTTCTGAATACAAGTGCTTTGCAACATTGGTTAGGTTTATTCCTGACTATTGATTTTTATCTGTTATATTGTATTTTCACCATTCTTTTGACACTATTTAGTTACTTTTATTGATATAATCTTCATTTCTAGACTTTCTTCATGGCCCCTCTCTTCTGCGTTTTGTTTTCAGGCTCTAGCACATGCTTTAGTATTTCCTAAAAATCTGGTCTCTTGCTTAGAAATTCTCTCAGTTTCTGTTCATCTGTGAATATTCTAATCTCACCCTCATTTTTGAATGACAGACTTGCTGGATATAAGATTCTTGGCAGGAAGTATTTCTCTTGTAGTATCTTAAATATATCAGACCTCTGTCTTCTTGCCTCCAAGATTTCTGTTAAGAAATCAGCACATACTCTTTTTGGATATCCCTTATATGTTATGTATTTCTTTTCTCTTGTTGCTCTCAGAATTCTCTTTGTCTCTGGCCCTTGACATTTTGATGAGTATGTGTCTCAGAGTTGGTCTATTTGGATTTTTTTTGGATGGAAGTACATTGTGCTTCTTGGACAGGCATATGTCCATCAATAAGGTTGGGAAATTTTCTACCATTTTTGTTTCAAATATTTCTTTTGCCCCTTTTCCCTCTATTTCTCCTTCTGGAACACCCATGACATGCATGTTTGCATGTCTTTTGCTTTGATTTCTCTCCCCAAGACCTTGTTAAATTTTTTCCATTCTTGTCTTCATCTGTTCTTTTGTATGTTCACTTTCAGAGGCCATTTCTTCAAGTTCACCAATCCTTTCTTCTGCTTCCTCAAATCTGCTATTATATGATTCCAATATTTTCTTTAATTTCATTGATTGCACCTTTCATTCCCATAAGATCTGCTATTTTTCTATGTATGCTTTCAAATTCTTCTTTGTGCTCATCCAGTGTCTTCTTTTTCTATTTTTTATTTTTTGTCTTCATTTTTATATTTTAATATTACATTCAAAAATTATGAGGTCCCCATATACTCCCCACTCCCCCCCTCCTACCCCCAAAGCAAAAATCTCCTCCATCATCATGAGACATTCATTGCATTTGTTGAACACATCTCTGAGCACCACTGCACCTCATGGTCAATGGTCCACATTTTATCCCACACTCTCCCACGTTCCATCCAGTGGGCCACGGGAGGACATACAATGTCTGGTAATTGTCCCTGCAGCATCACCCAGGACAACTCCAAGACCAAAAACGCCTCCAGTGTCTTCTTAATATTCTTAATCTATTTGGTCAGCTCATTGAATTTATTAAGAAGATTTGTTTGAACATCTGTAATTAGTTGTCTCAACTCCTTTATATCATCTGGAGGCTTATCTTGTTCTTTTAACTGGGCCATAGCTTCCTGTTTCTTGGTGTGGATTGTAATTTTTTTGTTGGTGTCTTGGCATCTGGCTTACTAGAGTATTTATTCTGGGTGCAGTTCTCCTCTTTAGTTTAGGGCTTCCTATCATTTCTCCCTTGCTGGTTGAACAGTAGGAGCCAAGCATGTACTTGGTGCTGTAAGCTGTGGAGGCTCAACTGCTCTCATTGTGCCAGGGGCCAATGAAGCTTCCTCCAATTTTCTCCTTTGCCAGGGGTAGGGACAGAATCACAGCTATGTAGAATAACCCAAGTGAAGGCCTAGACTGTAGTTGCCCAGAGAGACTGATGAGGCTTCAAATCATTTTCTCCCCTGCCTGGGGCAGGGATGGAACTGCAGGTGTGGGCAGCAATCTATGCAGTGCAGGTCCAAGATGACTGCAGTTGCCCTGGTAGACTTCTGAATTTGAGTCTTTTACAGTCAAAGTTACCTGCAGTTACCTGTATAGGCTGGTGCAGGGCTCCCTGCCATAGGCAGAGCTGAAGGCTAGGTGGGCTACAGGCTGATCTGCAAGAAAGAAATTGGTTCCTGCCAACACTGAGAGTTTCAGACAGCCTGGCTTCCCCTCAGGCTGGAGGTGAAGTCAGAATCCTGGCTACTGGCCTCTTTCTGACTTGGGCTGGTTCACACCACAGCTGTTCCCAGTGTTATATCTTAGCCATTGGCAGCCAACTGTCTCCTCCTTCCCCATTTTTGGGAAGTGGAGCTTCCAATTCCAGCCACAGAATAGACTCTGGGGAGGCTGCTGCAGCCAGAGTAGGATAGTCACCAGCCAACATGGCTTGACTGGTAATTTCCCAGAGAGGCTGATGCAGGTCTCTGCAGCTTCCTCCTTGCTGGATGTGGCACTGGGGCCTAGGCTTGAGCTGTAATATGATCTGGGTGGGAAGAAGCCGGTCCCCACCAGCACTGGGATCCTCAGTCTACCCCACTTCCCCTCGTGCCAGGTGCAGAGTTAAGATGGTGGCTCCCCACCTCTTTCTGACTTGGACAGCCTCAAACTTTAGCTGTTCTCAGGATTATACCATAGCACACTGAATTTACTCATCAGTAGGTGAAATTGGTGCCCAATTGACTCTTCCTCCTCCATTTTGGGGAAGTGGAGATTTCAATTCCAGCTATAGAACAGCTCCCAAGGTGGCTTGTGCCTCCAGTGGAAGATAAGCACCAACCTCCATGGCATGGAACACTCTACTTATGAGTCTTCTCTGAAGATTCATCTTCAGATGAATCTTCTTCTCTTTCAAGGACATTGTAGGATGCTCTTCTGGCTTCCTGGAGCAATGAAACAGGTGCTTCAGCTAGCTCCAGAGACCTCTTTGTGTTTACTAACTGCCCTGTAGCAGTAGCTGACTCTAGGAGCTCTTTACTCTGCCGCCATCTTGCTGGTTCCTCTAATATATTTTATTATATATAATATATATAAATATATTATATAATATATTTTAAATATATATATATTTTAAAAGATACATAGATTGCACAAAATGTTATATTAAAAAATTTGGGAGGTTCCCATATGGCCTACTTCCCACATCCCCCACTTTTCCTTCATCAACAACTTCTTTTATTAGTGTGGTGCATTCATTGTATTTGTTGAATACATTTTGGAACACTGCGACACAGCATGAATGATAGTTTATGGTGTGGATTACACTACCCCAGTCCACCTAGTGGGTTATGGCAGGATATAAAATGTCCTTCATTTGTCCCTGCAATATCATTCAAGACAATTCCATGTCCACAAAATTCCCCATATCACACCTCTTACTCCCTCACCCTGCCCTGAGTAGCTTCCATGACCACCATCTCCACATCAATGACATAATTTCTTCCATTGCTAGAGTCACAGTAGTTCTATAGTAGATTACCAGAAAGCCCACTAAAATCTGTAATATATTCTTCCATCCTGTGTAACCTGGGATGGAGATGTCCACTCCCTCTCTAAATCAAGAGGAGGCTTAGATCCCACATGACTGATGGATGCAATCTCCTGCTTGCAGTTGTAGACACTCTTGGATGCCTGGTGTGGTGGTTGACGATTATACCTCCCCGTCAGCTGATGTGGGTAAGTCCAATGAACCAGAGAGTAGGTGTTACAACTCTGTTGAGGTTCAGGGCCCAGCTGACACATGGACCATCCAGAGATTTAAGTCTTCTGAGCATACACAAACTGCAGCATCAGTCACAGATTCAGTAAAAATGACAGAAGAGGCATGTGTAGAGAGGTCACATCTGAGTCCAACTCCATCACAGTCAGGAGCACAAATTCCAAAGTAAGACCCACTGCAAGGCAAGGAATTCCAGAGCCATCTGTCATGACTATAGGACCTGTGTGTCTCCATAGCCCTCAGGAGCACCAGTATCTGGGGCTGTATCTACTTTGGCTGTCTTTCAGATCCTACTGAAATGTACATAAGCGCGACCCCTCTGATGACCTTCCAACTCATTTTGAAATCTCTTAGCAACATAAATTAATTTGTCTTTAACATTTCCCCCTTTGATTTAAGGTCTTTTTCTAGTTGCATCACCAACAGGTGATTCGTAGCAATCCATCAGCACTAGGGAGACTCATCCCAGAGTGTCATGTTCCACACTGGGGGGAAGATCATGCATTTACATGCTGAGTTTGGCTTAGAGAATGGCCACATTTGAGCAATGTGGAGGCTCTCAGGAGGTAACTCTTAGGCACCCTGCAGCTCAAGGCCTAGTTTAAATATCAAGCACAGAAGCTCATAAGCATAGTCTTCAGTACAAAGGACCCATCATTGGACCATCCTTCTTTATGGGTCTTTTCCCTTGCACCTGGGGGATTATGCTCTTCCACTGGGGGATGCAACAGAGCTCCTCAGAATGGGAACTCAGCACTACCTCAGTTGACATGTGTAACTATATTCACTATGACAATATCCAATGAACATCTGAACATATCTATATATCCTATTTGCATACCCTGGAGAACTCCCTCCCACCCATGTATTCCGTTTCAATGACACCCCCCACTAGTACTCTTCCCCTGTCATAGTTGATCCCCTCTGTGATCCAAAACTTCTTCAAAAATTAAGCCTAATATATTGCCAAATCCAATTAGTAGGATAAAGAAACAGTATTGACATGCTTACAGTTTAGAAATAGAATTTATAATAGTTTAGAAAAACTAAAATAAAGAAATAAATTGGGGTATTAAAAAATGAAAAATATAAAACTTTGTTCTGATGTTTTGTGTTTCATCATAGTAATAGGTGTTGCCCTGCAAGTACAGTGGCAAGGCAATCTCTTTCATTCCTTCTACATCATTTAAAAATTTTTTTAAATTTTATCTTCTAAAGTTTTAGATCACAGTCAAATCACGTATACAATATAGAGGACTCCCATATACCAAATATCAAACCCTTTTCCCCCTTCCTCAGCAATGATCTTTTCACATGTGGATGTTGCATTTGCTACAGCTGATGTACAGATATTAAAATATAGCTACTAACCATGATTCCATTATGGCTTACATTATGGCTTATATTTTAGACTGTATATTTTTTGGTTACAGTATGGTTTACATTATGTTTTACATTTTTGACTATTCACTTTTATATATTTTTGGTGAAATTTAACAGGGCTTGCATCCACTTTTGTAAGATCTTGTGGAACACTTCCATTGCCCTCCAGTAACCCCCACTTCCATCTGTTCTATTCCTCTCTCCCACTCCCCTCAGGGCCCACAGTGACAACCAAGCTTTACTGCTTGGAGGACAAGATTCATAGATACTTACAACAATGCAGAGGGCTTAACACTCTAGCCTGTCCTTCCCCTTTGGGAGCCACCCATGCTCTTGAGAGACACCCTCTCCTCTGTTTGAGAATATCAGGCCTCCCCAGGATGAGGGTACAATACCTTCCCACTCATTGTATGTATCTCCACCCATTAATAAAACACAATATGACAAGATGAATCCTCACACACTCCCCACAATTCTGTCCCAGGTACATCCTGTGCCAGATGTTCCCCATAAAACACCTTAAACAAGTATCCTTTTATTATATTTTCTAAAGAGTTTTCTCAACTTTGTAGTTTTAATGACATATCTGACAATCTCCCTTGTTCTCCCCCTCCCCCAATCCTTCTCCTCAACTACATGGACCAGCTTACCCACCCTCCCAACCCTAACCCCCCAAGCCTTCAAAGCCCCACCCAATAGTATATCTATGCTCTCATCTTATCCCTTCACACCACAAAACTTACCCACATTTTATCATAGATTTCTCTCATGTAGGCATCAGCTCAAAAACTTACTCTCCCCCGCATTTCCTGTAAGCATATCGTCCAGTCTCTAGCTCTCTGAAACAGTCTGATTTGCTTAATTCATGTCAGAGAGGATATGTAATATTTGTCCTTCAATGTCTGGGTTACTTCACTCCACATAAGGTCCTCAAGGTTCATCCATGTTATCCCATGTTTTAGTACTGTATTCTTTCTTACAGTTGAGTAGTATTCCATTTTATGTATATACTACATTTTGTTTATCCATTCATCTTCTGATGGGCATTCGGGTTGATTCCAACTTTTGGCAAAAGTGAATAATGCCGCTATGAACATTGGTGTGCATGTATCAGTTCATGTCCTGGTTTTCAGTTCTTCTGGGGATATATCCAGCAGTAAAATTGCCAGTCATATGGCAAATCTATAGCTAGTTTTTTGTGGAACTGCCAAACTGTCCTCCAGAATCGCTGGATTCTTCTACATTTCCACCAATGGTGGATGAGGGTTCCCCTTCATCTGCATGCTCTCCAACACTTGTAGTTCTCTATTTCTTTAATAGCCTCACGTCTAATTGCTATAAGATGGTATCTCATTGTAGCTTTGCCATGTATTTCCCTAAAAGGTAGTGACGTTGAGCATCTTTTCAAGTGTCTTTTATCAATTTGTATTTCTTCTTTGGAGAAGCATCTGCTCAAATCTCTTGCCTATATTTTTAATGGGTTGTTTGTCTTTTTATTTTTGAGAAATAGGATTTTTTATATACGCTGGATATTAGGCTCCTATCAGATATATGGTTACTAAATATTTTCTTCCATTGGGTAAGCTGTCTTTTTAATTTCTTGATAATCTCCTTTGAGGTGCAAAATGCTTTAATTTTGAGGAGGTCCCATTTATCTATTTTTTCTTTTACTTTTGTGTTTTGGGTGTGAAGTTCATGTAGCAATTTCCTACTACAAGTTCCTGTAGATGCTTCCCTACATTGTCTTCCAAGGTCTTTATGGTCTTGGCTCTGATATTTAGATCTCTGATCTATTTGAGTTGATTTTTGTATAAGGCGTGAGTTGGTAATCCTCTCGTTCTTTTGCATATGGATATCCAGTTCTCCAAGGACCATTTGTTTAAGAGGCCATTCTTCCCAGTTTAGTGGGCTTTGTACTTCCTTGAATATCAGATGACTGTATATGTGAGGATGTGTGTCTGAACTCTCAATTCAGTTTCATTGGTCAGTGTGTCTATCCTTCTGCCAATATGATGCTGTTTTGACCACTGTAGCTTTATTGTATGATTTAACATCAGGTAATATGGTTCCTCACATTTCATTTTTATTTTTCAAATGTCTTTGACTGTTTGGGGCCTCTTTCCCCTTCAAATAAATTTCATAGTTAGACTTTCCAGTTCATTAAAAAATGCTGTGTTGATTTTTATTGGGTTTGCATTAAATGTGTAGATGAGTTTGGATAGGATAGTCATCTTAATGATGTTTATTCTTCCTATTCATGAACAGGGAGTATTCTTCCATTTATTTAAGTGTTGATTTCCTTTAACAATGTTGTGTAGTTTTCTCTAATATAAGTCCTTTACATGTTCAGTTAAATTTATTCCTGGGTATTTGATTTTTTAATTGGTATTGCAAATGGTATTTTTTTTTCTTGATTTCCACTTCAGATTGCTTAATATGGGTGTAGAGAAATCCTACTGATTTTTACGCATTGATATTATACCCTGTGACTTTATTGAACACATTTATAAGTTCTAGAAGCTTTGTTTTAGATTTCTCATGACTTTCTATGTAGAGAATCATGTCATCTGCAAATAGTGAAATTTTATCTCTTCCTTTCCAATTTGGATGCCTTATATATCTGTTTCTTGCCTCATGCCTGACAAGGTATTTTTAACACAATTTTAAATGGGAGGGGTGATGGTGGGTATTCTTGTCTTGTTCTTAATCTTAGAGGGAAAGATTTTACAATTTCAGCATGTATATAATGTTAGTTGTGTGTTTTTCATAGATACCCTTTATCCTGTTCAGAATGTTTCCTTCTATTCTTGTCTTTTGCATTATTTTTATTAGGAAAGGGTGGTTATTTTGTGAAATGCTTTTTCTACATTTATAGATATGATCATCTGATTTTTATTTGACCTGATTATATGGTATATTACTCTGATGGATTTTCTTATGTTTAGATTTCCTTGCATAACAGGGATGAAATCCACTTGTCATGGTGTATAATTCATTTGATGTGTTGCTGAATATAATTAGCAAGTATTTTGTTAAGGATTTTAGTATCTAGGTTCATTCGAGAGTTTGGTCTGTTAATTTCCTTTCTTGTGGTGTCTTTGTTTGCCTTTGGTATTATGGTAATGTCGACATCCTAGAATGAGTTACACAATGTTTCTTTTATTTCAATTTTTTGTAAGAGTTTAAGCAGAATTGGAGTTAGTTCCTTCCAGATGTTTGGTGGAAGTCTCCTGTGAGGTTGTCTGACCCAGGGCTCTTCATAGTTGGGAGGATTTAATGACAGATTCTTTCTCTTTACTTGTGATTGGTTTGCTGAGATCATCAATTTCTTCTTTTGTGAATGTCAATTGCTTATGTGTTCTTGTTGGTATATAGTTTTTCAAAATATCCTCCTATGATTCTTTTTATTTCTGTGGGTTCAGTGGTGATATACCCTTTCTCGTTTCTTATTTTGTCTATTTGCATCTTTGCTCTTTTTTCTGTGTTAAAAAAACACAGAAAAAGCTAAGGGTTTATCAATTTTATTGGTTTTCTCAAAGAACTAGCCCTTTGTTTCGTTTATTTTTTCTAGTGCTTTCTTATTTTCTTTTTCATTTAGTTCTGCTCTGATATTTGTTATTTCTTTCTTTATTCTTCCTTTGGGGTTATTTGTTCTTTCAATAATTCCTCTAAATATGCAGTTATTTGTTTGATTTTAGCTATTTTTTCTCTTTTGATATAGGAATTTATGGTTATGAATTTCCCTCTCAGTACAGCTTTTGCTGCATCCCATGTTTTAATATGTTGTGTTATCATTTTCACTTATTTCAAAGTAGTTGCTGATTTCTTTTGAGATTTCCTCCTGGGCCCACTGTTTGTCTAAGAGTGTGTTGCTTGACTTCCATATCCTTGTGCCTAATCTGGTTCTCCAGCCCTTGCAGACTTTCAGTTTCATCCCACTGTGATCAGATAAATTATTTTGTATAATTCCATTCTTTCTGAGTTCATTGAGATTTTCTCTGTGGCCTAGCCTGTGGTCTATCTTGGAGAATGATCCATATGAACTTGAGAAGAATGTATATATGCTGTATTTTGTTGTAGTGTTCTGCATATGTCTATTAGTTCAGATCCTCTAATATATTATTCAAATCTTTGTTTCTTTATTGATTCTCTGTCAAGATGTTCTGTCTAGTGATGATAATGGTATATTAAAGTCTCCCACTATAATTGTGGAGTCATCCATTCCTCCATTTAGTTTATCCAATGGTTGCCTCATGTATTTTGAGGCACTCTGATTAGGTGCATAAAAATAACATAAATATTGTTCTTTCTTGATAGATTACCACTTTTACTAATATGTAGTGCCCATTTTTGTCTCTCACAATAGTTTTGTTTTTAAAGTCTGTTTTGTCTGATATTAGTATAGCTACTTTCGCCTTTTTTGGTTATTATTTGCTTGTAAAATTATTTTTCAGCTATTCACTTTCATCCTTCTTGAATCTCTGGGTCTATGGTGAATTTCATATAGACAGCATATAGATGGGTCACATTTCCTTATCCATTCTGCTAATCTGTGTCTCTTGACAGGTGATTTTAATCCATTGACATTCAGTGTTATTACTCACAAGAAATTTCTTACATTAGCCATATTTTCTTTGAATTTGTGTGTGTCACATGTTGTTTTTATTTCTTTTTTTTCTTTTTTGTTTGTCTTAAACTGTCCTCCAACTTCTGTTTTTTTCTTTCAAGCTACAGATTTCCCCTTAGTATTTCTTGAAGAGCACATTTATTATTGACATAATCTGCGTGTTTCTGTTTATCTGTGAATATTTTGAGCTCTCCATCAATTTTGAATGCCAGTTCTACTCAACAGAGTTTCTTGGCTGGAAAATTTTTTCTTTTAGTATCTTGACTATGACATATCACTGTCTTCTTCCCTCCATGCTTTCAGATGAGAAATCAGTACTTAATCTTATTGCACTTCCCTTGTGTTCAATAGTTCTCTATTCTCTTGCTGTTTTCAATATTTTCTCTTATCTTGAGCATTAGATAATCTCACAAGTATGTTTTGGCCTAGGCCTTTTGGGATTTATACTGTTTGGGTTGTGCTGTGATTCCTGGGCATGTACATCCATCTCCCTCAGTAGTTTTGGGAAGTTTTCAGCCATTACTTCCTCCAAATCTGTCCCCTTTCCCTTATCTTCTCCTTCTGGGATGTTTGTATATTTTGTGTTGTCATTCAGATCCCTAAGTCTCTATTGGATTTCTTCTATCTTTTTATCTAATAATTCTACTCTTTCTTTGATTTCAGATGTACTGTTTTCCACCTCAGTAATTCTTTCCTCTGCCTATTCAATTCTGCTGTTATTTGCTTACAGTGTAAATTTTTTTTTTTAATTCTTGGATTGTGCCATTCATTACCAACAAATCTGTTATCTTTTTCCATATGTTTACAATTTCTTCAGTATGCTCTGCAAGTGTTTTCTTAATATCCTTAAACTCTTCTTTCACTTCATTACACTGATCCATGATATTAGTTTTGACATCTTTGATTATTTGTTCAATGTTCTGCTTCTATTCATGGTTTTAAGTTTTTTCATTGGTGTGGGCCATGTCATCTGATTATTGGCATGTTTTGTAATTTTTTGCTGCTCTCTGCTCTTCATTTTACCTTGATGGGTTTCTTCAGTTGGTTATCTCCTCCATGTAGTTTCAGGTTTTATTTAGTTGCTGTTTTTGTGTGTGTATTAAGTTTTCTATTTTATACTTTGTTCTTCTTATTCTATTTCCTTGTTGTTGTCTAAGTTTCCTTGATTGAAAAAGATTACATCCAGGGGAAGCAAAAGCAGTAAAAAAAGAAAAGATTTTAATAGTAATATTGATAGTAAATGTTAGCAGAAGAATCATATAAGACCTAAGGTATTGGATATTAAACTCATGTAACAGTGTAGAAATACAGGAATAAAAAAGTGGTGCACCTACAAGGAAATGGAAAACTAAATATCAAAAAGAATATACTGTGAATTAACAGTTCAGTGTGATGAAGAGAGAGGGAAAGAGAAAAGAAAGGATAAAAATAGAAAGTTAATAAAGGATAGAAAAAGAACGTTAGAAATAAAAAGTCAGAAAAATTGGGGACTAAACAAAGGTAATTGGAATGTAAGAACAACAGAAGGGGGAAGTTAGAAAGATGCAGGAGGGAAAAGAGACAGCATTGATTGCCAAAATAAGTACACACAGAAATGAGAAAATCAAGGAAGTGCAAACACAGCAATCAAGAAACAAGCTGGCATCATTGAATTTTAAAAGGCAAGGGAAAAAAAGGAAAGGTAAGGAAAAAAAAACAAAACAGACAAGCCCACAAGCAAACACTAAGAACAAACAGACTTCCCTCTTAAGCCTCTTAGCTTGTCAGGCTACAATTGCTCTGCAGTTTTCTCACTGCATATTTTGAAGTGAGTTTAGTGAGTATACTAAATTAAATTATATAACAAAAGTAACTTCTTTTAGGAAAAATAAGAGACCCAAGGGAAGCTAATACAAGGGTACTTTCCATGCTTTCCCTGTCCTAAAGTATCAGCTAGATATTTCATATCTCATTGAGTCGCTACTCTAAGAGGCGCCAGGAATTGAAATATAGACCTTGTATATTCAAGCCTGAAACTCCTCCATGGAGACAAACTTTCCTGCTGGGCTGATTAGCTCTTCAATATTGGGGAAGGATTGACTCTTTGGAATTGGATAAATTGCAAATTAGGAATCTGTCCTTGTCCACCTTATTTTTTCTAACTACTTTCTTTCTCAGGCAGCATTAAGCAAAAGCCTGTGTGAGAGTTCCCTTCTGAAATTCAAATAGGACCCTGTTGACTTATCTCACCACAGGAAAAAAAAAAATGACTCTCAGTCTCTTTGAAAGAGAGCACCCACACCTTCCTGGGATCCCTAAATATGCTCATGGAAGCTTATTAAGCATTTCCTACTGTCCCCCTCCCTTAGATGAGATGCACAGGACTAGTTAATTGCCTGGCTCCACCTTATCCCAGACCAATTTTCCCTATCCCAGGGAGGCTTGGTAAATCAGACTGCCTCAGCAGATTTACCTCTCCCTTCTTCCTGATTTCTCCAGAGGCCAGCGGGTATGGTTCTGAAAGCAAAAAAAAGGGGGGTCCTGACCATAGAACCCACACTCAGGGGATTCCTCTCCACCTTTCACCAGAACCCTCCCACTCTCAGAATTTGTCTCTTCTAGCTGACTGACAAGGGTCAGGGAATGCTGTGGCTTCCTGCCCTGAGGGAGGGGCTCAGCTGTCCAATAGCTCCTGCCTGAAGCATCAGAAACTCATGGATTGACCTTGCACAATCACGCCTTTTGTTATGCTCTCTAAAGATGGATGCCCTTAAGCCTTCTGCTTTTTGGGTTCCCAAAACAGCTCAATCAGGAAGGATTTTGCTGCACTCAGTTGTTTTATTTAGGAGAGATGATGTAGGTGCACTTAATCTGTCACCATCTTGCCCCTCTCCATTTTTTGTTTTCTTGATTGAATTCTTTATACAAAGGCTTTGTTAATTTCAGAAGAAAATAAGTTAATATAGGAAGGAAGAGAAGGTGGGAAGAGTGATGGTGAAGGAAGGGATGGGTCTGTGTGGAAGGACCTTTGTGCAGGAATGCCAGACCCAGCAGGTAGACAGGGTGAAGGACATGTCACTGCTATTTGATAGGATTTGTCACCTTATTGGTGAATGAACTGCAATTGCTTACAGAATTTTATCATATCACAGTTTACATAATGATTTCAAGTACTTTTCACAAGATCAATTTTCTCAGTTTATTCAACTATTTTAAATGCAGAAAGCTGGGAATGATATCTATCCTTTTCCCCCACATACCATCTAAGTCTGTAGGGCACAGCTTTCTACTGGGATTCCCTCATTTTTGCCTGGAGCCAGAACCCACAGGCCAGATGAAAAGTGTCTCTTTTCATTCAAGACCCCCAGCCTTTGCTTTCTGAATTTGAGTCATTTTTTGGTTGCATAGCAAACAGGAAATCTGCTTCTCCTCCCTTGGGTCTGACCAAGGCCACCAGACATTGAGCAATGGGGCCAGGGCTGATGAGACCACAGTAAGCAGTAGCCATGTTTAAGGGTAAAGAACACATGTTGAGGTCTGGACCTCAGAAATTCAGGGTCACCCCATTCCTCTCTGCACCCCACCTTGTTCTGCAAGCAACATCTTCAGACTATCACACATAGCTTCAGAGAGAGGGAACCCACCCCATTCCCTACAGACAAAGCACAAAATGTCAACTAGAGTAGGGGTCCTGAATGTGAAAGAGAGCACAGTGCTGACCCTGGCTCTTCCTTGCCTCTTCAGGTTTATGGGTCTTGGTCTGTCCCTTTCCTTCACGTGGCTTCAGTGTCCCCATCCCTAAATGAGGGCCTAGGACACACATGTCAATTGTAGAATTGGAATAGAGCCTGAGGGAGCTTTTGTTGATTCACTATCTTTTACCTTATCTATCCTTGAATAAGCCAGGATATGCAAACTATGTCTAGAATTAAATTCATGATCATCTTTGGAAATAGTTATTATGAAAAGGAAAACAATATTTCTTTGTTTAAAAATTATTTCAAAACTGTTTTGACTCTTGACCCCTAACTGAAATCCTAAAATGACTGGGCATGAATAAGATATTAACAGAGTAAGGGATTTATTGTTCTTTTATTATTCTCCCAATTACTAAGAACAATTAAAAGAATCAGGGAGTTATTGTTATGTAAAAACAGTTCAGGAGACTGGCTGTGGCTCATGTATTGAGTGCCTGCCCCCAACATGGGAGATACTGGGTTTGGTTCCTGGAGCCTTCCTAGAGAAGCACTGTGCCTGGGAATTTCCTCCTGACAGCCTTCATGTTACTCAAATGTGGCCAGTCTCAAAACCTAACTCAGCATCTAAATGCAATGCCTTCCCCCCAGCATGGGACATGACACCCGGGGATGAGCCTCCCTGGCACCAAGGGATCACTATCAACTAACAACTGATAATGCAACTGGAAAATGACCTTGAATTGAAGGTTTGATGCGGATCAGTAGAATATCCCTGTCTACATAGAATAATATGACTTTAAAATGCTGTTTGATCTAATGTAAGGGGGAAATAGAAAGGAGAAATGAGTTTATATGGCTATGAGTCTCTAAAAAAAAAAGAGTCTGGAGGCTGTCAGAAGGATTTCCCTTATGCACAACTGAGAAGAGTCTAAGGGACAGATAAAGTAGATACAATCCCCAGGTATTGGTTCCTTTGAGGGCTAAAGGGACCCACGGGTTCTACGGTCATGGCAGATAGGGTTCACTGCCATGTCAGATGGCCCTTCTTTGGAGCTGGTGTTTCTGCGTGATGAAACTGGACCCAGAGGGGATCTCTTTTCATAAGACTATCATGCTACTTTACTGGAATTGTAGTTGGTATTGGGGTTTAAGATATATTTAGGGGATTGAATCCTTTTACTGACAATATGATAGCCAGGCCCTGAGCCTCAACAGACTCCAGCTCCTACAATCTGAATTATTGGACTCACCTCACTCAGCTAAGATGGAGTTGAAGAAGGACAACCACCACACAATGGAGCCTAGAGTGCCTACAACTGAAAGCAGGAGGATTGCATCCTGTAACCATGTGGAAACTGAGCCTCCTCTTGACATAGAGGTGCAACAGACACAACCAATCCAAGGACCTCAGAGAAAAGGTGGCAATGGAGTGGGAAAAGTAGACATGGTGGCTGATGGGTATGGGGAATGGCAGGAAGAGATGAGATGTGGAGGCGCCTTTGGGACTTGGAGTTGCCCTGGATGGTGCTGCAGGGGCAATCACCGGACATTGTAAATCCTCCCAGGGCTCACTGGATGGAATGGGGGAGAGTGTAGGCCATGATGTGGACCAATGACCATGAGGTGCAGAGATACCCAGAAATGTACTTACCAAATGCAATGGATGTGTCATGATGATGGGAGTGAGTGTTGCTGGGGGGGGGGAGGGGTGCAGTGGGGGTGGTGGGGTCGAATGGGACCTCATATTTTTTTAATGTAATATTTTTACAAAATCAATAAAAAATGAATAAAAAACACAACAAAAAAGAAACACCAAGGAAACAAATGAAAAAAAAATGAACTCCGTGGTTACATGATGGTTTCTCACTTTAAAGGTCCCAGGTTCAATCCCTGGCCCTGGAAACTCAAAAAAACCCACCACATCACAAACATTCAAAGCCCCTTACCTGGCAGATCCAGTCACAGAAATTCCTCTATTGTTTTATTTTTCCATGAATAATATAACACCAGTTTGTTATTTCATTTATATACCAAACTCTCCAACTGGCTCTCCTGTTCATAGAATTCCTTTAAATAAAATACATGCCAAGAACTAAAAGCATCTGTATGTAGTTAAGATTTCTATTTTGAAATCATCATCAGGACTAACAGGGATGCCTAGGCCCGCCATGACCCTGGACCACCACATGGCATTAATCTGCATCTTCTGCCCACAGGATCAGAGCTGTGAAATGGGGACTGTGTATCTGTGGGTCTTGGACCCAGGAGGAATAGGACTCAGAGTAGGTGACTACTCAGGGGATGGCTGGTGGGGAAAGACAGAGAATGAGCAGGATTCTGCTGACCAAAAATAGCATTTGTCCTGAGCTTAGGGAGGGTTGGGAGGGCTAGGGAATATATAAAAAGGACAGGGATTGGGAAAGGAGTTGTCTTAAATTGTCATGTTTACATGCAAATAAAAATTATGTACAATTGTGTCAAAGCACCTGTAAACAGAGTGATAGAGAGGGTATATTGTGTACTTTTAAGTTAATATGCATAGACATATATAAATAGGTAGACATTAAAATTAGTGTGAATGTGTCTGTAGGTAAATATAGCCACAGTTAGTTTGGCCCTCACTGGGCCCAGGGCCTATAGTCAGCCTTATTTAGGCAACTGCCTGAAGTAGGAAACAGGGTTGTGGTCTGTAGACCAGGACAGAAAGTGGTCATAAGAGACCCAGGTGGGACTTTGCCTTGATTTAGGAGTCCCCACGAGGCTTTACTTTAAGAAAGTCAGTTGACTTTAAAAAAAGAATCAGGAAGCCATTTTAAATGGCATTACTTGGCCTAGAATTGTCTCTTAATAAACAAACATCTATCTACTGTTATAGATTAGTGATACTGACCAGACTCAGACTTTGAATAAAGTTCCAATTGAGAGCATCATTAGCCATGCAGCGACAATGTGGCCTTACCCTTACAGTACCAAGAAATGAAACACCTTCCAAATGGTGTGTTTGACTCTTATGTGATTGTCATCCTGTGCAGCAGCCCTTGGGGATGCATCCCTAGGAGGAAGCTTCCCTAGGAATCCCTCCACATTGAAAGCCCTCAGAACAGGGTCAGGATCAAATCATTTGTGGGAGGGGCTTAGTAGTGTTGGGAATACTGATGAGTCATTTCAGATATAATAGCTTTAAAACTCTCATGACTGGCTTGCCTCGCTGTCACTTTTGCAGAAAATCCTCTTGAGAAAATACCTGTGAAGAAATAAATTTATTTTGAGATTATTGGGGTGCAGCTAAACTCAAATAATTACACTTGCAATTGTCTTAAAATTAGCCCAATAAACATTTTTTAGGCATTTAGCATTAACTGGTTTTGCATACCCCAGGAAATTAGCCCAACATAGGCTCTCAATTTGTAGGTAAGCAGGGATGTTTATATGGTCCCAAGCTGCCTTGGCATGCCTTGCCCTGCTTCCACTTCGGGGACACCTTCCCACCTGTAGCCTTTGGAAGCTTTTTTGTAGGGGTACATCCTACAAAACAGTCAACACCATGCCCGATGAATAGATTGTCACTGCCAATCTATGTCTTCTGGGTCAACAACAAAATCCTCCATTGAAATTCCCCACAGTTGCACATCTTGCTAAAGTGCTTCCTGTGTTTCCTGAGCATGTGAATTGTGGAATTTCCTTTCCGACCCAAAAAGGGACTTCACCTGGTGTTCCACTGCTTTTTATTAGCTGCCTCAAGGGTAGAGAGGGGCGCTGTGGAAGGGGAGCGGATACCTGGATCCTGGCCCCAGATTTGGACAGAAGTATGTCCCAAGTGGGAAACATGTCATGGGGAGTCAAGGAGGAACAGGTGCCAGAGAGCATCCTCCCTTCACCCAGAATCTTCTCTCTATATTTTATCCCAGCTCCAGCTGTCATGCCCAGGCTTCGATTGTAGCACCGGGGACATCTTGATCAGACATATGTGATGTTACAGTGGGGCACCACTTCACATCACCCTCCTCCCGCCAGGTGCTTGGCTCCCTCCATGGAGTCCCCACCCTCTCAGAGCTCTCCCTCTCTTATGCCCATCAACTCTCTGATGTGTCCTTTTAGGAAATGTCCACAGAGATCTAGAAAGTTCATCTGGGTAGAAGCTAAATGTCTGCCTCCATGCAAGTGATTCTCTAAGAGGGCTAGGAAAAGTGAGGAATGGGATTTGCCCCAGACTGGGGGTTTCCCAGAGGCCCTCTAATTTTCAACCTGTGACCTGCAGAGGCGGGGGCAGTTTTTGAAAAAAGCCTGTGGGTATACCCATACTCCGTTTACACTGATGCATCTAGTTTTCAGAATGTCTGCATTTGAAAGAAGTGATTGAAATCTGCTATAGGTTTGGAAGCAAAGGTAAGGGAATGTATCTTTTTTTTCTATCTGATTGCACCATCCTCTTTTTGGTGCTTCATTTTGCATGTAGGGGCAGGGGCTGCACCTCACTGCACAGGTCTGGGATGCCTTTATTTTTTAACAGGAGGTTCCAGGAATTGAACCTGAGTCCTACATATGGTAAATGGAAGCTCAATTGCTTGAGCCACAGCTGCTTCCTTAGGGTTGCATCTTAAATGATCAACCAAGCCTGAAGCCATCTATAGGAAATTATTCTCAGATAACTAAAAGAACTTCATTAATGCCACATTTGGGAACCTGCACTAAATTCCTGTGACAGGTGACATCCTTCCATCTAAGCTCAGAAGCTTCCTGTGGAATAACAGTGTGAGGACTGGTCACTAAAGGTAAGTTCATTCTTAAGCTGAAATTCAACAAGTGTTTTAGGCAAAGTCCTCATAGTGGTGACCCATTTGGGGATGAGACCTTTATCCTGGGATTGCCCTTCATATATCTCTGCTTTGGGATCTGGTTTTGGCTGTGAAAATCCTGGGGAGGCCTGTGGAAGGAGGTTGGTAGGGGAAGACCATAGGATGGCCAGCCAGTGGCCACTATATGGAGCTGATGCCACCCTTGACCTGAGAACACAGAGACTGCTGATCCCCAGATCTTGGGGACGGGCAAATGGGAACCATCTGTGATCTTATGTATGCAATGGTCAGGGTTTCTGTTTATTCCAGGCAAGGTGTTAAAACATCAATAACAATACTACGGGAAGTAAGACCAATAGAAGTGACTACTATTCACTGCTCTTGGATAAGAATTGTTCCAATAGTCACAGTTCCTCAAGGGGCAGGGGACTGGGCTTTTTTATACAGGAGGAGGAGGCAGGGACACTTCTGTAAAGGGGTGTGTGGACCCATGTAGAGTGGGTGCCTGGGTTTGATCTGTGACTGATGTGTGACCCTCCCTCCTGCTGATAGCTCACCTGGCCCAAGACTTGCTGGCAGTAGGAGGCTTGGTTGATCCAGACTGCCTGGTAACATGGGCAGAGGGATTTCCTCACAAAAAATGTTCCATGACTGTGTCAAAGGGGCCTCCCCAAGGCTGGAGATATACTCAGGGTATCTTCTATCACAAGGCTCAAAGAAAAGTTCTGTCCATAGCATCATCTCCATCTTTTTATGTAAAAACATGGCCTTATGTATTGTTGGTGGGAATCTGCCTTGTCTATCAGCCAGCTCTGCAGAGAACTGTCTCTCTCCTTTTGTATGTAAATAGAGGAGGGCCTCAGAGTCTTTAGTGTTAGGAGTCAATTACCTCTGTCTCTTTTCTTTCTGGGATGAGAGGGGCCACTCACACCCCCAATTACACTTACCAGGCTGCCCTTTCTCCTCATTCCCCTATTTTTCACCCTGTTCATGATCATTTTTATTTTTTTTTTGATTTCTTGTGACCAAGAAAACAGCTGCTTAAAGATTTGTGTACAAGATTGTATGTGGAAATATTTTCCATTCTCTTGAGTAAATATTTGCAAGTGGGGCTAAAGGACTATTTGTTAAGTGTATGATTTACTTTAGAAGAAACTGATATTATATTCCAAAGTGGCAGTTTTGTTTTGTTTGGTATTCATATGAGTAAAACATATGAGTTCCTATTGTTCTGCATTCATGCCACTATTTGATATTCTCATTTTTTTCAAAGTAGTGGTAGTGGTGTCTTAGGAGGTTCTAATTTGCATTTCCCTCATGGCTAATATGTAGAACTTTGTTTCATATATTTTTTCCTACCTACGTATTTTTTTAAAAGGTACCATTAGGATCACTTAGGTATTTCTAAAATTAGAATGTTTGTATTCTTATGGTTGAGGTTTTTTCTAATGGTCAAAGAAGAAGCTTCCTTCCTTCATTTTTCTCCCCATTGAAAGTAACTGTGTCATTCAGAACATAGCCTGCTGCAAACACACAATGAGACATTTAATCATGAGCTGTACTAGGTTAGACATGCTTATGATTAACCAGGAAAATAAATTCATGTGTTATGATTCATTGTTAATTCTCCATCAAGGCTAGAAACAGGAGAATATATATGGTTGAGTTTTGAGTATTCTTTGTATATATCTCTAAGGAAGAAATACAAATGGCCAAAAAGCACATGAAAAGATCCACAGTTCTGTGGTAAACACTCTGGTCAAGGGCAGTCTGGGGCACCTCCCTGAAAAAAAAACTCTCTTCTGAGTCCCGAGCTTATACCGACCTGCTTAGGTTAAGAGGCGCCTTGTGTTCCCACAAGGGACACAGCTTGGGATGGATGAAACAAAAGGCCGAGTGAGTGTTGTGCAGTGTCAACACACAGAGGAAATGTGGGAAGCACACAAAGTAGGACCCCATTAAGTTATAAGCAGAAAAACTTTCCCTGAGTTTTCCACGAAGATGTGGCATAAAGTTCTAGCCAGGAAATATTAGAATGCTTTGTGAACTACAATGGCTGGCTTTTGGCATGGGCTGGCCCCAGGAGGACACCTTTGACCCCGGATCATCTGTAAAGTCCATGAGATGTTAACGAGAAAACCAGAGTGCCCTGGCCAGTTCCCCTACATTGATGCCTGGCACGGGGACCAGGAGGGAGTGAGGGTTCAACAGTGAGCCCCTGACACTAATGACTATGCTTGTGAGCTGATAAGCCTAAAATAAGAACAAGGCCTAGAGCAGCATTGTGCCTGGGAATTTCCTCCTGTCAGCCTTCATGTTACTCAAATGTGGCCAGTCTCAAAACCTAACTCAGCATCTAAATGCAATGCCTTCCCCCCAGCATGGGACATGACACCCGGGGATGAGCCTCCCTGGCACTGAGTGACCACTATCAACTACCAACTGATGATGCAACTGGAAAATGAACTTATACAGAAGGTTCAATGCAGATCAGCAGAATATCCCTGTCTACATAAAATAACATGACTTTAAAATGCTGTTTGACCTAATGTAAGGGGGAAATGGAAAGGAGAAAAGAGTTTATATGGCTATGAGTCTCTAAAAAAGAGTCTGGAGGCTGTCAGAAGGATTGCCCTTATGCACAACTGAGCAGAGTCTGAGAGACAGATAAAGCAGATACAACCCCCAGATATTGGTTCCTTTGAGGGCTAAAGAGACCCATGGGAGTTTTGGTCATGGCCGATGGGGTTAACTACCAGGTCAGATGGCCCCTCTTTGGAACTGGTGTTTATGTGTGATGAATCTGGACTCAGATGGGATCTCTCTTCATAAGACTTTCATGCTAATGTGCTGGAGGTGCATTTAGTGTTGGGGTTTAAGATATATTTAGGGGATTTGAATCTCTGGACTGACAATGTGATAGCCAGGTCCTAAGCCTCAACAGACTCCAGCACCTACAATCTGATTTATTGGACTCACCACACTCAGCTAAGATGGAGTTGAAGAAGGACAACCACCACACCATGGAGCCTAGAGTGATTACAACTGAAAGTGGGAGGATTGCATCCAGCATCCATGTGGAATCTGAGCCTCCTCTTGACATAGAGGTGCAATGGACACAACCAATCCAATGTCCACATAGAAAAGGTGGCATTGGATTGGGCAAAGTGGACATGGTGGCTGATGGGTATGGGGAAAGGCAGGAAGAGATGAGAGGTGGAGGCGTCTTTGGGACGTGGAGCTGCCCTGGATGGTGCTTCAGGGGCAATCACCAGATATTGTAAATCCTCACAGGGCCCACTGGATGGAATGGGGGAGAGTATGGGCCATGATGTGGATCATTGACCATGAGGTGCAGAGGTGCCCAAAGATGTACTTACTAAATGCAATGGATGTGTCATGATGATGGGAAGGAGTGTTGCTGGGGGAGAGAGGTGGGGTGGGGGTGGTGGGGTTGAATGGGACCTCATATATATATATTTTTAATGTAATATTATTACAAAGTCAATAAAAAAAATAGCAGTAATTTAAAAAAAAAAGAAATCATTGATGCCTGTCAGGACACTGCGAGTCAAAGTCCGCCCTAGTTAAGGAAATGTACGAGTAAGGAAGCCAGGATTTGCCTGATACAAAAGCCCACAGGTGCTCTCTCAGGAACCAGGCCAAACAGGTGCCTTGCAAAGGGTCCAGAGAAAGTAAGCCCCAAATCTAGTGACAACCCACCCATTCTAGAGGGGCCACCACCTTATGAGATTGTTCCTACAGTGCCAGTGCCGAGGAGTGGGGATGAGCCAATTTTCCCAAGCAATGCAACCTCGCTGCCCTGACGGCCATCTCCACTGCCGTCCTCCCTGAGCAGTATGACCTCGCTACCCTGACAGCTGTCTCCACTGCCATCCTTCCTGAACAGCATGACCTCACTGGCCCCACACCCACCATCCTCCCTGAGCAGCACTTCCTCGCAGCCATTCCTGCAGCCACTTCCACTGTCATTCCCACAGCCGACTCTGCAGCTGCTTTCTCCAAGCAACACAGCCCAGCTGTTCCTACAGCCACTCCCACAGCCCTTTCCACAGCCGGTTCAGTTCCACGGCCGCTTTCTCCAAGAAACAGGAGCCAGCTGCTCCTGCAGCTGTTTCCACAGCCGGTTTCGCAGCTGCTTTCTCCAAGCAACACAGCACAGCTGCTACCGCAGCTGCTCCCACAGGAGGTTCTGCAGGCAATTTTTCCAAGCAACATGGCCCAGCCACTCCCGCAGCCGCTCCCACAGCCGCTTTCTCCAAACAATGCAGCCTCTGCACCTCTGCAATGGCTGTTTCCACCAATCTTGACCACTGGCAGCATAGTGCTGGCCATCACTCAGGAAGGAGTCCCTGAAAGATGACAACTCAGACCACGAGGAGCCCCAGGGACAGGTGGAGCAGGGAGAAGGGCCACCTTACAACTACCTCTCTCTGAAGCCTGGGCTCCAATTTATTATGATGCTGATGACCATATATAAGGAGGACACTTCACTACTACTGATCTCTTTATCTGGAAAAGTCACACCCCACATACCTGGAGAAGCCTCAGGTCATGATGGACCTCTTCCAGTCCATCATTCAAACCTGCAAACCCACCTGGGCTGACTGCCTGTAAGCAGCCCCTTATGACCTTACTCAACTTCAAGGAGAGAATGTGAGTCACAAAAGGAGTTTTCACCTGGCTCAAAGAGCACCCATCTGGGGGAAGCCTGGACAGGGATCAATATGCCCACACTAAGTTCCCAGGTAAGGACCCCCGATGGGATCCCAATGACATGACCAGGCCCAACTGATTAGAAACTTTCCATTGGGCCTTAGTTGAAGGGTTCAGAGCTGGGAGCCAAAAGGTAGTAAACATGGCAAAGACCACCCAAGTCCTACAGACTCTCGAGGGAAGTTGGCTCAATTCTGACAGGATTGACTCCTGACATTTATTTCAAACTTTGGGGTGTGATACGATACTACTTTTGTTGTTGATTTTCAATTTGTTCTACTTTTTAGCCATGGTAGATCTTTGCAGTGCATCCTATTGCTCTTTACTATAACCCTATCATTGACAGGTTTATTTTACATCTATTTACTTTTTGGTACTACAAAATATTCCAGATCCTTCTTGCATATTTGTTTTCTAGAAAGAAAAATTTCTCTAAGAAGGCATTTATTGGAGAATGGTTTTAAAACCTAAAGTCTGGGCATTATCTCTGCTCATTGTTACTGCAGCATTGAGGGCCTCTCTGCAGAGAGTGTAAGGAAATATATGTTTATATACTAAGATGTGTACATGCACATATCTAGAACAAGAAACCCTCCCTTCAAGAAATTCTAAAGAGAATTCTGCAGGAAGAAAGGAAAAAACAGGACAGGCAGAGTTCGAGGAGAGTGTAAGAGCAACAAAAAAGACAAAAAGACAAGGGACCCAACATGTGGCTCTTCTCTACATGTTATTTACATAAAGCCATGTGTTGGCACTATCCTTGTTAAATACATGAGCCAGAGCATTATGTTTTTGGTCTGTTCATGTGCTAGTTGAACCCTTAATCTAAGCAGTTTCAACACTTACTCTCCAGTTCATTGGACCTATGTAGAACAACTAATAAGGAGATGCTAATGGACAACACCTATCCCAAGGAGCAAAGAATGGCTGCACCTCTAAGCAAGCTAATTCCACCCATATATCCCAAGGGATCTAAGCCCCCTCTCAATTAGAAACAGTGGGCATCACCATCACAAAATCCTGAAGATTGGGGAATGAACAATGGACTAAAGTAGACATTATTTTTATATTATAGACTTATTATTCTAGCAATGGAAGAATGTTTATCATTGATATAAAGGCCATGGACACCAGAGATTCTGAGAGGAGGGAGCAGGCAGAATAGGTGTAATATCAGGGCATTTTCAGGACATTGGGATTGTTCTGCATGATATTGCAATGATGGATACAGGCCATTATATGTTTGTCATTACCTAAAATTGTGCAGGACAGGCTCCTAACTATAATATAAACTATAATTCATGGTTAGCAGCATTGTTTCTATATGCGTTCATCAATTGTAGCAAATGTACTATACTAATGAAAGATGTCGTTACTATGGGAAAGAGTGGGAGGGTGAAGGGGTGGGACATATGGGTTCCCTCTATATTTTATGTAACATTTATGTAATAAAAACCTACTTTAAAATTTTAAAAATTTAAATAAATAAATGAATAAATAAACTCAATAAAAAACTTTTAAAAATTAAACATCATCTGTCATTAGGGAATTGGCAGACTATGAACACGATTATATATGACCACATGCTTGTTAGAAGAGATAAAAACCTAAAAACTGAGAATACCAATTGCTGTTGAGTATATGGAACTATGGAGCAATACATCTCTCATTCACTGCTAGTGAGAACACAAAATGGTTCAGCCAGAAAAGAGTTTCTTTTAAAACTAAACATTGTCTTACCATACAATCCAGCAGTTTTGCTTTTAGGTATATATATATGATATGAAAATTAGAGTCCATACAAAAGTCCACACATGAACGTTTGCAGCAGCTATATTTGTAAGCTCCAAATCTGAAAGCAAACAAAATGTTGGTCAACCACCACAACAGGGAACAGAGAAAGTCCACAACTACAAGCAGAATTCCATTCATCAGACATGTGGGATCTAAGGCCCCTCTTGATTTAGAGGTGGAGTGGTCATCACCATCCCAAGATCCTCAAGGGAGAGTAACAAAATAAGAATTAGAGTGAACTTAATGGTATTCTACTATAGACTTATTGTGACTCTAGTAATGGAAGAAATTGTGTCACTGTCATAGAGACAGTGACCACTGGAGTTGTTGAGTGCAGGGAGAGGGAAGAAGAGGGTGTGATATGGTGGCTTTTTTGGGGACTTGGAGTTGTCCTGAAATATATCACATGGACAGATGCAGGATATTATGTATCCTACCATATCACACTGAATGGACTGGAAGAGAGTGTAAACTAACATGTAAACAATAATCCAAGCTTTGTAGCAATGATCCAAAAGGTATTCATTAAATAAAAGGAATGTGCCACACTGATGAAAGGTTATTAATGTGGGAGGATGGGGAATTTAGGGAGTGGGGTATATGGGATGTCATATTTTAAAATGTAAAATTTAGTGTGATCTATGTATCTTAAAAAAAGAAGACCATAATAATTTTTGCTAAAGAAATCTCATAGCGAATTTATAAAAACAAACAAGAAAAATCTTTACCTCTCAGTGAACATACTCTAATAATGACTGAAGTAATAAATGCACAATTATGTCATTATGGCAAATACAACAAATTTTACATGTCACGGGAATTGTTTGCTTTTTAATATGTATCAATAAAGTTGATTTCTTTTTTAAAGAGAACTATTTTTAAAACCTCACCACATTATTGACTCCATATTTGTGTTCATGTCATCTCTTCTTCATGTACTTCTATCCTTTTCTCCTTCTGAAATTATTCTAAATCCTCCTTCAAGCCTTATTACAATTAAAATCTCCCTTGTGATGCCTTTACTAACCTCCCCAGGATGAGTCTGTAATTTTTGATCCACTTCAGCAGAATTCCAGAGCCACATATATTGAATGACTAAAAGAAAAAAAAATGATAAACACAGGTAAACAGATAATTTCTACAAGTGTAGAGAAAGAAGAATAAGTGAAACAAGGAAACAATGCTTCTGAGAGAGGGAAGACCCAAGAGTAAGAGATCAGAGGAAACAGATTGGGAAAAAAAATCTATTTTAGTTTATCTGCTATTTTCACTCAGGCTTTTTAATAAGACAGAACTTTGTGTTTTAAGCTTTCTCTGTGGTCATAATCTGCTGATTTCCTTAAAGCTTCTACCAATAAAAGGTGTCCATGGAGTCAAAAATATATTCCCCCAGTACCTGTGAAGATTCTGTAAGTTGCTCTGAAATTATCAAGTCAGGGTCTAAGTTCACCAATGCAGGTTCTTCCATGAATGATGAAAGAAGTTGGAAGCTCTGTTCCCAAGAAGTGAAGTGAGATGGAACGAGTCATAAGGTCTGTAGAAGACAAATTGTGTTTTCTTTGATATAGTGAAGGAGAAGCACTAGATTATCTGAGCAATTAGGGATTCCATTACCATGAACCACATTAATGAAGTATTCTTTTGTCTCAATCTCCCTGAGATAATTATTTCTCTGGAGATAAGAAAAGAAAACACAATGCAAATTTGCACCAGTTTAGTCCCTTGTGACCGCTTTGGAGCTCCATGTTCATCTCTTATCCCTGTGGACACCAACTCCCAGGAGGAGGTCACCCTTATTAAGGTGTGGGCTCTAGTCTTGTCAGGTTTCCCATACTGATTTCCCTCTTGTTGCTTCTGGAGAAAGATTCTGAATACACTAAACTATCATATTTCCCAATTTTTCTCCTCTGGAGTTGGCTGTCATGAATGGAGACACCCACTCACAAGTGAATTTCCTCTTGTCTCACTGCTTCTCCTTTCTCCCCCATAATTAGCAATATCTGTTCAACCCACACAACCATCTGGTTTCTCAGTCATTCAACAATATTTATTCAGCAATACTGTATGGTAAATCCTAAAGTACATTCTGGGAATGAAGAGAAGACAAAGGTACTGTGTTTCCTAACAAACTGTTCACAATTTTAAAAAGCCAAGAAATGAGCACTCACACAATCCTTAGAAGCCTGCCCCTGGTGCACCTTGTGCCAGATGTCCACCATCCAATACCCTAAAACAGTAACCCTTCCTTACTTATCATCTACAGTGTTTTCTCAAGGATGGATATAAGACATTTAAAATTACACAAAAATATATATAGGGGCTGATAGGCTAATTATAAATCATAATGTAATACATAAGATAACTATAAATATAGAAAATTGTATAGTCTAAAAAATAAACCACAATGTAAACACAAATGTTACCTTATTTGAAAGCTATTGTCTCATATTTGTACATCAGTTTTAGTAAATATGGTGTGAATATGTTAAAAGATTACTGCTGTGGAAGGGAAAAGATATTATGTTGGATATGTGGAATTACTGTATATTGTATATATGAATTACTGTGATCTAAAACTCTTGTGAAGATAAGCTTAATAATTAGAAAAAAGAAAAGAAATAGATAGGATGTTGAATTTTTCCAAATTAATATGTACTCTATATCTAACCTTTAAACTCATCGTTATATTCCATTTTACTATTAAGGGAACCTGGCAATATATTGGGCTTCACTTTTTAGGAAGTTTTGTATCACAGAGAGGTTCAACAATGGCAGGGGAGGAATACTGCTGTGGGATGTTATTGACAGGGGACACATGGTTGAAAGGGAATTCTACAGGACATATATCCAAGGTACATAAAAATGATTGGATATTTTCATAGTGGAAACAATTGAAAACAACTGAGGGAGTGCTGAGTTCCTAGCCAGGGGAGCTCTATCACAGTCCCTAAAGGAACAGCAACAATCCCCGAAGTGCAACAACAAAGACAAATAAGAATGAAGGTTCAACAATGAGCCCCTGCTACTAATCACTATGCTTGTGAGCCTGTGCACCTGAAATAAGAACAAGGCCTAGAGCAGCAATGTGCCTAAGAGTTACTTCCTGAGAACCTCCGTGTTACGCAAATATGGCCGGTCTTGAAGCCAAACTCAGCATGTAAATTTGTTGCCTTCCCCCCAGTGTGGGACATGAATCCCAGGGATAAGCCTCCCTGGTGCCAAGGGATTAATACCAAGTATCAGCTGATGTTGTAACTAGAAAATGACCTTGAATAAAAGGTCCAACTCGGACCAGCAGAATATCTCTGTCTACATATAATGACAGGAGTTAAAAATGCTTTTTGACCTAAATTAAGGGGGAAATGGAAAGGGCAAATGAGTTTATATGTCTATGAGTCCAAAAAAGAGCTGGGAGTTTATCAGAGGGGTTGCCCTTATGCACAACTCAGCAGAGTCTTAGAGACAGATAAAGTAGATAGAACCCCAGGTATTGGTTCTTCTGAGGGCTACAGAGACCCACAGGTTTTATGGTAATGGCAGATGGAGTTCAGTGCCATGTCAGTTGGCCCTTCTTTGGAGTTTGTGTTTCTGTGTGATGGAGCTGGACTCAGATGTGATCTCTTTTCACAAGCCTTTCCTGTTACTTTACCAGAATTGTAGTTGGTGCTGGGGTTTAATATATACCCAGGGGATCTGAATCTCTGGACTGACCATATGATAGCCAGGCCCTGAGCCTCAACAGACTTCAGCTCCTACACTCTGGTTTATTGGACTTACCCCAGTCAGATAACATGGAGTTGAAGAAGGTCAACCACCACACCATGGAGTCAAGAGTGCCTACAACTGAAAGCAGGAGAATTGCATCCAGCATCCATGTGGAATCTAAGCCCCCTGTTGACATAGATGTGGAATGGACACAACCAATCCAAGGTTCACAGGATGTAGGAATAGAATATGGATTAGAGTGGACTTACTGATATTCTATTCATGAACTATTGTGATTAGTAATCAAAGAAAATGTGGCATTGTTGTGGAGAAATTGGCCATGGTGGCTGCTGGGTGTGGGGAATGGGATGAAGAGATGAGATGTAGAGGCATTTTGGGGACTTGGAGTTGTCCTGGGTGGTGCTGCAGGGACAATTAGCGGACATTGTAGGCCCTCCCATGGCCCACTGGATGGAACATGGGAGAGTGTGGGCTATGATGTGGACCATTCACCATGAGGTTCAGCGATGCTCAGAGATGTATTCACCAAATGCAATGAAAGTGTCATGATGATGGAGGAGAATGTTGCTATGGCGGGAGTAGTGGGGTGAGGGGGGTAGGGGGTATATGAGGACCTCATATTTTTTGAATGTAATATTAAAAAAATGAATAAAGACCAAAAAAAGTGAAAGTATAATAAAGATGCAGAATCAGGATTATAGTAAAAAAAAAAGTGTTTTCTCAACATTATAATATCAACCACGCACACATCAATCCTGCGTGTTCACCTTTCCACCCTGAACATACCCACAATTCCATGGACCATCTGACCCAGTGTATTATATTCGTGGGTGTAGAGCAATACAATGAGCAAGAATTGTTGTACACCGATAATGGAGAGGACACAAAGAGGTTCTCAAGTAGAGGAGAGAGTATCTCTCAAGAGCAAGGCTGGCTCCTAATGGGAGAGGATAGACCAGTTTGTCAAGCCCTCAGCATTGTTGCAAGTATCTATGAATCTTGTCCTTCAAGCAATGAAGCTTGGTTGCCAATGTGGTCCCCAAGGAGAGGGAGAGAGAGAGAAAATAGATGGAAGAGGGGGTAACTGGGGGTAAATGGAAGTGTTCTGTATGATCTTGCAATGATGGATACAGGCCATGATAAATTTCAACAAAAATTTATAAAAGCATATGGTCTAAATTGTAAACCATATTGTGTACTACTGAGCATGTTTGGTAGCTATCCAATATTTGTACATCGGTTGTAGCAAATGTAACATCCACATGTAAAAACATCATTGGTGAGGAAGAGGGAGGATTTTGTGTATATGGGAGATACCTATATTCTGTGCATGACTTTACTGTGATAAACTTTTTTGAAGATATAATGAAAAATAAAAGAGGCAAGACACTGAGGAAGAAATGGAAGAGATTGCCTTGCCACTATATATACAAGACAACACCTATTAGAGTGATGAAAGGCAAAACCTTAAAAAAAATTTATAAAAATTTTCATTTTTGTTTTCTTTATATGAGGTCCTCATATATCCCCTCTATATGAGGTCCCCATATACCCCCCACACCCTCACCACACTCCTCCCCCCATAACAACCATCTCCTCCATCATCATGAGGCATTCATTGCATTTGATGTATACATCTCTGAGCACCACTGCACCTCAGGGTCAGTGGTCCACACCATAGCGCACACTCCCACATTCCACCCAGTGGGCCATGGGAGGACATACAATGTCTGGTAACTGTCCCTGCAGCACCATCCAGGACAACTCCAAGTCCAAAAATCGCCCCCACATCTCATCTCCTCCCACTTCCTACCCCCAGAAGCCACCATGGCCACTTTCTCCACACCAATGCCATATTTTCTTTGATTACTAATCACAATAGTTCATGAACAGAATATCAGTAAGTTCACTCTAATCCATACTCTATTCCTCCATCCTGTGAACCTTAGAAGGTTGTGTCCACTCCACATCCATATCAAGAGGGGGCTTAGATTCCACATAGATGCCGGATGCACTTCTCCTGCTTTCAGTTGTAGGCTCTCTTGGCTTCCTGGTGTGGTGGTTGACCTTCTTGACCTTCATGTTAGCTGAGTGGGGTAAGTCCAATAAACCAGAGTACAGGGGTTGCAAGTCTGTTGGGGCTCAGTGCCTGGCTATCAGATGGTCAGTCCAGAGATTCAGGTCCTCTGGGTATACACTAAACCCTAGCACCAACTACAGATCCAGTAAAAGCAACAGGAGAGGCTTGTGGGCAAAGAACACATCTGAGGTCAGCTCCATCACACAGAAACACAAACTCCAAAGTAGGGCCATCTGACATGGCACTGAACTCCATCTGCCATTACCATAAAACCTGTGGGTCTCTGTAGCCCTCAGAAGAACCAATACCTGGGGTTGTATCTACTTTATCTGTTTCTGGGACTCTGCTGAGATGTGCGTAAGGGCAACCCCTCTAATAAGCTCTCAGCTACTTTGGAGCCTCATAGCCATATAAACTCATTTGTCCTTTCCATTTCCCCCTTTTATTCAGGTCAAAAAACATTTTAACTCCTGGTATTCTATGTAGACTGATATATTATGCTGGTCTGAGTTGACCCTTTTATTCAAGGTCATTTTCTAGTTACATCATCAGCTGGTACTTGGTAGTAATCCCTCGGTGCCAGGAAGGCTCATCCCCAGGAGTCATTTCCCACCCTGGGGGGAAGGCAACACATTTACGTGCTGAGTTTGGCTTTGAGACTGGCCACATTTTAGCAACACGGAGGCTCTCAGGAGGTAACTCTTAGGCCCCCTGCAGCTCTAGGCCTTGTTTTTATTTTAGGTGCACAGGCTTAAGAGCTTAGTCATTAGTATCAAGGGCTCATTGTTGGACCTTCCTTCTGTTTTGGTCTTTGCCATTGCACTTGGGGGATTGCTGCTGTTCCTTTCAGGACTGTGATAGAGCTCCCCTGGCTAGGAACTCAGCACTCCCTCAGTTGTTTTTAATTGTAACCACTATGAAAATATCCAAACATTTTTATGTACCCTGGATATATGCCCTAGAAAACTCCCTCCCAAACGTGCATCACCTGTCCATAACATCCCACACCAGTATTCCTACCCTGCCATTGTTGAGCTTCTGTGTGATCCAAAACTTCTTCAAAAATGAAGTCCAATATATTGCCAGGTCCATTAATAGTAAAAAGGAACATAGTGATGAGTGTAAAGGTTAGATATAGAATACATATTAATTTAGAAAAAATAACGTACAAATAAGTTGGGGAATCAAAAAATTACAAAATTCAAAGCTTTGTTTTTGATGCTCTGTTTTCCATCACTGCAATAAGTGTTGCCCTGTATGCAAATTGGCAAGGCAACTTCTTCCATCTTTTCCTCACTGTCCATGTCCTTTCTTTTTCTTTTATTTCCTAATTATTAAGCTTACCTTCACAAAAGCTTTAGCGCACAGTAATTCACATATACAATATACAGTACTCTCACATATCCAACATTAAACCCTTTTCCCTTTCACAGCAATAATTTTTTTTACATATTCATACTATATTTACTGAAACTGATGTACAGATATTGACACAATACTTTCAAACAAGGTAACATTTGGGTTTACATTGTGGTTTATATTTTAGCCTATACAATTTTCTAAAGTTTTAGTTATCTTATGTTTTACATTATGATTTACATTTTAGCCTATCAGCCCCTATACATTTTTGGTGTAATTTAACATGTCTTATATCCATCCTTGTATAATCTTGTGGAACACTTCTATTGCCCACACAGTTATACTGGTTCCATCTATTCAATACTTCTTTCCCCCTCCCATCAGGACCCACAGTGACAGTCAATCTTCACTGCTTGAAGGGCCATGTACGGAGATACTTGCAACAGTGTTGAGGGCTTGACATGGTCAACTGCCCTAATGCATTGGGTGCCAACATTTCTCTCAAGAGATACAATTTCTTCTATTTGAGAACATCAGTCCTCCGCAGGAAATGGATATAACTTTGCTCTCATTATATGGGCCTCTATCCAATGATATAACCCACTATGGCAAAATGAGCACTCACACACTCCCTAGAAGCCTGTTCTGCATCAGATTATCACCTTTGAGCATCTTAAATAGGTAACTTTCCTTATTATATTTTTGAAAACGTTTTCTCAGCATTGTATTCTCAACCAAATACCTGACAATCTCCTATGTTCCTGTTTCCCCACCGTCCTCCTAATTTCTTGGGCAATATTACCCATCCTCCCATTGCTAGCCCTCCTCAAGCCCACAATGCCCTACCCAAATTTAGCTCTATGTCCCATTTTACCCCTTCCTTGTGCAAATATCTTCAGCTTATATAGATTTCTCCCATGTAGGTGTCAGCTTACATCTTTCCTCTACCCCCCAATATTCTTTAAACCTATCATCCAGTCTCTAGCTCTCTGAGGCAGCTTGGTTTACTTATATCATTGAGATCATGTAGCATTTGTCCTTCAATGCTTGGGTTGTTTCACTCAGTATAAGGGTCTCAAGATTCATCCATGTTATCACTTGTGTTTGTAGTGTATTCATTCTTAAAGCTGAGTAGTATTCCATTGCATGGATATACCACATTTTATTTATTTATTTATCCATTCATCTGTTGGTGGGCATTTGGGTTGATTCCAACTTTTGGCAATAGGAAACAATGCTGCTATGAACATTGGTTTGCCTATATCGGTTTGTGTCTTTGTATTCAGTTCTACTGGGTATATACCCAGCAGTGGAATTGCTGGTCATATGGCAAATCTATAGCTAGTTTTTTGAGAAACTGCCAAACTGTCTTCCAGAATGGTTGGATCCTTCTGCATTTCCACCAGCAATGGCTGAGTGTTCCCATTCCTCCACATCCTCTCCAGCACTTGTAGTCCTCTGTGTTTTTGATAGCTGCCAGTCTCATGGGAGTAAGACGATATCTCATTGTAATTTTGATTTGCGTTTCCCTAACATCTAGTGATTTTGAGTATTTTTCATGTGCTTTTTAGCCGTTTGTATTTTTTATTTGGAGAAGTGTCTGTTTAAGTCTTGCCACTTTTTAAGATGTGTAGGTTGTCTTTTTATTTTTTGAGATATAGAAGTTCTCTATATTTGAAGGATAGTAATCTCCTATCATATACATGGTTACCAAATATTTTTTCCCATTGGGTAGGCTCTCTTTTCATTTTCTTGACAAAGTCCTTTGAGGTGCAAAAGGCTCTAATTTTGAAGAAGTCTCATTTATCTATTTGTTCTTTTGCTGCTCTTGTTTTGGGTGTGAAATTCATGAAGCCATTTCCTATTACAAGGTCCTGTAGATGTTTCCCTACATTGCTTTCTAAGGTCCTTATAGTCTTGGCTCTTATATTTAGGTCTTTGATTCACCTTGAGTTGGTTTTTGTATAAGGTCTGAGTTGGTAATTCCCTTTCAGTGTGTTTGGTGGCCTCGGAATATCATGTGTCTGTATCTATGAGGAGCTATGTCAGAATTTTCAAATTGGTTCCATTGATCAGTGTGCCTCTCATTGTGCCAATACCATGCTGTTTTCACTAGTGTACTATGTTTTGAAGTCAGGTAGTGTGATTCCTCCAATTTCATTTTTCTTTTTCAATATATCTTTGGATATTCGTGGCCTCTTTCCTTTCCAAATAAATTTCATAGCTAGTTTTTCTAGTTCTTAAAGAATGCTGTGTTGATTTTTATTGGGATTGTATTGAATGTGTAGATCAGTTTTGGTAGGATAGACATCATACGAATATTTAGCCTCCCTATCCATGAATGGGGAGTATTCTTCCTTTTGTTTAAGTTTTCTTTGGTTTCGTTGAATAGTGTTGTGTAGTTTTCTGTGTATAAATTTTTTACATCTTTAGATAAATTTACTCCTAGGTATTTGATTTTTTTATTTACTATATAAATGGTATTTTTTTCTTGATTGCCTCCTCACTTTTTTCATTATTGGTGTACAGACATGCTACCGATTTTTGCGCATTGATTTTATAGCCTTCAACATTACTGAACTCATTTATAAGTTCTAGAAGTTTCGTTGTAGACTTCTCAAGGTTTTCTATGTATAGGATTATATCATCTGCAAATAGTAAATTCTGACTTCTTCCTTTCCAATTTGAATGCCTTTTATGTCTGATTCTTGCTTCAAAGCTCACCCAAGTACTTCTAACAAATATTAAATAGAAGGGGTGATAATGGGTTCCTTGCCTTGTTCCTGAACTTAGAGAGAAAGATTTTCAGATTTCAAAATTGTAAATGATGTTAAGTGGAGGTTTTTCATATATATCTTTAATTATGTTCAGAAAGTTTCCCTCTACTCCAATCTTTTGCAGTGTTTTTATTAAGAAATAGTGCTGTATTTTGTCAAATGCTTTTCTGCATCTATAGATATAATCATGTGATTTTTTTCCTTTAATCTGTTTATGTGGTTTTTACATTAATGTATTTTCTTATGGTGACCAATCCTTGCACACCAGTAATGAATTCCACCTGGTCATGGAGTATAATTGATTTATGGTGCTGTTGAATTTGATTAGTAAGTATTTTTTTGAGGATTTCCACATCTATGTTCATTAGAGAGATTGGTCTGTAATTTTCCTTTCCTGTGGTGTCTTTGTTTGGTTTTCATATTAGGGTAATTTTGGCATCATAGTACGAGTTATGCAATGTTCTTCTGTTTCAAATTTTTGGAAGATTTTCAGCAAGATTCGTGTTAGTTCTTTATGGAAAGTTTGGTAGAATTCACCTGTGAAGCCATTTGGCCCAGGGCTCTTAGTTGGGAGGTTTTTAATGACTGATTCTATCTCTTTACTTGTGATTAGTTTGTTGAGATCATCAATTTCTTCTTTCATCAATATAGGCTGGTTATGTATTTCTAGAAATTTTTCCATTTCCTCTGAATTGTCATTTTTGTTAGAATATAGTTTTTCAAAGTATCCTCTTATGATAGTCTTTATTTCTGTGGAGCCAGTGGTGATATCTCCTTTGTTATTTCTTATTGTGTGTATTTGCATCTTCTCTCTTTTTTTCTTTGTTAGTCTAGCTAAGGGTTGGTCAATTTTATTGATCTTCTCAAAGACCCATCTCTTGGTTTTGTTTATCTTTTCAAGTGCTTTCTTATTTTCTATTTCACTTAGTTCTGCTCTTATCTTTGTTATTTCTTTCTTTCTTCTTCCGGCGGGTTTACTTTGTTGTTTTTTTTTCTAATACCTCCAAATGTGCAGTTCGTTCCTCAATTTTCCCTCTTTCTTCTTTTTTAATGTATGAATTTATGGTTATAAGTTTCCCTCTCAGTACTGCTTTTGCTGCATCCCATAAGTTTTGGTATGTTGTGTTATAATTTTCATTAGTTTCAAGGTAGTTATTAATTTCTTTTGAGATTTCCTCTTTGACCCACTGTATTTCAAAGAGTGTGCTGTTTAATTTCCATACCTTGGTGTGAAATCTGGGTCTCTGGCCCTTGCAGATTTTCAGCTTGATAGTGGTGTATTAAAGTCCCCCACTATAATTGTAGAGACATCTATTCCTACCCTTAATTTCTCCAGTGTTGGCCTCAGATATTTGGAGGTACCCTTGTTAGGAGCATAAATGTTTATAACTGTTCTTTCTTTGTGAATGATTATCCCTTTCACTAATATGTAGTGTCCATATTTGTCTTTCACAATTGTTTCGCCTTTAAAGTCTGTTTTGTCTGATATTAACATAGTTAATCCTGCCCATTTTTGGTTATTATTTGCTTGTAAGATTCTTTTCCAGCCATTCATTTTGAACCTCCTTGAATCCCTGGGTCTAAGATGTTTTTCATGTAGACAACATATAGATGGATCATACTTTCTTATCCAATTTTCCAGTCTGAGTCTCTGGACAGGTGGGTTTAATTCATTGACATTCAGTGTTATCACTTTCAAGGAATTATTTATATTAGACATTTTTTCTTTGGATTTGTGTTTGTTATATTTTTTTTTTGTCTTTTTAATTGTTATTACACTCTCCTCCAACTCTGTCTCTCCTGTTTTTTTCTTTCCTCCTGTAGAATTTCCTTTAGTATTTCTTGAAGGGCAGGATTCTTGTTGGCATACTTTATTAATTTCTGTTTATCTGTGAATATTTGAACTCTCTATCATATTTGATTGTTAGTTTAGCTGGAAAGAGTATTTTTTTTTTATTTTTTTTTCATTTAGTACCTTGACTATGTCATACCACTGCCTTCTTGCCTCTATGGTTTCAGATGAGAAATCAGCATTCAATCTTATGAAGCCTCCTTTGTATGTGTGTTTTTTTTCTCTTGCTGCTTTTAGAATTTTCTCTTTGTCTTGAGCATTGGATAATTTGACAAGTATATGTCTTTGGGTAGGCCTGTTGGGATTTATGCTATTTAGGGTGCATTGTGCTTCCTGGATGTGGATGTTCATCTCCCTGACTAGGTTTGGGAAGTTTTTATCCATTATTTCCTCCAACACCCCTTCTGTTCCCTTTCCCTTCTCTTCTTTTTCTGGGATGCCTATAATGCATATGTTTTCACATTTTGCATTGTCATTCAGGTCCCAAAGTCCCTGTTGAATTTTTTTTCTCTTTTTATCTATCAATTCTACTAACTTTGATTTCAGATATACTGTCTTCCACATCACTAGTTCCTCTCCCTCTTCAAATGTACTGTTATTTGCTGAGAGTGTATTTTTGATTTCTTGGATTATACTGTTCCTTCCCATCATATCCGTTGTCCTTATTTTTTTTTTCATGATTGCAATTTCTTCTGCATGCTCTCCAAGTGTTTTCTTCATATTCTTATCTCTTACTTCCCCTCATTAAATTGGCCCCTATTAAATGTTTTGAGAGGTTTAATTACTTGTTTGATGTTCTGCTCTTCTTCCTAATTTTAATTTGTTCACTGGATTGGGTCATGTTTTCCTGATTATTGGTTTGGCTTGTAGTTTCTTGTTGCTGTCTGGTCATCATTTTATCTTGCTGGCTTGATTAACTTCTTTGTCTAGTCTCATGGATAACTAGTTGTTTTTGCGTGTGTGTTAAGTCTTCTCTTTGCCACTTTGTTCTTCTTATTCTATTTCCTTGCTGTTGGCTAAGTTCACTTGAAGGAAAATATTAGGGCAAGTGAAAACAAAACAAGTAAGAAAAGAAAAAAGTAGAATAGTAGTATTGATAGTAAATGTTAGCAGAAGAACCATGTGAGATCTAGGACAATGGGTATTAGACTCATGTAAGCTGTGTAGAGTTAGAACAATAAGAAAAATGGAGTATCTATAATGAGATAGTAAACTGAATATGGGGAGGAATATAGTATGAATTAAAAGACCAGTGTGGTCAGGAACGTGGGAAAGACAAAGGAAAAGACAATAATATAGAGAGTGAATAAAAGACAAAACCACACGAAGTTTTAGAAATGAAAATTGACGGCTAAATTAAGAGCAGTGGAATGTAAGAGAAACACTAAATGACGGAGGATAAAAAGCTGGAGGTGCAGTTAACGTTGGGGTTTAAGATATAGTTAGGGGATTTGAATCTCTGGACTGATAATGTGATAGCCAGGTCCTGAGCCTCAACAGACTCCAGCACCTACAATCTGATTTATTGGACTTACCACACTCAGCTAAGATGGAGTTGAAGAAGGACAATCACCACACCATGGAGCCTAGAGTGATTACAACTGAAAATGGGAGGATGGCATCCAGCATCCATGTGGAATCTGAGCCTCCTCTTGACATAGAGGTGCAATGGACACAACCAATCCAATGTCCACATAGAAGAGGTGGCATTGGATTGGGAAAAGTGGACATGGTGGACGATGGGTATGGGGAAGGGCAGGAAGAGATGAGAGGTGGGGGTGTATTTGGGACGTGGAGCTGCCCTGGATGGCGCCTCGGGGGTAATCACCGGACATCGTGGTTCCTCACAGGGCCCACTGGATGGAATGGAGGAGAGTATGGGCCATGATGTGGACCATTGTCTATGAGGTGCAGAGGTGCCCAAAGATGTACTTACCAAATCCAATGGATGTGTCATGATGATGGGAACGAGTGTTGTTGGGGGGGGGAGAGGGGGGGTGGGGGGGTGGGGTTGAATGGGACCTCACATATATATTTTTAATGTAATATTATTACAAAGACAATAAAAAAAAAAGATGTAGAGGAAAGGGGTTAGCATTGCTAGCCAAAATCAGTACACACAGAAAAGAGGAAATCAAGGATGAGGAAACACAGCAAATGTGAATCAATTCCTGCCACAACTAATATAAAAAAAGAAGAGAAAGGAAAAAAGGGGGGGAAGGGGGAAAGCAGGGGTGGAAATGCAAGCTAGAAAAACAGAAAGATGAAGAAAAAGAAGAAGAAGAGGAGGAGGAGGAGGGGGAAAGGGCTGTGGGGGTATAAAGAGGATGGAAAAAATAAACCAATAAAAAATACCAAAATTTCAAGCAAGGAATCCATTCTGCATTTAAATAAAATGCTTAGGAGTCTGACATTCCCCCTTTCTCCCTTTCTCCATTCCCTCTCTCCTAGGGCAGCAGGGAAGCTGTGTGAGGTGTCCAGTAGGAGATTCAAGTGGGTCCTTGGTGTACCAAATCACCAGAGAAAACAATGTGTCTTAATTTCCAAAGACAGAGTGCCCCCACCTCAGCAGGAACCCCAAATATGCTAATGGAAGTTTTCAAAACACATCTTAGAGTCTATCTCCCTTAGGTGTGCTACAGGAGGGCTAGTTGATTTTCTGACTCCACCTTCTTCCAGACCAAGTTTCCTAACCCAGCATTTTTAGGTAAATAGGGCTTTCTCGGCAGATTGTCCTCTCCTTTCTTCCCCAGCTTTCCCTAAGCCAGCTGGTATGCTCCTCCAAGTTCAAAAAAAAAAAGGGGGGGGCAGGACCTGAAAATTGAACCCGCACTCATTTTGCCCCTCTGCACATCCCACCCAAACCCTCCAACTCACAGAGTCAGTCCAAAACTGAATGGCTAGTGTATTCTTTTAATGCAGGGAGCTCTGGATTTGGGAGTGGGAAGTCTGGGATATTGCAGACTTAGGGTATGTAGGTCTGTGGAACATCCGCTGTGGTGGCTTAGGGGTCATGGACCTGGAGACCATGCTTCTGGGGAACACAGAAGCCACCACACTACTGACAGCCCAGGGAATGCCTAAGGGGGAAGAGTCCCACCTCTCCACAACTTCCGACCTCGGTGCTAGAAACCTACAATTCTACCTTAGCAAGCATGATTTCTGTCTCTCCAAATCAATGTCCAAACACCTCCTGCCTTGCAAGTTTCCAAAACAGCCCACTGCAGCAAGATTCCAACCCTACTCAGCCACTCTTCTGAGGGTGCAATCATGAAGTGCATTCACTCAGATGCCATCTTGCCCCACCCATCAGCTATCATCTTTTAATATCTCCATTTGTTCACCCCAGCTTGTCCTTAAAGGGAAAGTACATCTGCCTCATTATCTAATAAAAGATGAAGAAATGCACATGCTAGCTGTTCTTTAATCCTCCCCTGGTTAGCCATGTATATCACTCTGGTTGCTTAGATACTCCCAACAGTGAACTCAGACACTTGTTCTTGCTGGATTTGGGAAGTATCGGGTCTCAAACCTAATGCCAGGTTGCCTAAGTTTGTTTTTGCATTACTTTTTTCCTCTGGGTAGTAACGCTAGGAAGCATTTCTACCAACTACAAGATACAAGGCAGAATGTACAGTGAAGAGAATGCAGCACATATGCAGAATATGTTGGAAAACCCAGTAACACCCATGCTCACTGACTCCAGGAACTCAGACTGGGTGAAAGCAGCTTCAAATGAGCCTCTACAAACCCTTCACACACCTTCCATCCTGTGTGAGACACCTGGTCATTCTGGGAGAGGTGTGAAGATAAGTCACCCTGGTTGTTGTCCACAGCCACCTGCTAAGGCCAACAAGGCAATCCTTAGTATTGTCTTAAAGTTCTTGAGAATTCCAGGGGTGCCATACTAAAGGAACTTGTCCCATGGCTGCTGGAAATCCTGGTGTGCCTGTGCTCCAAGTCACTTTACAGGATGGGAAAGACAGAAAACCCACAGCATGGGCTCAGGGCTCCTGCTCCCACACCATGGCTAGCTGGAACCAGCCCGCCATACCCGAGCTTCCTCCCACTGCTGCCTTCAAGCTTGTCCACTTCTGGCATGGTCACAGGGTGCCCTGGTCCACTGTGGCCTTCACCTCTGTGGAACGCATCACCTCTAGTATGGCTCCTACACTCCTAGGTTAACAAGAAGCCCAAACCATGGCCAGTGATAAATTTTTCAGTGTTTGGTACTGTGAAATTTGGATAGCTCTTTAGGTTAAAAATAAACTTGTATCTTCCCACTTCATTGTAGACAAAAGAAAATTCTGGTTGGATTTTAAAAGGTGAAAAAACAGTTGTAAGGGTCTTCTAATCATCAAAGCAATAGGGAGAAATCACAAAAAAATATCAACCACTTTGACTATATGTATTAGTCAACAAAAGGTGTACTGATGCAAAGTACCAGAAAGCTGTTGGTATTTACAAAGAGGGTTTATTTTGGGTAGAAGCTTACAGTCACATGATCATAAAGTGTAAGTTACTTCCCTTACCAAAGTCTGTTGCCACATGTTGGAGCAAGATGGCTGCTGGTCTCTGTGAGGATTCAGGCTTCTTCTTCACACTCCATGGTCCCAGCTTCTTCTGGTCTCAGATGTAGACTGGCATAAGGCTTGTCTCTCTGTCTGGCACTTGTTACTTTATGGGCTTGGCTTCTCTGGTCTCTCCACAAGGTCAGCTGTAGACCCTCAGGTTATCTCTCTTCCCAGGCCTCTGCCATGTCTATGGAGCCACCTCTATTTCTCTGTGTTCTTCTCCTGTGTGTTTACTTCCCCAGGTTCCAGCATCAAAACTCCAACTACTTCCCTTGCCATGTCTTTTTCTTGCTGAGTCCCTGCCCACCAAGGGGGTGAAGACTCAATGTCCTACTGACATGGGCCATTCAAACCCCTGATCATAATTTAATGTGTAAAAATGAAACCTATGAAGTTAATACAATCTATCATGCCCAGAGGAACAGACCAGTTTACAAACATAATCCAATATCTATGTTTGGAATTCATAAACAATATCAAATGGCTACACTATATAAATATTAAAGATATTTGAATTAAATCAAGTAAAATCCAACAGTTTAAAAAACGTAATGCACCATGGAGAGATCACATTATCTTTAACATACATAACGTAGGATGTTGATTGGCTGGGAGTCACCTCTAGCTAGCAGTGTTATGTCCTCTAGAAGGAAACTTTGTAGGTAAGCCCCTAGACCAGAAGGCCCTTCAGGAACCCAAGGAAGCCCAAGCACCCCACCCACACTCCTGGGATGATGGAAGGTCAATTCTCCAAAGAAGGAACTTGGTCTCCTGTCAGGCAAAGTTCTGGAATCCAGAGGTTCAGAGTTACTGCCCAGTCCACTTGAGGCCAGCTGGCAAGAAAGAAAGATAACATGCTCTCCATCACTCACACCACTTCCATATGCCCAGTAAATTAAGGACTTAGAAGGGAGCTGGGCTCCTGGTCATTTTGTGGCTTAAGTCACTCCTGGCCAGCCCACCAGTGGAACACATATGTGGCTGGAGAACACATAGACCAGGCCTCCAGACACCTGGTGGAGAGGTGGGAGGCACATTCCTCTCTCACACCTGAAAGCCTGGTGCCAAAGTGGATAGGGCAGCAGGTCAGCCAGCTGGGGGCAGCACTAACAGCAGGGGAACAGGGAAAGGGAAGATCCTCATGGAAGAGGCTGGGCTTGTGCTTTCCTCTGATCCTTCTGGGCTGAGTAAGCCCCTAGGGTTCTTATTCTGAGAGGGAGATCCTAAAGGGGAAGAAGGGACTCAAGAACAGAACATGCAATCACCCTACACTGAATGTGAGAGCAAATGGCACTTTATTTTGTTCCCTAAGCTGGAGAAAACCAGCATAATAGAGTATGATATGCAACACGACAGAAAAATGCCCATTTCTTCTCCTTCTAATTAGTTCTAAAACTCTCTTTAATGTACGAATGATAAGAAAGCAGCAATGCCTGCCTCCCAAACCCTGGATTAGTTACCAGGAGCCTATCATAGCTCAGAATAACCTTCCTTAACAATGCTGGTGGAAGTTATCAGAATCTTAGACAGCTCTTCTTTGTAGGGATTTCATGTCTTCAGAACTTTTGCAGAACAAAATGAATTTTTTGATCACAGAAAAATAATGAAAATAATATTCATCACCAGTCAACCTCAGTTAATAACATGGCTATCCATTTCCAACAACTAATCAAACTGAAAAATCTGCTTTTCCTTGATTTGTGTCATCAATTTTTCTTCTTTCCTCTTTTTTTTTTCTTTCACTACTTTATGGATTGAAGCAGAATGTCACTAGTAAAACAGATCCAGATTTAGATGCTACCACAAAACGGAGCTCCTGGGTTTATTGGTATTTCATTATTACCATTTCTCAAGGGAGTTCTTGTTTCACACAGGATGTTGCTTTTAAAACACAAAGCAAGGCTATACTCAGACAAGATGGCGTCTGAGTGAGTACACCTTATAACCTCTCCTGCAAAGAAGCAGCTGAATAGGGTTGGAATTTTGCTGGACCGGGCTGTTTCAGGCATTTGCAGGGCAGGAGGTGTCTGGATATCAAATTGGTGGCACGATGAAAAAGAAGATTCGTGTATAATGTAGAATTTTGGGTCTCTTTCATGGAGATTGGGGTTGCTCACACAAAGATTCCCCCTGGGGTGGGCAGTCCTGGAGACTTTGCTGCACCAGGGAATTCCCAAGACCTGAGAGGGCTATTCGGGGGCTTGCAGGGTGGGAGATGTCTGGAAGTCAATTTGGTGAGACAGAGACGGAGGCATTCTTGCGAGACATGGAATTTTGGGTTTCTGACACAGAGATCAGAACTTCCAGCTAGAGCCCCTCCCACTAGAGCAGACAGCCCATCTGCAGCATCCCCAAACTGCTTGTAGTACAGCGGTGTCCCCAGCAGGCTGTTTCAGGGGCTTGCAGGATGGGAGGTGTCTGGAGGCCAATTAGACAAAGATGGAGATTTTTGCAAGATGTGGAATTTTGGATTTCTGACATGGAGCTCAGAGCTTCCGGCTAGAGCCCCTTCTTGTACGGCTGGTGGCCCATCTGTGGCAGTCCCTGAATTGTCTATAGTACAGTGGCATCCCCAGCAGGCTGTTTCAGGGGCTTGCATGGCAGGAGGTATCCTGAAGTCAACTTGGTGAGACAGTGACAGAAGAGACTCTTGTGAGAGGGGGAATTTTGGGTTTCTGACAGGAGGTCAGAGTTTGTGGGTGTGACCCCTCCCCATAGGGCTGGTGCCCAGCTGCAGGGATCCCTGAAGGCTGTGATGAACTGTGGTGCTCCCAGGCTCCCTGTTAACTGGATTCGTGGTTCCCGTTCTGTGCCCCCTAAACCCTGGTGGCTCACACCCCAGAGACTCACACCTCTTGCATCTGCAATATCACAGACTTCCTATCCCTGAATCCTCCATGGCCTGAGGGCCATCAGAGGTCCTTGACGGCCCTAGCCCTCAGCGTTTGTGGGTATTTTTTATTCCTTTTTTCCCTTTTTTCTTTTTTTTAATTGTCTTGGTTGCTAATATTGCATTATCTCCTGGTCTTTTCTCCCATTGTATCCTCCAAGGTCCTTTTCTGTTATTGGGTTTTTTTTCTTTCTTCTTTTCTTTTTCTTGCTTGTTTCCCTCTCTTTTCTTTGCACACCCCCCTTTTTTCCTTCTCTTTTTTTTCTTTTCTCTCTTTTCCTTCCTATTTTATATTATTTTATTTACACAATAGGTGCTACAGGGAGCGCCTCACATTTGCTGTGTTTCCTCATCCTCCATTTACTCAGTTCTGTGTGAATTGATTTTGGCCACCTACACTAACCCCTTTCCCCCACATCTTTCTATCCTCCACCATCTACTGTTTCTCTTACATTCCACCTCCATTTCTTTGGTCCCCAAATTGTCTAACTTTTATTTTCTAATACCTTTGTTCTGTTTTCTGTCTTTTATCCACTCTTGATACCATTGTCTTTCTTTTCTCTTTCCCTCTCCCATGAAAACACTGGGCTTTTAATTCATACTATATTCCCCCCATAATCAGTTGACTGTCTCATTATAGGTACTTTAATTACTGTTATACCTCTACACAACTTACATGAATCTAATATCCATTCTCCCAGATCTCATATTGTTGCTCTGTTAACATTTATTACCAATACTACTTTAAACATTTTCTTCTCTTACACAATTTCCTTCCCTGGCCCTAATATTTTCCTTCAAAGTGAACTCATCCAGCAACAAGAAATTAGAATAAGAAGAACAAAGTTACAAAGAGAAGATATGACCCTTATGCAAGAACATCAACTAATTAATTCCCTAGACTAGACAAAGAAACTAAGGATGATTAAACTCATGAAGATAAAACGATGGCCAGACAGCGAAAAAAAGCTACAAACCAAAAGAATAATCAGGAAAACATGCTGAATCCAATGAACAAACTAAAAACCAGGAAGGGGCAGAACATTGGACAAGTAATTAAAGATATTAAAGATCTCAGAACATATATTAGAGACCAACTTAATGAAGTAAAGGAAGAGTTTAAAAATATGAAGAAAGCACTTGGAGAGGAAATTGCAGACATACACAAAAAGATAACAGATATGATGGGAATGAACACCACAGTTCAAGAAATCAAAAATACACTTGCAGCAAATAGCACAAGATTAGAAGAGGCAGAGGAGAGAATTAGCAACATGGAATTCAGTACATCAGAAATCAAACAGGGATTAGAATTCATTGATAAAAAGATAGAAAAAATCCAGCTAGGACTTAGGGACCTGAATGACAATGCAGAATGCACAAACATACGTATTATAGGCATCCCAGAAGGAGTAGAGAAGAGGGAGGGGTCAGAAGGGGTGTTGCAGGAAATAATGACTGAAAATTTCCCAAATCTACTGAGAGAGACAGATGTACATGTCCAGGAAGCACAATGCACCCCAAACATCATAAATCCCAACAGGCCCACTCCAGGACATATACTTGTCATATTATCCAATGCTCAAGACAAAGAGAAAATTCTAAAAGCAGTAAGAGAAAAGAAAACGATCACTTACAAGGAGGGCCCATAAGATTAAGTGCTGATTTCTCATCTGAAACCATGGAGGCAAGAAGGCAGTGGTATTCTATAGTCAACGTACTAAAAGAAAGAATTCAAACCCGGAATACTCTACCAAGCTATACTAGCATTCAAAAATGATGGAGAGTTCAAAATATTCACAGATAAACAGAAATTGAAAGAGTATGCCAACAAGAAACCTCCCCTTCAAGAAATACTAAAGGGAGCACTGCAGGAAGAAAGGGCAAAACAGGAGAGACAGAGTTTGAGGAGAGTGTAAGAGCAACAAAAAAGACAAAAAGAGAAGGAAACAAACAAACAAAATATGACAAACACAAGTCCAATCAAAATATGGCTAACATAAATAATTCCTTGAAAGTAATAACACTGAATGTCAATGGATTAAGCTCACCTATCAAAAGATTCAGACTGAGACATTGGATAAGGAAATATGACCCATCTATATGCTGTCTACAAGAAATACATCTTAGACCCAGGGATTCATGGAGGCTGAAAGTGAATAGTTGGAAAACAATCTTACAAGCAAACAATAACCAAAAAAAAAAAAAAGGCAGCAGTAGCTATATTTTTATCAGACAAAATGGACTTTAATTGCTAAACAATTGTGAGAGACAAAGAAGGATACTACATATTAGTGAAAGGGACGATGTCTCAAGAAGAACGAACAATCATAAATATTTATGCTCCTAACAAGGGTGCCTCCAAATACGTGAGGCAAACACTGGAAAAACTAAGAGAAAGAATAGATGCCTCTACGACTATAATGGGAGATTTTAATACACCACTATCAACTTTGGACAGAACATTTCAAAACAGAATCACTAAAGAAACAGAATATTTGAACAGTATATTAGAGGAGCTGGATCTAATAGACATATACAGATCATTACACCAGAATACAGCAGGATATATATTTTTCTCAAGGGCACATGGATCATTCTCCAAGACAGACCAAACACTAGGCCACAAAGAAAGGCTTAATGAATTCAGAAAGATTGAAATCATACAAAGTAATATCTCTGACCACAGTGGAGTGAAGCTGGAAATCTTCAAGGGCCAGAGGCCCAGATTTCACACCAAGATATGGAAATTAAACAGCACACTTAGAAAAACAGTGGGTAAAAGAGGAAATCTCAAAAGAAATTAATATCTACCTTGAAACTAATGATAATGATAACAAAACATACCAAAATTTATGGGATGCAGCAAAAGCAGTACTGACAGGGAAATTTATAGCCATAAATTCATACATCAAAGAAGAAGAAAGAGCAATAATTAAAGAACTAACTGCACATTTGGAGGAATTAGGAAAAAAACAACAAAGTAACCCCATAGGAAGAAGAAAGAAAGAAAGAACAAAGATAAGAGCAGAAATAAATGAAATAGAAAATAAGAAAGCACTTGAATAGATAAACAAGACCAAGAGCTGGTTCTTTGAGAAGATGAATAAAAATGACAAACCCTTAGCTACACTAACAAAGAAAAAAATAGAAAATATGCAAATACACAAAATAAGAAATGAGAAAGGAGATATCACCCCTGACCCCACAGAAATAAAGACTATCATAAGAGGATACTTTGAAAAAGTATGTTCCAACAAAAATGACAATTCAGAGGAAATGGAGAAATTCATAGAAACACATAAGCAGCCTATACTGATGAAAGAAGAAATTACTGATCTCAACAAACCAATCACAAATAAAGAGATAGAATCAGTCATTAAAAACCTCCCAACTAAGAAGAGCCCAGGGCCAGACGGCTTCACAGGTGAATTCTACAAAACATTCTGGAAAGAACTAACACCAATCTTGCTAAAACTCTTCCAAAAAACTGAAACAGAAGGAACATTTTCAAACTCATTCTATGATGCCAACAATACCCTAGTACCAAAGCCAAACAAAGACACGACAAGAAAGGAAAATTACAGACCAATTTATCTAATGACCTTAGACGCAAAAATACTTAACAAATACTTGCTAACCATATTCAAAAAAAACATTAAACTAATTATACACCATGACCAATTGGGATTCATTCCAGGTATGCAAGGATGGTTCAACATAAGAAAATCCATCAATGTAATACACCATATAAACAGATTGAATGAAAAAAATGGTGTGATTATATTTATAGATGCAGAAAAAGCATTTGACAAAATACAGCACACTTTCATGATAAAAACAGTGCAAAAGATTGGAATACAAGGAAATTTTTTGAACATGATAAAGAGTATATATGAAAAACCCACAGCCAACATCATTTACAATGGTGAAATCCTAAAATTCTTCCTCTAAGATCAGGAACAAGACAAGGATGTCCACTATCATATCTTCTATTAAACATTGTCTTAGAAGTACTTGCTCAAGGACTGAGGCAAGAACCAGATATAAAAGGCATTCAAATTGGAAATGAAGAAGTCAAAATTTCATTATTTGCAGATGACATGATCCTATACATAGAAAACCCCGAGAGGTCTACAACAAAGCTTCTAGAACTCATAAATGAGTTTAGTAAAGTCGCAGGTTATAATATCAATGTGCAAAAATCAGTAGCATTTCTGTACACCAATAATGAGCAAGCTCAGGAGGAAATCAAGAAAGAAATACAATTTACAATAGTCAATAAAAAAATCAAATACCTAGGAATAAACTTAACTAAAGAGGTAAAAAACTTATACACAGAGAACTACACAAGATTGTTCAAGGAAATCAAAGAAGACCTAAATAAATGGAAGAATATTCCCTGTTCATGGATAGGAAGACTAAATATTATTAAGATGTCTGCGGTCACCCCTCGGGCTGAAGTGTGGTTTGCTGGCCTGGCGGGGAAGCGGCCACGGTAGGCCAAGCCGCTGCCCCCATAATAGGGTGACCGGTTGGACTCACCGCCACCCCTGAAGGGAGCTCGGCATGGGCGCAGAGTGCCCTCGGGTCTCCCCTTCTCGGCAGCCATGCTTCCGCGGCCACCCCTCCTCCCGGATGGTGCCACACGATGCCTGTGGGGTGGCACTCTTCTTCTTCTTTCTCCCTGCGCAGGCGCAGGGCGGAAAATTCCAGTCTGCCCTTTTCCCCTCCCCCGACAGCAGCAACAGCCAGGCGTGGGCGGAAAAATCCAGTCTGCCCTTTTCCCCTCCCCCGACACCAGCAACAGCCAGGCATGGGCGGGAAACTCAAGTCTGCCCTGCACCCCAGCAACAGCAGCCACCAATCCCTAAACCCTGCCCCTTCCCCCAGCAACAGCGACAGCCAATCCCTAATTACCACCCCTCCCCCGTCCAGTACCGCCCACTGACCTTTCGCCGGCAACCAATCAGGACAGGGCATGGCTTCGACCAATCAGCCTTCCCCAGCCCCTATAAAACTGTTGCTTCTCCCTCAATAAAGTGGACTTGCGTGTTTACCTTGTCTCCGCGGTGGTTCTTCTGCCGTGCGCCCTCCAGTCCTGAGAGCCCCCGACAAGGGCCTGGCCTCCCTTGTCCCCAGTTCGTCGCCTGCTTCTCTGGGTGACCCTTCATCGCCTGCTTTTCCAGGTGACCCCTTCGTCGCCGGCTTCGCCGGGAGACCCCGTCAGCCGAACCGCGCAACCCCTTGTGAGACCGATCCCTCGTCTGCTGCCGGACCGACCCCTCGTCCCAAGTGGGACCGACCCCTCGTCCCAAGCGGGACCAACCCCTCGTCCAGAGCTGGACCAACCCCTCGTCAGCAGCCAGACCCCACCTCTACCGATCGAGAAAGCCGCCGCAGTTGGCGCCCAACGTGGGGCAGTGCGACCCCACCTCTACCGACTGAGCAAGCCGCCGCAGTTGGCGCCCAACGTGGGGCAAGGCAACTCCACCACAGCCTCACTCCATAACCTGGTGGCCCCCCCCTCTCTTCTCACCGTGGGACTTCTCTCATGCAACATTGCTGCTACCTGAGCCTTGGCTACCTCATATGATCCACGGCGGTCTGGGAGAATCGCTGGATGGCTTTCTACTTCCATGTCGGGGGCTTATACCGAACCGCTATGATTAAGAGGAGCCTTGGATTTCTCAGGAGTGCGTGCTTGCATGTCTGAAGTAATCCTACCAGAGCCCTACACCCTCCTCTCTTCTCACCTTGGGACTTCTCTCGTGCAACATTGCTGCTACCTGAGCCTTGGGTACCTCATATGATCCACGGCGGTCTGGGAGAATCACTGGATGGCTTTCTCCTTCCATGTCGGGGGCTTATACCGACCTGCTATGATTAAGAGGAGCCTTGGATTTCTCGGGAGCATGCGCTTGCACGTCTGAAGTAACCCTACCATAGCCCTATGCTCTCCTCTCTTCTCACCCCTATCTTTTCGCTCTGCATTGCTGCTCCTGAACCTTGGTGACCTCATATGATCCACGGCGGTCTGGGAGAATCGCTAGATGGCTTTCTCCTTCCATGTCGGGGGCTTATACCGACCCACTATGATTAAGAGGCACCAATAAAACTCTCAGGAGCGTGTGCCTGAGCACCTCCACCCCTGCCTTCACCTCTGCCTCCTCCCCTCCGTGCTTGCTCCCCTTTGCCTTGCTCCACTGCTCGTCGTCCTGCCCTCCCCTCGTCGGGGCCTTCTCTTGGCCTGCGAACACCATCGGAGTCCCATCGGCTCCGACCCCTCGTCTCACCGCGCACCTCGGCTCCCATCGCCGCGCTCTCAAGGGAAGGGCCCCTTTTCTTATCGGCTCCAAAAGGCCATTAGCAATGGGTAACATCCTATCTGCTAAGCAAGCCCCGCAAGTTCGGGCTCTTGCCGGTCTCCTAGACACTCACCGGTGTAAGATCTCTTTCAAACAGCTTCACCTATATTGGGACCTTCTTCTCCCCTTTAATCCGTGGCTTACCACGTGTCAGCTTTGGGACCCGGGCACCTATACTCGCCTTATAGATAGGGTCACTTTTTCTGTGGAGCAGGAAGGTAAAAGATTCCCTCCTGGCTTATTACAGGCAACATGATGTCCAGAAGAAATCTTGAAGGGTATAATCTATGATATGCTATATAAAAAAGGATTTAAAAACAGCTATACCAAGAAAGTAAGAATTATGAGTCAACTGTAAATAAATTATATATTTCTGTTAATGTGTTGTAATTGTTCTGTGTTTGTCTGTCTGTTCGTTCAATGTCAACATATATTGTGATACCTCCGGATGGTAAATATAAATTACTAGAAATCTTTAAAAGAGCTCTATTCAAATGGCCAAAAATTAAATAAGCGCTTATATTAATACTTAAGTTTATTATATTAATACATAAGTTTAAATGTTAATAAGATATCTACAGTTAAAAAAAATTGTAAGTCTTAATTAACAAAATTAACTGTACGTCTTCATAAAAAGTTGTTCTTGCCTAGATTAAAATGAATAACTTATTTTTCTTCACAGGATAATATAAAGAATGTAAAACTTATATGAATATTAAAAAGGTTAAAAGTTTGTAAAAATGCTAATGGAAATGTAATAAGTTTTGCAAAAAGACGTATTTTGTCCTAAAGTAAGATAGTTAATTTTTCATAAACTCTTGAAATTTAATTTGCATGCGGCAAGTGTAAAAGGTATTGTGATAACTTTACGTAAGGGAATGTGTTCTGTAAAGATAAAATTTATCTTCAATAGTTTACATTAAGGTATTAAATGGCTAATTCCAATAGGTCATTCTTAAATATATATATATAAAACTGAATTGATGATAATAATAATAAAATGTAATTTTATAACAGGAAAGATTAACAGCAACCAAGCTCCCCTGCCAACTTGCTTTTAGGAAACGGTTTCTAATATTGCATGCTACTAAGTATTTAAAGAAAAGTTATTCTTAAGGAAACAGAAGATGATTTTGTCTTTGCAGCCATTGTCTATTTAGCAACACCCCTCGCTATCAGCCTAGCCACTGTTGTGCCGGACGACTGGAACTTTAAACAAAGACTCCTCCTCACTGTCATCTTCCTATCTATCGTTACTATATTTACTGCCCTCATTCTCCTTCGTTTATAAAGCAGTCTCCTACAAACCACAAAGCTTCTGTCTTAAACATACCATTCTCAACCCTATCCTCTAAATGATCTTCTCACTTCCCCCACAGCCTTTAATACTTTATTTCTTCCTCATAACCTTTGCTTTCTTGATAATATTTTCCGCCATCTGTCTAGCCGCTACCGCACCAGAAGACTGGAACCTCGGCCAATGAATTCTACTCTCAATTCCCTTTCTGTTTATTATCCTCTTTTATGCTTTACTCCTTATCTCCCTCCCATAATGACTTAACCAAGCCTCCTCTTGTCCAAAACCATCACCCTTCTTTTCCTCACACTCCCCATTGCACTCACCAACCCCAGCCATCAGCCTTTTAATTGGACAGTAAGCCTCTGGCAGGAAAAAGTAATCCTCTCCTACAATGTCTTCGCTGCCAAGGAGAGATCAACCACCTGCAACGCGCTGTCATCCTAGACTTTTAAACAACAGATGGATCTTATAGCCGCCGAGATCAACAAGAATTGGACATTGGCCACCCTTGCTTGCAACAGCAAGATACCGCCCCCTAAATTATACATTTATATCCCCGTCATACTCACCTCCCTCTTCAGCCCCGCTTCCCTCATTGCTTACTGCCTCTTGGGCCTCAGCGACTTGTTGTTGCTGCCATCCTGGCCCTTATTTGAAAAGAAGGGGGAAATGCGGTCACCCCTTGGGCTGAAGTGTGGTTTGCTGGCCCGGCGGGGAAGCGGCCGCGGTAGGCCAAGTCGCTGCCCCCATAATAGGGTGACCGATCGGACTCACCGCCACCCCTGAAGGGAGATCGGCATGGGCGCAGAGTGCCCTCGGGTCTCCCCTTCTCGGCAGCCATGCTTCCGCGGCCGCCCTTCCTCCCGGATGGTGCCACACGATGCCTGTGGGGCGGCACCCTTCTTCTTCTTTCTCCCTGTGCAGGCGCAGGGCGGAAAATTCCAGTCTGCCCTATTCCCCTCCCCCGACAGCAGCAACAGCCAGGCGTGGGCGGAAAAATCCAGTTTGCCCTTTTCCCCTTCCCCGACACCAGCAACAGCCAGGCGTGGGCGGGAAACTCAAGTCTGCCCTCCACCCCAGCAACAGCAGCCACCAATCCCTAAACCCTGCCCCTTCCCCCAGCAACAGCGACAGCCAATCCCTAATTACCACCCCTCCCCCATCCAGTACTGCCCACTGACCTTTCACCGGCAACCAATCAGAACAGGGCATGGCTTCGACCAATCAGCCTTCCCCAACCCCTATAAAACTGTTGCCTCTCCCTCAATAAAGTGGACTTGCGTGTTTACCTTGTCTCCGCGGTGGTTCTTCTGCTGTGCGCCCTCCAGTCCTGTGAGCCCCCGACAAGGGCCTGGCCTCGCTTGTCCCCAGTTCGTCGCCTGCTTCTCTGGGTGACCCCTTTGTCGCCTGCTTCTCCGGGTGACCCCTTCGTCGCCGGCTTCGCCGGGCGACCCCGTCAGCCAAACCGCGCAACCCCTTGTGAGACCGATCCCTCGTCTGCTGCCGGACCGACCTCTCGTCCCAAGTGGGACCGACCCCTCGTCCCAAGCGGGACCGACCCCTCGTCCAGAGCTGGACCGACCCCTCGTCGAGAGCCAGACCTCACCTCTACCGACCGAGCAAGCCGCTGCAGTTGGCGCCCAACGTGGGGCAGTGCGACCCCACCTCTACCGACTGAGCAAGCCGCCGCAGATGTCTACCCCACCAAAACTGATCTACACATTCAATGCAATCCTAATAAAAATCAAGACAGCATTCTTTAAGGAACCAGAAAAACTAACTGTGAAATTTATTTGGAAAGGAAAGAGGCCCCGAATAGCCAAAGACATATTGAAAAAGAAAAATGAAATTGGAGGAATCACACTACCTGACTTCAAAACATACTACAAAGCTACAGTAGTGAAAACAGCATGGTATTGGCATAAGGAGAGAAACACAGACCAATGGAACCGAACTGAAAGTTCTGACATAGATTCTCATATATATAGCTATATAATATTTGATAAAGCCACCATACACTCTTAACTGGGAGAGAATGGCCTATTCAACAAATGGTGCTTGGAGAACTGGATATCCATATGTAAAAGAATGAAAGAGGATTACCATCTCACACCTTATACAAAGATCAACTCAAGATGGATCAAAGACCTAAATATAAGTGTCAAGTAATAGGAAATGGATTCATGAACTTCACACCAAAAGCACACACAGCAAAAGAACAAATAGATAAATGGGACTTCCTCAAAATTAAAGCCTTCTGGACCTCAAAGGAGTTTGTCAAGAAAGTAAAAAGGGAGCCTACACAATGGGAGAAAATATTTGGTAATCATATATTGGATAGGAGACTTATAACTTGCATATATAAAGAAATCCTATATCTTGAAAATAAAAAGATAAACAACCCATTTAAAAAATGGGGGAAAGGTTTAAACAGACACTTCTCCAAAGAAGAAATACAAATGGCTAAAAAGGACATGAAAAAATGCTCCAAATCTTTAGCTATCAGGGAAATGCAAATCAAAACTACAATGAGATCCCATCTTACTCCCATAAGATTGGCAGCTATGAAAAAAACAGAAGAATACAAATGCTGGAGAGGATATGAAGGAATGGGAACACTCATCCACTGCTGGTAGGAATGCAGAAGGATCCAACCATTCTGGAGGACATTTTGGCTGTTGCTCAAAACTAACCATAGATTTGCCATATGACCCAGCAGTTCCACTGCTGGGTATATACACAGCAGAACTGAAAACAAGGACACAAACCGATAGATGCACACCAATGTTCATAGCAGCATTGTTCACTAGTGCCAAAAGTTGGAATCAACCCAAATGCCCATCAACAGATGAATGGACCAATAAAATGTAGTATATACATACAATGGAATACTACTTGGCTTTAAGAACAAATACACTACAAACACATGTGATAACATGGATGAATCTTGAGAACCTTATGTTGAGTGAAGCAACCCAGGCATTGAAGGACAAATACTACATGACATTAATGATATGAAATAAGTGAACACAAGGTGCCTTAGAGAGCTAGAAACTGGATGATAGGCTTACAGGAAATTGTGGTGTAGAGGAAGGATGTAAGCTGACATCTACATGGGTGAAATCTGTGATAAGCTGGAGGTAAATATGTGTACCCAGAAGGGATAAAATTGGGGCATAGGGTTACCTTTGGGTGTGGCTTTGTGGGCTTTAGGGGGGCTAGGGATAGGCAAATGGGTAATATTGCCAAGAAATTGGGGGGAGTTTGGGACAACATACAAACATAGAAGATTGTCAGGTATTTGGTTGAGAGTATAATGCTGAGAAAACCTTTTCAAAAATATAATAAGGAAAGTTACCTGTTTAACTTCCTTAAAGGGGATAATCTGATGCAGGACAGACTCCTAGGGAATATGTGAATTCTCATTTTGCCAGAGAGGTTTATATCACTGGGTAGAGACCCATATAATGTGAGTGAAGGTATACCCACATCCTGGGGAGGACTGATGCCATCAAATGGAGGGAACTGTATCTCTCAAGAGAAATGGTGGCTCCCAGGGCATTAGGGCAGTTGAGCATGTCAAGCCCTCAACACTGTTGCAAGTATCTCTGAACATGGCTCTTCAAGAAATGAAGATGTACTGTCATTGTAGGCCCTAAGGGGAGGGGGAAATAGGTATTGAATAGATGGAACCAACATAACTGTGAGGGCAATAGAAGTGTTTCATAAGACTACACAAGGATGGATATAAGACATGTAAAATTACACCAAAAATACATAGGGGCTGATAGGCTAAAATGTAACTCATAATGTAAAACATAGGATAACTAAAAATTTAGAAAATCCTATAGCCTAAAGTATACACCACAATGTAAACACAAATGTTACCTTGTTTGAAAGCTATTGTCTCAATGTCTGTACATCAGTTTCAGTTAATATAGTATGACTATGTTAAAAGATTATTGCTGTGAAAGGGAAAAGGTTTTATGTTGGATATGTGGGAGTACTGTATATTGTATATATGAATTACTGTGATCTAAAACTCTTGTGAAGATAAGTTTAATAATGAGAAAAAAGAAAAGAAAAAGATAGGATGTTGAATTTTTCCAAATTAGTATGTACTCTATATCTAACCTTTAAACTCATTGGTATATTCCATTTTACTATTAAGGGAACCTGGCAATATATTGGGCTTCACTTTTCAGGAAGTTTTGGATCACAGAGTAGTTCACCAATGGCAGCAGAGGAATACTGGTGTGGTATGTTATTGACAGGGACATATGGTTGACAGGGAGTTCTACAGGGCATATATGTTTGGATATTTTCTTAGTGGAAACAATTAAAAATAACAACTGAGGGAGTGCTGAATTCCTAACCAGGGAGCTCTATCACAGTCCCTAAGCAACAATCCCCCAAGTGCAATGGCAAAGACAAAAAAGGAATGAATTTCCAACAATGAGCCCCTGATACTAATGACTATGCTTGTGAGTCTGTGCACCTGAAATAAGAGCAAGGCCTAAAGCCATAGTGTGCCTAAGAGTTACCTCCTGAGAGCCTCCGTGTTGCTCAAATATGGCAAGTCTCGAAGCCAAACTCAGCATGTAAATGAATTGCCTCCCCCCCCCCCCAGCATGGGACATGATTCCTGGGGATGAGCCTCCCTGGTGCCGAGGGATCACTACCAAGTACCAGCTGATGACGTAACTAGAAAATGACCTTGAATAAATGGTTCAACTCAGACCAGCAGAATATCCCTGTCTACATATAATAACAGGAGTTAAAAACGCTTTTTGACCTAAATCAAGGTGGAAATGGAAAGGACAAATGAGTTTATATGGCTATGAGTCTCTAAAAAAGAGCCTGGAGGTTATCAGAGGGTTTGCCATTATGCACACCTGAGCAGAGTCTCAGATAACTAAATAAACAGATAAAGTAGATACAACCGCAGGTATTGGTTCTTCTGAGGGCTACAGAGACTCACAGGTATTATGGTCATGGCAGATGGAGTTCAGTGCCATGCCAGTTGGCCCTTCTTTGGAGTTTGTGTTTCTGTGTGATAGGCCTGGACTCAGATGTGATCTCTTTTCACAAGCCTTTCCTGTTACTTTATCAGAATTGTAGTTGGTGCTGGGGTTTAAGATATTTCTAGGGCATCTGAATCTCTGGACTGACCACGTGATAGTCAGGCCCTGAGCCTTAACAGACTTCAGCTCCTACACACTGGTTTATTGGACTTACCCCAGTCAGATAACATGGAGTTGAAGAAGGTCAACCACCACACCATGGAGCCTAGAGTGCCTACAACTGAAAGCAGGAGGAATGCATCCAGCATCCATGTGGAGTCTGAGCCCCCTGTTGACATAGATGTGGAATGGACACAACCAATCTAAGGTCCACAGGATGGAGGGATAGAATATGGATTAGAGTGGACTTACTGATATTCTATTCATGAACTATTGTGGTTAGTATTCAAAGAAAATGTGGCATTGGTGTGGAAAAAGTGGCCATGGTGGCTGCTGGGTGTGGGGAATGGGAGGAAGAGATGAGATGTGGAGGCATTTTGGAGTTGTCCTGGGTGGTGCTGCAGGGACAGTTACTGGACATTGTAGGTCTTCCCATGGCCCACTGGATGGAACGTGGGAGAGTGTGGGCTATGATGTGGACCATTGACCATGATGTGTAGCGATGCTCAGTGATGTATTCACCAAATGCAATGAATGTGTCATGATGATGGAGGAGAATGTTGCTATGGGGGGAGTAGTGGGGTTAGGGGGATGGGGGGTACATGCGGACCTCATATTTTTTTAATGTAATATTTTTAAAAATGAATTAAAAAAAATAAAAACACAAAGCAAAACAAACTCCATTTACCTTTCTCTCTTGATATCCATTTGGCCCTTTGTGTTTTGAGTATTGTTGAAATTGAGTGTTTCCTGATACTGGTTTGGCCCTTGTTGTGTACCATCAGTTTTCCCTCAGGAAATAGCTGAGGTGTGAACAAAGTGCAGGGTGACACAGAAGGAGGGTTGCTGATGTTGGTGGTGCTGGGGGTAGGAAACAGACATGACAGTGGAGGAGACCTTGGTACTGCAGATAGAGCTGCTAGCTGAGAAAGGGCACTTGGTAGGAGAAGCAAGGGCTTTCCAGCAGTGGGAAATGGAGCCAGAGACCCAACCCTGGAGGGCACTTCAGGATCAGCTGAGTGTTAGATGGCACCAATAGCCAATTCTCCTCCACTCCCGGCCACCCACAGGAGTAACCGTCCCTGCTCCTCTCCTAGGTGCTTGCATGTGACCAAGGAGCCATGTGTGACTCTTCAGGCAGAAGCATGTAAGCACCTATGGCCAGGAGCTCCAAAGACTTCACACTAAAAGGACAACAGCCTGACTGGTGACCCGCCCTCCACCTGGGTTCCTGAGACTGGACTGAGCAGAGCCTCCCTGCCACATACACACACACACACACACACACACACACACACACACCTTGGCATGGGAAGTCTATCTTTACTTTTAGCCACTGTCTCAGTTTGCCAGGGCTCATCTGACAATGCCCCAGAACTGCTTATTTAAGCCCCCAGGTTGAAGGTTCTATCATGTGCCTCTCTGACAGTGATAAGATCAGGAAAGAAAAGCTTGGCCCTGTGGACGCAATCCTTAGCAAAAGGGCACTGACCATCACTAGCCAAAGACAATTATTCTATGGGGTGCAGCAGTGCTCCAAAATGTATTCACCAAATACAATGAATGTGCCACACTAATGAAAGAGGTTGATGATGTGGGAGGAGTGGGGTGAGGGGGGTGGGGGTATATGGGAACATCTTACATTTTTTTAATGTAACATTTTTTGTGATCTATGTATCTTTAAAAAATACAACTAAAAAATTGATGGGAGTGGGGAGTGGAGTATATGGGAACCTCTTATGTTTTTTAATGTAACTTTTTGTGTGATCTATTAACTTTAAAAAAAGATAATTAAAAAATTAAAAATTAAAAAGAAAACTGTAATTAGAGCTCCACTGACCCAGGGCTTACTGTGAGCCACTGTGTGCAAGCTAATTACATTCATTCTTATAAGTGGCCCATGAGGTCAGTTCTGTTTGATCTGTTCTAGAATGGCAAAGTGAGACAGAGAGGCTGTGACTTGTGAAGGCTCCATAGCTAGTCACCGTAGCGCTGATACTTCCACACAGGACTCCTCAGCCTGGGATGCTAACCAACACACTGACTACTGTTAACTGTGCTCCAAGGAAATTGACTTAGGAAGTAATTTGATCAGCTTTGTTAGGGGCTGAAAGTACCTGCAATGAATTTTGGGGCAGTTTGGTCCTTCAGCAAACCTGTAGTACATAATTCACCCTCTTTATGACCAATGATCCCAAGGTTGTTGAAACTGCTCCTGGAGCCCTGGAGTTGATCAGATACCAGTGCCCATAATCCCAGTACCATGGTGTGAACATTGGTACAAATGGACTTTGAAATGCCTTTTGCTGATCTTGTTGTTTTTAAGGTTCTTTTCTTTAGATTTTAATTAATATTTATTTCAGTTGCATCATTTCCTTTTGGCATACACAAAGCCCCAGGACTTGAATTTGCCTGTAACCCCAGCTAATCAAAACGGCCATGAAATGCTTTAAACACATAAAATCCCATTTGAATGAATGTATTCTAAGGACAATTCCCATTTTCCAGGCGGCAGTAAGGCATTAGAGGAGGAGTCAGCGACTTTCTCTGTGAAGGGCCAGGTGGGAACTCTCCTGTCCCAGGCGCTCTGCCACTATCACTCAACCCCAACATCCTACACAGGGAGGCTAGACAAATGAATGGGTGTGGCTATGTTCTAATAAAACTTTATCAAAACTGGCTGGGGGCCAGATTTGGCCCACGGGTTTAGTGTGCCGACAGTGTCATATAGAAAGGCGTGCTTATGGCTCATTCTTAATTTCCCTCCAAGGGGCAGAGCCCCAGTCACTTCCTACCTCCAGGCCCCTCTCCGGCCCTTGTTCAGTCAGCCCTGGAAGGTGGGACTGCTTATCAGACCGGCAAATTCAAGAAGGAGATACTGAGTCTTCAGGCTCACTCTGCCCTTCTTCGTCTTGGGCCTGGCCCGCAGTGGGCAGGGGTTCTGCTCTGCTCTTCACCACGTTTGAGATTCAGAAGCTACAAGCCCCACTGTGCAGTCCTCAGCGGTACTTTCCATCAGTGAACCCTACCAAGGAGCAATCTACAATCCACCTTAGGGTGCTATGGAAAGGGACTCCTCAAAGGTACAAACAAACCGGTGTAGCATGAACTCTCTTTGTTATTCTGAAAATCCAGATGAATTTTATATTCTCTCGATAAAGAAGCATTGAACAACTTCAGACACCAAGAGTTCTGGCTTTTTCACTATTATCACATGATGGCCATCAACTCACTGGCAGTATCATAGGTACCGTGGACTCAAAATGTAAACCCCACTTAATAAGTGAAACTATTTACAGTTGTTCAAAACCTATTGCTTACAGGAAGAAAATAAATGAAGTGTGTGTTGGCAGAAGGTCGGGAACCCTTCCGTTCCATCCCTCTCCTGTTTCAATGGCCAGCAGAGACAGGTACCTTTTCAGATGGTCCCAGAAGTCCCCTTCCTTCCTTCCTCCATCCAGTCCTTCCACATGCTAGAAGCCAGGCATCAGGGTACCTCGGATTCAAGAGACATCCCGGGGGGCAGGCTGAGGGCCATGGTTGCTTCAACTGGAAACTATGCTTCTATGTGTGAACTGAAGCTCATGAGACTCAAGAGGCCTCCCATTAGTACTCCAGCGAGAGTTGACCAGAACTGGGGACTCACCTGGGCACCACTGATATTGGGTGGCTAGGAGAAGAGGAAGGAGGCATTTTTTGGGATTATTTTACACACCATTAACTTCCTTTCCAAGGGAATCTGTGTTCCACGTTATGGGTTGAGCTGTGTATCCCAAAAAGATACCTTGAAGTCCTAATCCCAGGTACCTGGGAACATGAACTTTTTGCAAAAGCATTATTGCAAGGAGAATCATTTAAACTGAATGAGGCCGACTGCAGTGGGTGGACCTTTAGTCCAGGATGGCTGGTGTCTTTAGAAGGGGGGTGTGGGCACAGATAGAAGGGGAGGGCGCCATGGGAAGAGAGACTGAGCAGGCCATAGGGTGAATGAGGAGGCACAGAAAACCCAAGGCTTGCTGGCAAAGGGACAGGTGCCCCAGCGGCCAGGACTGACACACCAGCACGGCCCATGCACTTGAAGCTTCAGCCTGCAGGGCTGAGAGAGCAGTTCCTGGTGTTTTTAGCCACCTAGTTTGTGGCACTTGTGACAGCAGCCTGAGAAAAGTTAGGTGTCCCTCTTCTGGCATTCCCATCCCTCCAGGAGGCCTGAGGGATAGCCCAGGTGCCCAGCTGTCCTCCAGGCTGAGGGTGTCCAACCAAGGCTTTTATCTAATCAGATGCCCTGAGGAACGCCCTGGGGACAGACAGAAACAATGTTGAAAAGAAAGGAGTGGGTGACCTGGACAACTCTGAACACCCTTCTCTTCCTTCCTTCCACCCTCTCTTGGGTGCTTCGGCTGCTTAGACCCCAGAGCTCTTCCCACCACCCACATCTTCCCAGAGGGGCCGGGCCAGATGGTGCAGACCTATTCATGGTTGTTGGTGGGTGGGAAGGCGGCCCGAGGGTTCCCGTGGTGGCACAGGACTGTCCATTAGCCTGGCTGCTTATTCACAGCCCCGGGAACCACCGCACATACTGCTCAGGGGGACGCATCCTGCACACTCCCTTTCTAGACTCTTCGAGCACCCCCGGATTGCCGCGGGGCCCCTCCAGCTCTGGGGGGAAGGGGTGCCTCTGTGTCTCTCAGTACTAGAAGCTCTGCTCTTTCGGGTCCAGGTGCCCGTCCCAGCGACCCCGCGGAGCAGCCCCTGCCCCCTCCACCCCCGGGCGCCCCATGGACTCTTCCTGGTGAACACTCCCTCCTTGCCCCCCACCCCCCCACCCTCACTTGACCTCCCCGGTAGCCCTTTCCCACTATGATGTCCTGCTCCCACCCCCACAGAAGCATCCCCCACCCTGCCCGGGCCCCGCCCCCACGCACTGCCTGGCCCCCAGACCCCTTCCACGCGGTGCCGCTGGGTGTCCAGTCCCCGCTCCGGGTGACACAGCCCCGCCCCAGCCCCTCCCTGGCAGGGGACCCCTGCCCCCAGCCCCGCCTCACCCCCGCCGCTCGATGCCGCCCCTCCCGTCTCACCCTGGCCTGGCGGGAGAAGTCGCTGTGCTCCTCGGGGTCCAGGCGCCGCGGCGGGAAGTAGCTGAAGGCGGACAGCGCCGAGGTGGGCGGCGGCCGGGGCTTGCCCCGCAGCGTGGCGGTGGCGATCTCCTCGACCCCCAGGCCGCCCCCATCCAGCTTCTCCGCCCAGGCCAGGTCGGTCCCACCCGGCCGGGGGCCCCGCCCGACTTCGCCTGCCTGGCTGCGCGGCGCCCGCGTTCGGCAGTTGCCGGGAAACCGCAGCCTCACGTCACAAAACTGGGCGGGGGGCGCAGGGCTGGGGCGCAGGGCCGAGGGTGCAGCCGGGATGGGGATGGGACCGTGCCCTCCCGTCTCCCTGCGGGTCCCTGGAGCGCCCACTTGGGACGCGAGGAGCCGCGTCTGCTGGACTGGCGGCCTGCGCCGGCTTGCCCTTGCCTTTGCCCTTGAGCTCGGGGAGGGTCCCAAGCCGGCTGTCTGGAAGAAGTGCAGGCCACCCGCGCGCTGCATCTGAAACCCTCCAGGAGCCGCGGAACACTAGTGGAAGAAACAGGTGGAATTCACTGCCATGGTATATTAACTCTGTGTCCGCAGCATCATCGTGTCAACGTGCAACGAATCAGTTTTCAGCGCCTCGGACACCACGAGGGGTCACCGCTCACGGTACTGGCAGGTGCGGCACGAATCGAATCCAGCCAAGTAATATCTGGGAAAACTGAGCTGTTCCGCAGCGCTCTGCTGTTTCTTGAGTCAAATGCTGGTTCAAGAGGTGCGTTCCTTTTGTCGAAAATTCACTTAATTCTAAAGCCTCGAATGTGTGTGTGTGTATCAGTAAAAAGGAAAAGGGGAACAAAACTGGCCTTGGGAATACTTTAACCAGGGCGGCTCTACCAAGACCGGCTTGAAACATAAATGATAATGAGGAGCCAGACTTGTGAAATCTGGGGAACAGTGGGTCATTCCAGACAGAGGGAAGAGCATCTGTGGTGGCCCTGAGGCCGAGCCCATTGATGTGCAGGCTGCAGAAAGGGAGGAGAAGGGGTAGGCAGCAGGGAGTGCAGGTGGACAGGCAGGCAGGGGAGGGGTAGCTCTCAGGCCGGGACCAACGAGCACCCCTCTCAAGGGGCTTCTTGCCTGCAGGTCCTTGATTCAGGCAGAGGTTTTAGAGATTTTTCAGTACCATGTCCTTGATGCTAATTAACAAAAACAGTAACCACACATTCACAGTGGCACCCCTAGAAGTAGAGGACCCTAGAAGTATGGTACCCCTAGAAGTACAGCACACTAGCAGTAGGGGACCCTAGAATTATGGCACCCCTAGAAGTATGACCCAGCAAGCCAGTCTGTGCTCCTCCTACACCTCCTTACACGTACCCTCACCAAAAGCTGTGTCAATAAAATCTGACTGGAAAAGAAAGCACCCTAGCACCTCTATGAGAAGCGATGATAGCACCTGCCATTGACTAAGCATTCCCTTCACTGTTTGCCAGGTGCTGCCCTAAGCAATTCCATGGCATGTTTCATTGACTATCCTACAATATTTAGACTACACTTGTTTGAAATTTTGGGGATATCTCAGCCTCCAGAGGTGCTCAGTTCACCAATGAGCCAAAATCCCTTCTGGATTTGTGGCCCAAGCCCTTGTGGTGTGGAGTATTTTTGGAGGGAACTGACTGTTCTTCTTCCCCAGGACTATCTCAACTACACTGATTTCTGCTCCTCCCTAGTCTTCCTTCCATCTGACAAGCATTCCCCAAGTTCCCTATGCACCAGCCTACGAAGGCTTGGAAGGCAGCAACTTTAGGACAACACACTCCACAGGCACCTCTCCCAGCAGCACCATCCCTCTGCTTCCAGGCCTGGCTCAGGCAGAGTGCTTCTTCACTGGGAGGAAGGTAAGCAGTGCAAGAGAAACTGCTCCCCTTTTGCTCAGCTGGAACTGTCACTGTACCGTTCTGAAGCTACTGCTCTGCCCAGCAATTACAGGATCCAGGGACCATCCAGAGTTTCAAGGGTGGCCAATAAATCTACTAAGTTTTGCTGCCCCCTACTGACCAGAGAATACCTCCATTTCTTAAGAGGTGATGCTCACAAGTACAGCTCTTTTTAATCATTTTCCTTTCTCTGCTTTAATTTTGAAGACTAATGGCAAGAAGATGCTGTGTTCAAAATTATCTTCAAATGTATGGCTCCAACACTTCCAACAGGGACACTGGGAAATGTCTTGCTAATCTCTAACCATTTATGTGAATGTCACCTCAAATTCTTCAGGGTCATCATCAGAGACCAGTGCTATGCAGTGAATACTAAAATGTTTTGAATCTTGGTTTCACTTGCTACTAGATGTCACCTGCTTTTTCTAACACCACTACAGAGTTGGTGGGCAGAGTATATGAGGAAGTCAGATGGCCCCAGCATTATCCCCCATTTGGCTTGTGTCTGTAGAAACATTAGAATTAGATATACATGAGGATTCGGGTCGTAAGGACTGGACTTTGAAATCGAACAACTTGTCAAATCCCTCCCCTTGTAGTGGGATGGTTAGTGAATGCAGCAGTCATGTACTCAGTAGCTTAAATTTTTCATAACAAGCACATGCATTCTTGCAGGATGAAACATTTTAAGCAGTTGCAGAGGGAGGGCCAGCCCCGTGGCCTGACTTTGCTTCATGCTTTGCACAGTGTGCTGCAGCCGGCGCCATGTCTCAGATGCTCCCCATCCATGGCAGCCTGCAACTCAGGAACCCACCCAATGGCCTCTTCTCACTACCTGGGCTGGCCTGAAGTCTCCTGCACTCCCGCAGAGGTTTGCACATGCTTCCAGAATGCTGGCTGCACATCACAGGAATGTTGACTCACTTATCTCTTTGTCCCACACAACTGCTAAGGCAAGCACAGGGGATCTTTTCTCCTTTACCCTGGAGCACTTAGCACAACACCTGCAAGTGGGAATCCCTTATATGATAGATGTGTGAAGTGGGCAGGGGGAGGCCAGATGAGGCAAGGGCTCCATGGAGGAGGGAACTGAAAGAGCAATGCAGGAAAAGGCCATGATGGATGAGGACCTGAGTGGAGAGGGTGGAGGAATGTTCTAGGCTGCACGTTTTCTTCACATTATTCACAACCACATTACCAATGTGCATGGCAATGTAATCAGGTCTCCCCTCTTTAAACTCTAAACTCAGGGTTTACTTTCATACCAAGGGTGAGCTGAGAAACAAGGAGGATGGACTAGAGTTGTGGGTTGGTGGGGGAGGGCTGCAAGGTGGGGCAGAGAAGGACAAGAGAGCTCACAGAAGACAGAAGTGACACTGGGCTTAGTCTCGGTAGCAAACAGGGACTGGGGAAGGGTTTCCGAGGCATAGAATGATCCAGAACAGGGCTCAGGCCCAAAGCCATGAACTGCATGAACTGTAAGTAAGTACTGCTAAGAACTGTAAATGAGACCACTTCACATGTTTCCAAGATGTGAGAGTCCTTTCAGCCTGGCCCCCAGGTGAGTGGCAATTCACTTGGGCATATGAACACATCCGAATTGATTGCATCTCTCTCCCGGTCAATCTTTAATTTGCTTCTATATGTCTCATTCCTTCTCTGCAAAGAAGCATAAAATTTTAAAGGGAACTTAGAGCTCTAGAACTCATAGAGTTTCAATAACCTATGCTAAAGATTAAAAAAACTTTAAAAAGTAAAGATAAAGAGATCTAAAAAGTTACATGTGATGGTTAATCACCATCCAGTTGGTGCCGAGTCATTGGATGATGCAAGCCCTGGCCTGCCACTGTGAGGACATTCTGTCGGTGACTTTAGATTATTAGGCAGTTGGTTGCATCTAAGGCTGGTTACATCCACAAACAAGGGTGACTGCCTTCAGCAAGGAGGGGAGTCCCATCACCCCAGCAGCTGGAGGTCTTAAAGCAACACCAAGGCTCTCAGCAGTCACAACTCCTTTCTCTACTTCTCCAGCTTCTCCCGAGGAAGTCCTCTCCTGTGCTGTTTCCAATGCATGGCCTGCCCTAGGAAATCTGACCTTGCCTATCCCCAGGGTCACTAAGCCAATTCTACTAACAAATCCCTTCCTATTACCTATGGCCCCATATCCTATTGGCTGTTTCTTCAGAGAATCCTAATACTGGTAGAAATGCAGACATTACTAGCTAATATGTCCTGTGATTACTTTGTGGTGGGCCTTTTGCTAAATGTTTTTATGTGTATTAACTCATTTCATCCTTATTTTCTGATTAGCCATTTGGAAATGAGGCCCCAGGTTATACAATTTGCAAGAGAGGTTGAAATCAACCCCACGTGCCTGACTCCTGAACACAGATTCGCAGTCCTGTGCTGCATCGCTGCTCAGACCAGGTTCAAGTCTCATCTTCACCCATGGTTCTGTACCCAAGGCACGCATTGACCATCTCTGAGCTTTGGAGAGGGAACACTGCCCAAGTCCAAGTCCCCTGGAAGTCATACAGGCCTGTGTTCAAGTGCTTAGCATGGAGCTCGGCACAGAGCAGGTGAAAAGTAAATGGCAGCTAATTCCCCTGTTCAAGGTCCGAGAAATAGCCGGAGGTAGAAACCCAGTCTCCTAACTCTGCAGCCCTTTCCACACCTGCCTGCCTTGTCTCACTCTCCCCTTAAGCTTTAACCTGAGCGTAATGGGCATCTGTACTTCACTAAATACAATGTAATTCACTCATGATTTACATTTTAGAAGATTTCCCCCACAATCAAACCTGCCCCCTCACAACCCTCCCTAAATTTACTTTACTTCATTGTACATTTAAAAGAAAAGCACTTGAATACAATATATTTAAGATTTTATTTTAATTGACCTCCCCCAGTTGTTTGCACTTGCTGTCTGCTCATCTTCTTTTTAGGAGGCACTGGGAACAGAACCTGGGGCCTCCCATGTGGGAGGGAGGCACCTAATTACTCAAACCACCTCTGCTTCATTTGATATGTCTCATTGTGTTTCTTCACTGTGTCTCTTAGTTACATCACTCACTGCATCATCTGGTTGCATCAGCTCACTGTGTCACCTTGTTGCATCTGCTCACCAAGTAAGCTCGTCCTGCAAGGTGCAGCCTGCAGGGGTCACAAAAGTCAGCAGAGGAGGTTCTACTGTATCCTGTGAGTAGGAAAGAGACAAGGTTTTTGATAACAGGCTGGCATGCTAAGGGTTTTCAGAAGATTAGTCTGGGGTGTGCAAGATGAACTGGACAAGAGTAAGCCAGAGAGGAAACCGGGGAGCAGACTAGCACCAGAACCTTAGAGAACTTGGGAAACTCATCTACATTCTAGTCACTCATCATCATAATGCCTTATTAAGTAACTTACAAAGGAAACAATAAAGTCTTAGGCATTAAGAAGTGATGAAGATATTGGTTTTAATGAGTCATCTTGTCCATTCTTTCCCTTATATCAGGGGGAAATTAAAACAGATATTCCAATAATTTAATAACTCTAAAAACAGAGTTGAGCATAGCTTATGAAGAATATAGGCATGTTCTGCTTTTGGAAAACTGAAGGTAAGAAAATTCTATATTTCAAAACAGAAGCCAAAGATTTATAAAAAATATCCAGTACCCAGAAAAGCCTAATTAACAAAGTGGGTACTTAAATTAGTGATATGAGATTCTTAGTTCACTGGACTAGCAGACTACTTAGGACCCTGGAAAAAGCAAGTTTGAATTAGGGATTACTTTGGGGGTGGGGGAAATGGAACCATACCTGGACAACTTGATAATCAAGTAACTGGAAGTGCCATTGTTTAATAGCCTCTTTTCCTAGTAAATGTTTGCTGTTAAAATCTTTTGGGGCCATTAATGAGTAGTGCTACTCTGAAAAAAAAATAGAAAAATAAACATATTTTTTATAACAATCCAAAACATTCTTAATATTTTTTGGCCAAAGTTTACTCAAGATTTGGCTTTTCCTAATGGCCAATACTTTCACATCAATCACAAATCTGTTACTCTTTAGTCTACTGAAAAAGTACTTGGCTTTATTAATGATGCTATTTATAAAATATTATAAGGAATTTAAAAAGAAAACATATCCTGAAAAGTAGTTTTAATTTCTGAAATCATCTATTTTTCTCACCCTTTTAAGAAATGATCCTTGCCTATTCACTTCAACAGGCCTTGTAACGTAAAAACCACAACAGTTTCTTTACTTTTTGTGTACATCTTCATCAACTGTAAAAGGTAATACAAATCCTTCTTTATCTAATTTAATTTCAATATCTGGTGAGAGAAGGAAAAAAGTCTTCATGTGATACCCTCACAAACACTATCTTCCTTTACTTCTTTGTTCTATTTTGATTTCTTCCAAACTATTTATCAATAGGACAGAAGGCTGCAAAGTAATGACCACAACCAAATGAGGATGTTCACTCACTCAGCTTCAAGAACAAGCCTATAACCTGAAATTAGGGAGGCTTCCTGGGCTAAAGCAAGGAGTAGGTCCTGAAATTAGCCAGGAGCAGTAGGAACCACCCACTCTCTCCTTCTTCTTACAAATGCTGGCACACTCTCAATTCAGACAGTGAAGAAAATCTTCTAAGCTCAGCAAAGTTAGACACCTAAGCAGCTCAACACATCCATCTCTTCCATGCCTCCTGGCAGCTAATGCAGCCCATGACCGCGGCACCCCATCACTGCAACATGTGGCCAAGGGGAGTGGCTGGAGTTCCCTTCCCAGCCCTCTGGTATATGCCATTCCTTCTGTAGAAAGGACCATGAGAGCAGCAGAGGTGGAACATGTGACATGAAGCCTATCAGAAATGGTCCTCTTTGAGATGACTTTTTAATTGATGAAAGGAAGACTTGGACTTGAAGTCACCATAGTCCAGTAGCTATTTCTGAGATGATTCATGTGCTTACATCTGTGCTAATGTGGTAGCCACCAGCAATGGGAGGCCTTGGAGCACTTGAAATGTGATATATGACTAGGGAAATGAATTTTAAATTTTACTTATGTTTAATTTAAATTTAAGTAGCCATCTGCACTAGTGGCTACTATAGTGAACAGCACAGGCAAAAACTATAAGAGCAGCTAAGCAGACATGAGCACTTCTTGTGTTATTCCCTCATTTATACCCTCTTGCCATATGTGTTTGAGGTCAATATTCTTCTTACTCACATTTTACAGATGAGGAAGTAAAGAGAAAAAGGTTAAGAAGGGTAAATACACTGTGCAAAGACATTCTGCTGATCTGTGGCAAGCTGGATTCAAATACAGTCTATATACTATATTCTACCATCTACACTCTAGAGCCTCATGCGGGGCAGGGAAGATTCCATTTTGCATTCTGTGGCTACTAAGCTCCACCTGTCTCCCAAAGAGATAACAACCACTAAGGTTCTGTAAACAAACCCCCTGGTACTTACCTTTTGTATACCAATAGGGTGTTACATTTTGGAAGCAAAGTAGGATCTTGCTCCTAAAAGGTCAACCAATCCAATCACTAAAGATGTATGAAAGTGAAAATCCACAGGGGTCTCCAGGGAATGGTATGGAATAAGAAATGATTTCACTTGATATTTAGGAAGAAGTTTGGGACCCTAAAAATTATATATACAAACATGAGAGAGATAAACAAGATACAAAACCAGAGAATAAAGTGAAGGTAGTGAGTTACCTATGTATAAAAGTTTGATACAAAATTCCTTTAATAAATGATGCTTTTCCAGGACTTAGGACTGATACCTTTCTTAACACAGCAATGAAAAATATCCTTGTTATAGTTCAAGTCTAATAGCTCAAAATATCTTTAAAATGTGTTTTAAAAGTAGTCACTGAAAAAAGAACAATAAGCATCACGACAATGCTGTCAAGTTCAAGAAACATCTCTGAAACTCTCAGAATTGCTTTAAGGACCTGAAGGACACTCAGTTAAATTTTTTAATCCAAGAAGAAATGATAAAACTGACATCTCAATTCAATAAATAAAGGATTGCAATGGAACAAATAGTGATGGAAAATTGGTTATCTGTCTAGAAAAGAACAGGTAAACTCCTACCAAACATCAGACTATGGGCATATCTCCTTTTACTGAGTTCTGCTTTATTGCACTTTGCAGATATTGTGTTTGTTTGTTTTTTTAAATAAACTGAGGGTTTGTGGAAATCCTGTGTCAAGCAAGTCTATCAGGGCCAGTTTTCCAACAACATGTGCTCGCTTCATCTGTGTCACATTTTAATTGAGGTATATGTATTTAAAAATAAAAAATAATGTTATAGCATACTTAAAAGACTATAGTATATGTGCACTGGGAAACCAAAATATGCATGTAACTCACTTTATTATGGTGGTCTGGAACTGAACCTGCCAAATCTCTGAGGTATACCTATATAATAAATCCCAGGTGGATTAAAGATCCAATGGGGAAAAATTAGTAAAATATTTGCACTAACACATATTTAGTGAAATAATCTTATGCATGATGGGAAAGTCAGGAACCATTAAATGACATGTAGATTTGGCCACACAAATCTTAAAAACACAAGGCAATAGAAAGATGAATTAGGGAGCAGGAAGGCAATTCCTAGAAAATACAAATGGTCAATAAACATTTGACAAAATGCTCAACTTCGTTATTGCTCATTCAAATGCAATTTAAATACATGACAAGACACCCTTTTCCACTGAATTGCGTGGCAAAAGCTAACAGGACAAAAAAAAACTGTACAGTGGAGGTGGGGGTGACACAGCCACCTTCACTCTCTGCTGGGGAGGTGTGACATCTACCATTCAGAATCACTATCTACTGACATTACACTAGTAGTCCCACTCTTAGCATTCTAGTCTGAGGCTTGAAGTAGCATGGGCCCCAGTAGAATGACATGCAAGGATGTTTACTACAGCATTGTGGATAGAGACCAAAGATGGAAAGAACCTGAAAGATTATAAGCTGGGGAACTGGTGAGTAAGTCCCATAAAATAATACACCACTTCGAAAAAGAATGTATTTGATCCACACATATTGGTCTTGAGGAAGGTCTATGTATACTGGACATAAAGGTAAATTATATGATACACTGGACATAACAAAGAGAAAAGAAAATTGGTTTCCATATTTGTGTATGTTTGGCATAGAAAGCACAGTTACAAATTTGTTATTTCAGGGAATCGAGGTGGTTGGGGTTAACTAATTTTAGTGTTTATCTTTATAGGCCTTGGCATTGTTAAACTTTTTTTAAAAGAAAAGAGTAATGACTTTTCATATATTTAGCTTTTACCAGAATATGATCCTGAGTCAAGTTTGAAGGACAAAGCAGAAGGTGTTGAAGTCTGTTGAGACTATTTCCAATCACACAAAAAAGGTGTGCTGTGAAATTTATGAGAGGGAATCTTTATAGCTCAGATACCACCTAAACAAAAGTCTCCCAGAGAAGAGTGAAATTTCTGACTTGGTTTAAAAATGCACTCAGAAATAATTAGGATTTGTAGAGTTCAGAGATTCAGACTTTTTAATCAAATGGCTATTGTGCGTGCTAAACCATTTAAAACCCTTGAAGTGAAACAAGGAATACTAAGACTCATACACCTTCAACACTTGAAACTATCTAGAAATCTCATACAGCAGGAACTGGTCCTATAGGACAAGACAGAAATGGGGTCAATTTACCAAAGAAAAGGCCAGCTATTTCACATAGCTCCAAGTAAATGAACGTTTTCCCTTTTAATAAAGTTATGGAGATGAGTCAAAAGAGAAGCGACTTAGTTTTCAGAAGGGGCACAAGAAAACTGTTCTTCCTCAGTGAAATAATGCCATACACTTTTTGTTTTTACCTTATAGAAAGGATATTCTAGAACTGAGGATAAGTACAGTTGTGTCAGCTGTGCTAGACTCAGTCTGTCCAGACATGATTCTTCACCTGAAATGAAAAGCATTCCAATCAGTTACGTTTCAATTTTCCTACTTGTAATGAAAAAAATCATGAACATCCAGCACTAATTAATTCATTTCAGAAGTGTGATGGATTTTTAAGTGACACTAGAAAATGAACTTGTTAGAATTATGCCCTCATGCTTGCTTAACCAGTGACATCTTATTTTGACTTCTACAAACCCAAGCTCCTAACTTCTGCCCCTTGTTGGGAGTCAGGCAGTTACAGCAGCAGACCTCTGCTAATGGGAGCATCTTGATGATCCCCCACAGGAGCATGAATGGCCCATTGAGGTGCTGATGTCTTCCACCTTTAGGAAGCACATCCACCAGCCCATCAAGCCACTGAACCACCACCATGGCAGCGCCAACCACGTGAGGGCTGACTTCTACAGGAAGAACAACATCCCCAGCATCAAGGCTCCTGGCTTTAGGTACTTTTCTCCAGCCTGAGGGTCACCCCAGGCCCCAAAGGCCCAGGAGCTCCTTTCATGGGGGAGGAGGGACACCTGGGGCCTTAAATCCTCATTGTGCTGACATCTTGAAACTGCAGAGATGCCCCATTTGGCCTTATGGTGGGGACAATGAACGACAAGCAGCTTCCCTAAGGGCCCTGGTTAAGAACCTGGCAGACACCTTTAGAATGTAGGCACATCCAGCAGGTGGATTTTTACATGAGACTATTTCAGATTGTGATGCTGGTGACTCATTCACTGCGGGCACCTTGACAACATTAAAAATATCCCCCCACCTTAAGTGACTGGGATTTGTGTTCATGGGCTTTCTGCATTTGTGTTCTGGGAGGGGTGTGCAGTTATTTTCCTAATAGTCACAGAAGCCACTACTGCCTGATATTATCTCTAGTGTACCTAAAACAATGCTTGCAATTTACTTTTCTCAAGAGGAAATATCAGGAAAGTTACATTTTAGCACAACTGAACTGTAGATATACTGCAGTGCAATTTCTCCCCAGTGGTCTGAACTGCAAATAATGGAATTTTGTTCACTCGAGGACAAAAATCCCTAGGAAGGATGGATGGCCCTGGTGGCCAACATTTTCTGTTGTCACCCTGTAAGTGAGAAGCAGCTGAGGTCATGAGGAAAGCATGGGGCTTGGCATTCACCAGGGTTGGGTAGAATTCTGGCTCCTCCATTTTCTAGCTCTGAGGTCTAGTGTAAGTCTTGTAATCTCTCTGAGCCTACATTCCCCCATCTTTACAGTGGGGAATGCTAACCTTGTCTGTGTCTGAGTCTGAATTCAGTGTCTCAGGGTTTGGAGGCTAGACATCAGATCAAGGGATTAGCAACCACACAGTCCTGCAGGGGGGCATCCTGATGTTGGCTCAGCCTCTGCTCATCACATGGCCATCTGAATCCTGTGGTCTCCACTTCTGCACAGGGGTACATCTGTCTAGATTCCCTCCTTGTGAGGTCTCCAGTCCCGTAGGATGAAGGACCTCCTGGCTCAAAATTTGGTTTCATCTTAAAAGGATCTTTGAGATTCTTCCAAATAGCTCCCACCCACAGCACTAGGGACCAGGATTTGAATGTGTCTTGGGGGATATGAGTCAGCCCCCATCAGTAAGTCTGTGAGGGGCTTGGTGAGCTCACAGAGTTGGTCATAAAACAGGTGGCCCTCTGGTACACCACCCTGCTCATCAATCGTGCTGAAGATCATCAACTTTTGATGATTTTAAAGCAGATTGCTTTTTTTTTCAAATTCTACTCAGTTTATTCATTTTTTAAAAAGATAGTACATTAAAAAAAATATGAGGTCCCCATTCACCCCCACCGCCCCCACCCCACCACTCCTCCCACAGTAACACTCTCCCCCATCATCATGTCACATCCATTGCATCTGGTGAGTACATCTCCAGGCATCGCTGTACCCCATATCCCGTATTCCACACCATAGCCCACACTTTCCTACGTTCCATCTGGTGGGCCATGGGAGGACAAACAACATCTGGCAATTGTCCCTGGGGCACCACCCAGGACGAATCCAAGTCCCGAGAATGCCTCCACATTTCTTCTCTTCCTTGCCTTCCCTGGACCCAGCAGCCACCATGGCCACTTTTTCCTCATCAATGCCACATTTTCTTGATTATTAACCACAACAGCTCATGAATAGAATATCATTAAGTCCACTCTGATCCTTGCTGTATTCCTCCTTCCTTTGGACCTTGGCTTGGTTGTGTTCATTCCACATCTATGTCAAGAGGGCGTTTAGATTCCACATGGATATTGGATGCAATCCTCCTGCTTTCAGTTGTAGGCACTCTAGCCTCCATGTTGTGGTGGTTGACATTCTTCAACTCCATGTTAGCTGAGTGGAGTAAGTCCAATAAATCAGAGTGTAGGAGCTGTAGTCTGTTGAGGGCAGGGCCTGCCTATCATATTGTCAGTCCAGAAATTCAAACCCCCAAGATATATCTTAAGCCCCAGCACCAACTACAATTCCAGTAAAGTAGCATGAAAGGCTTGTGAAAAGAGATATCATCTGAGTCCAGCTTCATCATGCAGAAACACCAGTTCCAAAGAAGGGCCAACTGACATGGCAGTGAACCCCATCTGCCATGACCATAGAACCTGTGGGTCTCTTTAGCCCTCAAAAGGACCAATATCTGGGGGTGTATCTACTTTATCTGTCTCTAAGACTCTGCTCAGGTGTGCATATGGGCAATCCTCCTGAAAACCTCCAGACTCTTTTTTAGAGACTCATAGCCATATAAACTCATCTGTCCTTTCCATTTCCCCCTTAATTTAGGTCAAACAGATTTTTTAACTCCTGTTATTATATGTAGATAGGGACATTCTGCTGGTCCGCATTGAACCTTTAATTCAAGGTCATTTTCTAGTTGCATCATCAGCTGGTACTTGGAAGTAATCCCTCGGTGCCAGGGAGGCTCATCCCCGGGTGTCACGTCCCACGTTTTTGGGAAGGCATTGCATTTACATGCTGAGTTTGGCTTCGAGACTGGCCACATTTGAGTAACATGGAGGCTGTCAGGAGGGAACTCCTAGGCACAGTGCTGCTCTAGGCCTTGTTCTTATTTCAGGCATATAGGCTCACAAGCATAGTCATTAGTATTAGGGGCTCACTGTTGGACCCTCATTCCTTCCTGATCCTTACCATTGCACCTGGGGTACTACTTCTGCTCCCCTCCGGACAACGGCAGAGCCCCCACTGGCCAGTAACTCAGTACCCCCCCAGGTGTTGTATTTAATTTTTTCTACTATCAGTATATCCAAACATTTCCATACCCTCTGGATGTATGCCCTGTATAACTCCCTGTCAATCATATATTGCCTGTCAATAACATCCCATACCAGTATTCCTCTGCTGCCATTGTTGAACCATTCTGTGATCCAAAACTTCCTGAAAAGTAAAGCCCAATATAATGTCAGGTTCCCTTACTAGTAAAATGGAATATAGCAATGAGTTTAAAGGTTAGCTGTAGAATGCATATTGATTTGGAAAAATGCTACATCCTATCTTTTTCTTTTCTTTTTTCCTAATTATACAGCTTCTCTTCAGAGGAGCCCCAGATCACAGTAATTCATATATACAATGTATAGTACTCCCACACATCCACCATAAAACCTTTTCCCTTCCACAGTGATAATCTTTCAACTTATTCATATCATATTTACTTAAACTGATGTACAGAATCTGAGACAATAGCTTTCAAACAAGGTGACATCTGTGGTTACATTGTGGTCCATACTTTAGGATATACAGTTTTCTAAATTTTTTAGTTATCCTTTGTTTTACATTATGGTTTACATTATTAGTCTGTCGTCCCCTATATGTTTTTGGTGTAATATTACATCTTTTATATTCATCCTTGTGTACTCTCATGAAACTCCTCTCTTGCTCCCACATTTACATGGTTCCATCCATTCAACATCCATTTTCCCCTCCCCTTGGGTCCCACAGCGACAGCCAATCTCCATTTCCCAAGGAGCCACGCCCAGATATACTTGCAACAGTGCCCAGGGCCTGACTTGCTCAACTGCCCTAATGCCCTGGGAGTCATCCTTTCTCTCGATTGATACAGTTCCCTCTATTTGATGACATTAGTCCTCCCCAGGATGTGGGTCCACCCCCACTCTCACTAGTTGGGTCTCTACCCAATGGTACAACCCACCCTGGCAAAATGAGCATTCCGACATTCCCCAGGAGTCTGTCACACATCAGACCATTCCCTCTGAGCATCCTAAACAGGTAACCCTCCTAATTATATTTTGATACGGTTTTCTCTGCATTTTACTCTCAACCAACACCTGACACTCTCATATGTTCATATGTTGCCCCTCCCTCCCCCAATTTTTTGGGCAATATTACCCCTCTGCCCATCCCCAGGCCCCCTCAAACCCGCAAATCCCCACCCAAAGGCAACCCCTTGCCCCCATTTTATCTCTTCTTTGTGCATACTTACCGCCAGATCACCATAGATTCCACCACTGCAGACGTCAGCTTACATCCTTCCTCTACCCCCTGATTTCCTGTAAGCCTATCTTCCAGTCTCTAGCTCTCTGAGACAGCTTGCTTATTTCATATCATTGAGGTTATGTAGTATTTGTCCTTCAATGCCTAAGTTGCTTCACTCAAAATAAGGTTCTCAAGATTCATCCATTTTATCACGTGTGTTTGTAGTGTATTTGTTCTTAAAGCCGAGTAGTATTCCATTGTATATATATACCACATTTTATTGATCCACTCATCTGTTAAAGGGCATTTGGGTTGATTCCAACTTTTGGCAATAGAGAACAATGCTGCTATGAACATTCGTGGGCATATATCGGTTTGTGTCCTTGTTTTCAGTTCTGCTGGGTATATACCCGCAGTGGTATTGCTGGGCCAAATGGCAAATCTATGGTTAATTTTTTGAGAAACCACCAAATTGTCCTCCAGAATGGTTGGATCCTTCTGCATTCCCACCAGCAGTGGATGAGGATTCCCATTTCTTCACATCCTCTCCAGCATTTGTATTCTTCTGTTTTTTTCATAGCTGCCAATCTTAAGGGAGTAAGATGGTACCTCATTGTAGTTTTGATTTGCATTTTCCTGATAGCTAAAGATTTGGAGCATTTTTTCATGTTCTTTTTAGCCATTTGTATTTCTTCTTTGGAGAAGTGTCTGTTTAAACCTTTCCCCCATTTTTTCAATGGGTTGTTTATCTTTTTATTTTCAAGATATAGGAGTTCTTTATATATGCAAGTTATTCGTCTCTTATCAGATATATGGTTGAAAAATATTTTCTCCCATTGTGTAGGTTCCCTTTTTACTTCCTTGACAAACTACTTTGAGGTGCAGAGGGCTTTAATTTTGAAGAAGTCCCATTTAACTATTTGTTCTTTTGCTGCTTGTGCTTTTTGTGTGATGTTCATGAACCCATTTCCTATTACAAGGTCTTGTAGATGTTTCCCTACACTGCTTTCCAAGGTCTTTATGTTTTTGGCTCTTATATTTAGGTCTTTGATCCATCTTGAGTTGATATTTGTATAAGGTGTGAGATGGTAATCCTCTTTCATTCTTCTACATATGGATATCCAGTTCTCCAGGAACCATTTGTTGAATAGGCAATTCTCTCCCAGCTGAGAGGGTTTGGTGTCTTTATCAAATATTATATGGCTATATATATGAGGTTCTATATCGGAACTTTCAATTCAATTCCATTGGTCTGTGTGTCTCTCCTTATGCCCATACCATGCTGTTTTCACTTCTGTAGCTTTGTAGTATGTTTTGAAGTCAGGTAGTGTGATTGCTCCAATTTTGACTTTTCTTTTTCAATATGTCTTTGGCTATTCGGGGCCTCTTTCCTTTACAAATAAATTTCATAGCTAATTTTTCTAGTTCCTTAAAGATGGCTGTGTTGATTTTTATTGGGATTGCATTGAATGTGTAGATCAGCTTTGGTAGGATAGACATCTTAATAATATTTAGTATTCCTATCCATGAGCAGGGAATATTCTTCCATTTATTTAGTTCTTCTTTGATTTCCTTGAACAATCTTGTATAGTTCTCGGTGTATAATTTTTTTCTCTTTAGTTAAATTTATTCCTAAGTATTTGATTTTTTTCTTTACTATTGTGAATGGTATTTGTTTCTTGATTTCCTCCTGATCTTGCTCATTATTGGTGTACAGAAATGCTACTGATTTTTGCACATTGTTCTAGTAACCTGCGACTTTACTAAACTCATTTATGAGTTCTAGAAGCTTTGTTGTAGACCTCTTGGGGTTTTCTATGTATAGGATCATGTCATCTGCAAATAATGAAATTTTGACTTCTTCCTTTCTAATTTGAATTCCTTTTATATCTGGTTCTTGCCTCAGTGCTCGAGCAAGTACTTCTAAGACAATGTTTAATAGAAGGGGAACAGTGGGCATCCTTGTCTTTTTCCTGACTTTAGAGGGAAGGATTTTAGGATTTCTCCATTGTAAACAATGCTGACTGTAGGTTTTTTCATATATACTCTTTATCATGTTCAAAAAATTTCCTTGTATTCCAATCTTGTGGAGTGTTTTTATCAAGAAAGGGTGCTGTATTTTGTCAAACACTTTTTCTGTATCTATAGATAAAATCATGAGATTTTTTTCCTTCAGTTTGTTTATATGGTGTATTACATTGATTGATTTTCTTATGTTGAACCATCCTTGCATACCTGGAATGAATCCCACTTGGTCATGTTGTATAATTCGTTTAATGTGTTGTTGAATATGATTAGCAAGTATTTTGTTAAGTATTTTTCTGTCTAAGTTCATTAGAGAAATTGGTCTGTAATTTTCCTTTCTTGTGGTGTCTTTGTTTGGCTTTTGTACTAGATAATGTTGGCAAGAAAGAAGGAGTTAGGTAATGTTACTTCTGTTTCAATTTTTTGGAAGAGCTTCACCAGGATTGGTGTTAATTTTTTTCTGGAATGTTTCATAGAATTCACCTGTGAAGCCATTTTGCCCTGGCCTTTCTTAGCTGTGAGGTTTTTAATGACTGATTCTATCTCTTTACTTGTGATTGGTTTGTTGAGATCATCAATTTCTTCTTTCATCAGTATAGGCTGCTTCTGTGTTTCTAGGAATTTGTCCATTTCCTCTGAATTGTCATTTTTGTTGGAATATAGCTTTTCAAAGTATCCTTTTATGATAGTCTTTATTTCTGTGTGGTCAGTGGTGATATCTCCTTTCTTGTTTCATATTTGTGTATTTGCATCTTCTCTCTTTTTTCTTTGTTAGTCTCGCTAAAGGTTTGTCAATTTTATTCATCTTCTCAAAAAAAACAGCTCTTGGTCTTGTTTATCTTTTCACGTGCTTTCTTATTTTCTATTTCATTTAGTTCTGCTCTTATCTTTGTTATTTCCTTCCTTCTTTTTCCTGTGGGATTAGTTTGTTCTTTTTTTTCTAATTCCTCCAAATATGCAGTTAGTTCTTCAATTTTTGGTCTTTCTTCTTTTTTGATGTATGAATTTATGGCTATAAATTTCACTGTCAGTATAGCTTTTGCTGCATCCCATAAATTTTGGTATGTTGTGTTAAAAGTATCATTTGTTTCAAGGTAGTCATTGATTTCTTTTGAGATTTCTCTTTGACCCACTGTTTTTCTAAGAGTGTTCTGTTTAATTTCATTATTTTGGTGTGAAATCTGGGCCTCTGGCCCTTGCAGATTTCTAGCTTCACTCCACTGTGGTCAAAGATTTTATTTTGTATTATTTCAATATTTCTGAATTCATTAAGCCTTTCTTTGTGGCCTACCATAGGTCTATCTTGGAGAATGATCCATGTGCACTTGAGAAGAATGTATATCCTGCTGTGTTTGGGTGTAATGATCTGTATATGTCTATTAGACAAGCTCCTCTAATATATTGTTCAAATATTTCATTTCTTTAGTGATTCTGTTTTGAGATGTTCTGTCCAGAGTTGATAGTGGTGTATTAAAATCCCCCACTATAACTGTAGATGTGTCTATTCTTTCACTTAGTTTTTCTGGTGTTTGCCTCACGTATTTAGAGGAGCCCTTGTTAGGAGCATAAATATTTATGATTGTTCATTCTTCTTGACAGATTGTCCCTTTCACTGATAAGTAGTATCCTTCTTTGCCTCTCACAATTGTTTTTCATTTAGTCTACTTTGTCTGATATTAATATAGCTACTCCTGCCTTTTTTTTGGTTATTGTTTGCTTGTAAGATTGTTTTCCAACCATTCATTTTCAGCCTCCATGAATCTCTGGCTCTAAGATGTGTCTCATGTAGACAACATATAGATGGGTCATATTTCCTTATCCAATGTCCCAGTCTGAATCTTCTCATAGGTGATTTTAATCCATTGACATTCAGTGTTATTACTTTCAAGGTATTATTTATGTTAGCCATATTTTGATTGGACTTCTATTTGTCATATTTTGTTTTTTTTCTTCTTCTCTTTTTGTCTTTTTTGTTGCTCTTACACTCTCCTCCAACTCTGCCTGTCCTGTTTTGTCCTTTCTTCCTGCAGAACTCCCTTTAGAATTTCTTGAAGGGGAAGTTTCTTGTTGGCATACTCTTTCAATTTCTGTTTATCTCTGAATATTTTTAACTCTCCATCATTTCTGAACGCTAGTTTAGCTGGATAGATTATTCTTGGTAGGCAATTTTTTCTTTTTGTAATTGACTATATCATACCACTGCCTTGTTGCCTCCATGGTTTCAGATGAGAAATCAGCACTTAATTTTATGGAGCTTCCCTTGTATGTGATGGTTTTCTTTTCTCTTGCTGCTTTTAGAATTTTCTCTTTGTCTTGAGCATTGGATAATTTGACAAGTATATGTCTTGGGGTGGGCCTGTTGGGGTTTATGATGTTTGGGGTTCACTGTGCTTCTTGGATATGTACATCTGTCTCTTTCAGTAGATTTGGGAAGTTTTTGGCCATTATTTACTGCAACACACCTTCTGACTCCTTTCTCTTCTCTTCTCCTTCTGGGATGCCTATAATATGTATGTTTGAGCATTTTGCATTGTCATTCAGGTCCCTAAGTCCTAGCTGGATATTTTCTATCTTTTTATCGATCAATTTTCTATCTCTTTGATTTCCAGTGTACTGTCTTCCACATCACTAATTCTCTGCTCTGCCTCTTCTAATCTGCTGCTATTTGCTGCAGGTGTATTTTTTATTTCTTGAACCGTGGTGTTCATTCCCATCATATCTGTTATCTTTTTGCATATGTCTGCAATTTTCCCTCCAAATGTTGACTTCATATTGTTAACCTCTTACTTTACTTCATTAAATTTGTCTGTGATATATGTTCTGAGATCTTTAATTACTTGTGCAAAGTTCTGCTCCCCTTCCTGATTTTTAGTTTGTTCATTGGATTCAGCCATGTTTTCCTGATTACTGGTTTGTTTTGTAGTTTTTTGTTGCTGTCTGGTCATCATTTTATCTTGATGGGTTAATCAGTTTCTTAGCTTCTTTGTCTAGTCTTGGGGATTAGTTAGCTGTTGTTTTTGTGTAAGTGTTATATATTCTCTTTCTCACTTTGTTCTTCTTATTCTAATTTCTTGTTGCTGGGTGAGTTCACTTTGAAGTAAAGTATATATAGGGCCAGGGAAAGGCAATTGTGTAAGAAAGGAAAATGCATAAGGTAGTATTGGTAAGAAATGTTAACAGAGCAACAATATGAATTCTGGGAGAATGGATATTAGATTCATGTATGTTGTGTAGAGTTATAGCAGTAGGTAGAGTACCTATAATGAGGTAGTTGACTGAATATGGGAGGAATATGGTATGAATTAAAAAGCTACTGTTTTTGTGAGAGAGGGAAAGAGAAAAGAAAGGCAATAGTTTCAAGAGTGGATAAAAGACAGAAAACAAAACAAAGGTATAGAAATTAACAGTTAGACAATTTTGGGGATCAAAGAAAGGGAGGTGGAATATAGGAGAGACAATAGATGATGGAGGATACCAATATGTGGGGGAAAGGAGATAGTGTAGGTAGCCAAAATAAATTCATACAGAAATGAGGCAGTGGAGGATGAGGAAACCAAGCAAATGTGAGGTGTTCCCTCCAGCACCTATTGTATAAGTAAGATAAAATAAGAAGAAAATGAGTGATAAGAGAGAAAGAAGAAAAAAAAGACCTTGGGGGATACAATGGGAGAAAAGATTAGGAGATAATGCAATGTTAGCAATCACTACAATAAAAAATTAAAAAAAATTAAAAAAAAACAAAACAAAAAAATGAAAAAGAAAAAATACAAATGTTGAGGGCTAGGACATTCAATGACATCAGATGTACCACAGGGCGTGGTGGATTCAAGGATGGAAAGTCTGTGATATTGCAGACTCAAGAGGTGTGATTCTTGGGGTGTAGGCCACCAGGGTTCAGGGGACACAGACCTGGCAACCTCAAATCTGGTTAACTGGGAGCCTGGGAGCACCGCAGTGCAACACAGCCTTCAGGGATCCCCACAGCTCAGTGCCAGAACTATGGGGGAGATCACATCCACAAACTCTGACCTATGCTTCAGAACCCCACAATTCACCCTCTCACTAGTGTCTCCTCTGTGGCTGTATCACTAATTCGACTTCAGGACAGCTCCCGTCCTGCAATCACCTGAAACAGCCACCTGTGGGTCCCTCTAAACTGCAGCCAATTTAATGACGCTGCAGATCAGCAGCCAGGCCCAGCTGGCGTGGCTCCAGCCGGAAGTGCAGATATCAGTGTCTGAACCTGAAATTCCCATGCCTTGCAAAAGATTCCCCTAATCGGCTTCCAGACGTCTCCCACCCTGCAGGCCCCTGAACCAACCTCCTGGTGATGTCTCTTTTTTGTGAGCAATTTAAGGCTGCTGCAGATTGGCAGCCAGCCTTGGGGGTGGGGCTGTAGCCGGAAGCACTATTATTCATGTCAGAAATAAAAAATTTCCCCACCTCACACAAAACTCCCGTCTGTCTCCCCAAATCGGTCTGTGAAGGCCTCCTGCAGCTCCGCCCACCCCAGGAGGGAGCGTCCCACATGCAGCCCCCACCACCGTGTAAGAGAGCCTCAATTTTATCTTATACATAAATTTTCTCTATTGCCTTCCCATCAAATCAATGTCCAGACACCTCCTGCCCTGCAAAATCTTGAAACAGCCTGGTCCTGAAGAATTTCCAATGCTGCCCAGTTGCTTCTATGCAGGAGAGACACTCAGGTGCACTCACTCAACCACCATCTTGCCCCGTCCCTCTCCCCCTACCTTTGAATTCAGCCCCCTGCCCTCCAGCAAGTGTGAGGGAGGAACAATTCTTATCCAACAGTGGCCCCTAGTGGTGGTAGTTTTGCCTCTGACTTTCCGCCACAGAGCCACTTTCTTTTACCTGTAGCTTCTTCTGCCTCTTTTCTTCCCATCAGACATACATGAGAGAACTGTCCAGGACACAAGAGCAGAGGTTCTCTTCTCAAAAAATGATTTTAAGAGCCAAAGATGGGTTCCATATATTAGTAAAAGGGGTAAACTTTCAGGAAGAAAGAACAAAAATAAACATTTATGCACCTAAGCACGAGGCTCAAAATACATGAGGCAAACACTGGGAAAATTAAGTGGAGAAATAGATGCTTATACAAGTATAGTGGGGTAATTTAATACAAAATTATTATGACTAGACAGAACATCTCAACAAAGATTCAATAAAGAAACAAAGACTCTGAATAATACATTAGAGGATCTGGTCCTAATTGACATATACAGAACAATACACCCAAATACAGTGGGATATACTTTCTTCTCAAGTGCACATGGAGCATTATCCAATATACACCACATACTAAGCCACAGAATAACACTCAAAGAATTAAAAAAGATTGAAATTATACAAAGTAATTTCTCTGATTATAATGGTATGAAGCTTGAAATTAGCAGGGGCCAGAAAACTAGGTCAGACACAAATATATGGAAATTAAACAACACACTCTACAACAAACACTAGGTCAAGGAGGAAATTACAAAAGAAATCAGGAAATACCATGAAATGAATGAAAATGACAACAATACATATCAAAACTTATTGGATTCAGCCAAAGCTGTACTGAGAGGGAAAATTATAGACATAAATATATAAATGAAAAAAAAAAAAAAAGAAGAGCAAAAATCAAAGACCTAACTACACACCTATAGGAATTAGAAAACAAAAAAACAAACTAACCCCAAATGAAGTAGAAAGAACTAAATAAAGATTAGAGTAGAATTAAATGAAATAGAAAATAAGAAATCACTAGAAAAAATTAAGAAAACTAAAACATGGCTCTTTGAGAAGATCATTAAGATTGAAAAACTCTTAGCTCTATCAACAAAGAAAAAAGGAGATAAGATGTAAATACACAAAATAATAAATGAAGAAGGGGATATCACCATTAACCCCACAGAAATAGAGTATCAGAAAAGGATACTTTGAGAAATTATATGCCAACAAGAAGGATAATTTAAAGGAAATGAACTAATTCTTAGAAACACACAAACAGCTTACATTGACAAAAGAATTTGATGAACTCAACAGACCAATCACAAGTAAATATGGAATCAGAACCTCCCAAATCTGAAGAGTGCAGGATCAGACAGCTTGACAGGTGAATTCTACCAAACATTCCACAGAGAACTAACACCAATCCTGCTTAAACTCTTCCAAAAAAAAAACAGAAGTAGAAGGACCATTGCCTAGCTCATTCTATGATGCCAACATTACCCTAAAAACAAAGCCAAACAAAGACACCACAAGAAAGGAAAATTACAGACTAATTTCTGCAATGTCCTTAGATGCTAAAATTCTCAAAAAAATACTTGCTAATCATATTCAAAAGCACATCAAATGAATTATATACCATAACCAAGTGAGTTTCATCCCAGGTATATAAGGATTATCCAACAAAAGAAAATCAATCAATGTAATACACCATATAAACAGATTGAAATAAAAAATCACATGATCATATCTACAGATGCAGAAAAGCATTCACCAAAATACATTACCCTTTTCCTGATAAAAATCCTGCAAAAGAGATAGTAATAGGAGGAAAATTTTTGAACTGGAGTATATATGAAAAAGCCACAGCTAACAACATGTACAATGGTGAAATCCTAAAACCTTTCCCACTAAGATCAAGAACAAGACAAGGATCTCCACTGCCACTGCTTCTATTTAACATTGTGTTAGAAGTACTTACTCAAGCACTTAGGCAAGAAAAAGATATAAAATGCATCCATATTGAAAGGAAGAAGTCAAAATTTCACTATTTGCAGATATCATGATCCAGTGTATGAAAGGCCCTGAGAAATCTACACCAAAACTTGTAGAACTTATAAATTATTTCAGTAATGTCACAGGATATAATATTAACGCACTAAAGTCAGTAGCATTTCTGTACACTAGTAATGAGCAATCTGTGAAGGAAATCATGACAAAAATCCAATGTACAAGAGCAAATAAAAGAATCCAATACCTAGGAATAAACTTATCGAAAATGTAAAGGATTTCTACACAGAAAACTACACAGCCCTGTTAAAGTAAATCAAAGAAGACTTTTTTAAAAATGAAGAATATGCCATTTTCATGGATGGGAAGACTAAACTTCATTAAGATGTCCATTCTACTGAAAATGATCTACACATTTAAAACAATCTCAATAGAAATCAACACATCATTTTTATTGAATTGGAAAAACTAAATATGAAATTTAAATGGAAGGGCAAGTGTCCCCAAATAGCAAAAGATATATTGAAAAAGAAAAATGAAATTGGAGGAATCACACTTTTTGACTTTAAAACATTCTATAAAGCTACAGTGGTCAAAACTTCATGGTATTGACACAAGGATAAACATACCAACAAATTGAGCCAAATTGAGAGTTCTGATATAGAATAGATATTCAAAAAGGCTACAAAACTCATTCAACTGGGAGAGAATGACATCTCCAACAAATTGTGCTTGGAAAACTGGAATCCATATCCAAAAGAATTTGAAAGGAACACCATCCCACACCATATACAAAAATCAACTCAGGATTGATCAACGATCTAAATGTAAGAGCAAACATCATATAGACCTTGAAAGATAATCTAGTGGAGCATTTACAGGACCTTGTAATAGGGGATTTTTTTCATCTCTTTATTGTTTTTAATGTTACATTAAAAAAATATGAGGCCTCCATATACCCCCCACCCCCCTCACCCCACTCCTCCCACATCAACAACTTCTTTCATCATTGTGGGATATTCATTGCATTTGGTGAATATAATTTGGAGCACTGCTTCACCACATGGATAATGGTTTACATTGTAGTTTACACTCTCCCCCAGTCCACCTAGTGAGCCATGGCAGGACATACATTGTACAGTGTCTTTCCTTGCAGTACCACCGAGGACAACTCCAAGTCCTGAAAATGCCCCCACATCATATCACTTCTTCCCTCTCCCTAACCTCAGCAAGTACTGTGGCCACTTTCTCCACATCAATGCTACAAATTCTTCCATTACTAATCACAATAGTTCCATAGTAGAATATCAGTAAGTTTACTCTAATCCATACTCTAATCCTCCAGCCTGTGGACCCTAGGATGTTTATGTCCACTCCACCTCTATATTGCAGGAGCTTAGGTTCCACATGGATGAAGGATGCAATTTTCCTGCTTGCAGGTGTAGGCACTCTTGGCTCTGTGGTGTGGTGGTTGACCTTCTTCACCTCTCTGTTAGGTGGCCAGGGTAAGTCCAATAAACCAGACAGTATAAGTTGCAAGTCTGCTGAGGCTTAGGAGCTGACTATCACATGGAGAGTCCAGAGATTCAGGTCTCCTGAATGTACACCAAATCCAGCGCTAACCACAGGTCCAGTAAAAGTGACAGAAGAGGCATGTGTAGAAAGGTCATATGTGAATCCAACTCCATCACACTCAGGAACACAAACTCCAAAGTAGGGCTCACTGACATGGCACTGAACTCCGGAGCCATCTGCCATGACCATAGAACCTATGGGTCTCTATAGCCCTCAGGAGAACCAGTACCTGAGGTTGTATCTACTTTGGCTGTCTCTGGGACCTTGCTGAGGTGTGTGTAAGCACAACCTCTCTGATGACCTCCTGACTCTCTTTTAGAGACTCATAGCCATATAAACTCATTTGTTCTTTTCATTTCCCCCTTTTATTCAAGATCATAAAGCAGTTTTTAATGCCTAATATTACATATAGGCTTAGGAATTCTGCTCTTCTGAGTTGACCCTTTTTTTCAAAGTCTTTTTCTAGTTACATCACCAGCTGGTGATTGGTAGTAATTCCTCAGCACCAGGGAGGGGCATCCCTGGGAGTTGTGTCCCATGATGGGGGGAAGGTAATGCATTTACATTCTGAGTTTGGCTTGAACTTCACATCCAAATCCCAAGCAGTGAAAGAAAAAATAGATGAATGGGAACTCCTCAAAATTAAAACTTTTACACCTCAAAGGTGTGATGGAAGAAAATATTTGGTAATTATATATCTGATAGGTGCCTAACATACAGCATATATAAAGAAAACATATCTAAAAACAAAAGACAAACAACCCTTTTAAAATTGGGGAAAAGAGAAAGACAAAGTAGATACAACTCCAGGTACTGGTGCTCCTGAGAGGTATGGAGACACACAGATTCTACGGTCATGGCAGATGCCTCTGGAGTGGGCCTTACTATGGAAATTGTGCTCCTGAGTGTGATGGAGTTGGACTCAGATGTGACCTTTCTACACATGCCTCTTTTGTCACTTTTACTGAATTTGTAGTTTTTCACTGGGGTTGGTGTATCCTAAGAAGACTTGAAGCTATAGACTGGCCATGTGGCAGCTAGGCTCTAAGTCTCAGCAGATTTGAACCTCCTATTCTCTGGTTTGTTGAACTTGCACCGGCCAGCTAACAGGAAAGTGAAAATGGCTAACCAGCACACCAGGGAACTGAGATTGCCTACAACTTTAAGTAAGAGAATCACATCCACCAACCATGTTGGATATAAGTCCCCTCTCAGTATAGAGGTGGAATGGACATCACCAACCCAGGGCCTACAGGATGGAGGAATAAATTATGGAATAGTGTGAGCTTAATGGTATTCTACTGTAGAATTATTTTGAATAGTAAGGGAAGCAGCTGTAGCATTGATCTGTGGAAAGTGGCTATGGTAGTTGCTGAGGGAAGGGAGAAGGAAGAGTTGAGATGTGGGACGTTTTTGCTACTTGGGGTTGTCCTAAATGATATTGCAGAGACAGATGCTGGACATTATATATCCTGCTATAACCCAGTGAATGTACTGGGGAGAGTGTAAACTACAATGTAAATTACAATCCATGCGGTCTGGCAACGCTCCAAAATGTAGTCACCAAATGCAAATAATATGCCACAATCATAAACAAGGTTTTTGATGTGGGAGGAGTGGGAGGGTGGTGTGTCGGAAATGGAAGAACCTTTTACATTTTTTTAATACAACTTTATTTTGTGATCTATGTCTTTAAGAAACATACAATTTAATAAGTAAAAAGAAAGAATACGGAACTAGCTCATGTAATAACATGGATGAACCTTGAGGTCCTTATGTTGAGTGAAGCAAGTCAGACATTGAAGGACAAATATTACATGACTTTTGATATAAATTAAGCAAATCAAGCAGACTCAGAGAGCTATTGTCTGTAAGAGATATTTAGAGGAAATACAAAGGGAGAAGTTTGTGAGCCAATGCCCATATGGACCAAATCTATGATAAGGTGAAAGTGTGTCATTTGTAGTGAAGGACTATGGCAAAACTTTGGTGATACTATTGGGTTAGGCATTGCTGGTTTGACAGGGGTGGGGTAGTGAGGGTAGGTTGGACGGCTCATGGAATTGGGGGAGGGTTGGGAAATGGACCATGTGAACGCTGGGAATTGTCAGGTATGTGGCTGAATGTAAAAAGTTGAGAACACTCCTATGGCAATATGACAAGGGAGGGTTACTGCCTTAAGGTGTTGGATGGGGAGCATTCAGGACAGGGTGCACCTGGGGCAGGCTTCTAGGGAGAGTGTGAGAGATCATTTTGTCATAATGTTTTGGGTCGGTGTGTGGAAACCAACATAATGAGTGGGAAGCTGTTGAACTCCCATCCTGGGGAGAACCTATATCTTCTCAAACAATGGGACAGGAGTCATTTGAGGGCATAGGTGATTCCTAAGAGGGGAGGACAAACCAGAATGTCAAGACTTCAATGTTGCAAGTAACTATGAATCTTATCCAAGTAGTGAAGCCAGATGATCAATATTGGCCCCAAGGGGAGGCAGAGGGAGCACATAGAGTACATGAAAGAGGGGTATTTATTGGGCAATGGAAGTGTTCTACATGATCTTACAATGATGGACACTGGTCATGTTAAATGTCATCAAAATTTATAAATGTATGTGCTGTAAAATGCAAACCACAATATAAACCATTGACCGTGGTTAGTAGCTATGATTTACTGCTTGTATAACAGTTGAAACAAATGTACCATCCACATGTAAAACGGTATTAACATGGGAAGGGGAAGATGGGGGATGATGTTGGGTATATGGGAGTCCCCTATATGCTGCTTGTGACTTTTCTGTGACCTAAAACTTCTTTGAAAACAAAATTTTATAGTTTTGTTTAATGGAATAAACAAAATGGAGTAAATGGAAGGAAATTTCAGTATACACACAGTACAATATCTATTAAACTGATGAAAGAAAAAAGTTTTTAAAAAAATAATAGTTTTCATTATTTTGTAATATCCCAAATTTAAAATTTTATTTTAAATTTTTTGTATTTTATTTTTAATATTTAACCTATCATTATTATTTGATTTTCCTAATAATTGTATTTGGCTATTTTATTGGCTTCATTTTTGAAGAAGCTTTGGATCACAGAAGAGTTACAATTGGAGAAGGGGAGAATCATTAGTGTGGAGTGTCAGTAATGAGGGATACTTGGGAGGAATTTCACCTGGAAATACACATAAGGTATATAAATGTTTTCAAATATTCATGTGGCATTGCCACAGTGGGTGGAGAGACACACAATAACTGAGAGAATATTGAATTCTAATCCTGGAGAGCTCTGCTACATTCTCTAATGGAACAGCAGCAATCCCCCAAGTACAGGGGCAATGACTAGTGAAGAAAAATGGCCCATTGATGGACCCTTGATATTGATGACTATGCTTATGATCCTTTGCTCTTGAAATTGAAACTTAGCCTTGTGTTTAGGGTGCCTAAAAGTTACCTTCTGAGATCCTCCTTGTTGCTCAAATGTAGCCTCTTTCTAAGACAAATTCAGCATACAAATGCGTTGTCTTCCCCCCAGAGTAGGACATGACTCCTAGGGATGAGCCTTCTGTACACTGAGGGATTACCATCACCAATCAAATAGCAGGGTAACTGGAAAAAGATGTAAAAGAAAAGGGGGGGGGGAATGCAAAGACAAACGAGTTCATAAGGCTGAGAGACTTCAAAGTGAATTGGGAGGTCATTTCAGAGGTAGCACTTATGCACATCTCAGCAGGATCTCATAGACTGCCAAAATAGATACTACCCCAAATAGTGAGTCTCCTGAGAGCTCTGGAGACACCTAGGTCCTATGGTCATGGTAGATAGGTCAGGAATTTGGTGCCTTCCCAGTGGGCCTACCTTGGGGTTTGTGCTCCCCATTGTGACAGAGCTGGGACTCAGTTATGACTTCCCTACACATAGCTCATCTGTCCCTTCTATTTGAACTTATACTTGGTGATGGTGTTAGTAGGTGTACACCCAAGAAACTTAAGTCTTTGGACTGCCCATGTGCCAGCCGTGCCCTGAGCCTCAGTGGAGTTGAAACACCTACTCTCCAGTTCATTGGACCCACCCAGGGCAATTAACAAAGAGGTGAGGATGGGCAACCACTATACCAAGGAAATAAGAAAGTCTACAACTGCCAGCAAGAGCATCCCATCCATATATGGGATCAAACTCCCCTCTCAATTAGAGGTGGATTGGGCATCACCATCCCAGAATCCTTAAGAATGGGAAAGAACTATGGACTAGAGTGGACTTACTGGTATTCTCTATAGCCTTATTGTCTATACTTATTGTTACTTATTGTAATTCTAGCAATGGAAGAAATTATAACATTGGTGTGGAGGCAGTGACCGCTGGAGGATCGGAGGGCAAGGAGAGGGAAAAACAGTTGTAACATGGGGGCATTTTGGGGACTTGGAGTTGTTCTGAATGGCTTTGCAATGACAGATAAAGGCCATTATATGTCTTCCCATAACCTACAAAATTATGTGGGAGAGAGTGTCAACTACAATGTAAACTATAATCAATGCTCAGTAGCAATATCCTGAAATGTGTTTATCAATTGCAATGAATGTATGTCCCTAATGAAAGATGTTGTTTATGTGGGAGAATGTGGGAGCTACGAGGAGCAGGGCATATGGAAATTCCTACACTTTTTATGTAACATTTATGTAATCTAAGTACCTATAAAATAATTTTAAAAAAATATTTTTTAAAAAAGAAACCAGTTTATGTAGGATACGACAAAACAGCAAAAATATTAGAATGATCACTGTTTGCCCAGTCCTTAGGCAGAGGGAGGTACATTGAATAGGTGAAGCTCAGAAATGTTCAGAACAGTGAAATTATTCTCTATTATACTGGGATTGCAGGCACATGACATTATGCATTTTTCAAAACCCATTGAACTTGACAACGTCCAAGTTCAAAAATAATCTAACTGTATTGTAAATGCATCAAATGCCCTATCTGAGGGGTATGGGAGGAAAAGATGCTGAATTAGTAATATTGGATATGAACAGTTTCTGTAATATGAAATCAATGGGCACTGTACACAGGTATGCTACTCTATTTGATATTGTGTCCCATCAGGGTATGGGTTAACAAATTTTACTTGTATACATGTACACTGGAATTAAGCAATGAAGTAAATGAATGGAATATGGGAAATATGCTTCCCAACATGGTGTGGAAGGATTCAGATAAGCAAGGGGAGGATGCTAGATTGTTCTGTTAATGATTTAGAGACAGACACATCAGTGTGAATTCGTGTGGAGGTAAATATAGTTACACAGGGTTGCATGTAGAAACATTTGCAGATATATATATATATATATATATATATATATATATATATATATATATATATATATATGTACATAGGATTGTGTACACACGTGTGTTTTTGTAATATCCATGGAGATGGCCCAGTAGCAAGGCACATATATTGTCCAGACTTTAGATATTAAAAGCATTTTTGCAATAAGAATTTTCTTGGAGAAATAGCTGCCTGCAGGACTAGGTCAAGAAATATACAAAAAGAGTCTGGAGTATCTCTTAGTACCAAAAAGTTAGTATGTGTTAAAATAAAACTGGTAATGTTGGGGATAATTTCAAATAGACACAGGACATAGCCAAAAGGGTTCCAAAGGTCAAAACTGGAATAAACTGAAAACAAAATAAAGTAGTACTGTATCACAACCCAAAGTAAGAAATAAATGTCATGAGGCAATCCTAATATAAATAATTGATTTTTAAAAGATACATATTTATTGTGAAGATGAATTTCATAATATATGGAGATATTTTTCTCTCAAGGCAGTGGCACAAACATCACACTCCTGAATGTGGGCTTCACGTATTGATTTCATTCCAAAAGCCATATATGGAAATGCAGAGAATTGATGAGTATTGGGGAAGCTGGGGGAAGCTCCAAACACTGTTGATCAAGGTCAACATCAACAGTGATAAATCATGTTCATAGGATGCACCCTAGATATGATGCAATGAAAATAACACATTATCCTGGAATCTTCCTCCAAAATCCCATTAACCCTGTCTAAACATGAGAAGAATATCAGGCAAATTCAGAGTGAGGGGCACTTTACAAAATACCCGACCTACACTCCTCAAAAGTATACAAGTCATAAAACATGAGGAGAAAATCTGAGATGTTGTCACTGCCTGAATGGCTTAAGAATTTTTGAAAATAAATATAATTTGCTATTCTGGCTTGGAGGTGTTAAGATATTGGAAAAGCATGTGAGAAGTTCTTGAAAATCCTCCCTACTATCCTTGCAACTTTTCCGTAAATCTAACACAGTTTTAAAATATTAATTTTATTAATAAATAAATTATTAGTTAAGTGCAAAATTCTAGAAACTTTGAACTCCAAGGTTCAATCCATGACAATTACATTTACATACCTTGGATAAGAATATAGCATTGCTGCCTCACATTATTCTTCCATTAAATCAGAATAGTGAAAAACAATTTCATGGAATAATTGAATTAAATGAAATAATGAATACAAAATACCTGACATTGTGCTTAGGATAAAAATGAATATTTTTCTTTGTAGTCCAAGCCCACACAGATTCACTTCCCACTACAATTGTGCTATTTCCACCCCTCATCCTCTCTGTAGCGTTTTGGCAACAGCGATCGTCATGTTGACTGAGAGTAAGCTTTCATCATGGCAAGTAATTTCACGACCATCACCTTCTATAAACCTGCCCTGACTCTCAATAATTTAAATCATAAATACCCATCTTGTGGACAAAACACCAGGCTCTCTATACTATGGCTACTGCAAAACTGGTCAGGATGCTCATCCCCTTTTCACATCCTACCCCTTCATTGTTCATCAGATAGCAAGAACTAATTTTAAAACCTCACCACACCATATGGTTATATTGATTGGATTGTTTCCCTCATGTTTCTTCTTGGTGTGCTTCTACATCTTTCTCCTCTTGAAGTTACCCCAATCTCTACTTTCAGTGTCAGTGCAGTCATCTCACTTGTGAAGCCTTCACTTGTCTCCACAGAATGAGCATAAACTTTTAGATCCACTTCACCAGGATGTCAGTGCCATCTCAGGGTATTTCATGTAGTCACTACTATTTTTGCTTGCACATAATCTCTATAAGATGTGGAAGAATATTTTACTCATCTCTTTATTCACAAATTATTATTTAGTAACTTCCATGATGTGTTTGATGACTAAATGGTTGTTGAGTGACTAAAATTAAAAAATGAATGAGGGATTGCAGAAAGGTCACATCTGAGTAAAATTCCATCATACTCAGGAATACAAACTCCAAAGTAGGGCCCACTGATATGGCACTGAACTCCAGAGCCAGCTGCCATGACCATAGAACCTGTGGGTCTCTGCAGCCTTCAGGAGAACTAGTACCTGGGCTTCTATCTACTTTGGCTGTCTCTGGGACCCTGTTGAGGCATGCATAAGCACGACCCTTCTGATGACCCCCTGACTCCTTTTTGGAAACTCATAGCCATATAAACTCATTTCTCCTCTCCATTTCCCCTTTTTATTCAAGGTCAAAAAACAGTTTTTAACAACTGTTATTACGTTATTACATGAAGGTTGAGATATTCTGCTGGTCTGAGTTGACCCTTTTATTCAAAGTCTTCTTCTAGTTACATCATCAGCTGGTGCTTGGTAGTAATCCCTCAGCACCAGGGAAGCTCATCCCTGGGAGTCATGTCCCATGCTGCGGGAAAGTAATGCATTTTCATGCTGAGTTTGGCTTAGAGAGTGGCCACATTTGACCAACATGGAGGATCTCAGGAGGTAACTCTTAGGCAAACTGCACCTCTAGGCCTAGTTCATATTTTAGGCACACAGGCTCATAAGCATAGTCATCAGTATAAAGGGCTCATTGTTGGACCATCCTTATTAGTCTTTGTCATTGCATTTGGGGATTGATGCTGTTCCATTGGGGAATGTGATAGAGCTCCCTAGTTTAGGAACTCAACATTCCCTTATTTGAAGTTTTTAATTGTAACCACTATGAAAATATCCAAACATTTTTATGTACCCTATATACATGCCTGGAGAACTCCCTCCCAACCATGTGGCTCCCATCAATAACATCCCACACAGTGTTCCTCCCCTGCCAGAGTTGAACCTCTCTGTTCACACTGAGACTATTTTAATACTTACTCTTTGAAATCTAAATGTGATTTTGAAAATAATTGATTCTTCCTTCCAATGTACAATATATAGTCAAGATAACCTGCTGGATGTTGATTAAATTTGGAATATTAAAATTTTGTTCGACACACACACAAAAAAAAACTTCTTAAAAAATGAAGCCTAATATATTGTAAAGTTCCACAAATAATAAAGTGGAAGATAGTGATGGATTTAAAGGTTATATATAGAATACATAGTAATTTAGAAAAACTAAATAAAGTAAAAATAAATTGGGGTATCAAAAAATGAAAATGCTTCATTTTTGATGTTTTGTCTTTCATTAATGCAATAGGTGTTGCCCCGTATGTAGAGTGGCAAGGCAATTTCATTTCTTCCTCAGTGTCTACATCCTTTCTTTTTTTCTAATTATTTGTTTCGTCTTCACAAAATGTTTAGATCACAGTAATTCACATATATAATACAGGGTATTCCCACATATCCAATATCAAACATTTTGTCCCTTCCCTAGCAATGATATTTTTACATGTTCATATTGTGTTTGCTGCACTTGATGTACAGATATTGAAACATAAATTTCAACCAAGGTTCCATGTTAGCTTACATTATGATCTATATTTTAGACTATACACTTTTCTAAATTTTTAGTTATCTTATGTTTTACATTATTGTTTACATTTTAACCTATAGACTTTTATACAATTTTGGTGTAATTTAACATGTCCTATATCCATCATTGCATGATCTTGCGGAACACTTCCATTTCCCTACAGTTACCCTGATTCCATGTATTCAATACCCCTCTCCCCCTCCCCAGAGCACCCACTGTGACAATCAGTCTTCATTACTTGAAGGACCATATTCAGAGATACTTGCAACAGTGTTGATGGTTTGACATACTCGACTGTCCTAACCCATTTAGAGCCACCAGTATTCTTGAGAGACACATTTCCCTGTTTGAGATCATCAGTCCTCAGGATGTGGGTATAACTTCACACTAATTGTATGGATCTCCACCGAGTGATATAACCCACTATGACAAAATGAGCATTCACACGCTACCTGGAAGCCTGACCTGTGTAAGATGTCCCTGCTTAAGCATCTTAAACAGGTAAACTTTCTTATTATATTTTCTAAAATGTTTTCTCAACATTACAGTTTCAACCACATACCTGACAATCTACTATGTCCAAATATTTCCCCACCCTCCCCCAATTTCTAGGGCCATCTGACCCTTCCTCCCATCCCTCACCCCCTCAAGCCATCAAAGCTCCACCCAAGGCATCCCTATGCCCCCATTTTATCCCTTCCCTCTACAAATACTTACATACAGCTTATCATAGATTTCACCCATGTAGGTGTTAGTTCTCTTCCAAACTATCTTTAAGCCTATCAACCAGTCTGTAGCTCTCTGAGACAACTTATCATGTAATATTCGTGCTTCAATGCCTGGGTTGCTTCACTCAACGTAAGGTTCTCAAGATTCATCCATGTTATCACATGTGTTTCTACTGTATTCCATCTTTTAGCTGAGTAGTAGTCCATTGTATGTATATGCCACATTTTATTTATCCATTCATCTATTGATGGGCATTTGCATTGATTCCAACTTTTGGCATTAGTAAATAATGCTGCTATGAACATTGGTGTGCATATATCAGTTTGTATCCTTGTTTTCAGTTCTACTGGGTAAATACCCACCTGTGGAATTGCTGGGCCATATGGCAAATCCATAGCTAGTTTTTTTGACAAACCAACAAACTGTTCTCCAGAATGGCTGTATACTTCTGCATTTCCACCAGCATGAGTGAGTGTTCCCAGTCCTCCACATCCTCTCCAGTACTTGTAGTCTTCTGTGTTTTTGATAGCTGCCAGTCTCATGGGAGTAAGATGGTATCTCATTGTACTTTTGATTTGCATTTCCCTAATATCTAGTGATTTTGAGCATTTTTCATGTGCTTTTTAGCCATTTGTATTTCTTATTTGGAGAAGTTTCTATTTAAGTCTTGCCACTTTTTAAAATGGGTGGGTTGTCTTTTTATTGTTGAGATATAGGAATTCTTTATATTTGAAGGATATTTGTCTCTATCAGATATATGGTGACCAAATATTTTTACCCATTGGGTAGGCTCTCTTTTCATTTTCTTGACAAAGCCCTTTGAGGTGCAAAAGGCTTTAATTTTGAAGAAGTCTCATGTATCTATTTGTTCTTCTACTCGTGCTTTTGGTGTGAAGTACATGAAGCCATTTCCTATTACAAGGTCCTGTAGGTGTTTCCCTACATTGCGTTCTAAGGTCCTTATGGTCTTGGCTCTTATATTCAGGTCTTTGATCCATCTTGAGTTGATTTTTTAAATAAGGTGTGAGTTGGCAATCCTCTTTCAGTGAGTTTGGTAGTCCTATGAATATCATATGAATGTATCTATGAGGAGCTATATCAGAATTTTCAAATTGGTTCCATTGGTCAGTGTGTCTCTCCTTGTGTCAGTACCATGTTGTTTTCACTACTGTACTATGTTTTGAAATAAGGTAGTGTAATTCCTCCAATTTTCTTTTTTCTTTTTCAATATGTCTTTGGCTATTTGGGGCCTCTTTCCTTTCCAAATAAATTTCTTAGCGAGTTTTTATAGTTCATTAAAGAATGTTGTGTTGATTTTCATTGGGATTGCATTGAATGTGTAGATCAGTTTTGGTAGGATAGACATCTTAATAATATTTAGCCTTCTTATCCATGAACAGGGAGTATTCTTCCATTTATTTAAGTCTTCTTTGATTTCCTTGAACAGTGTTGTGTAGTTTTCTGTGTATAAATTTTTTACATCTTTAGTTAAATTTATTTCTAGGTATTTGATTTTTCAATTTACTATTGTAAATGGTATTTTTTCTTGATTTCCTCCTCAGGGTTTTCATTAGTGTTGTACAGACATGCTACTGATTTTTGCGCATTGATCTCATAAGCTGTGACATTACTGAACTCATTTATAAATTCCAGAAGCTTTGTTGTAGATTTCTCAGGGTTTTTTATGTATAGGGTCATATCATCTGCAAATAGTGGAATTTTCACTTCTTCCTTTCCAATTTGAATGCCTTTTATGTCTGGTTCTTGCCTCAATGCTCAGGCAAGTACTTCTAACGCAATATTAAATAGAAGGGGTAATAATGGGCATCCTTGTCTTGTTCCTGATCTTAAAGGGAAAGATTTTCAGATTTCAAAATTGTAAATGATGTTAACTGGGGGTTTTCCATATATATCTTTTATCATGTTCAGAAAGTTTCCCTCTACCCCAATCTTTTGCAGAGTTTTTATTAAGAAATAGTGCTGTATTTTGTCAAATGCTTTTTCTGCATCTATAGATATGATCATGTGATTTTTTTACTTCAATCTGTTTATGTGGTGTTTACATTAATGTATTTTCTTATGTTGAACCATCCTTGCACACGAGGAATGAATTCCTCCTGGTCATCATGTATAATTCGTTTAATGTGCTGCTGAATATGATTAGTAAGTATTTTGTTGAGGATTTCCACATCTATGTTCATTAGAGAGATTGGTCTGTAATTTTCCTTTCCTGTGGTGTCTTTGTTCAGCTTTGATATTAGGGCAATATTGGCATCATAGTGTAAGTTAGGCAATGTTCTTCTGTTTCAATTTTTTGGAAGGGTTTCAGCAAGACTGGTGTTAGTTCTTTATGGAAAGTTTGGTAGAATTCACTTCTGAAGCCATCTGGCCCAGAACTCTTCTTAGTTGGGAGGCTTTTGATGACTGATTCTATATCTTTACTTGTGGTTGATTTGTTGAGATTGTCAGTTTCCTCTTTCAGTAATGAAGGTTGCTTATGTGTTTCCAGGAATTTGTCCATTTTCTCTGAATTTTCATTTTTGTTGGAATATAGTTTTTCAAAGTATCCTCTTCTGATAGTCTTTTTTCTGTGGTGTCAGTGGTGATATCCCCTTTCTCATTTTTTTTCTGTATTTGCATCTTCTCTTTTTTTTTTTCTTGTTAGTCTAGCTAAGGGTTTGTCAATTTTATAGATCTTGTCAAAGAACTGGCTCTTGGTTTTGTTTATTTTTTCAAGTGCTTTCTTATTTTTTCATTTAGTTCTGCTCTGATCTTTGTTATTTCTTTCCTTTTCCTTTGGGTTTAGGTTGTCATTGTTTTTTTACTAAATCCTCCAACTGTGAAGTTAGTTCTTCAATTTTAACTTTTCTTTTATCACGTGTGAATTTATGGCTATAAATTGCCCTCTCAGTACCACTTTTGCTGCATCCCATAAGTTTTGATATGTGCATTATCATTTTCATTTGTTTCATGGTAGTTACTGATTTCTTTTGAGAGTTCCTCCGTGATCCACTGTTTTTCTAAGAGTGTGTTATTTAACTTTCATATCTTGTTGCCAAATCCGGGTCTCTGACATTTGCAGATTTCCAGCTTCATTCCACTGTAGTCAGAGAAATTATTTTGTATGATTTCGAACTTTCTGAATTCATTGAGACTTTCTCAGCACTATCCTGTTGTCTATCTTGGAGAATGATCCATGTGCACTTGAGAAGAATGTGTATCCTGCTTTATTTGGGTGTAATGTTCTGTATATGTCTATTAGGTCCAGTTCCTCTAATATATTGTTCAAAGTCTTTTCTTCTTTATTGATTTTCTTTTGAGATGTTCTGTCCAAAGGTGATAGTGGTGTTTTAAAGTTCCCCACTATAACTGTAGAGGCATCAATTCCTTCCCTTAGTTTCTCCAGTGTTTGTCTTACATATATGTAGGCACCCTTGTTAGGAGTGTAATGTTTTTTGTTTGTTTTTGTTTTTGTTTTTAAAGATGTATTTATTTATTTCTCTCCCCTTCCCCCCACAGCAGTTGTCTGTTCTCTGTCTTTTTGCTGCATCTTCTTTGTCCACTTCTGTTGTCAGTGGCACTGGAATCTGTGTTTCTTTTTGTTGCATCATCTTGCTGTGTCAGCTCTCTGTGTGTGCAGTGCCATTCCTGAGTAGGCTGCACTTTCTTTCACACTGAGCAGCTCTCCTTACAGGGTGCACTCCTTATGCTTGGGGCTCCCCTACACGGGGACACCCCTGAGTGGCACAACAATCCTTGTGCGCATCAACACTGTGCATGGGCCAGCTCCACATGGGTCAAGGAGGCCCCAAGCAGGCCCAGGGTTTGAACCGTGGACCTCCCGTGTGGTAGACAGATGCCCTAATCACTGGGCCAAGTCTGCTTCCCAGGAGCATAAATGTTTATACCTGTTCTTTCCTTTTTGAATGATTATCCCTTTAATATGTAGTGTCCATATTTGTCTCTCACAATTATTTTGCATTTAAAGTCTATTTTGTCTGATGTTAACATAGTTACTCCTGCATTTTTGGTTATTATTTGCCTGTAAGATGTTTTCTAGACATTCACTTTCAACCGCCTTGAATCCCTAGGTCTAAGATGTTTTTCATGTAGACAACATATAGATGGATCATACTTTTTTATCCAATCTTCCAGTCTGAGTCCCTTGACAGGTGAGTTTAACCCATTGACATTCAGTGTTATCACTTTCAAGGAATTATTTATATTAGCCATATTTTCTTTGGATTTGTGTTTGTTATATTTTGTTTGGTTTTTAACTTTTTTTGTCTTTTTATTGTTCTTACACTCTCCTCCAACTCTGTCTCTCCTGTTCTTTCCTCCTATAGACCTTCCTTTAGTATTTCTTGAAGGGCAGGATTCTTGTTGGTATAATCTATTAATTTCTGTTTATCTGTGAATATTTGAACTCTCTATGATATTGAATGTCAGTTTAGGTGGACAGAGTATTCTTTTTTGGAAATTCTTTTCTTTTAGTACTTTGACTATATCATACCACTGCCTTCTTGCCTCCTTGGTTTGAGATGAGAAATCAGCACTTAATTTTATGAAACCTCCTTTGTATGTGATGTTTCTCTTTTCTCCTGCTGCTTTTAGTATTTTCTCTTTGTCTTGAGCATTGGATAATTTGACAAGTATATGTCTTTGGGTAGGCCTGTTGGGATTTATGCTATTTAGGGTGCATTTTGCTTCCTGGATGTGGACATTCATCTCCCTCAATAGGTTTGGGAGGTTTTCACCCATTATTTCCTCCAAAATCCCTTCTGTTCCCTTTCCCTTCTCTTCTTATTCTGGGATGCCTATAATGCATATGTTTTCACATTTTGCATTGTCATTCAGGTCCCAAAGTCCCTGTTGAATTTTTTCTCTCTTTTTATCTATCAATTCTACTGTCTGTTTGATTTAGGATGTACTGTCTTCCATAATGGAACATCACTAGTTCTTTTCTCTCCCTCTTCAAATCTGCTGTTACTTGCTGAGAGTATTTTTGATTTCTTGGATTGTGCTGTTACTCCCCATCATATCCATTGTCTTTTTTTTGCATGATTGCAATTTCTTCTGTATGCTCTCCAAGTGTTTTCTTCATAGTCTTATCTCTTCCTTCACCTCATTAAATTGGCCCCTAATAAATGTTTTTTTGATTTTGTAATACTACATTAAAAAATATATATATATGAGGTCCCTTTGAACCCTACCACCCCCACCCCACCTCTCCCCCCCCCCAGCAACACTCCTTCCCATCATCATGACATATCCATTGCATTTGGCAAGTACATCTTTGGGCACCTCTGCACGTCCTGGTCAATGGTCCACATCATGGCCCATACTCTCCCCCATTCCATCCAGTGGGCCCTGTGAGGATTTACAATGTCCAGTGATTGCCCCTGAAGCACCATCCAGAGCAGCTCCATGTCCCAAAGACGCCTCCACCTCTCATCTCTTCCTGCCTTTCCCCATACCCATCAGCCATCATGTCCACTTTTCTCAATCCAATGCCACCTTTTCTATGTGGACATTGGATTGGTTGTGTCCATTGCACCTCTATGTCAAGAGGAGGCTCAGATTCCACATGGATGCTGGATGCAATCCTCCCACTTTCAGTTGTAACAACTCTAGGCTCCATGGTGTGGTGGTTGTCCTTCTTCAACTCCATCTTAGCTGAGTGTTTGATGTTCTGCTCTTCTTCCTACTTTTTAGTTTGTTCATTTGTTTGGGTCATGTTTTCCTGATAATTGGTTTGGTTTGTAGTTTTTTGTTGCTGTCTGGTCATCATTTCATCTTGTTAGGTTGATTAGCTTCTTTGTCTAGTGTCAGGGTTTAATTAGTTGGTGCTTTTCATGTGTGTTAAGTCTTCTCTTTGGCATTTTGTTCTTCTTATTCTATTTCTGTCCTGTTGGCTAAGTTAACTAAAGGAAAATATTAGGGTAAGTGAAAGCAAAAAGAGTAAGAAAAGAAAAAAGTATAATAGTAGTATTGTTAGTAAATATTAGCAGAACCATGTGAAATCTAGAAGAATGGGTATTAGACTCATATAAGCTGTGTAGAGTTATAACAGTAAGAAAAATGGAGTATCTATAATGAGATAGTAAACTGAATATGGTGAGGAATATAGTATGAATTAAAAGACCATTGTGGTCAGGAAAGTGGGAAGAGAAAGGAAAGGACAATAATATAGAGAGTGAATAAAAGACAGAAAAGAGTACAAAGGTATTAGAAATAAAAATTGGGAGCTAAATTAAGAGCAGTGGAACGTAAGAGAAACACTAAATGATGGAAGATAGAAAGATGTAGAGGAAAGGGGTTTGTAATGGTAGCCAAAATCAGTACACACAGAAAAGTGGAAATAGAGGATGAGGAAACACAGCAAATGTGAATCACTCCCTGCCACACCTAATATAAAAAATATAAAAAAGAAGAGAAAGGGAAAAAATGGGGGAAAGTGGGGGTGGAAATTCAAGCAAGAAAAGGGGGATGAAGAGGAAGAGGATGAGGAGGAGGAGAAGGAGGAGGGGGAGGAGGAAAGGGCTGTGGGGTTATAAAGAGGAAGGAAAAACAAAAAAATAAACCAATAAAAAAGACCAACGTTTCAAGCAAGGAATCCTCTTTGTATTTAAATAAAATGCTTAGGAGTCTGACCTTCCCCCTTTCTCCCTTCTCTCTCTGCCAGGGCAGCAGGAAAGCTGTGTGAGGTGTCCAGTAGGAGCATCAAGTGGGTTCTTGGTGAACCAAATCACCAGAGAAAACAATGTCTCTTAATTTCCAAAGAGAGCATGCCCACACATCACCAGAAACACCAAATATGCTAATGGAAGTTTTCAAAACACATCTTACAGTCCATCTCCCTTAGGTGTACTACAAGAGGACTAGTTGATTTTTTTTTTAAGATTTATTTATTTATTTATTTCTCTCCCCTTCCCCCCCACCCCAGTTTTCTGTGTCTATTTGCTGTGTCTTCTTTGTCCTGCTTCTGTTGTTGTCAGTGGCACGGGAATCTGTGTTTCTTTTTGTTGCATCATCTTGTTGTGTCAGCTCTCCATGTGTGCGGCACCAATCCTGGGCAGACTGCACTTTCTTTCGTGCTGGGTGGCTCTCCTTACAGGGCGCACTCTTTGCACATGGGGCTCCCCTACATTGGGGACCCTCCTGAGTAGCAGGGTACTCTTTGCGTGCATCAGCACTGCACATGGGCCAGCTCCACACAGGTCAAGGAGGCCCGGGGGTTTGAACTGCAGACCTCCCATGTGGTAGGCAGGCACTATAACAACTGGGCCAAGTCTGCTGCCTAGTTGATTTTCTGACTCCACCTTCTCCCAGACCAAGTTTCCGATCCCAGCACTTTTAGGTATATTGGGCTTTCTCAGCAGATTTGCCTTTCCTTTCTTCCCCAGTTTTCCCCAAGCCAGCTGGAATGCTCATCAGCTCAAAAAAAAAGGGGGGGGGTGAGTGGCAGGACCTGAAAATTGAACCCCCATCTCATTTGGCCCCTCTGCACCTCCCACCAAAACCCTCCAACTCACAGAGTCACTCCAAAACTGAATGGCTAGTGTATTCCCTTACCGCAGGGAGCACTGGATTTGGGAGAACGCTGGATTTGGGAGTGGGAAGTCTGGGATATTGTCGGCTTGGGGCCTGTGGGTCGGTGGAATGTGGGCTGTGGTGGCTTAGGGGTCATGGACCTGGGGAGCATTCTTCTGGGGAACACAGGGCTTGGGAATGTCGCCACACTACTAACAGTCCAGGAATGCCCTAGGGGGAAGAGTCCCACCTCTCCACAACTTCTGACCTCAGGGTTAGAAACCCACAATTCTACCCTTAGCAAGCACGACTTCTGTTCCAGTCTCTCCAAATCAACGTCCAAACACTTCCTGCCTTGCAAGTCCCCAAAACAGCCCACTGCAGCAAAGATTCCAACTCTACTCAGCCAGCCTTTTGCAGGAACAATTATGAAGTACATTCACTCAGGTGCCATCTTGTCCCACCCATCAGCTATCATCTTTTAATATCTCCATTTGTTCATCCCAGCTTGTCCTTAAAGAGAAAGTACGTCTGCCTCATTATCTAAAAAAGATGAAGAAATGCACTTGCTAGCTGTTCTTTAATCCTCCCCTGGTTAGCCATGTATATCACTTTGGCTGCTTATATCCTCCCGACAGTGAACTCGAACACTTGGTCTTGCTGGATTTAGGCAGGATCAGGTCTCAAACCTAATGCCAGGTTGCCTAAGTTTGTTTTTTTTCCTTACTTTTTATCTCTGGGTGGGTAACAAAAGGAAGCATTTCTACCAACTACAAGGCACAAGGTAGAAAGTACAGTTAAGAGAATGCAGCACATATGCAGAGTATGTTGGAAAACCCAGTAACCCCCAAGCTCACTGACTCCAGGAACTCAGACTGCGTGAAAGCAGCTTCAATTGAGTCTCTACAGACCCTTCACACACCTTCCATCCTGTGCAAGACACCTGGTCATTCTGGGGGAGGTGTGAAGATAAGTCAGCCTGGTTGTTGTCCACAGCCACCCTGCTAAGGCCAGTAAGGCAATCCTTAGTATTGTCTTAAAGTTCTTAAGAATTCCAGGGGTGCCATGCTAAAAGAACTTGGCTCATTACTGCTGGAAATCCTGGTGTGCCTGTGCTCCAAATCACTTTACAGGATGGGAAGGACAGAAAACCTCCCAGTATGGGCTCAGGGCTCCTGCTCACACACCACCACTGGCCAGTACAAGCCCCCCACACCTGAGCTTCCTCCCACTGCAGCCTTCAAGCTTGTCCGCTTCTGGTGAGGACACAGGTTGCCCTGGTCCACTGTGGCCTTCACTTCTGTGGAAAGCATCACCTCCAGTATGGCTTCTACACTCCTAGGTTAACAAGAAGCCCAAACCATGGCCAGTGATAAAGTTTTCAGTGTTTGGTACTGTGAAAACTGGATAGCTCTTTGGGTTAAAAATAAACTTGTATTTTCCCACTTCATTGCAGACAAAAGAAAATTCTGGATGGATTTTAAAAGGTAAGTGAAAAAACAGTTCTAAGGGCCTTTTTATCATCAAAGCAATGGGGAGAAATCAAAAAGAAAATATCAAACACTTTGACTATATGCATTAGTCAACAAAAGTGGTACTGATGCAAAGTACAAGAAATCTGTTGGCATTGACAAAGGGGGTTTATTTTGGGTAGAAGCTTACAGTCGCAAGACCATAAAGAGTAAGTTATTTTCCTCACCAAAGTCTGTTACCACATGTTGGAGCAAGATGGTTGCTGGTCTCTGTGAGGATTCAGCCTTCTTCTTCAGACTCCATGGTCCCAGCTTCTTCTGGTCTCAGCTGTAGGCTGGCATAAGGCTTGTCTCTCTGTCTGGGGCTTGTTTCTTTATGGGCTTGGCTGCTCTGGTGTCACCACAAGGTCAACTGTAGACCATCAGGTTCTCTTTCTTCCCAGGCCTCTGCCATGTCTATGGAGCCATCTCTGTTCCTCTGTGTTCTTCTCCTGTGTGTTTACTTCCCGGGGATCCAGCATCAAAACTCCAACTACTTCCTTTGCCATGTCTTTTTCTCAGTGAGTCCATGCCCACCAAGGGGGTGAAGACTCAATGTCCTACTGACATGGGCCATTTCAACCCCTGATCATAATTTAATAAAGTAAAAGTGAAACCTCTGAAGTTAATACAATCTATTATGCCCATAGGAAGAGACCAGTTTACAAACATAATCCAATATCTATGTTTGGAATTCATAAACAGTATCAAATGGCTACACTATATAAAAATTAAAGATATTTGAATTAACCAAATAAAATCCAATATTTTAAGAAATGTAATACACCATGGAGAGATCACATTATCTTTAACATACATAACGTAGGATGTTGATTGGCCGAGAGTCACCTCTAGCTGGCAGTGTTATGTCCTCTTGAAGGAAACTTTGTAGGTAAACCCCCAGACCAGAAGACCCTTCAGGAACCCAAGGAAGTCCAAGCATCCCACCCACTCTTCTGGCATGATACAAGGTCAATTCGGAACTTGGTCTCCTGTCAGGGAAAGTTCTGGAATCCAGACCCTCCCCTCTGAGGTTCAGAGTTACTGCCCAGCCCACTTGAGGCCAGCTGGAAAGAAAAAAAGATAACATGGTCCCCATCACTCATATCACCTCCATATGCCCAGTAAATTAAGGACTTTGAAGGAAGCTGGGCTCCTGGTCATTCTGTGGCTTAAGTCCTTCCTGGCCAGCCCACCAGTGGAACACATGTGTGGCTGGAGAAGAGCCACAGGGTCCAACACATAGACCAGGCCTCCAGACACGTGGTGGAGAGGTGGGAGGCACCTTCCTCTCTCATACCTGAAAGCCAGGTGCTAAAGGGGACAGGGCAGCAGGTCAGCCAGCAGGGGGCAGCGCTAACAGCAGGGGAACAAGGAAACAGAAGATCCTCATGGAAAAGGCTGGGCTTGTGCTTCCTCTGACCCTTCTGAGCTGAGTTAACCCCAAGGGTCTTATTCTGAGAGAAAGATCCTACAGGGGAAGGATGGACTCAAGAACAGAACATGCAATCATCCTACACTGAATGTAAGAGTTAAGGGCACTTTATTTTGTTCCCTAAGCTGGAGATAACCAGCATAATAGAGTATGCTATGCAACATTATTGAAAAATGCCCATTTCTTTTCCTAATCAGTTCTAAATCTCTCTTTAAAGTAAGAAAGATGAGTAAACAGCAATGCCTGTCCCCCAAGCCCTGGATTAGTTACCAGGAGCCTATCATAGTTCTGAATAACTTTCCTTAGCAATGCTGGTGGATGTTATCAGAATCTTAGCTCTTCCTCGTGGGGATTTCGCATATTCAGAACTTTTGAAGAACAAAATGAAATTTTCTATCACAGAAAAATAAAGAAAAAAATATTCATCACCAGCCAGCCTCAGTTAGTAACATAACTATCCATTTCCAACAACTAATCAAACTGAAAAATCTGCTTTTCCTTGATTCGTTTCACCAATTTTTCTTCTTTCCTCTTTTTTTCTTTCACTACTTTATGGATTGAAGCAGAATATCATTAATAAAACCGACCCAGATTTACATGCTACTACAAAACAGAGCTTCTGGGTTTATTGGTATTTCATTATTACCATTTCTCAAGGGATTTCTTGTTTCACACAGGATGTTGCTTTTAAAACACAAAGCAAAAGGAACCCCACTTACTTTTCTCTCTTGCTATCCATTTGGCCCTTTGTGTTTTGAGTATTGTTGAAATTGAGTGTTTCCTGATACTGGTTTGGCCCTTGCTGTCTACCATCAGTTTTCCCACAGAAAATAGCTGAGGTGTGAACAAAGTGCAGGGTGACACAGAAGGAGGGTTGCTGAGGTCGTTGGTGCTGGGGGTAGGAAACAGACGTAACAGCGGAGGAGACCTTGCTACTGCAGGTAGATAGAGCTGCTGGCTGAAAGGGCACTTGGTAGGAGAAGCAAGGGCTTTCTAACAGTGGGAAGTGGAGCCAGAGACACAACCCCAGAGTGTTCTTCAGGATCAGCTGAGTGGTAGATGGCACCAATAGCCAATTCTCCTCCACTCCTGGTCACCCACAGGAGTAACCATCCCTGCTCCTCTGCTAGGTGCTTGCATGTGACCAAGGAGCCATGCGCAACTCTTCAGGCAGAAGCACGTAAGCACCCATGGCCAGGAGCTCCAGAGACTTCACACTGAAAGGACAACAGCCTGAGTGGTGGCCCTCCCTCCACCTGGGTTCCTGAGACTGGACTGAGCAGAGCCTCCCTGCCACACACACACACACACACACACCCCTTGGCATGGGAAGTCTATCTTTACTTTTAGCCGCTGTCTCAGTTTGCCAGGGCTAGTCTGACAGTGCCCCAGAACTGCTTATTTAAGCCCCCAGGTTGAAGGTTCTATCATGTGCCTCTCTGACAGTGATCAGATCAGGAAGGAAAGGCTTGGCCCAGTGGACCCAGTCCTTAGCAAAAGGGCACTGACCATCACTAGCCAAAGCCAATTAGTCTATGGGGTGCAGCAGTGCTCCAAAATGTATTCACCAAATACAATGAATGTGCCACACTAATGAAAGAGGTTGTTGATGTGGGAGGAGTGGAGTGAGGCGGTTGGGGGTATAAGGGAACCTCTTATATTTTTTGAATGTAACATTTTTTGTGATCTATGTATCTTCAAAAAATACAACTAAAAAATTGATAGGGGTGGGGGTAGGGAGTGGGGTATATGGGAACCTCTTATGTTTTTTAATGTAACGATTTGTGTGATCTATTAACTTTGAAAAAAGATAATTAAAAAATAAAAAAATAAAAATAAACCAGTAATTAGAGGTCCACCGACCCAGGGCTTACTGTGAGCCACTGTATGCACACTAAGCACATTCATTCTCTTAAGTGGTCCATGAGGTCAGTTCTGTTTGATCTGTTCTAGAATGGCAAAGTGAGACAGAGAGGCTGTGACTTGTGAAGGCTCCACAGCTAGTCACCATAGAGCTGATACTTCCACTCAGGACTCCTCACCCAGGGCTGCTAACCAACACACTGACTACTGTTAACTGTGCTCCAAGGAAATTGATTTAGGAATTAATTTGATCAGCTTTAGTACAGAGTTTGATCAGCTGTAGTACAGAATTCACCCTTTTTATGACAAATGATCCCAAGGTCAGAGAAACCGCTCCTGAAGCCCTGGAGCTGATCAGACACCAGTGCCCATAATCCCAATACCATGGTGTGAACAATGGTTCAAATAGACTTTGAAATGCCTTTTGCTGTTCTTGTTGCTTTTAAGGCTCTTTTCTTTAGATTTTGATTAATATTTATATTGGTTGCATCATTTCCTTTTGGCATGCACAAAGCCCCAGGACTTGAATTTGCCTGTAACCTCAGCTAACTAAAACTGCCCTGAAATGCTTTAAACACATAAAATCCCATTTGAATGCATGCATTCTAAAGACAGTTACCAGACATTGTATGTCCTCCCATGGCCCAGTGGGTGGACTGTGGGAGAGTGTGGGCTATAATGTGGACCATTGACCATGAGCTGCAGCGGTGCTCAGAGATGTATTCACCAAATGCAATGAATGTCTCATGATGATGGAGGAGATTGTTGCTATGGGGGGAGGAGAGGGGTGAGGGGAGTGGGGGATATATGGGGACCTATATTTTTTGAATGTAATATTAAAAAAATAAAGACAAAAAAATAAATAAATAAAGACATTTCCCATTTTCCAGGAGGCAATAAGGCATTCAAGCAGCAGTCAGTGACTTTCTTTCTGGAGGGCCAGGGGGGAACTCTTCTGGCCCCGTGGGCTCTGCCGTTATCACTCAACCCCAACATCCTGCACAGGAACGTTAGAGAAATGAATGGGTGTGGGTGTGTTCTAATAAAACTTTATCAAAACAGGCAGGCGGCCAGATTTGGCCTGCAGGCCTTAGTTTGCTGACCCTGTCATATAGAAAAGTGTGCTTATGGCTCATTCCTGATGTCCCACCAAGAGATAGAGCCCTGGTCACTTCTTACCTTGGGGCCCCTCTCTGGCCCTTGTTCAGTTAGCCCTGGAAGGTGGGGCCATTTATCAGACCGCCAAATTCTGGAAGGAGACACTGAGTCTTCAGGCTCACTCTGCCCTTCTCCCTCTTGGGCCTGGCCCGCAGGGGGCAGGGGCTCTGCTCTGCATTTCTACCACATTTAAGCTTCAGAATCCACAAGCCCCACTGTGCAGTCCTCAGCGGTACCTTCCATCAGTGACACCCCATCGAGGAGCCGTCTACAGTCCACCTTATGGAAAGGGACTCCTCAAAGGTACAAACAAAACGGTGTAGTGTGAACTGTCTTTGTTATTCTGAAAATCCAGATGAAATTTATATTCTCTAGATAAAGAAGATTTGAACAACTTCATACACCAAGAGTCTTGGCTTTTTGACTATTATCTCTTGATGGCCATCAACTCACTGGCAGTATTATAGGTACCGTAGACTCAAAATGTAAACCCCACATAGTAGTGAAACTATTTACAGTTGTTCAAAAGCTATTGCTCACAGGAAGAAAACAGTTGAGGTGTGTGTTTACAGAAGGTCAGGAACCCTTCCGTTCCACCCCCCTCCTGTTTTAATGGCCAGCAGAGACAGGTACATTGTCAGACGGCCCCAGAAGTCCCCTTCCTCCATCCAGTTCTTCCACACGCTAGAAGCCAGGCAGAGGGGTACCTCAGATTCAAGAGACATCCCGGGGGGCAGGCTGAGGGCCATGGTTGCTTCAACTGGAAACTACGCTTCTGTGTGTGAAGTGAAGCTCATGAGACTCAAGGGGCCTCCCATCAGTACTCGAGAGAGAGTTGACCTGAACTGGGGACTCACCTGGGCACCACTGATAGTGGGTAGCTAGGAGAAGAGGAAGGAGGCATTTTGTGGGATTATTTTTTTTATTTTTTTTTATTTTTTATTTTTTATTTTCTTATTTTTTTTATATTTTTAAATTATTTATTTATTTTTTTAAATTACATTATGAAAATATGAGGTCCCATTCAACCCCACCGCCCCCAACCCCCACTCCCCCCACAGCAACACTCTCTCCCATCATCATGACACATCCATTGCACCTGGTAAGTTCATCTCTGAGCATCACTGCACCCCATAGTCAGTGGTCCACATCATAGCCCAGACTCTCTCACGTTCCATCCAGTGGGCCCTGGGGGTATCTATAATGTCCCGTAATTGTCTCTGAAGCACTATCCAGGACAACTCCACGTCCCTAATTATTTTATACACCATTAACTTCCTTTCCAAGGGAATCTGTGTTCCACGTTATGGGTTGAGCTGTGTACCCCAAAAAGATACCTTGAAGTCCTAATCCTGGGTACCTGGGAACACGAACTTTTTGCAAAAGCGTTATTGCAAGCAGAATCATTTAAATTGAATGAGGCTGACTGCAGTGGGTGGACCCTTAGTCCAGGATGGCTGGTGTCTTTAGAGGGGGGTGGACACAGACAAAAGTGGGGGGCGGGAGCACCATGGGAAAAGAGACAGAGCAGGCCATAGGGTGACTGAGGAGGCACTGAAAACCCAAGGCTTGCTGGCCAAGGGACAGGCGCCCCAGCGGCCAGGACTGACACACCAGCACGGCCCACGCACTTGCGGCTTCAGCCTGCCGGGCTGAGAGAGCCGTTTCTGGTGTTTTTAGCCACCCAGTTCATGGCACTTGTGACAGCAGCCTGAGAAAAGTTAGGTGTCCCTCTTCTGGCAGTCCCATCCCTCCAGGAGGCCTGAGGGATAGCCCAGGTGCCCAGCTGTCCGCCAGGCTGAGGGTCCCCAATCAAGGCTTTTATCTAATCAGATGCCCTGAGGAACACCCTGGGGACGGACAGAAACAATGTTGAAAAGAAAGGAATGGGTGACCTGGACAACTCTGAACACCCTTCTCTTCCTTCCTTCCGCCCTCTCTTGGGGGCTTCGGCTGCTTAGACCCCGGAGGTCTTCCCACCACGCACACCTTCCCAGAGGGGCCGGGCCAGATGGTGCAGACCTATTCCTGGTTCTCCTTGTCGGTGGGAAGGCGGCCCGAGGGTTCCAGTGGCCCAGGACCGTCCATCAGCCTGGTTGCTTATTCAGGGCCGCGGGAACCACCGCACATACTGCTCAGGGGGCCGCATCCTGCACACTGGATAGCCTCGGGGCTCCCTTTCTAGACTGTCTGCACACCCCCGGATTGCTGCAAGGCCCCTCCAGCCCGGGGGAGGGGTGCCTGTGTGTCTCGCAGTACTAAAAGCTCTGCTCTTTTGGGTCCAGGCGCCCATCTCCCCGACCCTGCCAAGCAGCCCCTGCCCCCACCACCCCCAGGCGCCCCATAGAGTCTTCCTCCCTGGTGAGCACTCCCTCCTTGCCCGCCCCCCACTTGACCTTCCTAGTAGCCCTTTCCCACTATGATGTCCTGCTCCCACCCCCACAGAAGCATACCCCACCCTGCCCGGGTCCCGCCCGCACGCCCTTGCTCGGCCCCCAGATCCCTTCCACGCGGTGCCGCTGGGTGTCCAGTCCCCGCTCCGTGTGGCACAGCCCTGCCCCAGCCCCTCCCTGGAAGGGGAACGCTGCCCCCAGCACCGCCTCACCCCCGCCGCGCGGTTCCGCCCCTCCCGCCTCACCCGGGCCTGGCGGGAGAAGTAGCTGCGCTCCTTGGGGTCCAGGCGCCGCTGCCGCACGTAGCTGAAGGCGGACTGCGCGGAGATGGGCGGCGGCCCTGGCGTACCCCGCAGCGTGGCGGCGGTGATCTCCTCCTCATCCGCCAGGCCGCCCGCGTCCAGCTTCTCCGCCCAGGCCAGGTCGGTCCCACCCGGCCGGGGGCCCCGCCGGAGTCCGCCTCCCTGGCTGCCCGGCGCCCGCGTTCAGCAGTTGCCTGGGAACCGCGGTCTCGCGTCACAAAGCTGGGCGGCGGGCGCAGGGCTGGGGCGCAGGGCCAGGGGCGCAGGGCGGAGGGCGCAGCTGGGCTGGGGATGGGACCGTGCCCTCCCGTCTCCTTGCGGGTCCCTTGCGGGTCCCTGGAGGGCCCACTTGGGACACAAGGAGTCGCGTCTGCTGGACTGGGGGCCTGCGTCAGCTTGCCCTTGCTCTTGCCCTTGTGCTCCCGGAGGGTTCCAAGCGGGCTGTCCGGTAGAAGTGCAGGCCACGCCACCGCGGCATCTGAAACACTCCAGGAGCCGCGGAACAGTAGTGGAAGACTCAGGTGGAATTCACTGCCATGGTATATTAACTCAGTGTGTCCGCAGCAGCATCGTGTCAACGTGCAACGAGTCGGTTTTCAGAGCCTCGTTCACCACGAGGGGCCACCGCTCACGGTACTGGCAGGTGCTGTTGTGCAGCGGCACAAATCGAATCCATTCAAGTGGTATCTGGCAAAACTGAGCTGTTCCGCAGCGCTCTGCTGTTTCTTGAGTCAAATGCTGGTTCAAGAGGCGTGTTCCTGCTGTCGAAAATTCGCTTAACTCTCAAGCCTGGGATGTGTGTGTATCAGTAAAAAGGAAAAGGAGAACTAAACAGGCCTTGGGAATACTTTAACCAGGGCAGCTCTAGGAAGACTGGCTTGAAACATAAATGATAATGAGGGGCAAGACTTGTGAAATCTGGGGAACAGTGGGTCATTCCAGGCAGAGGGAAGAGCATCTGTGGTGGCCCTGAGGCCGAGCCCATTGATGTGCAGGTGGCAGAAAGGGAGGACAAGGGCGGTGCAGCTTTCAGAAGGGGAAGGCAGTAGGGAGTGCAGGTGGTCAGGCAGGCAGGGGAGGGGGCGGTTTCAGGCCCAGACCAACGAGCACCCCTCTCAGGAGGCTTCTTGCCTGTATGTCCTTGATTCAGGCAGAGGTTTCAGAGATTTTTCAGTACCATGTCCTTGATGCTAATTAACAAAAGCAATAACCACACACTTACAGTGGCACCCCTAGAAGTAGAGCACCCTAGAAATATGGTACTCCTAGAAGTACAGCACACCTAGCAGTAGGGAACCCTAGAATTATGGCACCCCTAGAAGTATGACCCAGCAAGCCAGTCTGTGCTCCTCCTACACCACCTTACACATGGACACAACCATTCTAAGGTGCACAGGATGGAGGAATAGAGTATGGATTGGAGTGGACTTACTGATATTTCTATTCATGAACTATTGTGATTAGTAATTGAAGAAAATGTGGCATTGGTGTGGAGAAAGTGGCCATGTTGGCTGCTGGGGGTGGGAGTGGGAGGAAGAAATGTAAATGTGGGGGCATTTTTGGGATTTGGAGTTGTCCTGGGTGTTGCTGCAGGGACAGTTACTGGATATTGTATGTCCTCCCATGGCGCACTGGGTGGACTGTGGGAGAGTGTGGGCTATGGTGTGGACGATTGACCATGAGGTGCAGTACTCAGAGTTGTATTCACCAAATGCAATGAATGTCTCATGATGATGGAAGAGATTGTTGTTATGGGGGTTGGAGTGGGGTGAGGGGAGTGGGGGGTATAGGGTGTGACAGGGAGGGACAAGAGAGCTCACAGAAGGCAGAAGTGATACTGGGCTTGGTCTGGGTAGCAAAGAGGGACTGTGGAAGGGTTTCCGAGGCATTGTATGATCCAGAATAGTGCTCAGGCCCAAAGCCATGAAATGCTCTAAGAACTGTAAGTGAGACCACTTCACAGGTTTCCCAGAGATGTGGGAATCCTTTTGGCCTGGCCCCCAGGTGAGCGGGAATTCACTTGGGTATATGAACACATCCGAATCGATTGCAGCTCTCTCTTGGTCAATCTTTCATTTGCTTCTATTTGTCTCATTCCTTCTCTACAAAGAAGCATAAAATTTAAAAGTGAACTTAGAGCTCTAGAACTCATAGAGTTTCAATAACCTATGCTAAAGCTTAAAAAGCCTTAAAAAGTAAAGATAAAGAGATCTAAAATGTTACAGCATGATGGGGTCATGCGATGGTTTATCACCATCCAGTTGGTGCCGAGTCATTGGATGATGCAAGCCCTGGCCTGCCAGTGTGAGGGCATTCTGTAGGTGGCTTTAGACCATTAGGCAGTTGCAGCTATGGCTGATGACATCCACAAACAAGGGCGACTGCCTTCAGCAAGGAGGGGAGTCCCATCACCCCAGCAGCTGGAGGTCTTAAAGCAACACCAAGGCCCTCAGCAGTGGCAAATCCTTTCTCGCCTTCTCCAGCTTCTCCCAAGGAAGTCATCCCCTGTGCTGTCTCCAATGCATGGCCTGCCCTAGGAAATCTGAACTTGCCTATCCCCAGGGTCACTGAGCCAATTCTACTAACAAATCCCTCCGTATTTACGTATGGACCCATATCCTGTTGGCTGTTTCTTCAGAGAATCCTAATACTGGTAGAAATGCAGACGTTATTAGCTAATATGTCCTGTGATTACTTTGTGGTGGGCCTTTTGCTAAATGTTTTTATGTGTATTAACTCATTTCATCCTTATTTTCTGATTAGCCATTTGGAAATGAGGCCCAAGGTCATACAATTTGCAAGAGAGGTTGAAATCAACCCCACGTGCCTGACTCCTGAAAACAGATTCTCAGTCCTCTGCTGTATCGCTGCTCAGACCAGGTTCAAGTCTCATCTTCACCCGTGGTTCTGTATCCAAGGCAGGCATTGACCATCTGTGAGCTTTGGAGAGGAAACACTGCCCAAGTCCAAGGCCCCTGGAAATCATACAAGCCTGTGTTCAAGTGCTTAGCATAGAGCTCAGCACAGAGCGGGTGAAAAGTAAATGGAAGCTCCTTTCCCTGTCCAAGGCCCCGGAACTAGCCAGAGGTAGAAACCCAGTCTCCAAACTGGGCGGCCCTTTCCACATCTGCCTGCCTTGTCTCACTCTCCCCTCAAGCTTTAACCTGACCGTAATTGGAGAGTGAAGCATCTGTACTTCACTAAATACAATGTAATTCACGCATGATTTACATTTTAGATTTTCCCCCAATCAAACCTGCCCCCTTACAACCCTACCTAAATTTACTTTACTTCATTGTATATTTAAAAAGAGAATACTCCTGAATATATATATACTTAAAGATTTTATTTTAATTTACCCCTCTCCCCGGTTGTTTGCACTTGCTGTCTGCTCATCTTCTTTTTAGGAGGCACTGGGAACAGAACCTGGAGCCTCCCATGTGGGAGGGAGGCACCTAATTACTCAAACCACCTCTGCTCCATTTCATATGTCTCATTGTGTTTCTTCACTGTGTCTCTTACTGCATCATCTTGTTGCATCAGCTAACTGAATCATCTTGTTGCATCAGCTCACCAAGTCAGCTAGTCCTGTCAGCTTGCTATTTGGCTCATCATCTTTACGAGGCACTGGGAACTGAACCTGGGATCTACCACAGTGTGGGTACGAGTCCAGCTGCTTAAGACACATCCACTTCCCTATATTTTATTAAAGGATTATTTCTGTATAATTCTACAATTATAAATGTTATAGTAATCCAAAGTGCAAAGTCATCTGTTTTCCCATTGCTCCTCCTCAACATACATTATATCTGCTAACAAAGTACATCAGGAAATGGGAAAAAAAAATTTCTTATATTTGTAGGAGGAGGAAATGAAGGTCTCTAAAAAGCATACTCTTTTCATTTAGCAGATAACTGTTACAAGATGGCAGATTTAAAAATAGTCATTCATTGTATTCCTTTATTGTACTTGATCGATTCTGTTTGACATAAAATCAAGTATCTATGATACTAATATTAAATTGAACTTTAATTTTAAATCAATCACTGACACTTGGTATTCACGGTATAGGGAAAATAAAGGCTCCTTCCATGTCTCTGTAAGATCTAGACAGATACTTTTCAGATCACCAAATAGTCCATAATTCTGCAAAATGGCTAATTCACAAATAAGGCTCTTTTTATGCTGAGACCCATAAAAACACAACTTCTTTCATGATCTGAGTTCTGAAGTCACTATTCCTTCTTGTCAGCACTGAACCCCGGGGTTTTGAGAAAACAATTTTCTTGATAAAGATTTGACAAATTCAAGCCTTGATTTTAGCATCTCAGCCTCATGAAAATGGATCTGTTACGGGAAGAATAAAAAAAAAAAGGAACTGGCTAGTATAATCCTTCACAATTGAAATTACCATGTTGAACTTGTTTGTCTCTAACAACCTGCCCACAAATACTTGCACACACATAAGAATGGAAGCTCCTCGAGGGCAAAGTCACAGCTATCTTACTTGTGTACTCCCAGAGCCCAGAACAATGCTTAGTACATAATAAGAGCTCAATAAATATTAGTTGCTTAAATAAGAGGGATATTTAAAGGATCAAAGATGATTCCTGTCCTCGAAGACACAATCAATACTAGAAGTATGCAACAAGCCAATGCAGAGTGTGTGAAGAAAATCAACATTCCAGCCCTCAGAGGAGGTCAGGGTTTTAGGTTGTGGGGAAAGAAGAGACCTGAGTGGGGTGTTGCTGAATGGACAGAATTTAGTCATGAGGAGATGCTGTCTGGAGGGAGAGGGGGCACCTAGTCAAAGGAGCAAGGGGAGAGAGAATGGAGTGGGTTAGGTGGGAGGGAAGAGACCACCAGCTTGAAGACAGGTAACAAGGTGCAGCCTCAGGGGATCCCAAAAGTCAGAGCGAGGACTTTCTACTGTATCCCGTGAGTAGGAAAGAAACAAGGTTTCTGATCACAGGCTGGCATGCAGAGGGTTTTCAGAAGATTAGTCTTGGCTGTGCAAGATGAACTGGACAAGAGTAAGCCAGAGAGGAAACCAGGGAGCAGACTAGCACCAATACCTTAGAGAACTTGGGAAATTCATCTACATTCTAGTCACTCATCATCATAATGCCTTATTAAGTAACTTACAAAGGAAACAATAAGGTCTTAGACATTAGGTAGTGACGAAAATACTGGTTTTAGTGAGTCATCCTGTCCATTCTTACACTTACATCAGGGGGAAATTAAAACAGATATTCCAATAATTTAATAACTCTAAAAGCAGAGTTGAGCATATCTTATGAAGAATATAGGCATATTCTGCTTTTGGAAAACTGAAGATCAGAAAATTCTGTATTTCAAGGGAAGGAGACTTGGCCCAGTGGTTAGTGCATCTGTCTACCACATGGGAAGTCCATGGTTCAAACCCCGGGCCTCCTTGACCCGTGTGGACCTGGCCCATGCACAGTGCTGATGCGCGCAAGGAGTGCTGTGCCATGCAGGGGTGTTCCCCGCATAGGGGAGCCCCACGCACAAGGAGTGTGCCCCATAAGGAGAGCAACCAAGCATAAAAGAAAGTGCAGCCTGCCCAGGAATGGTGCTGCACACACGGAGAGCTGACACAACAGGATGACACAACCAAAAGAGACACAGATTCCCATGCCACTGACAACAACAGAAGCAGACAAAGAAGATGCAGCAAATAGACACAGAGAACAGACAACCGGGTTGGGGGTTGGGAGGGGAGAGAAATAAATAAAATAGATAAATCTTAAAAAAAAAAAAATCTGTATTTCAAAACATAAGCCAAAGATTTATAAAAAATATCAAGTACACTAAAAAGCCTAATTAACAAAGTGGGTGCTTCAATTAGAGATATAAGATTCTCAGCCCACTGTCCTAGCAAACTACTTAGGACCCTGGAAAAAGCAAGTATGAATGAGGGATTACTTTGCGGGGTGGAGGGAATGGACCCATACCTGGACAACTTGATAACCAAGTAAATGGAGTTGCCGTTGTTTAATAGCCTCTTTTAGTAGTAAATTTTTGCTGTTAAAACAAACTCTTTTGGGGCCATTAATGCATAGTGTTACTCTGAAGAAAAAATCAAAGAGAAATAAACTTAGTTTTTATAACAATCCAAAATATTGTTTTTTTGGCCAAAGTTTACTCAAAATGTGGCTTTTCCTAATGGCCAATACTCTCACATCAATCATGAATGTGTTACTCTTTAGTCTACTGAAAAAGTACTTGGCTTAATTAATGATGCTGTTTATAAAATATTACAAGGAATTTCCAGAAAACATATCCTGAAATGTAGTTTTAATTTCTGGAATCATCTATTTTTCTCACCTTTTTAAGAAAATGATCCTTTCCTATTCACCTCAACAGGCCTTTTAATATAAAAACTAGAACAATTTCTTTATCTTTTGTGTACATCTTCATCAACTGTAAAAGGTAATACAAATCCTTCTTTATCTAATTTAATTTCAATATCTAGTGAGAGAAGGAAAAAATTCTTCATGTGATACCCTCACAAACACTATCTTCCTTTACTTCTTTGTTCTGTTTTGATTTCTTCCAAACTGTATTTACCAATAGGACAGAAGGCTGCAAAGTAATGACCACAACCAAATGAGGATGTTCACTCACTCAGCTTCAAGAACAAGCCTGTCAGCCTGAAATTAAGGAGGCTTCCTGGGCTAAAGCAAGGAGTAGGTCCTCAAATTAACAGGGGAAGAGTAGGAACCACACACTTTCTCCTTCTCCTTACAAATGGTGGCACACTTTCAATTCAGACAGTGAAGAAAATGTTCTAAGTTCAGCAAAATTAGACAACTAAGCAGCTCAACACATCCCTCTCTTCCATGTCTCCTGACAGCTAATGCAGCCCATGACCGTGGCACCCCCAACTGCAACATGTGACCAAGGGGAGTGGCTGGAGTTCCCTTCCCAGCCCTCTGGTATATTCCATTCCTTCTGTAGAAAGGGCCATGAGAGCAGGAGAGGTGGAACATGTGACCATTTGAAGCCTATCAGAGATGGTTCTCTTTGAGGTGATTTTTAATTGATGAAAGGAAGGACTTCGACTCAAAGTCAGCATAGTTCAGCAGCTATTTCTGGGAGGATTTGTGTGCTTATATCTGTGCTAATGTGGTAGCCACCAGCTATGGGAGGGTTTGGAGCACTTGAAATGTGATATATGATTAGGGAAATGAATTATAAACTTTACTTATGTTTAATGTAAATTTAAGTAGCCATCTGCACTAGTGGCTACTATACTGGACAGTGCAGGCCTAGACTATAAGAGCAGCTCAACAGACATGAGCACTTACTGTGTTAATTCTTCATTTATTCCTTCTTACCGTAAGTGTTTGAGGTCAATATTCTTCTTACTCACATTTTACAGATGAGGAAGCAAACAGAAAAAGGTTAAAAAGGGTAAGTACACTGTGCAAAGACATTCTGCTACTCTGTGGCAAGCTGGATTCAAATACAGTCTATATACTATATTCTACCATCTACACTCTAGAGCCTCTTGTGGGGCAGGGAAGATTCCATTTTGCATTCTGTGGCTACTAAGCTCCACCTGTCTCCCAAAGAGATAACAACCACTAAGGTTCTGTAAATAAATCCCCTGTTACTTACCTACTGTATACCAATAGGTTATTAACATTTTGCAAGCAAAGTAGGATCTTGCTCCTAAAAGGTCGATCAATTCAATTACCAGAGATTTATGAAAGTGAAAATACACAGGGGTCTCCAGGGAATGGTATGGAGTAAAAAATGATTTCATTTGATATTTAGGAAGGAGTTTGGGATCCTAAAAATCATATATTCAAACATGAGAGAAAAATAAGATACAAAACCAGAGAATAAAGTGAAGGTAGTGAGTAACCTATGTATAAAAGTTTGATACAAAATTCCTTTAATGAATGATATTTTTCTTTGACTTAGGACTGATATCTTTCTTAACACAGCAATGAAAAATATTCTTGTTATAGTTAAAGTCTAATAGCTCAACATATTCTTAAAATGTGTTTTAAAAGTAGTCACTGAAAAAAGAACAATAAACATCATGACAATGCTGTCAAATTCAAGAAACATCTCTGAAACTCTCAGAATTGCTTTCCGGAGGACACTCAGTTAAAATTTTTAATCCAAGAAGAAATGATAAAACTGACATCTCAATTCAATAAATAAAGGATTGCAATGGAACAACTAGTGCTGGAAAATTAGTTATCTGTCTAGTAAAGAAGAGTTAAACTCCTACCAAACATCAGACTATGAGCATATCTCCTTTTACTGAGTTTTGCTTTATTGCACTTTGCAGATATTGGTGTTTGTTTGTTTTTTTAAATAAACTGAGGGTTTGTGGCAATCCTAGGTCAAGCAAGTCTATCAGTTCCAGTTTTCCAACAATGTGTGCTTTCTTCATCTGTGTCACATTTTAATTGAGGTATATACATTTAAAAATAAAAATAATGCTTTTGCATATTTAAAAGGCTATAGTACACGTGCACTGGGAAACCAAAACATGCATGTAACTCACTTTATTATGGTGGCCTGAAACTCAACCAGCCAAATGTCTGAGGTATACCTATATAATAAATCACAGGTGGATTAAAGATCCAATGGGGAAAAATTAGTAAATATTTGCACTAACACATATTTGGTGAAATACTCTTATGCATGATGGAAAAGTCAGGAACCATTAAAAGACAGGTAGATTTGGTCACACAAAACTTAAAAACACAAAGCAATAGAAAGATGAATAAGGGAGCAGGAAGGCAATACCTAGGAAATACAAATGGCCAATAAACATTTGACAAAATGCTCAACTTCATTACTGCTCACTCAAATGCAATTTAAATACATGACAAGACACCCTTTTCCACTGAACTGAGTGGCAAAAGCTAACAGGACTAAAAAAACACAGCCACCTTCACTCACTGCTGGGGAGGTGTGACATCTACCATTCAGAGTCACTACTGACATTACACCAGTGGTCCCACTCTAAACATTCTAGTCTGCAGCTTAAAGGAACATGGGCTGCAGTAGAATGACACACAAGGGTGTTTACTACAGCACTGCTGATAGAGACCAAAGTTGGAAAGAACCTGAAAGATCATAAGCTGGGAAACTGGTGAGTAAGTCCCATAAAATACTGCACCACTTTGAGGAAGAACGTATTTGTTTCACACACATTGGCCTTGAGGAAGGTCTATGTATACTGTACATAATGGTAAATTATATGATATATTGGACATAAAGAGAAAAGAAAATTGTTTTATATATTTGTGTATGTTGGGCATAGAAAGCACAGTTACAAATTTGTTATTTCAGGGAAGGGAGGTGTTTGTGGTTAACTAATTTTAGTGTTTATATGCCTTGGCATTGTTAAAAATGTTATAAAAGAAAAGAGTAATGACTTTCTACTTCTTTACCTTTTACCGGAATATGATCCTGAGTCAAGTTTGAAGGACAAAGCAGAAGGTGATGAAGTCTGTTGGGACTATTTCCAATCACACAAAAAAGATGTGCTGTGAAGTTGATGAGAGTGAATCTTTATAGCACAGATACCACCTAAAATAAAGTCTACCAGAGAAAAGTGAAATTTCTGACTTGGTTAAAAAATACACTCCGAAATAATTAGGATTTGTAGAGTTCAGAGATTCAGACTTTTTAATCAAATGGCTATTGTGCGTGCTAAGCCCTTTAAAAACCTTGAAATGAATCAAGGAATATTAAGATTTGTATGCCTGCAACACTTGAAACCATCTAGAAATCTAACACAGCAGGAATTGGTCCTATAGGACAAGACAGAAATGGGGTCAATTTATCAAAGGAAAGGCCAGCTGTTGCACCTAGCTCCAAGGAAATGAAAGTTTTCCCTTTTAATAAAATTATGGAGACAGGTCAAAAGAGAAAAGACTTAGTTTTCAGAAGGGGCACAAGAAACCTGTTTGCCCTCCTTGAAATAATGCCATACACCTTTTGTTTTTACCTTATAGAAAGGATATTCTATGACTGAGAATAAGTAAAGTTGTGTCAGTTGTGCTAGACTCAGTCTGTCCAGATATGATTCTTCACCTGAAATGAAATCATCCCAATCAGTTATGCTTGAATTTTGGTACATGTAATGAAAAAAATCATGAACATACAGCACTAATTCATTCATTCCAGAAATGTGATGTATTTTTAAGTGACACTAGAAAGTGAAGTTGTTAGAATTATGCTCTCATGCTTGTTTAACCAATGACATCTCATTTTGACTTCTATGAACCCAAGCTCCTACCTTCTGCCCCTTTACATGATTCAGGCAGCTACAGCAGAAGACCCCTGCTAATAGGAGCATCTCAATGATCCCCTACAGGAGCATGAATGGCCCATTGGGGTGCTGATGTCATCCACCTATGGGAAGCACATCCACCAGCCCATCAAGCCACTGAACCACCACCATGGCTGTGGCAACCACGTGAGGGCTGACTTCTACAGGAAGAACGACATCCCCAGCATCAATTCTCCTGGCTTTGGGCACTTTTCTCCAGTCTGAGGCTCACCCCAGGCTCCAAAGGCCCAGGGTCTCCTTTTACAGGGGTTGGGGAACCTAGGGCCTTATATCCTGGTTCTGCTGAAATCTAGAAACTGCAGAGATGCCCCCATCTGGCCTTATGGTGGGGACAATGAAAGACAAGCAGCTTCCATAAGGGCCCTTGGTCAAGAGCCTGGGAAACACCTTTAGGATATAGGCACATCCAGCAGGTGGACTTTTACATGAGACTATTTCAGATTAAGTGATTCTGGTGACTCATTGACTGCAGGCACCTTCACAACATTAAAAATATCCCCCCACCTTAAGTGACTGGGATTTTTGTTCATGGATTCTCTGCATTTGTATTTGGGGAGGGGTGTGCAGTTATTTTCCTAATAGTCACAGAAGCCACTACTACCTGATATTATCTCTAGTGTACCTAAAACAATGCTTGCATTTTACTTTCTTCAAGAGGAAATATCAGGAAAGTTACATTTTAGCACAATTGAACTCTAGATATACTGCAATGCACTTTCTCCCCAATGATCTGAACTGCAAAAAATGGAATTTTGTTCACTCGAGGACAAAATCCCTAGGAGGATGGATGGCCCTGGTGTCCAGCATTTTCTGTTGTCACCCTGTAAGTGAGAACCAGCTGAGGTCATGAGGAAAGCATGGGGCTTGGCATTCACCACGGTTGGGTAGAATTCTGGCTCCTCCATTTTCTAGCTCTGAGGTCTAGTGTAAGTCATGTCATCTCTTTGAGCCTACATTCCCCCATCTTTACAGTGGGGGATGCTAACCTCGTCTGTCTGAGTCTGGCTGGTTGACTGTGACACATACCATAGGCAGCAGGAATTCAGTGTCTCAGGGTTTGGAGGCTAGACATCAAATCAAGGGATTAGCAGCCACATGGTCGTGCAGGGGGGCATCCTACTGGTGGCTCAACCTCTGCTCATCACATGGCCATCTGAATCCTGTGGTCTCCACTTCTGCACAGGGGTCCATCTGCCTGGATCCTCTCCTTGTGAGGTCTCCAGGCCGGTAGGATGAAGGCCCTCCTGGCTCAATTTGGTTTTATCTTAAAAGGATCTTAGAGATTCTTCCAAATAGCTCCCACCCACAGCACCAGGGACCAGGATTTGAATGTGTCTTGGGGAATATGAGTCTGCCCCCATCACTAAGTCTGTGAGGGGCTTGGTGTGCTCCCGGAGTTGGTCATGAAACAGGTGGCCCTGTGGTACACCACCCTGCTCAACAATCGTGGTGATGATCACCAACTTTGGGTGGTTTTTAAGGCAGTCACTTTTAACCTCATTTGGAAATGTTTACTTTGGATAGAATATGAAAAATTGTTTGAGTGTTAAGATACTATCTACATTTTTAATGAAGTGATCCCTTGGAAAAGATAATCCCTCATCTTTTGTGATTAAATTCTCCAGTTTAGTAGTTGAAAGGTAGGTGATTCAGTTGATTTCAACCCTGATTCCTCAATCATTGGTTTTATTGTTTTGAAGACCAGGTCATTCTCAAAGGACACATGACATTGAATTACTGGTAATTTCAAGGCTGAGTGACTTCTAAATATGTCTTTATTAATTTGAAGCCAGCTTTTTTCACAATATTTGCCTTTTATTTTTTTCAAACAATTAACAATATTTTATTCAGAATGCCTTTGGGTCCATGATATCATATTAGTAATGCCATAAAAGAAAATATATAAAGTTTGGGTTATAGACATTTTTATAAATAACTCTTTCTTCAGTCTAGATTACCAAGAAAAACAATGCATCTGTGGGAGATGCCTTCATCTGAAAGTGACAGCAATAAATTAATTTCAAACTTGAGTTATTTTCATTTAGGTTAAATTAGACCTTTAAGCTTTTAGTGCTTACTTTTAATAAGCAGGGTTTGAAATGGGCAAGATTTCAAAAGCTCTCATGTTTGTTAGACAGCTAGGGAAATTAAATGTATTTCTGTAGATGAGACATTTTCAACTTAAATGTGTTAAGTATGCCCATTAGAGCCATATCAAGCAGAAACATATTCTTAGATTAAAATAGTTTGTTTTACTTAATCAGATATCCACCATTAGTCAAAAATGAATTTTCTATTGTTAGACATATCTAGAGCAAGGGGAAGTGGAGTGGTTGCTGGCTTTAAGAATTGCACATTGAGTTTGGAAAAAGAATAATATAGAGGATTCAAGACAAAGCCTAGTCATTTCTAAACAGATGCTTTGAAATACTGGAATTTTAAAGGGTGTGGACTTAAAGTGTTTTTGTGTTTTCTAAAGATTTTATTATTTATTTATTTATTCATTTATTTATTTAATTTATCTCTATATTTCTCACCCTCTCATTGTTTGTACTCACTGCCTGCTCTCTATGTCTAGTGTTTTTTTGTTTTTGTTTTTTTTAGGAAGCATCTGGAACAGAACCCAGGATCTCTCATATGGGTGGGAGGTGTTCAGCCACTTGAGATACTTGTAGCATCTTTTGTAGTGTTTCCTCATTGTGTTGTCTCATTGTGTCATTTTGTTGTGTCAACTTGCTGCACCAACACTTTGCATCAGCTCTCTGTCTTGTTAGTTTTCTTTAAAAGACACTGGGAACTGAAGCCAGGACTTCCCAAGTGGTGCCCAACTGCTTGAGCCAATTCTGCTTCCCCTAAAGTGCTTTTAAGGAAAGAATACTTCCTACAAAGCTTAAGCGTTTAGAAGAACTTTGAGTATGGGCATTTTTACTCACCTATGCATGTCACTGTTCATTGGCTTGACAGAAGTGAACTCCAAGGCTTCTGATTTGCATTTTTAGTTCATAGAGTTGTTCAGTTGCCTGAAGCTTTGCATAGGTTTTACTCTGTCTTGGAATTCAGGGAAGAGGCAATTTTCCATTCCATTCTTGCCTCAGCCATTGGACAACTGTGAAAATTTGGAGATGTCCCTTATCCTCTCTGCAATTCAGTTTTGTTTTTGTAAAATACAGGGGCTGGTCTAGTGCCTGGACTCTCAGCCACAGGGTCTCAATATTGACCTTGAATCAGAGTCTCCTGGACAACTGTTAACTAAAACAGCCTGCCCCATCCCTGGAGTTTCTGATTCAGCAGGTCTGGATCTGGGTCTGAGAACTTGCCTTTCTAACAAATTCCCAGGTAATGCTGTGGCTGCTGGTAGGTGGGTTGGGGGAACCCCACTCAGCCAGGCCCTTGTATGCATAGAGTTTCATCAGGTAGACTCTGATCATAATGCTGATTGCTTTTAAGGCCTATTGGTTAGAAAGACTGCTGATAAAGCCTCAGGAAAGAAAAATCTTCCCTTTGTGTTCTTTTTGCCATAAACCCCAAATTGAGATAATCTCATGGGGGTAGAGGGGAGGGACCATATTTGAGAGGATTTAGCAATCACTAGCTGTGGACATTTCCATGGGCTAGCAAAGGGGACGGCTGTGCTACCTCAGGAAGGTCTCTATGACATGGGCTATGGGTGGGAGGCTCTTTGTCTCTTCAGAGATAACTTAAACTGTCTGACTTGTGGGTGTGAAATGGTAAGAGGCTGCAGTCCTGCCCTTGGTGACAATGGCAACATCTCCAGTCCCAGGAAACAGTTTAACATGCAAGATCTATAAACTTTAAGTATTAAGGGGAAATGTAAACCAAATATGCTAAAAGCTTATCTAGAATGTATGAAGTCCATGTTAAAACCTAACCTAGGATGTGGAAGATATATATGCTAATTCAAGCCTATTGAGAACTGAAACAAAGGGACCATTTAATGTTTCCTCCATATAAAAGGGATTCAAAAATCTTGTTCAGGGCTCAGGATTGAAACAGAAAGCTCCTGAGTCCGACCACCATCAATAAACCATTTTTCCTTCTCAAAATCATTCCTGAGTCCTGGCCTCTCTATACACAAATAATTGAACCTCTCTCAAATTCTACAACAATATCATACTATTTTCTGTCTTTTAACCATTTATTTCACCCTTTGTAATAATCTTCATTTCAACACTATTCTCCAAGTCTCTCTCTTTTTTTCCCTTTCAGGATGCAGTAGTCCCTTTTGTATCTCTTGTAAGTCTTTTGGTAACATTCTATTAGTGTTCGTTTTTTTTTTCCTGTGAAAACTTTGGACTCACCCTCTTTTTTGAAGTTCAGTTTTACCAGACACAAAATTCTTGGCTGATGGATTTTTCTTTTTAAGTACATTAAGTACTTCATACCACTTTCTTCTCTTCTTCATGGTTTCAGATGTGAGGTCAGCACTTAATCTTACTGAGGTTCTATTGCATGTGATGCTTTTCTTTTGCTGCTTTCAGAATTCTTTTTATCTCTTATGTTTGTCATTCTGAATAGCAGGTGTCTCAGAGTAGGTCTATTTGGATTTACTCTACTTCTGGTGCATTGTCCTTCTTGGATTTTGATATTTATATCTTTCATAAGGGTTGGGAAGTTTCCATTTGCTATTCCCTCAAGTATTCTTTCTACCCGTTTTCCATTCTCTTCTTCTGGGAAACCAATAGTGTAAATTTGTGTACTTTGCATTGTTCTTTGATTTCTTGAACACTTGTTTCACTTTTTCCACTGTCTTCTCTTTTACTCTCCTGTCTTTTCCAGTTCAGGTGTTCTGTTTTTGAAATCACTAATTCTGTCATTGAACATTGGAAATCTGCATTTATTGCCTCTAATGTATTTTTAAATTCATTGAACTATATCACTCATACATAAACATACATAAACAGTAAGTGTATAAGAGTTGTAAACTTACAAAACATATATAACATCAAACAAACATATATAATATCTCACCCTACCACCAATAACTTATATTATTTTTAAAACTATTTAACTAATAAAAAGTATTGTCAAAATATTACTACTAAACAATTTTCCCCTAACCAATCCAATTATTATCTTTACATCATTCATATATGAGCATACATAAACAATTAAGTGTATAGTATAAGTTGTGAACTTACGAAGCAAACCTTCATAACATCATACAGGGGTCCCATACATCAACCCTCCAACAACACCTTGCACTGTCATGAGACATTTGTTACAAATTATGAAAGAATATTGTCAAAATCTTACTATTAATCATAGTCCTTGTTACATTTGTTGTGTTTTCCCCCAACGCACCTCATTATTTTTAAAATATTTTCTATGACAGAAGTTGTAACCTTATAAAAAATCATGCATATGTGCAGAATTCCCAAACAACACCCTCCATCAACACACCACAATGTGGTGTGTGTCATTTGCTACAGATGAAATAATATCAACTGATTGTTACCATGTCCATAGTGTACATTTGGCTCGCTTTTTCTGTACTGCCTCAGTACCAACACAGTACATCTTTCACACAGATGCAAGAATATTATATTATTACTACTAACCACAGTCCATAGGTCACTCCAGCTGTGTTTTTCCCATGCTTCTCCATATTCCCAACACCCAGCAGTAGTGATCTACATTTGTTTTACCTAACAAAGGACACTCTTGCATCTGTATCATCAATCACAATTCTCACCCACCTCTTAGTTTACTATGCTACTCAGTTCCTAGATTATTTCCTAGCATTCTGTCAATTGGCATTTTCAGAACTAGACTACCATTTTCAGCCACATCTCCATTTATAAACTAGCTGTTACTCACTGTGTGTTACCATCCACTCTATATATTTCCATACCTTTACAGTAAAGCTAATTAAAAATTCTACATACATTAAACATCAGTAGTCCACTCAGTCCTTCTCTTATCTCTTCTAAGAATCCACCACCCACCACCAGGTATTGAAGATATTTTCCTAAAATGTCTTCTATAAGGTTTATGGTGCTTGCTTTTATTTTCAGTTTGTGATATATATTGAGTTAATTTTTGGATAAGGTGTGAGATAGGAGTCCTCTTTCCTATTGTCAGCTATGGATGTCCAATATTTTCAGTGCCATTTGTTGAGTGGATTGTTCTGTCCAAGCTGTGTGACTTTGACAGGCTAGTAAAAAATCACTTGAACATATATGTGAGTCTGTTTCTGAACCATAAATTTGATTCCATTGGTCTATTGTGTCTGTCTTTAGGCTAGAACCATGCTATTTTTACAACTATATGTAGGTATTATGATTTAAAGTCTGGAGATGAGGGCTTGCTTTTCCTTTTTATGATGTTTCTGGCTATTCAGGACTCCTGACCATCCCAAATAAATTTAATGATTGTGTTTTCAATTTTTTCTTTAATGCTTGTGGAATTTTTATTAGGATTGCATTAAGTCTATATATCAACTTGAGTAGAATTGACATCTTGATGATATTTAGTCTTCCAATCCATGAGCATGGAATGTTCTCCCAGTTATTTAGGCCATTTTTGAATTGTTTTAACACTGAGTTGCAGTTTTCTGAATACAAGTGCTTTGCAACATTGGTTAGGTTTATTCCTGACTATTGAGTTTTATCTGTTATATTGTATTTTTACCACTCTTTTGACAGTATTAGTTACTTTTATTGATATAATCTTCATTTCTATACTTTCTTCCAGGCCCCTCTCTCCTGTCTTTTCTTTTCAGGCTCTAGCACACCCTTTAGTATTTCCGAAAAATCTGGTCTCTTGCTTAGAAATTCTCTCAGTTTCTGTTCATCTGTGAATATTCTAATCTCACCCTCATTTTTGAATGACAGACTTGCTGGATATAAGATTCTTGGCAGGAAGTTTTTCTCTTGTAGTATCTTAAATATATCAGACCACTGTCTTCTTGCCTCCATGATTTCTGGTGAGAAATCAGCATATACTCTTATTGGATTTCCCTTATATGTTATGTATTTCTTTTCTCTTGTTGCTCTCAGAATTCTCTGTCTTAGGCCCTTGACATTTTGATGAATATGTGTCTCGGAGTTGGTCCATTTGGATATTTTTTGGATGGAAGTACATTGTGCTTCTTGGACAGGGATCTGTCCTTCAATAAGGTTGGGAAATTATCTACCATTTTTTCTTCAAATATTTCTTCTGCCCCTTTTCCCTTCATTTCTCCTTCTGGGAAACCCATGACTTTTATGTTTGCATGCTTTTGCTGTCATTTCTTTCCCCAAGACCTTGTTCAATTTTTTTCCATTCTTTTCTTCATCTGTTCTTTTATATGTTCACTTTCAGAGGCCATTTCTTCAAGTTCACCAATCCTTTCTTCTGCCTCCTCAAATCTGCTCTTATATGATTCCAATGTTTTGAAAATTTCATTGATTGCACCTTTCATTCCCGTAAGATCTGCTATTTTTCTATGTATGTTTTCAAATTCTTCTTCGTGCTCTTCCAGTGTCTTCTTTTTTTATTTCTTATTTTTTGTCTTTATTTTTATATTTTAATAATACATTAAAAAAATATGAGGTCCCCATATACCCCCCACTCCCTCCCTCCCCCTCCCCCCCATAGCAACAACCTCCTCCATCATCATGAGACATTCATTGCATTTGTTGAACACATATCTGAGCACCACTGCACCTCATGGTCAATGGTCCACATTATAGCCTACACTCTAACACGTTCAATCCACTGGGCCATGGGAAGACATACAATGTCCAGTAACTGTCCCTGCAGCATCACCCAAGACAACTCCAAGTCCCAAAAACACCTCCAGTGTCTTCTTAATATCCTTAATCTCTTTGGCCATCTCATTGAATTTATTAAGAAGATCTCTTTGAACATCTATAATTAGTTGTCTCAACTCCTTTATGTCATCTGTAGGCTTATCTTGTTCCTTTAACTGGGTCATAGCTTCCTATTTCTTGGTGTGGATTGTACTATTTTTGTTGGTGTCTTGGCATCTGGCTTACTAGAGAATTTATTCTGGGTGCAGGTTTTCTCTTTAGTTTAGGGCTTCCTATCATTTCTCCCTTGCTGGTTGAGCAGTAGGAGCCAAGCATGTAGTTGGTGCTGTAAGCTATGGAGGCTCAAGCTGCCCTCTTTGTGCCAGGGGCCAATGAAGCTTCTTCCAACTTTCCCCTTTGCCAGGGGTAGGGACAGAGTCACAGCTATGTAGAATAACCCAAGTGCAGGCCTAGACTGTAGTTGCCCAGAGAGACTGATGAAGCTTCATAACTTTTTCTCCCCTGCCTGGGACAGGGATGGAGCTGCAGGTGTGGGCAGCAATCTATGCCGTGCAGGTCAAAGATGACTACAGTTTCCCTGGTAGGCTTCTGATTTTTCAGTCTTTTACAGCCAAAGTTACCTGCAGTTACCTGTATAGGCTGGTGCAGGGCTCCTCAGGCTTCTCCCTGCCAGAGGCAGGGCTGAAAGCCTAGGTGGGCTGCAGGCTGATCTGCATGAAAGAAACTGGTTCCTGCCAACACTGAGAATTTCAGTCAGCCTGGCTTCCCCTCAGGCTGGAGGTGAAGTCAGAACGATGGCTACTGGCCTCTTTTTGCCTTGGGCTGGTTCACACCCCAGCTGTTCCCAGGATTATATCTTAGCCAGCTGAGTCTACCAATCAGCAGCCCAAACTGGCAGCCAACTGTCTCCTCCTTCTTCATTTCTGGGAAATGGAGCTTCCAATACCAGCCACAGAATAGCCTCTGGGATGGCTCCTGCAGCCAGAGTAGGATAGTCACCAGCCTTCACGGCTTGGCTGGTAATTTCCCAGAGAGGCTGATGCAGGTCTCTGCAGCTTCCTCCCTGCTGAATAAGGCACTGGGGCTTAGGCTTGAGCTTTAATATGACCTGGGTGGGAAGAAGCCGGTCCCCACCAGCACTGGGATCCTCAGTCTACCCCGCTTCCCCTCATGCCAGGCGCAGAGTTAAGTTGGTGGCTCCCCACCTCTTTCTGACTTGGACAGTCTCAAACTTTAGCTGTTCTCAGGATTATATCATAGCACACTGAATTTACTCATCAGTAGCTGAAATTCGTGCCCAACTGACTCTTCCTCCCCCATTTTGGGGAAGTGGAGCTTTGAGTTCCAGCCATGGAACAGCTCCCAAGGTGGCTTGTGCCTTCAGTGGATGATAAGCACCGACCTCCGTGGCATGGAGTACTCTACTTATGAGTCTTCTCTGAAGATTCATCTTCAGATGAATCGTCTACTCCTTCAAGGACATTGCAGGATGCTCTTCTGGCTTCCTGGAGCACCCAAAGAGGTGCTTCAGCTAGCTCCAGAGAGCTCTTTGTGTTTACTAACTGCCCCGGAGCAGGAGCTGATTCTAGGAGCTCCTTACTCTGCCGCCATCTTGCTGGTTCCTCTAATATATATTTCAAATATATATAAATATTTTAAAGACACATAGATTACACAAAATGTTACATTAAAAAATATGGGAGGTTCCCATATGGCCCACCCCCACATCCCCCACTTTTCCTTCATCAACAACTTCTTTCATTAGTGTGGTGCATTCATTGTATTTATGAATACATTTTGGAACACTGCTACACAGCATGAATTATAGTTTATGGTGTGGATTACACTACCCAGTCCACCTAGTGGGTTATGTCCCTGCAATATCATTCAGGATAACTCCATGTCCCCCAAAAGCCCCATATCACACCTCTTACTCCCTCCCCCTGCCCTCAGTAGCTTCCATGCCCACAATCTCCACATCAGTGACATAATTTTCTTCCATTGCTAGAGTCACAGTAGTTCTATAGTAGAATACCAGCAAGCCCACTAAAATCTGTAATATATTCCTCCATCCTGTGTAACTTGGGATGGAGATGTACACTCCACCTCTAGAATCAAGTGGGGACTTAGATTCCACATGACTGATGGATGCAATTCTCCTGCTTGCAGTTGTAGACATTCTTGGTTGCCTGGTGCGGTGGTTGACCATTATACTTCCCCATCAGATGATCTGGGTAAGTCCAAGGAAACACAGAGTAGGTGTTCCAACTCTGTCGAGGTTCAGGGCCCAGATGACAAATGGACCATCCAGAGATTCCAGTCTTCTGAGCATACACAAACTGCAGCATCAGTCACAGGTTCAGTAAAAATGACAGAAGAGGCATGGGTAGAGAGGTCACATCTGAGTCCAACTCCATCACAGTCAGGAGCACAAATACCAAAGTAAGGCCCACTGCAAGGCAATGAATTCCACAGTCATCTGTCATGACTATAGGACCTGTGTGTCTCTGTAGCCCTCAGGAGCACCAGTATCTGGGGTTGTATCTACTTTGGCTGTGTTTCAGATCCTACTGAGATGTGCATTAGTGCGACCCCTCTGATGACCTTCCAACTCATTTTGAAATCTCTTAGTCATATAAATTAATTTGTCTTTACCACTTCCCCCTTTGATTTAAGGTCTTTTTCTAGTTGCATCACCAGCAGGTGATTGGTAGCAATCCATCAGCACTAGGTAGGCTCATCCCCGGGTGTCATGTCCCACGCTGGGGAGAAGGCAGTGCATTTACATGCTGAGTTTGGCTTAGAGAGTGGCCACATTTGAGCAACATGGAGGCTCTGAGGAGGTAACTCTTAGGCACCCTGCAGCTCATGGCCTAGTTTAAATATCAAGCACAGAAGCACATAAGCATAGTCATCAGTAAAAAGGGCCCATCATTGGGCCATTCTTCTTCATGGGTCTTTTCCCTTGCACCTGGGGGATTATGCTCTTCCACTGGGGGATGCAACAGAGCTCCCCAGGATGGGAACTCAGCACTCCCTCAGTTGTCATGTGTAACTCTATTCACTATGACAATATCCAATGAACATCTGAACATATCTATATATCCTATATGCATACCCTGGAGAACTCCCTCCCACCCATATATTCCCTTTCAATGACACCCCTCACCAGTACTCTTCCCCTGTCATAGTGGATCCTCTCTGTAATCCAAAACTTCTTCAAAAATTAAGTCTAATATATTGCCAAATCCAATTAGAAGGATAATGAAACAGTATTGACATGCTTATAGATTAGACATAGAATTTATAATAATTTAGAAAAACTAAAATAAAGAAATAAATTGGGGTATTAAAAAATGAAAAATATCATAAAACTTTGTTCCTGATGTTCTGTGTTTCATCATTGTAATAGGTGTTGCCCTGCAAGTACAGTGGCAAGGCAATCTCTTCCATTCCTTCTGCAGTATCTACATCATTTTAAAAAATTTTAATTTTAACTTCTAAAGTTTTAGATCACAATAAAATCACATATACAATTAGGGGACCCCCATATACCCAATATCAAACCCTTTTCCCCCTTCCTCAGCAATGATCTTTTTACATGTGCATGTTGCATTTGCTACAGCTGATGTACAGATTTTAAAATATAACTATTAACCATGATTCCGTTATGGCTAACATTATGGCTTATATTTTAGACTGTATACTTTTTGGTTACTGTATAGTTTACATTATGTTTTACATTTTTGACTATTCACTTTTATATATTTTTGGTGAAATTTAACAGGGCTTACATCCATTTTTGTAAGATCTTGTGGAACACTTCCATTGCCCTCCAGTAAACCCCACTTCCATCTATTCCATTCCTCTCTCCCACTCCCCTCAGGGCCCACAGCGACAACCAAGCTTCACTGCTTGGAGAACAAGATTCATAGATACTTACAACAATGCTGAGGGCTTGACACTCTAGTCTATCCTCCCCCTTTGGGAACCACCCATGCTCTTGAGAGACACCCTTTCCTCTGTTTGAGAACATCAGGCCTCCCCAGGATGGGCGTACAATGCCTTCCCACTCATTGTAAGTATCTCCACCCACTAATAAAACCCAATATGACAAGATGAACCCTCACACACTCCCTAGAAGTCTGTCCCAGGTACATCCTGTGCCAAATGTTCCCCATCAAACACCTTAAACAAGTATCCTTTCCTTAATATATTTTCTAAAGAGTTTTCTCAACATGTAGTTTTAATCACATACCTGACAATCTCCCATGTTCTCCCCCTCCCCCAACCCTTGTCCTCAACTACATGGGCCAGCTGACCCACCCTCCCAATCCTAACCCCCCAAGCCTTCAAAACCCCACCCAATAGTATACCTATGCCCTCATCTTATCCCTTCACTCCACAAAAACTTACCCACATTTTATCATAGATTTCTCTCATGTAGACATCAGCTCACACACACACACACACACACACATTTCCCATAAGCATATCGCCCAGTCTCTATCTCTCTGAAACAGTCTGATTTGCTTAATTCATGTCAGAGAAGATATGTAATATCTGTCCTTCAATGTTTGGGTTACTTGCTCAACGTAAGGTCCTCAAGGTTCATCCATGTTATCCCATGTGTTAGTACTGTATTCTTTCTTACAGATGAGTAGTATTCTGTTGTATGTATATACTACATTTTGTTTATCCATTCATCTTTTGATGGGCATTTGGGTTGATTCCAACTTTTGGCAAAAGTGAATAATGCTGCTATGAACATCGGTGTGCATGTATCAGTTTATCTCCTGGTTTTCAGTTCTTCTGGGTTTATACCCAGCAGTAAAATTGCTGGTCATATGGCAAATCTATAGCTAGTTTTGGAGGAACTGCCAAACTGTCATTCAGAAAGGCTGGATTCTTCTACATTTCTACCAACGGTGGATAAGGGTTCCCATTCATCTGCATCCTCTCCAACACTTGCACTTCTCTATTTCTTTAATAGCCTCAAGTCTAATTGGTAAGATGGTATCTCATTGTAGCTTTGCTATGAATTTCCCTAATAGGTAGTGATGTTGAGCATCTTTTCATGTGTCTTTTATCCATTTGTATTTCTTCTTTGGAGAAACATCTGCTCAAATCTCTTACCCACATTTTGAATGGGTTGTTTGTCTTTTTATTTTTGAGAAATAGGATTTTTTATATATGTTGGATATTAGGATCCTATCAGATATATGGTTACTAAATATTTTCTTCCATTGGGTAAGCTGTCTTTTTACTTTCTTCATAATCTCCTTTAAGGTGCAAAATGCTTTAATTTTGAGGAGGTCCCATTTATCTATTTTTTCTTTTGCTTTTGTGTTTTGGGTGTGAAGTTCATGTAGCAATTTCCTATTACAAGTTCCTGTAGATGCTTCCCTACATTGTCTTCCAAGGTCTTTATGGTCTTGGCTCTTATATTTAGATCTCTCATTTATTTGAGTTGATTTTTGTATAAGGCATGAGTTGGTAATCCTCTCTTTCCTTTGCATATGGATATCCAGTTCTCCAAGGACCATTTGTTTAAGAGGCCATTCTTCCCAGTTTAGTGGGCTTTGTACTTTCTTGAATATCAGATGACTGTATATATGAGGATGTGTGTCTGAACTCTCAATTCAGTTTCATTGGTCAGTGTGTCTATCCTTCTGCCAATACGATGTTGTTTTGGCCACTGTAGCTTTATTGTATGATTTAACATCAAGTAATATTGTTCCTCACATTTAATTTTTCGTTTTCAAATGTCTTTGACTGTTTGGGGCCACTTTCCCCTCTAAATAAATTTCATAGTTAGACATTCCAGTTCATTAAAAAATGCTGTGTTGATTTTTATTGGGTTTGCATTAACTGTGTAGATGAGTTTGGATAGGATAGTCATCTTAATGATGTTTATTCTTCCTATTCATGAACAGGGAGTATTCTTCCATTTATTTAAGTGTTCTTTGATTTCCTTTAACAATGTTGTGTAGTTTTCTCTAATATAAGTCCTTTACATGTTTAAATTTATTCCTAGGTATTTGATTTTTTAATTGGTATTGCAAATGGTATTTTTTTCTTGATTTCCTCCTCAGATTGTTTAATATTGGTGTGGAGAAATCCTACTGATTTTTACACATTTGATATTATACCCTGTGACTTTACTGAACACATTTATAAGTTCTAGAAGCTTTGTTTTAGATTTCTCATGGCTTTCTATGTAGAGAATCATGTCATCTGCAAAGAGTGAAATTTTACCTCTTCCTTTCCAATTTGGATACCTTTTATATCTGTTTCTTGCCTCATGCCCGGCAAGGTACTTCTAACATAATTTTAAATGGGAGAGGTGATAATTGGTATTCTTGTCTTGTTCCTAATCTTAGAGGGAAAGATTTTACAATTTCAGCATGTATATGATGTTAGATGTGTGTTTTTCATATATATCCTTTATCCTGTTCAGAAAGTTTCCTTCTATTCTTATCTTTTGCAGTATTTTTATTGGGAAAGGGTGGGTATTTTGTCAAATGCTTTTATCTACATCTATAGACATGATCATGTGATTTTTATTTGACCTGATTATATGGTGTATTACTCTGATTAATTTTCTTACGTTTAGATTTCATTGCATACTAGGGATGAAATCCACTTTATCATGGTGGATAATTCATTTGATGTGTTGCTGAATACAATTAGCAAGTATTTTGTTAAGGATTTTAGTATATAGGTTCATTTGAGAGTTTGGTCTGTTAATTTCCTTTCTTGTGGTGTCTTTGTTTGCCTTTGGTATTATGGTAATGTTGACATCCTAGAATGAGTTACACAATGTTTCTTTTATTTCAATTTTTTGTAAGAGTTTAAGCAGAATTGGAGGTAGTTCCTTCCAGATGTTTGGTGGAAGTCACCTGCGAGGCTGTCTGACCCAGGGCTCTCCATATTTGGGTGGATTTAATGACAGGTTTTTTCTCTTTACTTGTGATTGGTTTGTTGAGATCATCAGTTTCTTCCTTTGTGAATGTCAACTGCTTATGTGTTCTTGTTGGTATATAGTTTTTCAAAATATTCTCCTCTGATTCTTTTTATTTCTGTAGGTTCAGTGGTAATATCCCCTTTCTCATTTCTTATTTTGTCTATTCACATCTTTGGTCTTTTTTCTGTGTTAAAAAAAAAAACACAGGAAAAAGCTAAGGGTTTGTCAATTTTATTGTTTTTTTCAAAGAACTCACTCTTTGTTTTGTTTATTTTTTCTAGTGCTTTCTTATTTTCTTTTTCATTTAGTTCTGCTCTGATCTTTGTTATTTCTTTCTTTCTTCTTCCTTTGGGGTTATTTATTCTTTCAACAATTCCTCTAAATGTGCAGTTATTTGTTTGATTTTAGCTATTTTTTCTCTTATGATATATGAATTTATGGCTAAGAATTTCCCTCTCAGTACAGCTTTTGCTGCATCCCATAAGTTTTAATATGTTGTGTTATCATTTTCACTTATTTCAAAGTAGTTGCTGATTTCTTTTGAGATTTCCTCCTGGGCCCACTGTTTGTCTAAGAGTGTGTTGCTTGACTTCCATATCCTTGTGCCTAATCTGGTTCTCCAGCCCTTGCAGACTTTCAGTTTCATTTCACTGTGGTCAGAGAAATTATTTTGTATGATTCCAATCTTTCTGAATTCATTGAGACTTTCTCTGTGGCCTAGCCTGTGGTCTATCTGGGAGAATGATCCATATGCACTTGAGAAGAATGTATTTATGCTGTATTTTGTTGTAGTGTTCTGCATATGTCTATTAGGTTCTGATCCTCTAATAAATTATTCAAATCTTTGTTTCTTTATTGATTCTCTGTCAAGATGTTCTGTCTAGTGATAATAATGGTATATTAAAGTCTCCCACAATGATTTTGGAGTCATCGATTCCTCCATTTCGTTTATCCATGTATTTTGAAGCACTCTGTATTTTGAGGCACTTATGTATTTTGAGGCACTCTGATTAGGTCCATAAATATTTATGATTGTTCTTTCTTGATAGGTTACCACTTTTACTAATATGTAGTGCCCATTTTTGTCTCTCACAATAGTTTTGTTTTCAAAGTCTGTTTTGTCTGATATTAGTATAGTTACTTTTGCCTTTTTTGGTTATTAGTTGCTTGTAATATTATTTTTCAGCTATTCACTTTCAACCTTCTTGAATCACTGGGTCTATGGTGAATTTCATATAGACAGCATATAGATGGGTCACATTTCCTTATCCATTCTGCCAATCTGTGTCTCTTGACAGGTGAGTTTAATCCATTAACATTCAGTGTTATTACTCACAAGAAATTACTTACATTAGCCATATTTTCTTTGAAGTTGTGTGTGTCATATGTTGTTTTTATTTCTTTTTTGTCTTTTATGTTCGTCTTAAACTGTCCTCCAACTCCGACTTCAGTTTTTTTCTTTCAAGCTACAGAATTCCCCTTCGTATTTCTTGAAGAGCACATTCATTATTGGCATACTCTGTTAGTTTCTGTTTATCTGTGAATATTTTGAGCTCTCCATCAATTTTGAATGCCAGTTCTACTCAATAGAGTATTCTTGGCTGGAAAATTTTTTCTTTTAGTATCTTGACTATGTCATACTACTGTCTTCTTGCATCCATGGTTTCAGATGAGAAATCAGCACTTAATCTTATTGAGCCTCCCTTGTGTTCGATGGTTCTCTTTTCTCTTGCTGCTCTCAATATTTTCTCTTTGTCTTGAGCATCAGATAATTTCGCAGATATGTTTTGTATTAGGTCTTTGGGATTTATACTGTTTGGGTTGTGCTGTGATTCCTGGGCATGTACCATCCATCTCCCTCAGTAAGTTTGGGAATTTTTCAGCCATTATTTCCTCCAAAAAACCTTCTGTCCCCTTTCCCTTATCTTCTCCTTCTGGGATATTTGTGCATTTTGTGTTGTCATTCAGATCCCTAAGTCTCTATTGGATTTCTTCTCAATTCTTATCTAATAATTCTACTCTTTCTTTGATTTCAGATTTAATGTTTTCCACCTCAATGATTCTTTCCTCTGCCTATTCAATTCTGGTGTTATTTGCTTAGAGTGTTTTTATTTATTTATTTATTTTTTATTTCTTGGATTGTGCCATTCATTACCAACAATTCTGTTATCATTTTCCATATGTTTACAATTTCTTGAGTAGGCTCTGCAAGTGTTTTCTTAATATCCTTAATCTTTTCATTCACTTCATTATAATGAGCCATGATATTAGTTTGGACATCTTTGTTTAGTTGTTCAAAGTTCTGCTTCTCTTTCTGGTTTTAAGTTTTTTTCATTGGTGTGGGCCATGTCTTCCTGATTATTGGTATGTTTTGTAATTTTTTGTGGCTCTCTGCTCATCATTTTATCTTGATGGGTTTCTTCAGTTGGTTATGTCCTCCATGTAGTCTCAGGTTTTATTTAGTTGCTGTTTTTGTGGGTGAATTAAGTTTTCTATTTTACACTTTGTTCTTCTTATTCTATTTCCTTGTTGTTGTCTAAGTTCCCTTGAATGAAAAAGTTTACATCCAGGGGAAGCAAAAGAAGTTAAAAAAAAGATTTAATAGTAATATTGATAGTAAATGTTAGCAGAAGAATCATATAAGACCTAAGAGTTTGAATATTAAACTAATGTAACTGTAGAAATACAGGAATAAAAACGTGGTGCACCTACAAGGAAATGGGAAACTGAATATCAAAAAGAATATAGTGTGAATTAACAGGTCAGTGTGATAAAGAGAGAGGGAAACAGAAAAGAAAGGATAAAAATAGGTAATAAAGGATAGAAAACAGAACGGTTAGAATTAAAAAGTCAGGAAAATTGGGGACTAAACAAAGGTAATTGGAATGTAAGGACAACAACAGAAGGTGGAAGTTAGAAAGATGCAGGAGGGAAATGAGACAGCATTGATTGCCAAAATAAGTACACACAGAAATGAGAAAATCAAGAAAGTGGAATCACACCAATCAAGAAACAAGCTGGCAGCATCGAAATGACTCTCAGTCTCTTTGAAAGAGAGCACCCACACCTTGCTGGGAACCCTAAATACGCTCTTGGAAGCTTATTAAGCACTTCCTACTGTCCCCCTCCCTTAGAGGAGTTGCACAGGACTAGTTAATTGCCTGGCTCCACCTTCTCCCAGACCAATTTTCCCTATCCCAGGGAGGCTAGGTAAATCAGACGGCCTCAGCAGATTTACCTCTCCCATCTTCCTGGTTTCTCCAGAGGCCAGCTGGTATGCTTCTGAAAGCTAAAAAAAGGGGGGTCCAGACCATAGAACCCACACTCAGGGGATCCCTCTCCACCTTTCACCAGAACCCTCCCACTCTCAGAATTTGTCTCTTTTAGATGACTGACTGGCAAGGGTCAGGGTATGCTGTGGCTCCTGCCCTGAGGGAGGGGCTCAGCTGTCCAATAGCTCCTGCATGAAGCATCAGAAACTCATGGTTTGATCTTGCACAATCACGCTTTTTGTTATGCTCTCTGCAGATGGATGCCCTTAAGCATCCTGCTTTTTGGGTTCCCAAAACAGCTCAGTCAGGAAGGATTTTGCTGAACTCAGTTGTTTTACTTAGGAGAGATGATGTAGGTGTACTTAATCTGTCACCATCTTGCCTCTCTCAATTTTTTTTCTTGATTGAATTTTTTATACAAAGTCTTTGTTAATTTCAGAAGAAAAGAAGTTAATATAGGAAGGAAGAGAAGTTGGGAAGAGTGCTGGTGAAGGAAGGGATGGGTCTGTGTGAAAGGACCTTTGTGCAGGAATGCCAAACCCAGCAGTTAGACAGGGTGAAGGACATGTCACTGCTATTTGATAGGATTTGTTATCTTGTTGGTGAATGAATTGCAGTTGCTTAAAGAATTTTATCATATCACAGTTTACATAATGATTTCAAGTACTTTTCACAAGTGAATCAATTTTCTCAGTTTATTCAACTATTTTAAAAGCAGAAACCTGGGAATGATATCTACCCTTTCCCCCCACATACCAACTAACTCTGTAGGGCACAGCTTTCTACTGGGATTCCCTCATTTTTTGTCTGGAGCCAGAACCCTCAGCCCAGAAGAGAAGTGGCTCTTCTCATTCAAGACCCCCAGTACTTGCCCTCTGAATTTGAGTCATTTTCTGGTTGCATAGCAAACAGGAAATCTGCTTCTCCTCCCTTGAGTCTGACCAAGGCCACCAGACATTGAGCAGTGGGGCCAGGGCTGATGAGACCACAGTAAGCAGTAGCCATGTTTAAGGGTAAAGAACACATGTTGAGGTCTGGACCTCAGAAATTCAGGGTCACCCCATTCCTCTCTGCACCCCACCTTGGTCTGCAGGCAACATCTTCAGACTATCACACATAGCTTCAGAGAGAGGGAAACCACCCCATTCCCCACAGACAAAACACCAAAGGTCAGCCCGAATAGGGGTCCTGAATGTGAAAGAGAGCACAGTGCTGACCCTGGTTCTCCCTTGCCTCTTCACGTTTATGGGTCTTGGTCTGTCCCTTTCCTTCACATGGCCTCAGTGTCCCCATCCCTAAATGAGGGCCTAGGACTCATATGTCAGTTGTAGAATTGGAATAGAGCCTGAGGGAGCTTTTTTTGATTCACTATCTTTTACCTTATTTATCCTTGAGTAAGCCAGCATAAGCAAACTATGTCTAGAATTAAATTCATGATCATCCTTGGGAATGGTTATTATGAAAAGGAAACTAATATTTTAATCACAGATTTTTTTTGTTTAAAAATTATTTCAAAGCTGTTTTGACTCTTGACCCCTAACTGAAATCCTAAAATGACTGGGCATAAATAAGACATTAACAGAGAAAGGGATTTATTATTCTTTTATTATTCTCCCAATTACTATGAACAATTAAAAGAATCAGGGAGTTATTGTTAAGTAAAAACAGTTCAGGAGAGTGACTGTGGTTCATGTATTGAGTGCCTGTCTCTGACATGGGAGATCCTGGGTTTGGTTCCTGGTGCCTTCTGAAAAACACAACAAAAAAGAAACACCAAGGAAACAAATGAAAAAAAAACCTCAGGGGATAAGTGATGATTTCTCACTTAAAATGTCCAAGGTTCAATCTCTGGCCCTGGGACCTCAAAAAAACCCACCACATCACAAAAATTCAAAGCCCCTTACCTGGCAGATCCAGTCACAGAAATTCCTCTATTGTTTTATTTTTCCATAAATAATATAACACCAGTTTGTTATTTCATTTATATACCAAACTCTAACTGGCTCTCCTGTTCATAGAAATCCTTTAAATAAAATACATTCCAAGAACTAAAAGCAGCTGTAAGTAGTTAAGATTTCTACTTTGAAATCATCATCAGGACTAACAGGGATGCCTAGGCCCGCCATGACCCTGGACCACCACGTGGCATTAATCTGCATCTTCTGCCCACAGGATCAGAGCTGTGAAAGGGGGCTGTGTATCTGTGGGTCTTGGGCCCAGGAGGAACAGGACTCAGAGAAGGTGACCACTCAGGGGATGGCTGGTGGGGAAAGACAGAGAATGAGCAGGATTCTGCTGACCAAAAACAGCATTTGTCCTGAGCTTATGGAGGAATGGGAGGGGTAGGGACTATATAAAAAGGACAGGGATGGGGAAAGGAGTTGTCTTAAATTGTCATGTTTCCATGCAAAAAAAAAATCATGTACAATTGTGTTAAAGCACCTGTAAACAGAGTGATAGAGAGGGTATATTGTGTACTTTTAAGTTAATATGCATAGAGAAATATAAATAGGTAAAAATTAATATTGGTGTGAATGTGTCTGTAGGTAAATATAGCCACAGTTAGTTTGGCCCCACTGGCCCCAGGGCCTATAGTCAGTCTTATTTAGGCAACTGCCTGAGTAGGAAACAGTGTTGTGGTCTGTAGACCAGGACAGAAAGTGGTCATAAGAGAACCAGGTGGGACTTTGCCTTGATTTAGGAGTCCCCATGGGAGTTTACTTTAAGAAAGTCAGTTGACATTAAAAAAAGGATCAGGAAGCCATTATAAATGGCATTACTTGGCCTAGAATTGTCTCTTAATAAACAATCATCTATCTCCTGTTATGGATTAGTGATATTAACCAGACTCCGACTTTGAATAAAGTTCCAATTGAGAGCTTCATTAGCTGTGCAGTGACTGTCTCATCCTATGCGGAGGAGACAGCGGCCCTGAGTTAAGGGAAGAGGTGTTTTTATAGCCTTTGAGGATGGGGGGGAGAGTTACTAGCAAGCAAGCAGGTACAGAAGCAGAACACTGTGGTTAGCTGAAGATAGTGTATCTATTTTTTTCTTTTTTCAAAGCCCTTTCTTGTGATCAGTCCCATGTTATTTTTTGGCCCTTTTCTTGGGGACAGCCCTAAGTTATTTACTGACACTCTCCTTGGAGACAGCCTAAGTTATTTATTTATCTGAAGGCACATGCAATTCCCATTTCCTAATGTAGTTCTATTCCTATTTTCCCAATGTGGCCTTACCCTTACACTACCAAGAAATGAAAGACCTTCCAAATGGTGTGTTTAACTTTATGATGATTGTCATCCTGTGCAGCAGCCCTTGGGGATGCATCCCTAGGAGGAGGCTTCCCTAGGAATCCCTCCACATTGAAAGCCCTCAGCACAGGGTCAGGGACAAATCATTTGTGGGAGGGGCTTAGCAGTGTTGGGAATGCTGATGAGTCATTTCAGATATAGTAGCTTTAAAACTCTCATGACTGGCTTGCCTAGCTGTCACTTTTGCAGAAAATCCTCTTGAGAAAATACCTGTGAAGAAATAAATTTATTTTGAGATCTTTGAGGCACAGCTAAACTCAAATAATTACACTTGCAATTGTCTTAAAATTAGCCTAATAAACATTTTTTAGCCATTTAGCATTAACTGGCTTTGCATACCCCAGGAAACTAGCTCAACACAGGCTCTCCATTTGTAGTTAAGCAGGGATGTTTATATGGTCCCAAGCTGCCTTGGCACTCCTTGCCCTGCTTCCCCTTCAGCGGACTCCTTCCCACCTGTGGCCTTTGGAAGCTTTTCTGTAGGGGTCCATCCTACAAAACAGTCAACACCATGTCCGATGAATAGATTGTCACTGCCATCTGGTGGTTATGTCTTCTGGGTCAACGACAAAATCCTCCATTTAAATTCCCCACAGCTGCACATCCTGTTAATCTGCTTCTTGTGTTCCCTGAGCATGTGAATTGTGGAATTTCCTTTCCGACCCAAAAAGGGGCTTCACCTGGTGTTCCACTGCTTTTTCTTTAGCTGCCCCAAGGGTAGAGACGGAAGCTGTGGAAGGGGAGCAGATACCTGGATCCTGGCCCCAGATTTGGACAGGAGTATGTCTCAAGTGGGAAACATGTCATGGGGAGTCAAGAAGGAGGAACAGGTGCCAGAGAGCATCCTCCCTTCACCCAGACTCTTCTCTCCATATTTTATCCCAGCTCCAGCTGTCACACCCAGGCTTCGATTGTAGCACCGGGGACATCTTGATCACACATATGTGATGTTACACTGGGGCACCACTTCACATCACCCTCCTCCCCCCAGGTGCTTGGCTCCCTCCATGGAGTCCCCACCCTCTCAGAGCCCTCCCTCTCTTATGCCCATCAACTCTCTGCTGTGTCCTTTTAGCAAATGTCCACAGAGATCTAGAAAGTTCATCTAGGTAGAAGCTAAATGTCTGCCTCCATGCCAGTGATTCTCTAATAGGGGTAGGAAAAGTGAGGAATGGGATTTGCCCCAGACTGGGTGTTTCCCAGAGGCCCTCTAATTTTCAACCTGCAACCTGGGTGGGGGGGGAGGAGTAGTTGAAAGAAGCCTGTGACTGTATCCCATACTCCATTTACACTGATGCTTCTAGCTTTCAGAATGTCTGCATTTGAAAGAAGTGATTGAAATCTGCTATGGGTTTGGGAGCAAAGGTAAGGGACTGTATCTTTTTTTTCTATCTGGTTGCACCATCCTCTTTTTGGTGCTTCATTTTGCATGTGGGGTCAGGGGCTGCACCTCACTGCACAGGTCTGGGATGCCTTTATTTTTTAACAGGAGGTTCCAGGAATTGAACCTGAGTCCTACATATGGTAAATGGGAGCTCAATTGCTTGAGCCAAAGCTGCTTCCTTAGAGTTGCATCTTAAACGATCAACCAAGCCTGAAGCCATCTATAGGAAATTATTCTCAGATAACTAAAAGAACTTCATTAATGCCACATTTGGCAACCTGCACTAAATTCCTGTGACAGGTGACATCCTTCCATCTAAGCTCAGAAGCTTCCTGTGGAATAACAGTGTGAGGACTGGTCTCTAAAGGTAAGTTCATTCTTAAGCTGAAATTCAACAAGTGTTTTAGGCAAAGTCCCCATAGTGGTGACCCATTTGGGGATGAGACCTTTATCCTGGGATTGCCCTTCATATATCTCTGCTTTGGGATCTGGTTTTGGCTGTGAAAATCCTGGGGAGGCCTGTGGAAGGAGGTTGGTAGGGGAAGACCATAGGATGGCCAGCCAGTGGCCACTGTATGGAGCTGATGCCACCCTTGACCTGAGAACACAGAGACCGCTGATCCCCAGATCTTGGGGAAGGGCAAATGGGAACCATCTGTGATCTTATGTATGCAATTGTCAGGGATTCTGTTTATTCCAGGCAAGGTGTTAAGACATCAATAACAATACTACGGGAAGTAATACCAATAGAAGTGACTACTAGTCACTGCTCTCGGATAAGAATTGTTTCAATATTCACAGTTCCTCAAGGGGCAGGGGACTGGGCTTTTTATACAGGAGGAGGAGGCAGGGACACTTCTGTAAAGGGGTGTGTGGACCCATGTAGAGTGGGTGCCTGGGTTTGATCTGTGACTGGTGTGTGACCCTCCCTCCTGCTGATAGCTCACCTGGCCCAAGGCTTGCTGGCAGTAGGAGCCTTGGTTGATCCAGGCTGCCTGGTAACATGGGCAGAGGGATTTCCTCACAAAAAATGTTCCATGACTGTGTCAAAGGGGCCTCCCCAAGGCTGGAGATATACTCAGGGTATCTTCTATCACAAGGCTCAAAGAAAAGTTCTGTCCATAGCATCATCTCCACCTTTTTATGTAAAAACGTGGCCTTATGAATTGTTGGTGGGAATCTGCCTTGTCTATCAGCCAGCTCTGCAGAGAACTGTCTCTCTCCTTTTGTATGTAAATAGAGGAGGGCCTCAGAGTCTTTAGTGTTAGGAGTCAATTACCTCTGTCTCTTTTCTTTCTGGGATGAGAGGGGCCACTCACACCCCCAGTTACACTTACCAGGCTGCCCTTTCTCCTCATTCCTCTATTTTTCACCCTGTTCATGATCATTTTTATTGTTATTTTTTTGAGTTCTTGTGACCAAGAAAACAGCTGCTTAAAGATTTGTGTACAAGATTGTATGTGGAAATATTTTCCATTCTCTTGAGTAAATATTTACAAGTGGGACTAAAGGAATATTTGTTAAGTGTATGATTTACTTTAGAAGAAACTGATATTATATTCCAAAGTGGCAGTTTTGTTTTGTTTGGTATTCATATGAGTAAAACATATGAGTTCCTGTTGTTCTGCATTCATGCCACTATTTGATATTCTCATTTTTTTCAAACTAGTGCTAGTGTTGTCCTACGAGGTTCTAATTTGCATTTCCCTCATGGCTAATATGTAGAACATTTTTTCATATATTTTTTCCTACCTATGTATTTTTTTAAAAGGTACTATTAGGATCACTTAGCTATTTCTAAAATTAGAATGTTTGTATTCTTATGGTTGAGGTTTTTTCTAATGGTCACAGAAGAAGCTTCCTTCCTTCATTTTTCTCCCCATTGAAAGTAACTGTGACATTCAGAACATAGCCTGCTGCAAACACACAATGAGACATTTAATCATGAGCTGTACTAGGTTAGACATGCTTATGATTAACCAGGAAAATAGATTCATGTGTTATGTTTCATTTTTAATTCTCCATCAGTGATAGAAACAGGAGAATATATATGGTTGAATTTTGAGTATTCTTTGTATATATCTCTAAGGAAGAAATACAAATGGCCAAAAAGCACATGAAAAGATCCACAGTTCTGTGGTAACCGCTCTGGTCAAGGGCAGTCTGGGGCACCTCCCTGAAAAAAAACCCTCTTCCGAGTCCCGAGCTTATACTGACCTGCTTAGGCTAAGAGGCGCCTTGTGTTCCCACAATGGACACAGCTGGGGATGGTTGAAACAAAAGGCTGAGTGAGTGTTGTGCAGTGTCAACACACAGAGGAAACATGGGAAGCACAGAAAGTAGGACCCCATTAAGTTATAGGCAGAAAAACTTTCCCTGAGTTTTCCACGAAGATGTGGCATAAAGTTCTAACCAGGAAATGTTAGAATGCTTTGTGAACTACAATGGCTGGCTTTTGGCATGGGCTGGCCCCAGGAGGGCACCTTTGACCCCGGATCATCTGTAAAGTCCATGAGATGTTAACGAGAAAACCAGAGTACCCTGGCCAGTTCCCCTACATTGATGCCTGGCAGGAAACTGCAAGTCAAAGTCCGCCCTAGTTAAGGGTAGTAAGGAAGCCAGGATTTGCCTGATACAAAAGCCCACAGGTGCTGTCTCAGGAACCAGGCCAAACAGGTGCCTTGCAAAGGGTCCAGAGAAAGTAAGCCCCAAATCTAGGCCCACCCATTCTAGAGGGGCCACCAACTTATGAGATTGTTCCTACAGTGCCAGTGCCGAGGAGTGTGGATGAGCCAATTTTCCCAAGCAATGCAACCTCGCTGCCCCGACTGCCATCTCCACTGCCGTCCTCCCTGAGCAGTATGACCTCGCTACCCTGACAGCTGTCTCCACTGCCATCCTTCCTGAACAGCGTGACCTCACTGCCCCCACACCCACCGTCCTCCCTGAGCAGCGCTACCTCGCAGCCGTTCCTGCAGCCGCTTCCATAGCCATTCCCACAGCCATTCCCACAGCCGATTCTGCAGCTGCTTTCTCCAAGCAACACAGCCCAGCTGTTCCTACAGCCACTCCCACAGTCCTTTCCACAGCCGGTTCAGTTCCATGGCCACTTTCTCCAAGAAACAGGAGCCAGCTGCTCCTGCAGCTGTTTCCACAGCCGGTTTCGCAGCTGCTTTCTCCAAGCAACACAGCGCAGCTGCTACAGCAGCCGCTCCCACAGCAGGTTCTGCTGGCAATTTCTCCAAGCAACATGGCCCAGCCACTCCCGCAGCCACTCCCACAGCCGCTTTCTCCAAACAGTGCAGCCTCTGCACCTCTGCAATGGCTGTCTCCACCAATCTTGACCACTGGCAGCATAGTGCTGGCCATCACTCAGGAGGAGTCCCTGAAAGATAGCAACTCAGACCACGAGGAGCCCCAGGGACAGGTGGAGCAGGGAGAAGGGCCACCCTGCAGCTACCTCTCTCTGAAGCCTGGGCTCCAATTTATTATGATGCTGATGACCATATACAAGGAGGACACTTCACTACTACTGATCTCTTTATCTGGAAAAGTCACACCCCACATACCTGGAGAAGCCTCAGGTCATGATGGACCTCTTCCAGTCTATCATTCAAACCTGCAAACCCTCGACCTGGGCTGACTGACTGTAAGCAGCTCCTTATGACCTTACTCAACTTCAAGGAGAGAATGTGAGTCACAAAAGGAGCTTTCACCTGGCTTAAAGAGCACCCATCTGGTGGAAGCCTGGACAGGGATCAATATGCCCACACTCAGTTCCCAGACAAGGACCCCCAATGGGATCCCAATGACATGACCAGGCCCAACTGTTTAGAAATTTTCCATAGGGCCTTAGTTGAAGGTTTCAGAGCTGGGAGACAAAAGGTAGTAAACATGGCAAAGACCACCCAAGTCCTACAGACTCTCGAGGGAAGTTGGCTCAATTCTGACAGGATTGACTCCTGACATTTATTTCAAACTTTGGGGTGTGATACGATACTACTTTTGTTGTGGATTTTCAATTTGTTCTACTTTTTAGCCATGGTAGCTCTTTGCAGTGCATCCTATTGCTCTTTACTATAACCCTATCATTGACGGGTTTATTTTACATCTATTTACTTTTTGGTACTACAAAATATTCCAGATCTTTCTTGCATATTTCTTTCCTAGAAAGAGCAATTTCTCTAAGAAGGCATTTATTGGAGAATGGTTTTAAAACCTAAAGTCTGGGCATTATCTCTGCTCATTGTTACTGCAGCCTTGAGGGCCTCTCTGCAGAGAGTGTAAGGAAATATATGTGTATATACTAAGATGTGTACATGCACATATCTAGAACAACAAGAAACCTCCCCTTTAAGAAATTCTAAAGAGAATTCTGCAGGAAGAAAGGAAAAAACAGGACAGGCAGAGTTCGAGGAGAGTGTAAGAACAACAAAAAAGACAAAAAGACAAGGGAAAAAAAGCACACAAAATATGACAAACACAACTCCAATCAAAATATGGCTAACACAAATAATTCCTTGAAAGTGATAACACTGAAGGTCAATGAACTTAACTCACCTATCAAAAGATTCAGACTGGGATATTGGATAAGGAAATATGACCCATCTATATGCTGTCTACAAGAGACACATCTTAGACCCAGAGACTCATGGAGGTTGAAAGTGAATGGTGGGAAAATAATCTTACAAGCAAACAATAATCAAAAAATTGCAGGAGTAGCTATATTAATATTAGACAAAATAGACTTTAAATGCAAAACAATGTTGAGAGACAAAGAAGGATACTACATTTCAGTAAAAGGGAAAATCTGTCAAGAAGATCAAACAATCATAAATATTTATGCTCCTAACAAGGGGTCCTCTAAATACGTGAGGCAAATGCTGGAAAAACTAAGTGAAAGAAGAGATGCATCTACAATTATAGTGGGGGATTTTAATACACCACTATCAACTCTGGACAGAACATCTCAAAAGAGAATCACTAAAGAAACAAAACATTTGAACAGTATATTAGAGGAGCTGGATCTAATAGACATATATAGATCATTACAACCAAACACAGCAGGATATACATTTTCCTCAAGTGCACATGGATCATTATCCAGGATAGACCATATGCTAGGCCACAAAGAAAGGCTTAATGAATTCAGAAAGATCGAAATCATACAAAATAATATCTCTGACCACAGTGGAGTGAAGCTGGAAATTTGCAAGGTTCAGAGGCCCAGATTTCAGACCGTGATTTGGAAATTAAACAGCACACTCTTAGAAAAACAGTGGGTCAAAGAGGAAATCTCAAAAGAAATCAAAGACTACCTTGAAACAAATAATAATGATAACACAACATACAAAAATTTATGGGATGCAGCAAAAGCAGTACTGAGAGGGAAATTGATAGCCATAAATTCATATATCAAAAAGAAGAAAGAGCAAAAATTTAAGAACTAACTGCACATTTGGAGGTATTAGAAAAACAACAACAAAGTAATCTAATAGGAAGAAGAAGGAAGGAAATAACAAAGAAAAGAGCAGAACTAAACAAAATAAAATATAAGAAAGTACTTGAAAATATCAACAAGACCAAGAGCTGTATTTTTGAGAAGATCAATAAAATTGACAAACCTTTAGCGAGACTAAAAGTAAAAAAAGAAAAAAGATGCAAATACACAAAATAAGAAATGAGAAAGGCGATATTACCACTGACCCCACAGAAATAAAGACTCTCATAAGAGGATACTTTGAAAAAACTATATTCCAACAAAAATGAGAATTCAGAGGAAATGGACAAATTCCTAGAAACACATAAGCAGCCCATATTGACAAAAGAAGAAATTGATGATCTCGACAAACCAATCACTAGTAAAGAGATAGAATCAGTCATTAAAAACCTCCCAACTAAGAAGAGCCCAGGGCAAGACGGCTTCACAGGTGAATTCTACAAAACATTCCAGAAAGAACAAACACCAATCCTGCTGAAACTATTCCAAAAAATTGAAACAGAAGGAACATTGCTGAACTCCTTCTATGATGCCAACATTACCCTAGTACCAAAGCCAAACAAATACACCACAAGAAAAGAAAATGACAGACCAATTTCTCTAATGAACCTAGACGCAAAAATACTTAACAAAATACTTGCTAATTGTATTCAACAACACATTAAATGAATTATACACCATGACCAAGTGAGATTCATTCCAGGTATGCAAGGATGGTTCAACATAAGAAAATCAATCAATGTAATACACCATATAAATAGATTGAAGGAAAAAATCACATGATTATAACTATAGATGCAGAAAAACCATTTGACAAAATACAGCACACTTTCTTGATAAAAATCCTCCAAAAGATCGGAATACAAGGAAATTTTTTGAACATGATAAAGAGTATATATGAAAAACCCACAGCCAACATCGTTTACAATGGAGAAATCCTAAATTCCTTCTCTCTAAAGTGAGGAACAAGACAAGGATGCCCATTGTCGCCCCTTCTATTTAACAGTGACTTAGAAGTACTTGCTGAAATACTGAGGCAAGAACCAGATATAAAAGGTATTCAAATTGGAAAGGAAGAAGTCAAAATTACATTATTTGAAGATGACATGATCCTATACATAGAAAACCCTGAGAGATCTACAACAAAGCTTCCAGGACTCATAAATGAGTTTAGTAAAATCGCAGGTTATAAGTTCAATGTGCAAAAATCAGTAGCATTTTTGTACACCAATAATGAGCAAGATCAGGAGGAAATCAGGAAACAAATACCATTTACAATAGTAAGTAAAAAAATAAAATATTTAGGAATAAATTTAACTAAAGATGTAAAAAACTTATACACTGAGAACTATACAAGACTGTTCAAGGAAATCAAAGAAGATCTAAATAAATGGAAGAATATTCCCTGTTCATGGATAGGAAGACTAAATATTACTAAGATGTCTATTCTACCAAAACTGATCTACACATTCAATGCAATCCCAATAAAAACCAACACAGCCTTCTTTAAGGAACTAGAAAAACTAACTATGAAATTTATGTAGAAAGGAAAGAGGCCCAAATAGCCAAGGACATATTGAAAATGAAAAACGAAATTGGAGGAATCACACTACCTGACTTCAAAACATACTACAAAGCAACAGTAGTGGAAACAGCATAGTATTGGCATAAGGAGAGACACACAGACCAATGGAATCGAATTGAAAGTAATGATATAGGACATCATATATATAGCCATATAATATGTGATAAAGCCACCAAACCCTCTCAACTGGGAGAGAATGGCCTATTCAACAAATGGTGTCTGGAGAACTGGATCTCCAGATGTAGAAGAATGAAAGAGGATTACCATCTCACACCTTATACAAAGATCAACTCAAGATGGATCAAAGACCTAAATATAAGAGCCAAGACCATAAAGACCTTGGAAAGCAGTGTAGGGAAACATCTACAGGACCTTGTAATAGAAAATAGCTTCATGAATATCACACCAAAAGTACGAGCAGCAAAAGAACTAATAGATAAATGGGACTTCCTCAAAATTAAAGCCTTCTGCACCTCAAAGGAGTTTGTCAAGAAAGTAAAAAGGGAACCCACACAATGGGAGAAAATATTTGGTAACCATATATCTGATAAGAGACTTATAACTTGCATATATAAAGAACTCATATATCTTGAAAATAAAAAGATAAACAACCTGTTAAGAAATGGGAAAAAGATTTAAACAGAACTTTTCCATAGAAGAAATACAAATGGTTAAAAAGCACATGAAAAAATGCTCCAAATCTCTAGCTATCAGGGAAATGCAAATCAAAATTACAATGAGATACCATCTTATTCCCATAAGATTGGCAGCTATGAAAAAAACAGAAGACTACAAATGCTGGAGAGGATGTGAAGAAAGGGGAACACTCATCCACTGCTGGTGGGAATGCAGAAGGATCCAGCCATTCTGGATGACAGTTTGGTGGTTTCTCAAAAAACTAACCATAGATTTGCCATATGACCCAGCAAAACCACTCCTGGGTATATACCCAGCAGAACTGAAAACAAGGACACAAACCAATATATGCACACCAATGTTCATAGCAGTATTGTTCACTATCGCCAAAAGTTGGAATCAACCCAAATGCCCATCAACAGACGAGTGGATCAATAAAATGAGGTATATACATACAATGGAATTCTACACAGCTGTAAGAACAAATACACTACAAACACACGTGATAACATGGATGAATCTTGAGAACCTTATGTTGAGTGAAGCAACCCAGGCATTGAAGGACAAATACTACATGACCTCAATGATATGTAATAAGCAAGCTGCCTCAAAGAGCTAGAGACTGGAAGATAGGCTTACAGGAAATCGGGGGGTGGAGGAAGGATGTGAGCCGACGTCTGCAGGTGTGAAATCTATGATGAGCTGATGGTAAGTATGAGCACAAAGAAGAGATAAAATGGGGGCAAGGGGTTGCCTTTGGGTGGTGCTTTGCAGATTTGAGGGGGGCTAGGGATGGGTGGATGGGTAATATTGCCCAAAAATTGGGAGGAGGGAGGGGCAACATATGAACATAGGAGAGAGTCAGGTGTTGGTTAAGAGTAAAATACTGAGAAAATCGTATCAAAATATAATCAGGAGTGTTACCTGTTTAGGATGCTCGGAGGGGATGGTCTGATGCGGGATGGACTCCTGGGGAATGTCTGAATGCTCATTTCGCCAGGGTGGGTTGCACCATTGTGTAGAGACCCAAGTAGTGAGAGTGGGGGTTGACCCACATCCTGGGGAGACTAATGCCATCAAAGAGGGAACTGTATCTCTTGAGAGAAAGGGTGGCTCCCAGGGCATTAGGGCAGCTGAGCAAGTCAGGCCCTGAACACTGTTGCAAGTATCTCTGTACGTGGCTCCTTGGGAAATGGAGGTTGACTGTCACTTTGGGCCACAAGAGGAGGGGAAAATGGATGTTGAATGGATAGAACCAAGGTAAATGTAGGGATAAGAGAGGAGTTTCGCGAGAGTACACAAGGATGGATATAAAACATGTAATATTACACCATAAACATATAGGGGACGACAGACTAATAATGTAAACCATAATGTAAAACATAGGATAACTAAAAATTTAGAAACCTGTGTATCCTAAAGTATGGACCACGATGTAAGCACAGATGTCACCTTGTTTGAAAGCTATTGTCTCAGAGTCTGTACATCAGTTTCAGTAAATATGATATGAATAAGTTATTAGAATATCACTGTGGAAGGGAAAAGGTTTTATGGTGGTTGTGTGGGAGTACTGTATATTATGTATATATGAATTACTGTGATCTAGGGCTCTTGTGAAGAGAAGCTCAATAGTTAGGAGAAAAGAATAGAAAAAGAGAGGACATAGACACTGAGGAAAAGACGGAAGTACTTGCCTTGCCTATTTGCATACAGGGCAACACTTATTGCAGTGACGGAAGGTAAAACATCCAAAACAAAGCTTTTGCATTTTTAAATTTTTTGATATCCCAATTTATTTTTACCTTAATTTTTCCAAGTTAATATGTATTCTATATCTAACCTTTAAACTCATCACTATATTCCATTTTACTATTAATGGAACCTGGCAATATATTGGGTTTCACTTTTCATGATGTTTTGGATCACAGAGAGGTTCATCAACGGCAGGGGAGGAATACTGGTGTGGGATGTTATTGACAGGGGACACATGGTTGGCAGGATGTTCTACAGGGCATATATCCAGGGTACATAAAAATGTTTGGATATTTTCATAGTGGATACAATTAAAAACAACTGAGGGAGTGCTGAGTTCCTAGCCAGGGGAGCTCTACCACAGCCCCTAAAGGAACAGTAACAATCCCCCAAGTGCAATAGCAAAGACCAAAAAATAAGTAAGGTCCAACAATGAGCCCTTGATACTAATGATTATGCTTGTGAGCCTGTGCACCTGAAATAAGAATAAGGCCTAGAGCTGCAGGGTGCCTAAGAGTTACCTCCTGAGAGCCTTCATGTTGCTCAAATGTGGCCAGTCTTGAAGCCAAACTCAGCATGTAAATGTGTTGCCTCCCCCTCAGATTGGGACATGACTCCCAGGAATGAGCCTCCCTGGCATGGAGGGATTACTACCAAGTACCAGCTGATGATGTAACTAGAAAATGACCTTAAATAAAAGGTCAACTCGCACCAGCAAAATATCTCAATCTACATAGAATACCAGGAGTTAAAAATGCTGTGTGACCTGAATCAAAGGGGGAAATGGAAAGGACAAATTAGTCTATATGGCTGTGAGTCTCCAAAAAGATCCAGGAGATTATCAAAGGGGTTGCCCTTATGCATTCCTCAGCAGAGTTCCAGTGACAGATAAAGTAGATACAACCCCGGGTATTGGTTCTTTGGAGGGCTACAGAGATCCACAGGTCCTATGGTCATGGCACTTGGAGTTCAGTGCCATGTCAGTTGGCCCTACTTTGGAGTTTGTGTTTCTGTGTGATGGAGCTGGACTCAGATGTGATCTTTGTTCACAAGCCTCTCCTGTTGATATAGATGTGGAGTGGACACAACCATTCCAAGGTCCACAGGATGGACGAATAGAGTATGGATTAGAGTGGACTTACTGATATTCTATTCATGAAATATTGTGATTAGTATTCGAAGAAAATGTGGCATTGGTGTAGAGGAAGCGGCCATGGTGGCTGCTGGGGGTAGGGAATGGGAGGAAGAGATGAGATGTGGGGGCATTTTCAGGACTTGAGGTTTTCCTGGGTGGTGCTGCATGGACAGTTACCAGACATTGTATGTCCCCCCATGGCCCAGTGGGTGGAATATGGGAGAGTGTGAGCTATGATGTGGACCATTGACCATGAGGTGCAGTGGTGCTCAGAGATGTATTCACCAAATGCAATGAATGTATCATGATGATGGAGGAGGTTGTTGTTATGGGGGGGAAGTGGGGTGAGGGGGTTGGGGGGTGTATGGGGACCTCATATTTTTTTAATGTAATATTAAAAAATAAAGACAAAAAAATAAATGATATTCACCTATTCCTAGAAAAATAAAAGTTGCCAAAAAATAGGCCCCCAAAATAAAAAATCTGAAAAGATTCATATCTTCTTCAGTGATTGAATCTATAGATGAAAACATTCTCATAAATTTTCAAATTGACCAATGGCCTTATTGGGGAATTCCACTAAACTTTCAAGGAAAAAATAATACTTATTTACTCAAACTTTTCCAAGGAATAGGAAAAAAATGGGAAAATATCTCCATTTATGATTACGGCTTAACATTTGTATCAAAATCTTATAAGGCCATTAAAAATAGGAAATTTACAGGTTTCTAGCTTTTTTAAACATAAGCTCACATATCATAAAAAAATAATCTGCAGTCTTATTCCAGCAATATTTTATAAAGAGGATTTATCATGGCAAAGCAAGGTAATTCAGTATATGTACCCCCTGAAAAGTAGAAACTCTCATCTCAGTGAATGAAGGAAAATACTTAATAAAATTCAACACCCACCAGTGATTTTAGAACAAACAACAAAAGCATAACTTATCAAATAAAAATTGAGAAGAACCATCTTCATCCTTTAAAAGATACTTCCTGAAAACTAACACAAATTTCACATCATATTGAAGTATTTCATGCCTGGGAGATCAATAACAAAACAAAAATTTTCAATATTAACACATCTAACAATGCACCGGAGATCCTTCCCAAAGCAATATTGGCAAGAAAAAGATTGGAAGGAATAATTAATTGAAAGGATAAAGTAAAATTGACATAATTTGGAAAGGAGTTTATTGCATAAGTTGAAGATCTGGAAGATTTTATAAACTCAGTTTAGTGGTCTGAATACAAGGGTAATATAAAAGCTTCTTATATATGCAACTCATAGGGCTTTATAAAATGAAACTTCCAAACATGATATTTAAAATATCTTGAAAGTATTAAATGCCTAAAAATAATATTTAGGAAAGTTTGGAAAGACTTCTGTATAATAAAGGTATCAAGAAAAATTTAAAGAAAACTAAATAAATGGAGGGATGAACCATTTTCATAATTGAAAGGACTGAATATTGTAAAGATATCATTATTCTCCAAGTTGATTGACTGAGTCAATGCAATTGTTATCACAATCACAACTTTATGGGGCAATTACAACTTATTAAATCATTCCTATGAGATCATTTTCAAAACGCTTTGCTAAGACAAACTTTAAAACAAAGAGTGAAATGGGAATGTATATTCTACCTGTTTCTTTTGTTAAGTCACTATAATGTTGTTTCATCATAAAGATAAAAAGGAAATAAAATGAACCAAATGACATATCTAGAAACAAATTTGTCACATGCAGATTCATCAATATCAGGAAAATTGTAATTCTAAATGTAAAAATAAAAACCTTAAAGAAACGAAAAGGAGAAGAATGTTTTCATTTTCAAAGGAGAAAATTTGTTTAATAAGACATGTATCATCATATATCATCAACCTTAAAGGAAAAGTTTAATGAATGTTAATTACATTAATACTGATATTTTCTGTTTGCAATGAATGGTCAAGCCACAAGTGGAATAAATTATTTAACATAGATCTAGTCAATAGTGAATTACATCAAAATTATACAGGGACCATCTACAGAAACAAGCAGAAAATCCACTAGAAAAAGTATGATGTGTGGACAAGAAAAGAATGGAAGCTCAACAGTAAATAAATTACACTGTTATCAAATTGATGGACTGAATGTTTAAAAGAAAGCCAGAGGTCTAAGAGAAAGTTTAGGGAAGGAACAACAAGCACATTAAAGCACAGGGTTATTTAAAATCATCACAAGCTGGACAAATTTGGCTGAAATTGTCCAATGTTATTCTTTTGGGTCAAGTGAATAAGTGAGAATTACTGAACATGGGCTGATGACACTTTGCATTTCTCACCAGATGTAGAACACTGTGTGAAGTGTCCAGATCATCAGAATGCAAACAATGAGAGAACTCATTCCCTCCAAAAGACCCATTGGGGTTGACTCTGGTCTGCACAGCTCTTTGCTTCTCTTTCCTCACTACTGTTATTCTTGGGGTCTTTGTGAAGCACCAAGACACTCCCACCGTCAAGGCCAATAAATGGATCCTCAGCTACATCCCGCTTATCTCCCTTACCCTGTGTTTCCTATGCTCCTTGCTCTTCATCATTTATCCCAACACAGCCATCTGCATCCTCTGACAAATCACATTTAGAATTGTTTTTGCAGTGGCTGTGCCCACTGTTTTGGCCAAAACAATCACTGTGGTTCTGGAATTCAAGGTCCCTGCTCTAGGGAGAAGGATGAGGTCGTGTTTGGAATCAGGGCCACCTAACTTTGCTATTTCCATTTGCTCCCTAATCCAGATGATACTCTCTGGAATCTGGTTCAGAACCTCTCCCCCATTCATTGATAAAGATGCACACACTGAGCCTGGTTATATTACCATTGAGTGTCTTAAGGGCTCAGCTACTGCCTTCTACTGTGTCCTGGGATACCTGGGCTGCTTGGCCCTCTGCAGCTTCAATGTAGCTTTCATGGCCAGGAACCTGCCTGACACCTTGCTGGTGTTCTGCAGGGTTTGGGTCAGTTTCCTCTCTGTCTACCACAGCACCAAGGGGAAGGTAATGGCAGCCATTGAAATCTTCTCCAGCTTGGCTTCCAGTGCTGGATTACTAGGCTACATATTTGCTCCTAGGTGCTATATTATTTTATTAAGACCAGATAGGAACACTCACCATGGATTATTGTATAGAACATATTCTGTGGACAATAAGACTTACTTCTTAAGTTGTAACTGAATATTGTCCTGCAATAAATAGAATGCCTGAAGAAAATCAACACCATGCTTGCATTTACCTTCACCAATTAAGAAGTGAATCACATTTTTTCTCTAATAATGTCAGGAGAATGACAGTCACATCATCCAACTTTTCAACATTAAATTACATTTTTTTGTCCTTTTTCATTACATTAAATCTAATATTGAATACTCATATTCTAGTTAGTTTTGTATGTTTGGAATACATTTGAATAGACTTCCACTTTGGTTTTCAGTTTTTTGTTTATAAATTTCCTTTTTTCCTAATTATCCTGGAATGCATGATAAAGGTTTCCCTCCTTTCTTTTGTCTGTGGTTATTTTAAAGATCCAACAACATTTTGGGAATATTCCTTATTTTTCCACATATTTGAATTGCTATATATTGAGGATAATAAATACCTACATATAAGTTCTGTTTCTGGACACACTCTGTAGCAGTTTGATATTGATTATGAATTCCAAAAATAGATGTTAGATTTTGTTTGTGAACTGGTCAGCTCCTCTGGGCATATTAGATTAAATTGATTCAGAGGTTTCACTTTTACTTGATTGAATAATAAGCAAAGCTTTGATCGGGCCACATCTGTAGCACACTGGGTGTCCATAACTTTGGTTTCTGAGATTCCAGCTTTTGGACTCAGAAACCAATAATTCCCCAACATCAGAATAGTTTGCATTGCAAACAGTGCACAGATGAATACCCTGTTGCCCCTAGCCCTAGAGGTGCTCGCAGTCAAGACATGGAGACCAAGCTGATACGTAAACTTTAACTGACTTCTGTACCAAGAAACACAGCATTTTTCCATTACTAGAGGCTGCAGAAACAATGGCAGGCACAGACAAGTAGTTTATTGAGGAAATAGCATGGACCAGGTGTGAAAACCATGTGGTGTATGAATGGTGGAATGGACCATTGTATAGCTCTTGCCCAGTCATTTTAGGTATCATATTAAAACAATTTTTGTACCCCTCTTTCACCTGAATGCATTAAAAATGAATATACTTGCTTACTGGAAGTACTAAAGTGGAAGATGGGATCAGATTTTTAATCACTCTACTTCTGAATCACATTCAACCTGGTATAATTTATAGTCACTAGTACTGAATTACTGGACCTGAATTTACCCTGACATTGAAATGACATTATGCGTTTTACTCTTTAAGCCTTCAGAGGAAATGTTTCCTGTGCACAACACCTTGTGCACACTAGACATCAATATGTTAATTGAATAAATTTTGTGAATGTATAAAAGTGTGATACTATGTGTGCATTTCATTTGTGTGTGTATGTTCATTCATTCAACATGTCTGCATTAATACACCTTAAGTATTTATTCCATGAAGATACAAAATTGAATACCATAGAGCCAGAAACAGTCCTCATTAGTCTAACTGAAAAGTTCAATTGTTGGCATTGGCTTTTGAAGGGCGATTCAGGATGCAATGAGAAAATAGAATGGGATGCCCTAATCTGGATATGGCAATAAGAAAAACCCTTCCATGGTAAAGAAATTAGAGAAGATACCTTGAGGAGGAGTAGGAATTGAGACTAGGCAGGGAAAGGGGACATAGATGTAGAAAATGATATTACAAGCATGGGGACAAGCTGAGCATAGACCCCAAGTTTAACAGGTGCATTGAAGAAGACAGAGGCTCTGGAATCCAATGAGGAGGGAGAAGTGAGAATAGATAGGCATGAGTCAGACTGTATGGTTTTCGTAGTTCATTTTAGGGGGAGTATGAACAATTTTATGCTACTTTTATGCTAAAAAAACTAGACAATGTAGATAAAATAGAAAACTTCCTAAGAATGTACAAACAACCTACACTGTTGCTCAAAGGAATAGAAGACTCAACAAACCAATCACAAGTAAAGAGATTGAAACAGTCATTTAACAGTTCCCCAAAATGAAAAGCCCTTGACCATACAGTTTCACAGGTGAGTACTACCAAGCATTCAAAGAAGATTTAATACCAATGTGACTCAAGTTCTTCCAAAAAATCGAACAAGAAGGAATGCTACAAAACTCATTCTATGAAACCAATATCACCCTAACACTAAAGCCAAATAAAGCTATTACAAAAAACTAAAGTTATAGGCCCATTTCTCTAATGAATATAGATGCAAAAATCCTCAATAAAATACTTGTTAATCAAATTGAACAACACATTAAAAGAATTATCCTTCTTTATCAAGTGGATTATATACAAGGCAAGTAAGGCTGGTTCAACACAAGAAAATCAATCAGCGTAATACACCACATTAATAAGTCAAAGAAGAAAAATCACATGATCTTATCAATTGACACAGAAAAGGCATCTGACAAAATACAGTATCCTTTCTTGAGAAAAATACGCAAAGAAATAGGAATTGAAGGAAACTTCTCAACATGATAAAAGCCATATAAGAAAAACACACAGCTAACATTGTATTCAATGGTGAAAGACTGAAAACTTTCGGATTGACATCAGGGAAAGGACAAGGATGCTCACTAACCACATTGTTCTTCAATGTAATGGTAGAGTTTCTAGCTAAAGCAATTAGACAAGAAAAAGAAATAAAAGGCATGCAAACTGGAAAAGAAGAATTAAAATTTTCACTATTCGCAGATGATGATTATATATCTAGAAAGTCCTGAAAAATCTACAACAAAGCTGCTAGAGCTAATAAATTATTTCAGTAGAGTGTCAGTATTCAAGATCAATAAGCAAAAATCAGTAGTGTTTCTTGACATGAAAAATGCACAATCTGAGGAGGAAGTCAAGAAAAACACTCCATGTACAACAGCAACAAAAAGAATAAAATATTTAGGAATAAACTTAACCTAGGATGCAAAACACTTGTATTCAGAAAACTATAATGCATTGCAAAAATGAATTTAAAACACCTAAATAATTGGAATAACATTTCTTGCTCATGGATTGGAAGACTAAATATCATTAAGAAGTCAATTCTACCCAAACTGATATACAGATTCAATGCAATACAAATACAAATTCCACCAGTATTTTTTTTTAGCAAATGGAAAACACAATTATCAAGTCTCTATGGAAGTGTAAGAGTCCCCAAAAGGCCAAAAACATTTTCAAAATGAAAAGTGAATTTGGAGGACTCTCACATACAGACTTTAAATCATATAATTAGCTACAGTGGTAAAAACAACATGGTATTGTCATAAGCATAGACACATAGACCAATGGAACCAAATTGATGGTTCATAAACAGACACTCACATCTATGGCCAAGTGATTTTTGACAATCCTGTCAAGCCCTCCCAGTTGGGGAAGAAAAGCTTATTCAAAAAATTTTGTTGGGAGAACTGGATATCCATAGCCAAAAGAAAGAAAGAAGACCCCTATCTCACATATTATACAAAAATAAACTCAAAGTCGACCAAAGACCTGAATATAAAAGGAAGTACAATAAAGCCTCTAGAGGAATATGTAGGAAAACATCTCCAAGTCCTGGTGGTAGGTGAAGGATTCATAAACCTTACACCAAAAGCACGAGCAAAAAAAGAAAACATGGATAAATGGGACCTCCTCAAACTTAAACATTTCTATGATTCAAAGGGCTTCATCAAGAAGGTGAAAAGGCATCAAGACAATGGGAGAAAATATTTGGAAACCAATTATCTGATAAGGGTTTGATTTCCATGCTATATAAAGAGATCATACAACACAACAATAAAAAAGCAAGCAATAAATTTAAAAATGGACCAAAGATTTAAATAGACATTTCTCCAAAGAGGAAATACAAATGGCCAAAAAGCACATGAATAAATGTTTCATATCACTAGCTATTAGGGAAACGCAAATTAAAACAACAATAAGATATCATTTAACACCACATAGAGCGGCCATTATTAAAAAAAAAATAAACAGACAACAATATGTGCTGGAGAGGATGTGGAGAAACAGGAACACTCCTTCACTGTTGGTGGGAGTGTAAAATGGTGCAGCCTTCATGGAATACAGTTTGGAGGTTCCTGAGGAAGCTAAATATAGAACTGTCACATGATCCAGCAATTCCTCTACAAGGAATATATCCAGATGAACTAAAAACTAGGCCATAAACAGACATCTGCACACCAATGTTCATAACGAAGTTGTTCACAATTGCCAAAGATGGAAACAACTCAAGTGTCCCTTCATGATTGAATGTATAAACAAATGTGGTCTATACAAAGGAATATTATGCTGCAGTAAGAAGAAATGAAATTGGGACATATGTGATAACATGGATGAGTCTTGAAGACATTATACTAAGTGAAGTAAGCCAGACACAAAAGGACAAATATTGCATGGTCTCATTAATATAAACTAAATACAAATAATAAACACATGGAATTGTATATGTTATTAGGAGATAAGAGGATTTTTGAGAATAAAGATGCTTAATGTATGTAGAAGTTTTTTTCTTTATTTTCTTTTAAATGTTACATTAAAAATATAACAGGCCCCTTTATACCTCCCACCACCCTCACCCCACTCCTCCCACAACAATAACCTCTTGCATCATCATGGCACATTCACTGCACCTGGTGAATACATTTTGGAGCACTGCAGTCCCGCATGTACAGTGGTCTACATAGTAATCTACACTCTTCTCCAGTCCACCCAGTGGGTCATGGCAGGAAACACAATGTCCGGCAGCTGTCCTGCATCATCACCCAGGACTACTCCAAATCCTGAAAATGCACCCACATCATATCTTTTCTTCCTTCTCCCTAACATCAGCAGCTACCGTGACCACTTTCTTCACATCACTACTACAATTTCTTCCCTTACTAATCACAATAGTTCCCCAGCAGAACACCAGTAAGTCAACTCTAATCTATATCCTACTCCTCCATCCTGTAGACCCTGGGATGGTTCTGTCCAGTCCACCTCTACACCAAGAAGGGACTAACATTCCACATGGATGATGGATGCAATTCTCCTGCTTGCAGTTGTAGGCACTCTTGGCTCCCTGGTGTGGTGGTTGACATTCTTCACCTCCCTGTAAGCTGGCCAGAATAAAAGCAATAAACCAGAGGGTAGGAGTTGCAAGCCTGCTGAGGCTCAGGGCCTGGCTGTCACATGGACAGTCCAGAGATTCAGGCCTCCTGAGTATACCCGAAACCCAAAGCCAACTACAGGTCTGGTAAAAGTAACAGAAGAAGCATGTGTAGAAAGATCACATCTGAGTCTAACTCCATCTCACTCAGGAATGCAAACTCAAAGCAGGGCCAACTGACATGGCACTGAACTGCAGAGCCATCTGCCATGAACATAGGGTCTCTGCAGCCCTCAGGAGAACCAGTACCTCGGTTTCTATCTACTTTGGCTGTCTCTGGGACCCTGCTGAGATGTGCATAAATGTTACTCCATTGATGACCTCCCAACTGTTTTTGGAGAATCATAGCCAGACAAACTCATTTGTCCTTTCCATTTCCCCCTTTTGTCCAAGACAAAAAGCAGTTTTAAACACTTGATATTACATGTAGGCTGAGATATTCTGCTGGTCTGTGTTGGCCCTTTTATTCAAGGTCTTTTTCTAATTACATCATCAAATGGTGCTTGGTAGTAATGCCTTGGCAGCAGGGAGGTTCATCCCCAGAAGTCATGTTCCATGCTGGGGGGAAGGTAATGCATTTACATGCTAAGTTTGGCTTAGTGACCACATTTGAGCAACATGGAGGTCCTCAGGAGGTAACTCTTCAGCACCTTGCAGCTCTACGCCTAGTTCATATTTCAGGCACACAAGCTCATAATCGTAGCCATCAGTATCAAGGGCTCATTGCTGGGCCACCCATCTTTATTGGTTTTTGACATTGCACTTGGGGTATTGTTGCTGTTCATTTGGGAATGTGATAGAGCTCCCCTGGATTGGAACTCAGCACTCCCTCAGTTGTCATTTTTAACTGAAACCACTATGAAAATACCCAAACATTTTCATGTACCCTGTGTACACACTGTGGAGAACTCCCTCCCAATCACGTGCCCCCTTTCAATAACACACCACACCAGTATTCCTCCCCTGCCATAGTTGAACCCTTCTGTACTCCAAAACTTCTTTAGAAAGGAAGCCTAATATATTGCCAGAATCCATAAATAGCAAAATGGTGTATAATGATGGGTTTAAAGGTTAGATACAGAATATATACTAATTTAGAAAAATTTAAAAAAGGAAAAATAAATTGGAGTATCAAAAAATGAAAAATTGAAAGTTTTGTTTTAACATTTTGCCTTTCATCACTGCTGTAGGTGTTGCCCTGCATATACCGTGGCAAGGCAATTTCTTCCATTTCTTCCTCAGTGTCTACATACTTTCTTTTTTTTTCTTCTTCCAAACTATTAAGTTTATCTTCACATAAGTTTTAGATCACAATAATTCACATATACAATATATGGTACTCCCACATATCCAACATCAAACCCTTTGTCCGTTCACAAACATTGATCTTTCTACATGTTCATATTCTATTTTCTGCAGTTCATGTACAGATATTGAAACAATAGCTTTCAAACATGATTCCATTTGAGTTTCCATTATGGTTTATATTTTACACTATACAATTTTCTATATTTTTAGTTATCTTATGTTTTACATTATCATTTATATTTTAGCCTATAGACTTTAATACATTTTTGGTGTAATTTAACATGTCCTATATCCATCATTGCATGATCTTAAGGAATACTTCCATTGACCCACAGTTACACTGATTCCATCTATTCCACACCTTTTTCCCCATCCTCTCAGGGCCCACTGTGACATTCAATCTTCATTACATGAAGGACCATATTCAGAGATACTTGCAACAATGTTGAGAGCTTGACGTACTCGACTGCCCTAACCCACTGGGAGCCACCAATTCTCTCAAGAGGTAAAATTCCCTCTATTTGAGAACATCAGTTCTCCCTAGGATGTGGGTATACTTTCACCCTCATTGTATGGGTCTCCACCCAATAGTATAACCGATTATGACACTCTCCCTAGAAGCTTTCCATGTGTCAGACCCCCCCCTTAAGCATCTTAAAACAGGTAACCTTCCATACTATATTTTCTAGAGTTTTCTCTAATTTATAATTTCAACCACATACCTGACAGTTTCCTATGTTCAAATGTTCTGCCCACTGTCCCCCCCAAAAATTGGGCCATCTGATCCATCCTTTCATCTCCAGCCCCCCTCATGATCACAAAGCCCTGCCTCGAGGTATCCTTATGCCCCCATTTTATCCCTCCTCTGTACAAATACTTATATTCAGCTTATCATAGCTTTCACCCATGCAGGTGTCAGCTTGCACCCTTTCTCTATTCCCCAACTTCCTTTAAGCATATCATCCAGTCACTCTGAAGCTGTTTCTATCTCTCTGAAACAGCTTGGTTTACTTATTTCTTATCAGAGAGGTCATGTAGTATTTGTCCTTCAATGCCTGGGTTACTTCACTCAATATAAAGTTCTCAAGATTCATCCATGTTATCAAATGTGTTTGTAGTGTATTTGTTCTTATAGCTGAGTAGTATTCCATTGTATGTATACACATTTTATTTATCCATTCATCTCTTGATGGCATTTGGATTGATTCCAACTTTTGCCAACAGTGGATAGTGCTGTTATGAACATTGGTGTGTGTATATCAGCTTGTGTCCTTGTTTTCAGATCTTCTGGGTATATACCCAGCAGTGGAATTGCTGGTTCATATGGTAAATCTGTACCTAGTTTTTTGAGAAACTACCAAACTGTCCTCCAGAATGGCTGGGTCCTTCTGCATTCCAACCAGCAGTGGATGAGAGTTCTCATTCCTCCACATTCTCTCCAGCACCTGTAGATCTTTGATTTTTTGATAGCTGCCAGAATTATGGGAGTAATATGGTATCTCATTGTGTTTTGACTTGCATTTCCCTAGTAGCTAGTGATTTTGAGCATTTTTTCATGCGCCTTTTAGCTATTTGTAAAACTTCTTTTGAGAAGCATCTGTTCAAATCTTTTTCCCATTTTTTAAATGGGTTGCTTGTCTTTTTATTGTCAAGATATAGGAATTCTTTATAAATGCAGGATATTTCTCCCATAAGATATATGGTTACCAAATATTTTCTCCCAATGTGTAGACTCTCTTTTCACTTTCTTGACAAAATCCTTTGAGGTGCAGAAGGCTTTAATTTTGAGGAAGCCCATTTATCTATTTGTTCTTTGGCTGCTCATGCTTTGGGTGTGAAGTTCATGAAGCCGTTTCCTATTACAAGGTCCTGTAGATGCTTCCCTACATTGCTTTCCAAAGTCTTTATGGTCTTGGCTCTTATATTTAGGTCTTTCATCCATCTTGAGTTGATTTTTGTAAAAAGTGTGAATTGGTAATCCTCTTTCATTCTTTTAAATATGGATATCCAGTTCTCCAGGCACCATTTGTTGAAGAGGCCATTCTCTCACAGTTGAGAGGTTTGGTGGCCTTGTTGAATACCATATGGCTGTTTATTTGAGGATCTATATCAGAACTCTCATTTCAAGTCCATTGGTCAGTATGTCTATCCTTCTGTCAATACGATGCCATTTTCACAACTGTAGCTTTGTAGTACGTTTTGGAGTCAGGTAGTGTGATTCCTCCAATTTCATTTTTCTTTTTCAATATGTCTTTGGCTATTTGGGACCACTTTCCTTTCCAAATAAATATCATAGTAAGTTTATCTAGTTCATTAAATAATGCTGCGTGGATTTTTATTGGGATTGCATTGAATCCATAGATTAGTTTTGGTAGGATAGACATTTTAATGATATTTCGTCTTCCTATCCATGGGCAGGGAATATTCTTCCATTTATTTAGGTCTTCTTTGATTTCCTTGAGCAGTGTTTGTAGTTTTCTGTGTATAAATCTTTTACATCTTTATTTAAATTTATTCCTAGGTATTTTATTTTTTTTATTTACTATTGGAAATGGTATTTGATTTCTGATTTCATCCTCAGATTGATCATTATTGGTATACAGAAATGGTATTGATTATTGCATATTGATTTTGTAACCTGTGACTTTACTGAACTCATTTATGAGTTCTAGAAGATTTCTTGTAGACTTCCCAGGGTTTTCTATGAATAGGATCATATCATCTGCAAATAGTGAAATTTTCACTTCTTCCTTTCCAATCTGGATGGCTCTTATGTCTGGTTCTTCCCTCAGCGCTTGAGCAAGTATTTCTAAGACAAATAGAAGGGCTGATAGTGGGCATCCTTCTTTTTTTCTTGATCTTAGAGAGAAAGATTTTAGATTTTCTGCGGTCACCAGTCGGGCTGAAGTGTGGTTTGCTGGCCTGGCGGGGGAGCAGCCGTGGTAGGCCAAGCCGTTGCCCCCATAATAGGGTGGCTGGTCGGACTCACCGCCACCCCTGAAGGGAGCTCGGCATGGGCGCAGAGTGCCCTCGGGTCTCCCCTTCTCGGCAGCCATGCTTCCGCGGCCGCCCCTCCTCCCGGATGGCACCACCCGATGCCTGTGGGGCAGCACCCTTCTTCTTCTTTCTCCCTGCGCAGGCGCAGGGCGGAAAATTCCAGTCTGCCCTTCTCCCCTCCCCCGACAGCAGCAACAGCCAGGTGTGGGCGGAAAAATCCAGCCCGCCCTTTTCCCCTCCCCCGACAGCAGCAACAGCCAGGTGTGGGCGGAAAAATCCAGCCCGCCCTTTTCCCCTCCCCCAACAGCAGCAACAGCCAGGCATGGGCAGGAAACTCAAGTCTGCCCTCCACCCCAGCAACAGCAGCCACCAATCCCTAAACCCTGCCCCTTCCCCCAGCAACAGCGACAGCCAATCCCTAATCACCACCCCTCCCCCGTCCAGTACCGCCCACTGACCTTTCACCGGCAACCAATCAGAACAGGGCGTGGCTTCGACCAATCAGCCTTCCCCAGCCCCTATAAAACTGTTGCCTCTCCCTCAATAAAGTTGGACTTGCGTGTTTACCTTGTCTCCGCGGTAGTTCTTCTGCCGTGCGCCCTCCAGTCCTGAGAGCCCCCGACAAGGGCCTGGCCTCCCTTGTCCCCAGTTCGTCGCCTGCTTCTTCGGGCGACCCCTTCGTCGCCTGCTTCTCCGGGCGACCCCTTCGTTGCCGGCTTCGCCGGGCGACCCCGTCAGCCGAACCACGCAAACCCTTGTGAGACCGATCCCTCGTCTGCTGCCGGACCGCCCCCTCATCCCAGGTGGGACCGACCCCTCGTCCCAAGCGGGACCGACCCCTCGTCCAGAGCTGGACCGACCCCTCGTCCGCAGCCACACCCCACCTCTACCGACCGAGCAAACCGTCGCAGCTGGCGCCCAACGTGGGGCAAGGCAACCCCACCACAGCCTCACTCCATAACCTGGCAGCCCCCCCCCTCCTCTCTTCTCACCTTGGGACTTCTCTCGTGCAACATTGCTGCTGCCTGAGCCTTGGCTACCTCATACGATCCACGGCGGTCTGGGAGAATCGCTGGATGGCTTTCTCCTTCCATGTCGGGGGCTTATACCGACCCGCTATGTTTAAGAGGAGCCTTGGATTTCTCGGGAGCACGCGCTTGCACGTCTGATGTAACCCTACCATAGCCCTACGCTCTCCTCTCTTCTCACCCCTATCTTTTCGCTCTGCATTGCTGCTCCTGAACCTTGGTGACCTCATACGATCCACGGATGATTAAGAGGCACCAATAAAACTCTCAGGAGCGCGTGCCTGAGCACCTCCACCCCTGCCTTCACCTCTGCCTCCTCCCCTCTGTGCTTGCTCCCCTTTGCCTTGCTCCACTGCTCGTCGTCCCGCCCTCCCCTCGTGGGGGCCTTCTCTTGGCCCGCGACCACCGTCGGAGCCCCACCCGCTCCGACCCCTCGTCTCACCGCGCACCTCGGCTCCCATCGCCGCGCTCTCAAGGTAAGGGCCCCTTTTCTTATCGGCTCCAAAAGGCCATTAGCAATGGGTAACATCCTATCTGCTAAGCAAGCCCCACAAGTTCGGGCCCTCACCGGTCTCCTAGACACTCACCAGTGTAAGATCTCTTTCAAACAGCTTCAAGTATATTGGGACCTTCTTCTCCCCTTTAATCCGTGGCTTACCACGTGTCAGCTTTGGGACCCAGACACCTATACTCGCCTTATAGATAGGGTCACTTTTGCTGTGGAGCAGGAAGGTATAAGATTCCCTCCTGGCTTATTACAGGCAACATGAAGTCCACAAGAAATCTTGAAGGGTATAATCTATGATATGCTATATAAAAAAAGATTTAAAAGCAGCTATACCAAGAAAGTAAGAATTATGAGTCAACTGTAAATAAATTATATATTTCTGTTAATGTGTTGTAATTGTTCTGTGTTTGTCTGTCTGTTCGTTCAATGTCAACGTATATTGTGATACCTCCGGATGGTAAATATAAATTACTAGAAATCTTTAAAAGAGCTCTATTCAAATGGCCAAAGATTAAATAAGTGCTTATATTAATACTTAAGTTTATTATATTAATACATAAGTTTAAATGTTAATAAGATATCTACAATTTAAAAAAAAATTGTAAGTCTTAATTAACAAAATTAACTGTACGTCTTCATAAAAAGTTGTTCTTGCCTAGATTAAAATGAATAACTTATTTTTCTTCACAGGATAATATAAAGAATGTAAAACTTATATGACTATTAAAAAGGTTAAAAGTTTGTAAAAATGCTAACGGAAATGTAATAAGTTTTGCAAAAAGACGTATTTTGTCCTAAAGTAAGATGGCTAATTTTTCATAAACTCTTGAAATTTAATTTGCATGCGGCAAGTGTAAAAGGTATTGTGATAACTTTACGTAAGGGAATGTGTTTATTAAATGGCTAATTCCAAAAGGTCATTCTTAAATATATATATATAAAACTAAATTGATGATAATAAAAATAAAAGTTAATTTTGTAACAGGAAAGATTAACAGCAACCAAGCTCCCCTGCCAACTTGCTTTTAGGAAACGGTTTCTAATATTGCATGCTACTAAGTATTTAAAGAAAAGTTATTCTTAAGGAAACAGAGGATGATTTTGTCTTTGCAGCCATTGTCTACTTAGCAACACCCCTTGCTATCGGCCTAGCCACTGTTGCGCCGGACGATTGAAACCTTAAACAAAGACTCCTCCTCACTGTCATCTTCCTATCTATCGTTACTATATTTACTGCCCTCATTCTCCTTCGTTTATAAAGCAGTCTCCTACAAACCACAAAGCTTCTGTCTTAAACATACCATTCTCAACCCTATCCTCTAAATGATCTTCTCACTTCCCCACAGCCTTTAATACTCTATTTCTTTCTCATAACCTTTGCTTCTTGATAATATTTTCCGCCATCTGTCTAGCCACTACCACCCCAGAAGATTGTAACCACGGCCCCCCATGCCGCCATCGCTCTCAAGCAGCTCCAGCCCCGCAAAACGGCCCGCAACCTGCTTTCCCCGGCCTGCGGCCTGCTTTCTAGCATCCAATAACGCTTCTGCTCTTGCCTCCCCATACTTCTGCGGAGCTTCCTCCTGTCTCGACCTCACTCCTCTTCTCAGCCATCCAAAGCGTCCTTTCTCGTCCCCCGCACCCCTCCTTTTTTTTTGCCTGAACCCCCACTGCGTTGCAGATTGGGGCGCCCCATGTCGGCCCGCCCCATTAACATCGGCCTCTCTCGCGCCCGTGAAGACTTTGGCCTTCTTATTGTCCTCGCCTACGTCTCCACCACTCCCGACGCTGCCGCCACCACCGTCGCTGGTGCCCTGACGCGACTTGTCCTCACCGCTGCGATCCTCCAGACCATCACACAGTCTGCCTCTACCGCTCTTCGCCGCCAAGAAGAGATCAACTACCTGTAACGCGCTGTCATCCTGGACTTTTAACAAGCAGATGGACCTTATAGCCACTGAGATCAACGAGAATTGGACATTGGCCACCCTTGCTTGCAATGGCAAGATACCGCCCCTAAATTGTACATATATATCCCCGTCATACTCACCTCCCTCTTCAGCCCCACTTCCCTCATTGCTTACTGCCTCTTGGGCCTCGGCTACTTGTTGCTGCTGCCATCCTGGCCCATATTTGAAAAGAAGGGGGAAATGCGGTCACCAGTCGGGCTGAAGTGTGGTTTGCTGGCCTGGCGGGGGAGCAGCCGCGGTAGGCCAAGCCGTTGCCCCCATAATAGGGTGGCTGGTCGGACTCACCGCCACCCCTGAAGGGAGCTCGGCATGGGCGCAGAGTGCCCTCGGGTCTCCCCTTCTCGGCAGCCATGCTTCCGCGGCCGCCCCTCCTCCCGGATGGCGCCACCCGATGCCTGTGGGGCAGCACCCTTCTTCTTCTTTCTCCCTGCGCAGGCGCAGGGCGGAAAATTCCAGTCTGCCCTTTTCCCCTCCCCCGACAGCAGCAACAGCCAGGTGTGGGCGGAAAAATCCAGCCCGCCCTTTTCCCCTCCCCCGACAGCAGCAACAGCCAGGTGTGGGTGGAAAAATCCAGCCCGCCCTTTTCCCCTCCCCCAACAGCAGCAACAGCCAGGCGTGGGCAGGAAACTCAAGTCTGCCCTCCACCCCAGCAACAGCAGCCACCAATCCCTAAACCCTGCCCCTTCCCCCAGCAACAGCGACAGACAGCCAATCCCTAATCACCACCCCTCCCCCATCCAGTACCGCCCACTGACCTTTCACCGGCAACCAATCAGAACAGGGCGTGGCTTCGACCAATCAGCCTTCCCCAGCCCCTATAAAACTGTTGCCTCTCCCTCAATAAAGTTGGACTTGCGTGTTTACCTTGTCTCCGCGGTAGTTCTTCTGCCGTGCGCCCTCCAGTCCTGAGAGCCCCCGACAAGGGCCTGGCCTCCCTTGTCCCCAGTTCGTCGCCTGCTTCTCCGGGCGACCCCTTCGTCGCCGGCTTCACCGGGCGACCCCGTCAGCCGAACCACGCAAACCCTTGTGAGACCGATCCCTCGTCTGCTGCCGGACCGACCCCTCATCCCAGGTGGGACCGACCCCTCGTCCCAAGCGGGACCGACCCCTCGTCCAGAGCTGGACCGACCCCTCGTCCGCAGCCAGACCCCACCTCTACCGACCGAGCAAACCGTCGCAATTTTCAACATTGTAAATGATGTTAGCTGTGGGTTTTTCATATATGCTCTTTATCATGTTGAGAAAATTTCCCTCTATTCTGATCTTTTGCATTGTTTTTATTAGGAAAGTGTGCTGTATTTTGTCAAATGCTTTTTCTGCATCTATAGATATGATCATGTTATTCTTTTTCCTTCAGTCTGTTTATATGGTGTATTACATTAATTGATTTTCCTATGTTGACCCATCCTTGCATACCTGGAATGAATCTCACTTGGGCATGGTGTATAATTTATTTAGTGTATTGTTGAATATGATTAGCAAGTATTTCTTTGAGGATTTTCATGTCTAAGTTCATTAGAGGGATTGGTCTGTAATTTTCCCTTCTTGTGGTGTCTTTGGCTTTGGTATTAGAGTAATGTTGGCATCATAGAATGAGTTAGGCAATGTTCCTTGTATTTTTATTTTTTGGAAGAGTTTAAGCATGATTGGTGTTAGTTTTTTCTGGAATGCTTGGTAGAATTCACCTGTGAAGCTGTCTGGCCCAGGGCTCTTCTTAGTTGAGAGGTTTTAATGACTGATTTTATCTCTTTACTTGTGATTGGTTTGTTGAGATCATTAGTTTCTTCTTTCATCAATGTAAGCTGCTTATGTGTTTCTAAGAATTTGTCCATTTCCTCTAAATTGTCCTTTTTCTTGGAATATAGTTTTTCAAAGTATCCTTTTATAATAGTCTTTATTTCTGTGGGGTCAATGTTGATATCTCCTTTCTCATTTCTTATTTTGCATATTTGCATCATCTTCCTTCTTTTTTTCTTTGTTAGTCTAGGTAACGGTTTGTCAATTTTATTGATCTCAAACAACCACCTCTTGGTTTTGCTCATTTTTTCAAGTGCTTTCTTTTTTTCTATTTCATTTAGTTCTTTGCTGATCTTTGTTATTTCTTTCTTTCTTCTTCCTTTGTATTTAGTTTGTTGTTTTTTTCACTAATTCCTCCAATTGTACAATTAGTTATTCAATTTTAGCTCTTTCTTCTTTTTTAATGTATGAATTTGTGGCTATAAATTTCCCTATCGGTATTGCTTTTGCTGCATCCCATAAGTTTGGATATGTTGTGTTATAATTTTCATTAGTTTTAAGGTAGTTATTAATTTCTTTTGTCATTTCCTCCTTGACCCACTGTTTTTCTAAGAGTGCTGTTTAACTTCCAAATCTTGGTGCCAAATCTTGGTCTCTGTCCCTTGAAGATTTCCAGCTTCATTCTACTGTGGTCAGAGAAATTATTTTGTATGATTTCAGTCTTTCTGAATTCATTGAGACTTTTTCTGTGGCCTAGCATGTAATTGTACAAGTATATGTCTTGGGTAGGCCTGTTGGAATTTATGCTGTTTGGAGTGCATTGTGCTTCTTGGACATGTACATCCATCTCCCTCAGTAGATTTGGGAAGTTTTCAGCCATTATTTCCTCCAACACCCCTTCTGTCCCTTTTCCCTTCTCTTCTCCTTCTGGGATGCCGGTAATGTATATGTTTGTGTGTTTTCCATTGTCATTCAGATCCCTAAATCCATGCTGGAATTTTTCTTTCTTTTTATCGATCACTTCTACTATCTGTTTGATTTCAGATATACTGTCTTCCACACCACTAATTCTTTTCTGTGCCTCTTTGAGTCTGCTCTTATTTGCTGAGAGTGTATTTTTGATTTCTAGAATTGTGCTGTTCATCACCATCACATCTTTTATCTTTTTGTGTATGATTGCAATTTCTTCTGTATTCTCTCTAAGTGTTTTCTTCATATTCTTAATCTCTTCCTCCACCTCATCAAATTTGTCCCTAATATATGCTTTGAGAGCTTTAATTACTTGTTTGATGTTCTGTTACTCTTCCTGATTTTAGTTTGTTCATTGGATTGGAGCATGTTTTCCTGATTATTATTTTGGTTTGTAATTTTTTGTTGCTGTCTTGTCATCATTTTATATTGATGGTTTTAATCAGTTGCTTATCTTCTTTGTTTAGTTTGGTGTTTAATTAGTTGTTTTTGCATGTTTGTTAATTCTTCTCTTTGTCACTTTGTTCTTCTTATTCTATTTCCTTGTTGTTGGCTAAGTTCACTTGAAGGAAAATATTAAGGTCAGGGAAAGCCAAAAGAGTAAGAGAAGAAAAATGAACAATAGTAACATTGATAATAAATATTAAGAGGAACCATATGTGATCTAGGAGAATGGATATTTGACTCATGTAAGGTATGTATACTTATAACAGTATGAAAAATAGTGTATGTATAATGAGACAGTAAATTAAATATGGGGAGGAATATAGTGTGAATTAAAAGGCCAGTGTGTTCAGGAGAGAGGGAAAGAGTAAAAAAAGGACAGTAATATAAAGAGTAAATATAAGACAGAAAACAGAGCAAAGGTATTAGAAATAAATTCAGAAAAATAGGGGGGCAAACAAAGAGATGTGTAATGTAAGAGAAACAATAAATGATGGAGGATAGAAAGATGTAGAGGAAAGGGGATTCCACAAAAGTGGAATGGAGGATGAGGAAATACAGCAAATGTGAAGCACCCCCTGCAGCAACTAATATTTTAAAAAATTTAAAAAAGGAGATGAAAGAAAGAAAAGGAAAAAAGGGACAAAAAGGAGGGGGTAAGTAAGCAAGAAAAAGAAAAAGAGAAAAAAGAAAAAGAAAGAGAAAAAGGACCTTGGGGGATTAAGAGAAAGAAAACAAGAAGACAACCCAATAAAATGCCAGACAAAGTTTCAAGCAAGGTATCTCTTTGCAGTTAAATAAAATGCTTAGGGATTTGACATTCTCCCCTTTTCCCCTACTTACTTCCCTGTCACCCAGGGCAGCAGGAAAGCTGCCTGAGAGGTCCAGTAGGAGAGTCAAGTGGGTCCTTGTTGAACCAGCTCTGCACAGAAAACAGTAACTTTTGTTTTCCAGAGAGAGAGGACCCACAGCTCACCAGGAACCCCAAGTATGCTATTGGAAGCTTGGAAAGCACTTCCTAGAGTCCCTCTCCTTTAGGTGTGCTATGAGAGGGCTAGTTGATTTTCCGACTCCACCTTCTCCCAGATCAAGTTTCATATCACAGGGTATTTATGTGAATTGGGTTTTGTCAGCAGATTCACTACTCCTTTCTTCCCAGGCTCTCCCCAAGCCAGCTGGTATGCTCCTCGAAGCACAGATACACAGAAAAAGGAGGGAGGGAGAACCAGAAAATTGAACCTTCACTCGCTTGGCCCCTTTGCTGCACCTTCTACTGAATCCCTCCCACTCATGGAGTCAGTCCAGAACTGGAGGGCTTGGGCAATCCCGGACCTCCAGAAGTGCTGGACTTGGGAAACGGAAGCCCAGGACACTGCAGACTCAGAGTATGTAGGTGTGTGGAATGCGGGCTATGGAGCTTAGGGGACACAGACCTGGGGACCACGTATCTGGGGATCATGGTGCCCAGGGACACCACCACACAACTGACAGTTCTCAGGGAACATTGTGGCCACCAGCCATAGGTGGAAGGGTCCCGCCTCCCCACAGCTTTCAACCTCTGTGCTTGTAACCTGCAATTCTACCTTTAGCAAGCACTACTTCTGTCACTGTCTCTAAAAAACAGACGTCCATACACCACCTGCCTTGCAAGGTCCTGAAACAGCCTGCTCTGTCAAGACTCCAACACCACTTTGCTGCTTCTTTGCAGTTGCACTCACTCAGACACCACCTTGCCCTGCCTCCTCCTCTAGAAGTTTTAATTAACTGGACTTAAAAGTGTAGTGATGGATAGAGTTGATAATAACACATTATAGTGAGTAGTAACTGGATTATAAATGGGATTGTGGCTGAAAAAGTTAGTCTGGGGAAGTAAATGTCAATAGAAAGAAAGCTAAAGTATAACTGAGAGGGAAGCAGACTTGGCCCAGTGGATAGGGCATCCATCTACCACATAGGAGGTCCACAGTTCAAACCCCAGGCCTCCTTCACCCATGTGGAGCTGGCCCATGTGCAGTGCTGGTGCACACAAGGAGTGCCCTGCCACGCAGGGGTGTCCCCGCATAAGGGAGCTCCATGCGCAAGGAGTGAGCCCCATAAGGAGAGCCGTCCAGTGCAAAAGAAATTTCAGCCTGCCCAGGAATGTCAGGCAGCACACAGCAAGATGACGCAACAAAAAGAAACACAGATTCCCGTGCCACTAACAACAACAGAAGCGGACAAAGAAGAGCACACAGGAGATAGACACAGAGAACAGACAACTGGGGCAGGGTGGGGGGGAGAAATAAATAAATAAATCTAAAAAAAAAATAAAAGAATTCCTGAAGGACTGAAATACACAGTAAACCCAGAGGCTATGAGGTGCTGAGGTGCCCAAAGATGTACTTACCAAATCCAATGGATGTGTCATGATGATGGGAACGAGTGTTGTTGGGGGGGGGAAGGGGGGGTGGGGGGGTGGGGATGAATGGGACCTCACATATATATTTTTAAAGTAATATTATTACAAAGTCAATAAAAAAAAAGAAAAGAAAAAAAATAGAAGGGTGCAAATACAAGCAAGTTCTTCTGTGAACTAGAGCAGATGTATATCACTATTGTGTATACATGGAAAACTACAATTAGTGTGACCTGTAGACTGTGGTTAACAGCAATACTATAATATTCTTGCATAAATGTCAAGCTGTACTGTGTTGATAAAGGAGGTGTATGGAAAAAGTGTGCTAAATGTATGCTATGGGCAGAGGACGTGGCCCAGTGGTTAGGGCATCCATCTACCACATGGGAGGTCCGCAGTTCAAACCCTGGGCATTGTTGACCCATGTGCAGCTGGCCCATGTGCAGTCCTGATGCACACAAGGAGTGCCCTGCCATGCAGGGGTGTCTCCTACGTAGGGGAGCCCCATGCACAAGGAGAGCACCCCAGAAGGAGAGCTGCCCAGCGTGAAAGAAAGTGCAGCCTGCCCAGGAATAGTGCCACACACACAGAGAGCTGACACAATAAGATGACACAACAAGAAGAAACAGAGATTCCTGTGCTGCTGACAATAACAGAAGCGGACAAAGAAGGCACAGCAAATAGACACAGAGAACAGACAACTGGGGTCGGGCTGGGGAAGGGTAGAGAAATAAATAAATAAATAAATCTTAAAAAAAAAAGAAAGATAAAGGTTTGCATGACTCTAATAAAAAGGATGCTAATGGACCATGATTGGTAGTAGTAGTCTGGTCATATTGTCTCATAATCTGTAACAAATGTTCAACAAGGGTGTGGAATTGTATGGGAAATTTACACATCTGTATGATTGTTTTGCAAGTTCACAATATTTGTAATAAAAATATATTTAAAAAATAATGTGGGTTGGGGAAAAAATACACCAAATGTAAGATAGGAACTATAGTTGGTAGTAATATTGTGATGATGTTCATGCACAGTTTGTAACAAATGTTTCACAATGCAAAGAGTTGGTGAAAGGGTGATGTATGAGACACCTGTGTGATGTTATGTATGTATATTTTGTAAGATCACAATCTTTAGTGTGCATGTTAATGTATGAATGATATACTTCCATAAAATATAAAAAGTTTTTTAAGAATAGAGTGTTCAGAGATGATGAAGAAAGAGTTGGCCTTGCTGATTCTGAAACTTCAAGATTCTGAGAGCCACTTACGCACACATTGTTGTTACTGGCAATGGAAGAAATTGAGCATTGATGAGGAGTAAGTGACCACAGTAGTTGCTGAGGGCAGGGAGAGGGAAGAAAAGAGGTGATGTGGGGACAATTTTGGGACTTGGAGTTGTCCTAAATCATATTGCAAGGACAGATGCTGGACATTATATATCCTGCCATAACCTACTGAATGGACTGGGGGAGAGTGTAAACTAAAATGTAAACTATAATCCACGTGGTGCAGCAGCGCTCCAAAATGTATTCACCAAATGCAACAAATGAACCACAATGATGAATGAGGTTGTTGATGTGGGAAGAGTGGGGTAGGGGGTTTATGGGAACCTCTTATTTTTTTGATGTAATTTGTGATCTGTGTATCAATACAATTAAAAATGATGTAATTGGGGGTGGGGAGTGGGGTGTAAAGGAACTTCTTATATTTTTTCAGTGTAACATTTTGGAAAAAAATCTACTCATTCCCTATAAATGTGTATTATTTTCATAATTAATTATCTTTATAGACATTTTCAATGATATGTTTAAAACTTTAAAAAAAGAAGTAATATTGGATATGAATGGACTCTGTAAAATAAAGCCAAAAGAAACTATGAAAGTACAGTTCTGTAATTAACAATGTACCAACCCACCATGTATGGATTAACAATTCTAATACTTCTATGCATTTGCACTGGAATCAAGTTTCATAGATAGCTGACAGATGAGGGAATATTTTTCACACTGTGAAATAGGTGATTATAGATAAGCAAGGGAGGAGACTAGAATGTTCTATTTGTTAATAGTTTAGATTTATTAACTCATGTATCAGTAAATATAGAGTGTTGTATGTAGGCATATTTATAAACATGTATATACACACATATGTTTCCTCACACTCTCTTCAGAGAGGCCTTAGAAGGCACAGTACCATGGAACTCAGAACATGGAATTTATCACCATTATCCAATAAGTGTCTTCTTGGAGAAATTGTTGACTCTAGGAGAGAAACATGCAAGAAATGACTGGCACAATTTATAGTACCATAGAGTAAATATGTGCTAAAATAAAACTCTCAATGATGGGGTTATACTACAGATAAAGAGTACAGCTGACATTTTACCCCCATGGCCAAAAGTGGAACAAATTAAACAAGAAAAGAAATATTGTATCACTACTAAAAGTATCATATAAATTTCATGAGTTCATCCTGATATTAATAAATAATTGATTAAATAAATAAGAAGAGACAAATCTCTCTTGCAGGAAAAAAATCAATAATTTATGTAGATATTACTTTTTCAAGGCCATGGAGAAAAATCCCACTCTTGAAGTATGGGTTTCACTTAGTGGATTCTTCCCAAAGGTGATATAAGGAAGGTTAGAGATATAAGAAACTTTATGCTGGGGAACCACAAAACACTGCTGAAAGAAGTCAATATCAACAATGATAAGTCATGTTGATAGGATGCACCCTGGTTATGATCGTATGAAAATGACACTTTATTTCTGGTGCATTCTTCCAAAAACCCATAAGCTCAGTCTAATCATGAGAAGAACATCAGAAAATTCAAACTGAGGGAAACTTTACAATATATCTTACCTACACTCCCCGAAAGTATCCAGGTTATCAAAACCAAGAAGAGTCTGAGAAGCTGCCACAATCACAAAGTGACTAAGAAGTTATGACAAATAAATAAAAGGTGTTATTTTGGATGGCAGATGGTACAAACAGGGGAAAGGGGGTAAGAGGTTCTTGGAAACTATCTATAACATCCTTAAAGGATTTCTGCAACTCTAAAACTGTTCTAAATATTAAGTTTATTAAGAAGTAAAATTTTTAGTGAAATGCAAATTCCTGGGATCATAAAACTCCAAGATTCAATACCGACACAATTATATGCATTGGAAAATTACTCCGATTTCACAGAGTAATTGGAATAACTAAATAAAATGATAAACATGAAATGACTGACATTATGCCAAGCATTAATAGTGAAAACTTTATGATTCAACCCCACATATGCTAACTCATCACACCTCCTTCCATGCATCCACTCTTCTATTTTCATCCCTCATCATCTTTCCAAAGTTTTTACAACAGATAGAGTCATATTAACCCAGAGAAATCTTTCTACTTGGCAAGGGTTTTCATGAACATCACTGTCTATAAACCATACACAGACTCCAATAACCTCAAACATAAAGATCCAATTTGTGGACAGAATACAAGACTCTCTTTTACAAGGCTCATTTTCACCTTTCATGAATGCCCATCATTGTTCATCAGATATTCAGAATTATTTCTAAAACTGCACCACATCCTATGGTTATACTGAACTCACATTTGTGTCCCTCTTATCTCTTTTTGTTGTGCTTCTACCTCCACATCCTCATGGAATTATTACAATTCCTCCTTCAAGGCTCAGTTCAATCATGAGGTCCCATATGATGCCTTCATTAACTCGCATAACACAGGATGAGTCCAAAGTTCTAGACCCTCTTCACTAGGAACTCAGAGCCAGCTCAGGATATTGCATGTACTCATTTCTATGTCTCTTAAATTGTTTAGATATAATCTTTTATAAAAGAAACAATGTGTCACTCAATTCTTCATTCCCAAATTCATATTTAGTTCTTCATATTGTTTGATGACTAAATGTCATGTGTTGAACCGGATTCTTCCCAAAATTTTAGAAAAAGAAAAAGCAGTGAAACAAAAATCTCTATCTATGAAATTATGTTCCACTGTGTGTCTTCTCCAGTGTATCTTCATGAGTGAGTGTTCATTTATATAGGACACCAAGGGGGCAGGGACTCAACCATGAGTACCGCCAGTGATATGATCAAATCAAAGCTCTAATCTTGATTTAATTAAGTAAATGTAAAAAAAATGAATTAAAATCAATCAAAGGGTATCATATACAGAGGAACAGACCGGTTTACAAACATAACTGAAATCTCTTCTTGGAATTCATAAATAGTATCAACCTGCCACAGAGACCTTTAGGGATTTCATTCCCATGAAACTCATGAATGAATTATTCTTTTCTCTCTCTTCTTGATAAGATACATACTTCTCTGGAGGTAAGAAAGAAAACCACAAAGCAAACTCGTGCCAGTTTTGAACCTCAGAAGACAGATAAGGAGAATCATGTCCATCTCTTATCCCACTGAACACCTTCCTTCCCTGTAGGAAGTCACCTTTCTTTAGATGTGAACTCTAATATTACAAGGTTTCCCAAAATGGTTTCTCTATCACTGATAGTAAAAAAGATTCTGGGTACACTAAAATATCTTGTTTCCAATCTGTCTCCTTTGGAGTCATGGGACTTCCCTCTCTCAACAAGATTTCCTTTTCTCTCACTTCTTCTCCATTCTCCCCAAAACTTAGCAATATATGTGCAAATCACTCAATCATTTATTTCTTAATCATTTGACAAATATTTATTCAACAATACTGTATGGTAAATAGTAAGGTATATTCTGGGAATGAATAGAAGAGTGAGATATTTTGCTTCTGCTCAAACAGCTCACAGACTTTAGAAGGCATGAGATAAGCAAATAAGTAAATGCAACATAATAAGATGGTACTGGAATCCTCCTGGAGTATATTTCCATATATCAGGATCAGCTTTTCCATTTCTGCTAAAAAGGCTCTTAGGACTTAGATGGGAATTACATCGAAGCTGTAGATAAGTTTGGGTAGTACTGACATCTTAACAATATTAATTCTCCCTATTCATGAACACAGAATACCTTGCCATTTACTTAGTTCTTTTATTATTTCATTCGACTTTTTTTTTGAAGTTTTCATTGGGCATCCTTTTTAGTTAAAGTTATTCCTATGAATTTTCTTCTTTTAGATGGTATGGTGAGTGGATTTTTTTATTGTCCATTTAAGAATGTTCTTTCTGTTGTATAATATAAAACTTTTTTTTTTCATGTAAACCTGATAGGTTTCATTTGGTTGAATTCATTTATGATCTCTAGGGTTTTCTTGGGGCAGCTTGTCATGATATAGATAAGGATCACCACATTTCTTAAAATAGATGATTTTACTTTTTCTTTCTAAATTGGGTAGACTTTATTTAGTTTTATGGCCTAATTTCTTAACTTCCAGTATAATACTGAATAGCAATATTGAAAGCAGTCATCCTTGTTTTGTTCCAGATCTCAAAGAGATAACTTCCACTCTTTCAGGATTGAGGATAAGATTACCTGTGTTTTCTTATATATTTTGTTTATTCTGTTTAGGGAGTTATTTATATTCTTATTTTTCTAAGTATTTTTATCATGAAAAGGTGTTGGAATTTATCATTCACATTTTCTGCATCAATTTAGATTTTCATGTGATTTCCTTTTCATTAGGTTAATGGGTATATTACATTGATTTTCTTAAGTTGAACATTCATTTTGAATCCCATTTTGTCTTAGTGGGTAATTCTTGTAATATTCTCTTGGATTTGACATGCTAGTATTTGTTAAGTGCTTTGCATCTATATTTATGAGAGAAATTGCTCCTTGCTTTACTTTCTTTGATATGCTTTATGTAGTTTTGGCATCAAAATAACTTTAGTCTCATAGAATGAGTTTGGAAACTATATGTATCTTGACTTCAAGTTGGAAGGTTATGAAAAATATTGTCATTAATTCTTCTTTGAATATTTCATAGATTTCATTTTGGAAGATGTCTGATCCTAGACTTCTAGTTTTGAGAAGTTTTTGATAACTAATTGAATTTCTTTACTCATTATGTTTTTGTTGAGATCTATTTCTTTTCAGTCAATTTAGATAAATTGCATGTTTTTAGGAATTCGTCCATTTCTTCTATTTTCTAGATTTCGGTAGACAATTATGCATAGATTTAATTCATAATCCCTTTAATGTCAGCAATATTATAGCAACATCCCTGATTACATTTTTTATTTTGGTAATTTACATCCTCTTTCTTGTTTCTTTTTCAATCTAAATAAACCTTTTCTATTTTATTGATCTTTTCCAAGAAACAATTTCATTGGTTCACACAATTGTTTTTTCTATACTCTAGTTCATTTCTCTTCACTGAAATCTATATTGTTTTTCTCCTTCTTCTAGATTTAGGTACAGTTTGCCCTTCTTTTTCTATTTCCCACAAATGTGTAGTTAGGCTTTTTAAAAAAAATTTTCTCTCCCCTTCCTCCCTGCCCCCACCCCCCAGTTGTCTGTTCTCTGTGTCTATTTGCAGCATGTTCTTTGTCCGCTTCTGTTGTTGTCAGCAGCATGGGAATCTGTGTTTCTTTTTTGTTGTGTCATCTTGCTGCATGAGCTCTCCGTGTGTGCGGTGCCATTCCTGGGCGGGCTGAAATTTCTTTCACACTGGGTGGTTCTCTTTATGGGGTGCACTCCTTGCGCATGGGGCTCCCCTATGCAGGGACACCCCTGCGTGGAATGGTACTCCTTGCATGCAATAGCACTGTGCGTGGCCAACTGGACACAGGTCAAGGAGGCCCTGATTTGAACCGCAGACCTCCCATGGGGACCTCCCATGTGGTAGACAGATGCCCTATCCACTGGGCCAAGTCTGCTTCCCTGTAGATAGGTTTTTGATGTGTTATTTTTTAAAATATGAGGATTCACACCTACAAATTTCCCTGAATATTTCAAATTCATCCCAAATCTGGCCTAACAGAATGAATTAGTTTAGCCACAAAATAAATAATAAAATGGACTGTGATGTGTAGTGGATTTCAAATGCCAGCTGTAGTTTTGAGAGACTGTCCACATTAAGGAATTTGAGATTCCATATTACTAAATAAGTTCTATATGAAAATGAATTACTAAAATATCCTAAGTGGGAACTCTGGTAAGAGATTCCTTTATAAAAGATGGATCCTTAGAATTATAGTTGCATTGTAAAGGTTAACAAAGTATAAATACATTAATCAAGTATGTGTATGAAGAGACACACTTCTCCTGACCATGGTGCTACAAGTGCCAAAGCTCTCTGAATGAGGATCCAGCATGCAGTCTGAAATCACAGAAGCTTTGTGACCTTAAAGGCTCAAGGTGCACAACTTAACATTAAATTGTTTTACCTTGCTAATTTCCAAATAATGTAAAACGTGAATCCTCTCTTTTCCACTGAGACCTCCAAGAATTCACACAAATATGTCCTCTAATTAAACAGCAGAATTTTAATACTCAGTATATCAATGGATAAATTCTTACATTGCTAGAATCACAATAAGTCCATAGTAAGATACCAGTAAGTCTACTTTAGTCCAAATTTCATTCCCCAAACCAGAGGATTCTGGGATGGTGATGTCTACTCCACATCTAATAGAGAGGGGCTGTGATCCTTTAGAGCTGATGGATGGGACTATGTTGCTTGCAGTTTTAGGCTTTCTCTGTTACTTGGTATGTAGTTGTCCATCATCACCCCCTTGCCTGTTGTCTTGGGTGAAAGCAATGAACTGGAGAGTAAGTGTTGCAAATCTATTGAGGCTCAGGGCCCAGCTGGCACATGGGCAGCCCCCAAACTTAAGTCACTTGTACATAAACCTACAAACTCTAGTACTAATTACAAGTACAAATGAAAGGACAGAAAAGCCACATGTAGGGAATCTGAAGGTAGTGGTCACTGGAGGTTCTGAGGGTAGGAAACAGTAAAAAGTGTTATAAGACAGGGGCATTTTTTGGAATTGGGAATTGTCCTAAAAGACATTGCAATAACAGATGCAAACCATTATATATCTTGCCATAACCTATGGAATTATGTCGAAGAGAGTGTAAACTACAATGTAAACATTTGTCCATGCTTAGTGGCAATGCTCCACAGTTTGTTCATCAATTGCAATGAATGTACCTCACTAATGAAAGATGTTGTTCATGTGGGAAAATGTGGGAAGTGTGGGGAGTGGGGCATATTAGAATCCCCTATCTTTTTCATATGATATTTGTGTAATCTAAGTATCTTTTCAAAAATTAAAAATATCTATACAGACCCTAAGAAAGCAAGTTATCATGACTAAAAGACAGAAAAAAAGACAGACAATAGGAATAAAAGCTTTTAAGTTTTTCAGATTTTGAAAATATTCAGAGAATATGAAACAACATTTTTAATGTGTTTTAGAAGATTAAAAAGCATATTGCAATTATATTAAATGGTATATTTCAATAATTAAATAAATAGAACCTCTGAAGCTAAAATGTACAATGATGAAAATGTAAAATTTCCAAGTAGGAATGGGAGACATTTATCTACCATGGGAATCAAAGACCCACTAATCCTGAAAGAGAAATGGAAAATAAACCAAATTTATATCTTTGGACCTACTACACTTGACATTTTATCCATGTCCCTCCATTTACTGCCAGTAAAACATTCCCTTTCATATTTTCTTTGCACAGTGAAACAGATCTACAGGTTGATTTCAGTGATTTATTGTTCCACTGATGTTTTCCTTCTTGGATAATAAATAAATACAAAAGATTTTCATTCAGGAAATGAAAAAATATATATATAACCACACTTAGGATGATGTATCTCAGAGCTATTAATATGCAGGTGCTTCCAATTCTTCTGAGAGGGATGATCTGGAAATGAGGAGAAATGGGAAGTGTGACATTGGAGAAAGACATTAGAATGTGAAATCCAGGACCTTCTCATTCAATACTGTTACTCGAGAATTTGCTTCTCTTGCAAACTCAGTTCTTGGCAGTGGAGGGAGGAGTAATTGCTCCTATGTTTGAAATATACTCACTTAGGCATGGGCTGCCTTATTACAATGCATTATAATAGATAAGCGTTCTGTTACAGTTTTCTACTTTCTCTTGGTTTAAATGATGTTCCTTGGACCTGGGTGTGTTTATTCTCACTTCCCCACTCTGGACAGTAAATCTTCAATTGACAGTATTCATCTTTTCTAAATTTCTCATGTTAGGGTCCCAAAGTATTTATTCTACTCATAAAACATTCAATTAAACAGAACACAGATCACTCAAAATGTATCTTGCCCTCCTTCTATGTAACATATATTTCATGGTTTTCAGAAAGCAAATAAATCCCCCACTTATCCAGGAAAAAAAACAGTTTTTCCCTCTGTAACTTGGTGTTTATCTCTCACTGAAATTATGGAAGTGTCTTTCGATGAAATCTATATTTTAGGAACTCTCTGCAAGGTTTCCCTTTTTAAAAAAACCTAACTGTACTTAAGTTTCACTGATAAAAGACAATATGATGCTTTTTCCCCTTATAGCCATTTATAGACTCTTAAGGAATAAACTTTGTTTTACATGAGAACAAATTTTACCCTCAGTTTAGAGTGAATCATTGTTTTCACATATTTTAGGATCCTGGAGAAGAATAAAATTCTACTGACAAAACCAGGAATACTTTTTTATTTTAAAGGAAAAGAGAAGATGCAGGAATGGGGAAATAAGAAAAGATCTTTGTAATAACATAAGTTCGAGGAGAATATAATAGAGTTGAAAAGGTCTCCATCACTCACATATGATATTTGCTTAATAAAAATGTTACCTTATGAATCAGTGTACCAGCTAAATATTTAGAAAGGAAACAGGAAGTTTCTTAGGGGATTTTGAAAGATACCAATCACCCTCTCTTCATAAATACAATCAAAGTGTAAGTAAGTTTGGCATCCACAACTGAGTCTTCTTAGGGTGTGACTTCAGTAGGGTAGGTGATTCTTAGCAGTCTTTTCTCCCTCTTTCTGGTTTGTATTCCTGTCCTCCAGATGGGGAAACTGCAGGTGGTGGTGCCTATTTAATCAATACTGAAGACATGAGCCTCCTTCTCCCTGACTGCAGAAAGGGGGCATATTTGTGTGGTCAATAATTCCAGTGGAGTCTTCTTGATTATACAGTGTTCCTGATTATAACAGAAGTATCACCTTTCTTAGCTGGACTGTTTTTCACTCTTTTCCATACTTCCAAATATTGAAAGACATAACTCTAGTTTCTTCAGTAACATGAGTGTTCATGAATACCACGTTTTTTCTCAAGATTCTTTTTCAAAATTTTCTTAATGTTTTTATTTTTAAAGAAGCTTTAGATTACATAAATGTTACATTAAAAATTTAGGAGATTCCCATATGCTCCAGCCCCTCAATATCCCACACTTTAACACATTAACAACTTGTTTCATTAGAGTTGTACATTTGTTAACATTGAAGGACACATATTGAAGCATTGCTACTAACCATGGACTACACTGTAGATTATAGTTTACCCTCAGTCTCAGACAATTTTATAGGCTGTGACAAAATGTATAATGGCCTTGTTTCCATCATTGAAAGGTCATGTAGGAGAATTCTTATGTCTCCAAAATGTCTCCATATTACTCCTTATTCTTCCCTTCCCTCCCCTCAGAACCTGTGGTGGCCAATGCCTTTATTTCAATGATACAATTCTTTAATTACTCTAATAACACATCTATAATAGAATAATAATATCTAGTTATTATAATGTACAATGGACTAAAGTAAAAATTCTTAAAAGCTTTTATTTGGAAAGAGATTTCTGCTAAAAAATAAGCCTTTCATGTAAACTATTTTGTACCAGAACTGATTACAAAATAGCAGTCTTGCAGGGTAACAATTGGGAACTGATACATCAAATTGTTGGGAGTGAGAAGACCACTGTCACTATTTCCATGTGGTAAATGTACATAATTGCTCTTGTATAGCTTGGAAAAAATGATTCACAATATATTGTTTGCAGTAACATTTAAAGAAAGCACCTAGGAAAGGTATTGACAAACTGGTTTACGTGAAAAATGATTTTACTGAGAATCCTAATTCAAGTTAATGTGGAATAAGGTGGGGCTCTTACTTGCACTGGAGAGAATTCCAGAAAAAAGTGACAAGGTGAGGATTTTTAATTTTAAGATTAAGGTGTAATCAAAACATAGACATTTTATAAAACTGCATGAATGAAATATCTTTTCCTGAAAATTTCAGTTCTGATAAGTGTATGACTCACATCAGAGACTGAACCTGTGTGTCAATAAATTACAAGTGAAAATGAATTCACAGCTTTGCCAAAGAATTTGAAGTGAATACAAATATGTAAGCAATTATTAACATCTTCAAATATGACCATTAGCTCAGAGAAATCATTACCTCCAAAATGCCACTCTGGTTTGCCATTTGTAGTGATGGCAAGGAAATCAGTTGATGAATGAAGCATTCACCTTAGTCTACCCAGAAAAAAACAGCAAGCTTACATAAAAGTCTGAAATTATGTCTTAATATCTGGGTTTAATATAAGAATAAGATATAGTAGGAAAGGCAGAAAAACACATATTTGCTTTTTATGACCCATAAATGAGGACTATTATTGTAGGGAGTGCTGAAAGAAATTTCCAGAAAATATTCTTCAATATGGAAATATTTTTTAAAGGGCAAACTTACATCGCTGGAAGAATGATAGAAATTATTGAAACCATCATTGTTTGAAAAATCAGGGAATGTGTTGTTGATTACAACCTCGCTTGAATTATGATTTTGAAGGTGCAGGAGAAAGGCACATATTGGAGATAGAATGTGGATTAATATAAAGCAGTCAGATGACATCTCCAGTTCAGGATGTGACATCTTTCAGGAACTAATGAACAAGCCCTGGTAGCTGGCACATTGCCTTTTCTAGGAGAGCTTATTTTTCACTAACACCATAAAACACAAGCAGTTTCTTTCATCTGGGAGTGACTGCAATACACTTTCATCCCTCCAGCACCTGCTATAATTTTATATATACAGAATAAACTGAATGAAATATTTTACTGCTGAAAATCCAGGCAGCAGTTTCTATCTTCAATCCTGAATCCAGGAATACAATGAGGGAACACATGATGTAAAATAATACAAAAGAAATAGGAATCCGTGATATACCAAAATGAAACAAATGTAAGTTGTTATTAGGCAAATGCAAGATTATCTCTCTATACACTTACAAAGTACCTAGATTAAGATCTCCTCTAATCCATATTTTATTCCTCCACCTTGTGTACCCTGGGATGGTGATGTCCACTCCACCTCTAAATTGAAAGTTGGCTTAGATCCCACATGGCTGATGGGTGGAATTCTCCTGCTTGCACTTGTAGACTCTCTCGGTTCCCTGGTATAGTGGTTGACCATCCTCACCTACCTGTTAGCTGACACTGGCAAATCCAATGAATTTGAGAGCAGGTGTTGCAACTCTCCTGAAGCTCATTCAAGTCTCCTGACCATACAACAACCCCAGCACCAACAAAAGGTTGAGGAAAAGTGACAGAGAGGCACATGTAGAAAGATCACATCTGAGTCCAACTCCATCACACTTCAGGGTACAAATTCCAAAGTAGTATCTTCTGGCAAGGAACCGAACTCCAGAATCATCTGCCATGACCATAGGAATGAGGTGTCTCTGTAGTCCTCAGGAGAACCACTACCTGGGATAGTACCTACTTAGGCTGTCTCTGAGATCCTGCTGAAAGATGCATAAGTCCAACTCATCTGAAGACCTGACTCATTTTGAAGTCTCTTAGCCATATGAACTCATTTGTCATTCCCATTTCCCCTTTTTATTCAAGGCATTTTTCTAATTGTATCACGAGCTGGTGGTTGGTAGTAATTCCTCAGCACCAGGGATTCTCAACCCAACGGATATGTCCCATGCTGGAGGGAAAGTAATGTTGAGTTGACTTAGGGAGTGGCCACATTTGAGCAACATGGAGGCTCTCAGGAGGTTACTCTTAGGCACCTTGCATCTCTAGACCTAGTTGAAATTTCACGCACACAGGCTCATAAGCATTGTCATCAGTATCAAGGGCCCATCATTGGACCATCCTTCTTCACTGGTCTTTGTTCTTGCACTTGGGGGATAGTTGCTCCTCAACTGGGGAGTGCAACATAGTTTCCCAGAATAGGAACTCAGCACTTCCTCAGTTGTCATGTCAAACTCTACCTAATATGACAATTAATATCCAAAATATATTTATATACCCTGCATGAATGCCCTGGAGAACTGCCCCCTGCCCATGCATCCGCCATCAATGACATCCCACACCAGTGTTCCTGCCCTGCAATTGTTGAAACACTCTGTGATCCAAAACTTCTTCAAAACTATATGCTAATATATTTCTAAACTCAATTAACAGGAAAATGAAATATTAGTGATAGGTTTAAAGATAAAAAATAGAATATTTTTATTCTATATTTAAGAAAAACTAAAAGTAAAAAATAAATCAGGGTATTAAAATGCAAAATATCATAAAATATATTTTACATTTTGCCTTCATCACTGTAATAGGTGTTGCTGTGTATGTACAGTAGAATAGCTCTCTCTCCCATTCTTTTCTCAGGGTCTTCATCCTTTGTTTAAAAAAAATTATAATGTCTTCAAAAAAGTTTTAGATCACAATAAAGTCACATATACAATATAAGGGAATCTGATATGCCAACATCAAACACTTTTCTCTCTTCCCCCTGCAATTATCTTTTTAATGTGCGTATATTTGCTATAGCTGATGAACAGATATTGAAACATAGATACAAACCATGGTTTCACTATGGTTTACATTATGGTTTATATTTTAGATTGTACAATTTTATAAAAATTTGGTTGTACTATGGTTTACATTTAATTTTTTGGTGAAATTTAACAAGGCCTATATCCATCACTGCATAATCTTGTGGAACACTTCCACTGCCCCCAGTTGTCCCATCTTACATCTATTCTATTCCTCTCTCCCCCACCCCTTGGGGCCCACAGTGACAACCAAGCTTCACTGCCTGAAAGACACGATTCACAGATACTTGCAACAATGCTGAGGATTTGACACACTAGTCTGTCTGGAGACAGTGGCTGTGGGAGTTGCTGAGTGCTGGGAGAGGGAAGATGTGTGATATGGAGGCATTTTTAAGACTTGAAGTTGTCCTGAATGATATAGTACGGATAGATGAAGGACATTACATATCATGCCATAAGCCATTGAATAGACTGTGGGGAGTTGCAAACTACAATGCAAATGATAATCCACACAACCATAAGTTGTTGGTGTGAGAGGAGTGGGGGTGGGGTGGGGAGTGGTATATATGGGAACCTCATATTTTTAATGTTACATTTTGCGTTATCTATGTATCTTCAAAAAAAGACAACAAAATATTTCATTTTCAAAAAAAGAATCTTCTAGTGTTTGATCTCTGTTAATCATGAGCACTTTTGTAAACTTGAGACAAACTATCCTTTTATAGGCAGAATGTTTCCCAACTTTTTAAAGGCCTGCTTTATGTCCTTGTTTCTAAGAATGTAAATAAAGGGGTTCAACATGGGAGTAATCACTGTGTACATCACTGAGCCTATTGCATTTGCCTTTGAGTTTTTGGTAGCAGCAGAGCTAAGATACACTCCAATACCTACCATAAAACAAGGTCACTACTGAGAGGTGAGATCCACAATTAGAAAATGCTTCATATTTACCACGAGCTGTTGAGATTCTCAAAATTGAGGATATAATTTTATAGTAAGAGAAAAAGATCCCAGTGAGTGGTATAACCCCCAGAAGTCCACCTGCAAAATACATCACAAGGTCATTGAGGAAGGTGTCAGAACAAGAATGTCTGACTACCTGATTAAGTTCACAGAAAAAGTGGGGCATTTCCATCTCTGTACAAAAAGACAATTGTAAAACCATTAAGTTATGCAAAAGAGAGTCCAAAACACTCAATAACCAGGATACCAGCAGTAGGAGGCCACAGGGCCAGGGGTTCATGATGACTGTGTAGTGCAGGGGGTGACAGATGGCCACGAAGCGGCCATAGGCCATTGCAGTCAAGAAGGAGTTATCTAATTGTCCAAAAAGCATGAAAAAATACATCTGGGTGAGACGGTTTTCAAAAGTTATGATTTTGTTGCCTTTCTGAATGTTCAGCAGCATCTTTGGTTTCGTGGTGGAGGTGAAACAGATATCAGTAAAAGACAGGTTGGAGAGGAGAAGTACATGGGTGTGTGGAGATGGGAGTCCAAGATGATGGCCAGGATGATGAGCAGGCTGCCAATGAATGTAACCAGGTACATGGACAGGAACATTCCAAAGAGGAGGGACTGCACCTCTGTATTTTCTGAGAGCCCCAGGAGGATGAATTCTAAAGCATATGTTTGGTTTTCTGTTTCCATGTGGATGATGAATTTCCTGAGGAGATATTCAATATAATGCAATTTAGCCTCAAGCCATAATCAGAAAAATATAATAAATGGTACTGTTTGTATTGTAATTACATTAAGTTAATATTTTTATGGATTTTATAGAGATCTAGTACCCTTTTCTGAAAATAGGGAAAACATATGTTCCTGCTTCTCCTTGATAGTTGTGATGGCTAGAAACCCTTGGTCATAATAGAATACACTTTGCCAAGGCAATAATTTCCATGATAAATTCTCTCAGACTTTATTTTAAGCAACAAACATTATGACCATGTTTTTGCACCCTGTGACAAAATAGAAAAGAAGAACAAAGTAGTAGGAACCATGTTATTTGGTTGTAACAGTTATTATAAAAACACAATAATTTAAAAAATCTTTTTGGTGAAATGGACAAATGACCCCACACAAATGTGTTCCACTGATGTTTCCCAGAGGACAAGGGTAATTCAGTGTAGAAAGTATGATCTTTTCAAGAAGTGGTGTTGGAACAAAAGTGAAGCAGGCTAGTAAGATAGGGAATAGATGGATCTAGAACCTGACAGAGTCCACATGGATATCAAAGCCCCCTAATGATGGTTGCTGGAGGAATCTCACCCTGGGATTTGCTACCCAGAACAAAGCCTCCTTCCTGAGAATATGGAAAAGCCTGGATCTTCCCTAGGAACTTTATCACTGGGTCCTCACTAAGGAATTGATGGGCAGGGTAATCAATCCAAAGAGCAAACAGCTGAAACCCCCTCCCCTGCCATTAGCAAAGGGGTGGATAACTAGCAGTTTAAAAGCAAACCATGAGGTTTGAGCTTGCTCTTGCCTAGCTTTTTGCCTATTGACCCATCTTGCCTTTTGCATGTCACTTTCATCATTTTTCCTCTGCCATGTGGCCATGCAAGTTACCCTCAGGACTTATAATCTATAATGGGGAATTGTAGCTTGTAAATTAGCCCTCTTCATCCCTTTTCAGCCCCTTCCTCACTACCTGCTGGGGCCCTGCTCTGTTATTTTCTCCCATTTCTCTTCCCTTCCTACCTGAATTAATTACTGGCCTAACTCACCTGGCGTGTTCTTGAAATTCACTTCTGCAGCATAGCCAAGAACTTAGTTAGAATATGGTAACAATAGGATGCACTCATGCCAAATAAAAAAGGAACTTAGGCACTGATTGAATTCATTTCACAAAAATTAAATCAAAATGAATCATACCATTTTAAAGTAAAATGCATTGTGAAAGTGCTAGACTAAAATGTGAAGAAAATCTAAGGGCCCATAGGTTGGAAAAGAGTTTTTAGATATAGTAATGGAAGCATGATTCATGAGAGATTAAAATTTATAAGTCAGTTTTTATTCAAATGTAAAATATCTACTCTGTGAAAGACATTGATAAGGGGTTGTAAGAAAACATGCAGATTTGGAAAAATACTTACAAAACACATCTGATAAAATATTTGTATACAAATGTAGAAATTAATATTAACACCACAAAATAAGAAAGCATAAGCTGAATTTAAAATCTGCAAAAGATATAAACAGAATCCTAACTTAGGAAGAAATTCAAAATACAAATACAAAATACAATATATAAAAAGAAATTCAACTTCACTGGCACCTAGGTATTATGACCAAATGCCAACTAGCAATGTCTCTGAAAAAGACCTTGGCCAAAAAGGGAAATATTCAGTACAGATGAAATTTTATGATTAAGAGATTTTAAAGTGTGTTTGGTGGTCATTCCAGAGGTTATGCTTATTCTCATCTCAGCAGAATCTCACTATCTGTTACAGTAAACAGTGCCTCAAACAGTAGGGATCCTGATGGCTCTAGAGATATCTAGACACTGTAAATAGTGCAGGGAATCTCAGGAATTTGGCACCCTGTCAGTAGACCTTACTTTGGAATTTATGCTCCCCAGTGTAAAAGAGTTAGCCTCATTTGTAGATTCCCAACATGTGGCTCTTCTCTAAATGTTATTTACATAAAGCCATGTGTTGGCACTATCCTTGTTAAATACATGAGCCAGAGCATTAGGTTTTTGGTCTGTTCATATGCCAGTTGAACCCTTAATCTAAGCAGAGTTTCAACACTTACTCTCCAGTTCATTGGACCTATGTAGAACAACTAATAAGGAGATGGTAATGGACAACACCTATCCCAAGGAGCAAAGAATGGCTGCACCTCTAAGCAAGCTAGTTCCACCCATATATCCCAAGGGATCTAAGGCCCCTCTCAATTAGAAACAGTGGGCATCACCATCACAAAATCCTGAAGATTGGGGAATGAACAATGGACTAAAGTAGACATTATTTTTATATTATAGACTTACTATTCTAGCAATGGAAGAATGTTTATCATTGATATAAAGGCCATGGCCACCAGAGATTCTGAGAGGAGGGAGCAGGCAGAATAGGTGTAATATCAGGGCATTTTCAGGACATTGGGATTGTTCTGCATGACATTGCAATGACGGATACAGGCCATTATATGTTTTATCATTACCTAAAATTGTGCAGGACAGGCTCTTAACTATAATATAAACTGTAATTCATGGTTAGCAGCATTGTTTCTATATGCATTCATCAATTGTAGCAAATGTACTATACTAATGAAAGTTGTTGTTACTATGGGAAAGAGTGGGAGGGTGAAGGGGTGGGGCATATGGGTCCCCTCTATATTTTATGTAACATTTATGTAATCTAAACCTGTTTTAAAATTTTAAAAATTTAAATAAATAAATGAATAAATAAACTCATTAAAACTCTTTTAAAAATTAAACATCATCTGTCATTAGGGTCTTGGAAGACTATGAACACAATAATATATGACCACATGTTTATTAGAAGAGATAAAAACCTAAAAACTGAGAATACCAATTGCTGTTGAGTATATGGAGCAATACATCTCTCATTCACTGCTAGTGAGAACACAAAATGGTTCATCCAGAAGACAGTTTCTTTTAAAACTAAACATTGTCTTACCATACAACCCAGCAGTTTTGATTTTAGGTATATATATATACACACCATATCATATATATATATATGATATGAAAATGAGAGTACACACAAAAGTCCACACATGAACGTTTACAGCAGCTATATTTTTAAACTCCAAATCTGAAAGCAAACAAAATGTTGGTCAACCACCACACCAGGGAACAGAGAGAGTCCACAACTGCAAGCAGAATTCCATCCATCAAACATGTGGGATCTAAGGCCCCACTTGATTTAGAGGTGGAGTGGTCATCACCATCCCAAGATCCTCAAGATAGAGGAATAAAATAAGAATTAGAGTGGGCTTAGTGGTATTCTACTATAGACTTATTGTGACTCTAGCAATGGAAGAAATTGTGTCACTGTCATGGAGACAGTGACCACTGGAGTTGTTGAGTGCAGGGAGAAGGAAGAAGAGGGTGTGATATGGTGGCTTTTTTGGGGACTTGGAGTTGTCCTGAAATATATCTCATGGACAGATGCCGGATGTTATATATCCTACCATATCACACTGAATGGACTGGAAGTGAGTGTAAACTAACATGTAAACAATAATCCAAGCTTTGTAGCAATGATCCAAAATGTATTCATTAAATAAAAGGAATGTGCCACACTGATGAAAGGTTGTTAATGTGGGAGGATGGGGAATTTAGGGAGTGGGGTATATGGGAATGTCATATTTTAAAATATAAAATTTAGTGTGATCTATGTATCTTAAAAAAAGAAGACCATAATAATTTTTGCTAAAGAAATCTCATAGCGAATTTATAAAAACAAACAAGAAAAATCTTTACATCTCAGTGAACATACTCTAATAATGACTGAAGTAATAAATGCTCAATTATGTCATTAAGGCAAATACAACAAATTTTACATGTCACAGGAATTGTATGCTTTTTAATATGTATCAATAAAGTTGATTTCTTTTTTAAAAAGAACTATTTTTAAAACCTCACCACACCATATAATTATTGACTCCATATTTGTGTCCATGTCATCTCTTCTTCATGTACTTCTATCCTTTTCTCCTTCTGAAATTACTGTAAATCCTCCTTCAAGCCTTATTGTAATTAAAATCTCCCTTGTGATGCCTTTACTAACCTCCCCAGGATGAGTCGGTAATTTCTGATCCACTTCACCAGAATTCCAGAGCCACATATATTGAATGACTAAAAGAAAAAAAATGAATAAACACAGGTAAACAGATAATTTCTACAAGTATAGAGAAAGAATAATGAGTGAAACAAGGAAACAATGCTTCTGAGAGAGGGAAGACCCAAGAGTAAGAGATAAGAGGAAGCAGATTGGGAAAAAAAAATCTATTTTAGTTTATCTGCTATTTTCACTCAGGCTTTTTAATAAGACAGAACTTTGTGTTTTAAGTTTTCTCTGTGGTCATAATCTGCTGATTTCCTTAAAGCTTCTACCAATAAAAGGTGTCCATGGAGTCAAAAATATATTCCCCCAGTACCTGTGAAGATTCTGTAAGTCGCTCTGAAATTATCAAGTCAGGGTCTAAGTTCACCAATGCAGGTTCTTCCTTGAAGATGAATGAAGTTGAAAACTCTGTTCCCAAGAAGTGAAGTGAGATGGAATGAGTCATAAGGTCTGTAGAAGACAAATTGTGTTTTCTTTGATACAGTGAAGGAGAAGTACATAGAGTATCTGAGCAATTAGGGATTCCATTCCCATGAACCACATTAATGAAGTATTCTTTTGTATCAATCTCCCTGAGATAATTATTTCTCTGGAGATAAGAAAGGAAAACACAATGCAAATTTGCACCAGTTTAGTCCCTTGTGACAGCTTTGGAGCTCCATGTTCATCTCTTATCCCTGTGGACACCTACCTCCCAGGAGGAGGTCACCCTTATTAAGGTGTGGGCTCTAGTCTTGTAAGGTTTCCCATACTGATTTCCCTCTTGTTGCTTCTGGAGTAACATTCTGAATACACTAAACTATCTTATTTCCCAATTATTCTCCTCTGGAGTTGGCTGTCATGAATGGAGACACCCACTCACAAGTGAATTTCCTCTTGTCTCACTGCTTCTCCTTTCTCCCCCATAATTAGCAATATCTGTTCAACCCACACAACCATCTGGTTTCCTAGTCATTCAACAATATTTATTCAGCAATACTGTATGGTAAATCCTAAAGTATATTCTGGGAATGAAGAGAAGACAAAGGTACTGTGTTTCCTAACAAACTGTTCACAGTTTTAAAAAGCCAAGAAATGAGCACTCACACAATCCTTAGAAGCCTGCCCCTGGTGCACCTTGTGCCAGATGTCCACCATCCAATACCCTAAAACAGTAACCCTTCCTTATTATATCATCTACAGTGTTTTCTCAAGGATGGATATAAGACATTTAAAATTACACAAAAAATATATAGGGGCTGATAGGCTAAATATAAATCATAATGTAAAACATAAGATAACTAAAAATATAGAAAATTGTATAGTCTAAAAAATAAACCACAATGTAAACACAAATATTACCTTATTTGAAAGCTATTGTCTCATATCTGTACATCAGTTTAAGTAAATATGGTATGAATATGTTAAAAGATTACTGCTGTGTAAGGGAAAAGATATTATGTTGGATATGTGGGATTACTGTATATTGTATATATGAATTACTGTGATCTAAAACTCTTGTGAAGATAAGCATAATAATTAGAAAAAAGTAAAGGAAATGATAGGATGTTGAATTTTTCCAAATTAATATGTACTGTATATCTAACCTTTAAACTCATCGCTATATTCCATTTTACTATTAAGGGAACCTGGCAATATATTGGGCTTCACTTTTCAGGAAGTTTTGGATCACAGAGAGGTTCAACAATGGCAGGGGAGGAATACTGCTGTGGGATGTTACCAACAGGGAACACATAGTTGACAGGGAGTTCTACAGGGCATATATCCAAGGTACATAAAAATGTTTGGATATTTTCATAGTGGAATCAATTAAAAACAACTGAGGGAGTGCTGAGTTCCTAGCCAGGGAAGCTCTATCACAGTCCCTAAAGGAATAGGAACAATCCCCCAAGTGCAACAACAAAGACAAATAAGAATGAAGGTCCAACAATGAGCCCCTGATACTAATGACAATGCTTGTGAGCCTGTGCACCTGAAATAAGAACAAGGGCTACAGAAGCAATGTGCCTAAAAGTTACCTCCTGAGAGCCTCCGTGTTACGCAAATATGGCCAGTCTTGAAGCCAAACTCAGCATGTAAATTTGTTGCCTTCCCCCCAGCGTGGGACATGAATCCCAGGGATAAGCCACCCTGGTGCCGAGGGATTAATACCAAGTACCAGCTGATGATGTAACTAGAAAATGACCTTGAATAAAAGGTTCAACTCGGACCAGCAGAATATCTCTGTCTACATATAACAACAGGAGTTAAAAATGCTTTTTGACCTAAATCAAGGGGCAAATGGAAAGGGCAAATGAGTTTATATGGCTAGGAGTCCAAAAAAGAGCTGGGAGTTTATCAGAGGGGTTGCCCTTATGCACAACTCAGCAGAGTCTTAGAGACAGATAAAGTAGATAGAACCCCAGGTATTTGTTCTTCTGAGGGCTACAGAGACCCTCAGATTATGGTCATGGCAGATGGAGTTCAGTGCCATGTCAGTTGGCCCTTCTTTGGAGTTTGTGTTTCTGAGTGATGGAGCTGGACTCAGATGTGATCACTTTTCACAAGTCTTTCCTGTTACTTTACCAGAATTGTAGTTGGTGATGGGGATTAATATATACCCAGGGGATCTGAATCTCTGGACTGACCATATGATAGCTAGGCCCTGAGCCTCAACAGACTTCAGCTCCTACACTGGTTTATTGGACTTACCCCACTCAGAGAACATGGAGTTGAAGAAGGTCAACCACCACACCATGGAGTCAAGAGTGCCTACAACTGAAAGCAGGAGAATTGCATCCAGCATCCATGTGGAATCTAAGCCCCCTGTTGACATAGATGTGGAATGGACACAACCAATCCAAGGCCCACAGGATGTAGGAATAGAATATGGATTAGAGTGGACTTACTGATATTCTACTCATGAACTATTGTGATTAGTAATCGAAGAAAATGTGGCATTGGTGTGGAGAAATTGGCCATGGTGGCTGCTGGGTGTGGGGAATGGGATGAAGAGATGAGCTGTGGAGGCATTTTTGGGGACTTGGAGTTGTCCTGGGTGGTGCTGCAGGGACAGTTAGTGGACATTGTAGGTCCTCCCATGGCCCACTGGATGGAACATGGGAGAGTGTGTGCTATGATGTGGACCATTCACCATGAGGTGCAGCGATGCTCAGACATGTATTCACCAAATGCAATGAACGTTTCATGATGATGGAGGAGAATGTTGCTATGAGGGAAGTAGTGGGGTGAGGGGAGTAGGGGATATATGGGGACCTCGTATTTTTTGAATGTAATATTAAAAAAATGAATAAAGACCAAAAAAGTGAAAATAAAATAAAGATGCAGAATCAGGATTATAGTGAAAAAAAAAGTGTTTTCTCAACATTATAATTTCAACCACGCACACATCAGTCCTGCGTGTTCACCTTTCCACACCGAACATACCCACAATTCCATGGACCATCTGACCCAGTGTGTTATATTCGTGAGTGTAGAGCAATACAATAAGCAAGAATTGTTGTACACCGATAATGGAGAGGACACTTAGATGTTCTCAAATAGAGGGGAGAGTATCTCTCAAGAGCAAGGCTTGCTCCTAATGGGAGAGGATAGACAAGTTTGTCAAGCCCTCAGCATTGTTGCAAGTATCTATGAATCTTGTCCTTCAAGCAATGAAGCTTGGTTGCCAATGTCGGCCCCAAGGAGAGGGAGAGAGAGAGAAAATAGATGGAAGAGGGGTAAATGGGGGTAAATGGAAGTGTTCTGTATGATCTTTCAATGATGGATACAGGCCATGATAAATTTCAACAAAAATTTATAAAAGCGTATGGTCTAAATTGTAAACCATATTGTGTACTACTGAGCATGGTTGGTAGCTATCCAATATTTGTACATCAGTTGTAGCAAATGTAACATCCACAAGTAAAAACATCATTGGTGAGGAAGAGGGATGATGTTGGGTATATGGGAGATACCTATATTCTGTGCATGATTTTACTGTGATCTTAAACTTTTTTGAAGATATAATGAAAAATAAAAAAGGCAAGACACTGAGGAAGAAATGAAAGAGATTGCCTTTCCACTATATATAGAAGACAAGACCTATTAGAGTGATAAAAGGCAAAACCTTAAAAAAATTTATAAAAATTTTCATTTTTGATTTCTTTATACGAGGTCCTCATATACCCCCTCTATATGAGGTCTCCATATACCCCCCACACCCTCACCACACTCCTCGCCCCATAACAACAATCTCCTCCATCATCATGAGACATTCATTGCATTTGATGAATACATCTCTGAGCACCACTGCACCTCATGGTCAGTGGTCCACACCATAGCGCACACTCCCACATTCCACCCAGTGGGCAATGGGAGGACATACAATGTCTGGTAACTGTCCCTAGAGCACCATCCAGGACAGCTCCAAGCCCAAAAATCGCCCCCACATCTCATCTCCTCCCACTCCCTACCCCCAGAAGCCACCATGGCCACTTTCTCCACACCAATGCCATATTTTCTTCGATTACTAATCACAATAGTTCATGAATAGAATATCAGTAAGTCCACTCTAATCCATACTCTATTCCTCCATCCTGTGGACCTTAGAATGGTTGTGTCCACTCCACATATATATCAAGAGTGGGCTTAGATTCCACATAGATGCTGAATGCACTTCTCCTGCTTTCAGTTGTAGGGTCTCTTGGCTTCCTGGTGTGGTGGTTGACCTTCTTGACCTTCATGTTATCTGAGTGGGGTAAGTCCAAGAAACCAGAGTACAGGGGTTGCAAGTCTGTTGGGGCTCAGGGCCTGGCTATCAGATCATCAGTCCAGAGATTCAGGTCCTCTGGGTATACACTAAACCCTAGCACCAACTACAGATCCAGTAAAAGCAACAGGAGAGGCTTGTGGACAAAGAACACATCTGAGTTCAGCTCCATCACACAGAAACACAAACTCCAAAGTAGGGCCATCTGACATGGCACTGAACTCCATCTGCCATTACCATAAAACCTGTGGGTCTCTGTAGCCCTCAGAAGAACCAATACCTGGGGTTGTATCTACTTTATCTGTCTCTGGGACTCTGCTGAGGTGTGCGTAAGGGCAACCCCTCTAATAAGCTCTCAGCTATTTTGGAGACTCATAGCCATATAAACTCATTTGTCCTTTCCATTTTCCCCTTTTATTCAGGTCAAAAAACATTTTAACTCCTGGTATTCTATGTAGACTGAGATATTCTGCTGGTCTGAGTTGACCCTTTTATTCAAGGTCATTTTCTAGTTACATCATCAGCTGGTACTTGGTAGTAATCCCTCGGTGCCAGGAAGTCTCATCCCCAGGAGTAATTTCCCACACTGGGGGGAAGACAACACATTTACGTCCTGAGTTTGGCTTTGAGACTGGCCACATTGTAGCAACACGGAGGCTCTCAGGAGGTAACTCTTAGGCACCCTGCAGCTCTAGGCCTTGTTTTTATTTCAGGTGCACAGGCTTAAGAGCATAGTTATTAGTTTCAAGGGCTCATTGTTGGACCTTCCTTCTTTTTTGGTCTTTGCCATTGCACTTGGGGGATTGTTGCTGTTCCTTTCAGGATTGTGATATAGCTCCCCTGGCTAGGAACTCAGCACTCCCTTAGTTGTTTTTAATTGTAACCACTATGAAAATATCCAAACATTTTTATGTACCCTGGTTATATGCCCTAGAAAATTCCCTCCCAAACGTGCATCACCCTTCCATAACATCGCACACCAGTATTCCTACCCTGCCATTGTTGAGCTTCTCTGTGATCCAAAACTTCTTCAAAAATGAAGTCAAATATATTGGCAGGTCCATTAATAGTAAAAAGGAACATAGTGATGAGTGTAAAGGTTAGATATAGAATACATATTAATTTAGAAAAAATAACGTACAAATAAATTAGGGAATCAAAAAATTAAAAAAATCAAAGCTTTGTTTTTGATGCTCTGTCTTCCATTACTGCAATAAATGTTGCCCTGTATGCACATTGGCAAGGCAACTTCTTCCGTCTTTTCCTCACTGTCTATGTCCTTTTTTTAAATTTTATTTCCTAATTATTAAGCTTACCTTCACAAAAGTTTTAGGGCACTGTAATTCACATATACAATATACAGTACTCTCACATATCCAACATTAAACTCTTTTCCCTTCCACAGCAATAATTTTTTTACATATTCATACTATATTTACTGAAACTGATGTACAGATATTGACACAATAGCTTTCAAACAAGGTAACATTTGTGTTTACATTGTGGTTTATATTTTAGACTATACAATTTTCTAAATTTTTAGTTATCTTATGTTTTACATTATGATTTACATTTTAGCCTATCAGCCCCTATACATTTTTGGTGTAATTTAACATGTCTTATATCCATCCTTGCAAAACCTTGTGGAACACTTCTATTGCCCACACAGTTATATTGGTTCCATCTATTCAATACTTCTTTCCCCCTCCCATCAGGGCCCACAGTGACAGCCAATCTTCACTGCTTGAAGGGCCATGTACAGAGATACTTGCAACAGTGTTGAGGGCTTGACATGGTCAACTGCCCTAATGCATTGGGTGCCACCATTTCTCTCAAGAGGTACAATTTCCTCTAATTGAGAACATCAGTCCTCCGCAGGAAATGGGTATAACTTTGCTCCCATTATATGGGTCTCTAACCAATTATATAACCCGCTATGGCAAAATGAGCACTCACACACTCCCTAGAAGCCTGTTCTGCATCAGATTATTACCTTTGAGCATCTTAAATAGGTAACTTTCCTTATATTTTTGAAAAAGTTTTCTCAGCATTGTATTCTCAACCAAATACCTGACAATCTCCTATGTTCCTATGTTCCCCCACCGTCCTCCTAATTTCTTGGGCAATATTACCCATCCTCCCATTGCTAGCCCCCCTCAAGTCCACAAAGCCCTACCCAAATTTAGCCCTATGTCCCATTTTACCCCTTCTTTGTGCAAATACCTTCAGCTTATATAGATTTCTCCCATGTAGGTGTCAGCTTACATCTTTCCTCTACCCCCCAATATTCTTTAAACCTATCATCCAGTCTCTAGCTCTCTGAGGCAGCTTGGTTTACTTATTTCATATCATTGAGATCATGTAGTATTTGTCCTTCAATGCTTGGGTTGTTTCACTCAGTATAAGGGTCTCAAGATTCATCCATGTTATCACTTGTGTTTGTAGTGTATTCATTCTTAAAGCTGAGTAGTATTCCATTGTATGGATATACCACATTTTATTTATTTATTTATCCATTCATCTGTTGGTGGGCATTTGGGTTGATTCCAACTTTTGGCAATAGTGAACAATGCTGCTATGAACATTGGTGTGCATATATCGGTTTGTGTCCTTGTTTTCAGTTCTACTGGGTATATACCCAGCAGTGGAATTGCTGGGTCATATGGCAAATCTATAGCTAGTTTTTTGAGAAACTGCCAAACTGTCCTCCAGAATGGTTGGATCCTTCTGCATTTCCACCAGCAATGGCTGAGTGTTCCCATTCCTCCACATCCTCTCCAGCACTTGTAGACCTCTGTGTTTTTGATAGCTGCCAGTCTCATGGGAGTAAGACGATATCTCATTGTAATTTTGATTTGCGTTTCCATAACATCTAGTGATTTTGAGTATTTTTCATATGCTTTTTAGCCATTTGTATTTTTTATTTGGAGAAGGGTTTGTTTAAGTCTTGCCACTTTTTAAGATGTGTAGGTTGTTTTTTTATTTTTTGAGATATAGAAGTTCTTTATATTTGAAGGATATTAGTCTCCTATCATATACATGGTTACCAAATATTTTTTCCCATTGGGTAGGCTCTCTTTTCATTTTCTTGACAAAGTCTTTTGAGGTTCAAAAGGCTCTAATTTTGAAGAAGTCTCATTTATCTATTTGTTCTTTTGCTGCTCGTGTTTTGGGTGTGAAATTCATGAAGTCATTTCCTATTACAAGGATCTGTAGATGTTTCCCTACATTGCTTTCTAAGGTCCTTATAGTCTTGGCTCTTATATTTAGGTCTTTGATTCACCTTGAGTTGGTTTTTGTATAAGGTGTGAGTTGGTAATTCCCTTTCAGTGTGTTTGGTGGCCTTCAGAATATCATGTGTCTGTATCTATGAGGATCTATATCAGAATTTTCAAATTGGTTCCATTGATCAGTGTACCTCTCCTTGTGCCAATACCATGCTGTTTTCACTAGTGTACTATGTTTTGAAGTCAGGTAGTGTGATTCCTCCAATTTCATTTTTCTTTTTCAATATATCTTTGGATATTCATGGCCTCTTTCATTTCCAAATAAATTTCATAGCTAGTTTTTCTAGTTCCTTAAAGAATGCTGTGTTGATTTTTATTGGGATTGTATTGAATGTGTAGATCAGTTTTGGTAGGATAGACATCATACGAATATTTAGCCTTCCAATCCATGAACGGGCTCGTGCTTTTGGTGAGATATTCATAAATCCATTTCCTATTACATGGTCCTGTAGATGTTTCCCTACACTGCTTTCTAAGGTTTTTATGGTCTTGGCTCTTATATTTAGGTCTTTGATCCATCTTGAGTTGATCTTTGTATAAGGTGTGAGATGGTAATCCTCTTTCATTCTTCTACATATGGCTATCCAGTTCTCCAGACACCATTTGTTGAATAGACCACTCTCTCCCAGTTGAGAGGGTTTGGTGGCTTTATCGAATATTATGTGGTTGTATATGTGAGGTTCTATATCAGAGTTTTCAATTCGATTCCATTGGTCTATGTGTCTCTCCTTATGCCAATACCATGCTGTTTTCAACACCGTAGCTTTATAGTATGTTTTGAAGTCAGGTAGTGTGATTCCTCCAATTTTGTTTTTCTTTTTCAGTATGTCTTTGGCTATTCGGGGTCTCTTTCCTTTCCAAATAAATTTTATACTTAGTTTTTCTAGTTCCTTAAAGAAGGCTGCATTGATTTTTATTGGGATTGCATTGAATGTGTAGATCAGTTTTGGTAGGATAGACATCTTAATAATGTTCAGTCTTCCTATCCATGAACAAGGAATAGTCTTCCATTTATTTAGATCTTCTTTGATTTCCTTGAACAATCTTGTATAGTTCTCGGTGTATAAGTTCTTTACCTCTTTAGTTAAATTTATTCCTAAGTATTTGATTTTTTTATTTACTATTGTGAATGGTATTTGTTTCTTGATTTCCTCCTGATCTTGCTCATTATTGGTGTACAGAAATGCTACTGATTTTTGCGCATTGATCTTATAACCTGCGACTTTACTAAACTCATTTATGAGTTCTAGAATCTTCGTTGTAGATCTCTCAGGGTTTTCTATGTATAGGATCATGTCATCTTCAAATAATGAAATTTTGACTTCTTCCTTTCCAATTCGAATGCCTTTTATTTCTGGTTCTTGCCTCAGTGCTCGAGCAAGTACTTCTAAGACAATGTTAAATAGGAGCGGAGACCGTGGGCATCCTTGTCTTGTTCCTGAGTTTAGAGGGAGGGAGTCTAGGATTTCTCCATTGTAAACAATATTGGCTTTAGGTTTTTCATATATACTCTTTATCATGTTCAAAAAATTCCCTTGGATTCCAATCTTTTGGAGTGTTTTTATCAAGAAAGTGTGCTGTATTTTGTCAAATGCTTTTTCTGCATCAATATATATAATCATGTGATTTTTTTCCTTCAATCTGTTTATATGGTGTATTATGTTGATTGATTTTCTTATGTTGAACCATCCTTGCATACCTGGGATGAATCCCACTTGGTCATGGTGTATAATACTTTTAATGTGTTGTTGAATACGATTAGCAAGTATTTTGTTAAGTATTTTTGCGTCTAGGTTCATTAGAGAAATTGGTCTGTAATTTTAGTTTCTTGTGATGTCTTTGTTTGGCTTTGGTACTAGGGTAATGTTGGCATCATAGAAGGAGTTGGGTAATGTTCTTTCTGTTTCGATGTTTTGGAATATTTTCAGCAGGATTGGTGTCAGTTCTTTCTGGAATGTTTTGTAGAATTCACCTGTGAAGCCATCTGGCCCTGGGCTCTTCTTAGTTGGGAGATTTTTAATAACTGATTCTATCTCTCTGCTTGTGATTGGTTTGTTCAGATCATCAATTTCTTCTTTTGTCAATATGGGCTGCTTATGTGTTTCTAGGAATTTGTCCATTTCCTCTAGATTGTCATTTTTGTTGGAATATAGTTTTTCAAAATATTCTCTTATGATAGTCTTTATTTCTGTGGGGTCAGTGGTGATATCGCCTTTCTCATTTCTTATTTTGTGTATTTGCATCTTCTCTCTTTTTTTCTTTGTTAGTGTTGCTAAAGATTTGTCAATTTTGTTAATCTTCTCAAAAAACCAGCTCTTGGTCTTATTTATCTGTTCAAGTGCTTTCTTATTTTCTATTTCATTTAGTTCTGCTCTTATCTTTGTTATTTCCTTCCTTCTTCTTCCTGTTGGGTTACTTTGTTGTTGTTTTTCTAATTCCTTCAAATGTGCAGTTAGTTCTTCAATTTTTGCTCTTTCTTCTTTTTTGATATATGAATTTATGGCTATAAACTTCCCTCTCAGTACTGCTTTTGCTGCATCCCATAAATTTTGGTATGTTGTGTTATCATTATCATTTTTTTCAAGGTAGTCATTGATTTCTTTTGAGATTTCCTCTTTGACCCACTGTTTTTCTAAGAGTGTGCTGTTTAATTTCCAAATCGTGGTGTGAAATCTGGGCTTCTGTCCCTTGCAAACCTCCAGCTTGACTCCACTGTGGTCAGAGATAATGTTTTGTATGATTTCAATCTTTCTGAATTCGTTCAGCCTTTCTTTGTGGCCTAGCATATGATCTATCTTGGAGAATGATCCATGTGCGCTTGAGAAAAATGTATATCCTGCTGTGTTTGGGTGTAGCGATCTATATATGTTTATTAGATTGAGCTCCTCTAATATACTATTCAGATGTTTTGTTTCTTTGGTGATTCTCTTTTGAGATGTTCTGTCCAGAGTTGATAGTGGTGTATTAAAATCCCCCACTATAATTGTAGATGTATCTATTCTTTCACTTAGTTTTTCCAGCATTTGCCTGACGTATATAGAGGCACCCTGGTTAGGGGCATAGATATTTATGATTGTTCGATCTTCTTGACAGATTTTCCCGTTCACTAAAATGTAGTATCCTTCTTTGTCTCTCACAATTGTTTCACATTTAAAGTCTATTTTGTCTGATATTAATATAGCTACTCCTGCCTTTTTTTGGTTATTGTTAGCTTGTATGATTGTTTCCCAGCCATTCACTTTCAATCTCCATGCATCTCTGGGTCTAAGATGTGTCTCTTGTAGACAGCATATGGATGGGTCATATTTCCTTATCCAATGTCCCAGTCTGAATCTTTTGATAGGTGAGTTTAATCCGTTGACATTCAGTGTTATTACTATCATGGAATTATTTGTGTTAGCCATATTTTGATTGGTTTTGTGTTTGTCATATTTTGTTTGTATATTTTTTTTGTCTTTTTTGCTGTTGTTGTTGGTCTTATACTCTCCTCCAACTTTGCCTTTCCTGTTTTTTCCTTTCTTCCTGCAGAACTCCCTTTAGAATTTCTTGAAGGGGAGGTTTCTTGTTGGTATCCTCTTTTAGTTTCTGTTTGTCTGCGAATATTTTGAACTCTCCATCATGTTTGAATGCTAGTTTAGCTGGATAGAGTATTCTTGGTTGAAAATTTTTTTCCTTTAGTACCTTGACTATATCATACCACTGTCTTCTTGCCTCCATGGTTTCAGAAGAGAAATCAGCACTTAATCTAATTGAGCTTCCCTTGTATGTGATGGTTCTCTTTTCTCTTGCTGCTTTTAGGATTTTCTCTTTGTCTTGAGCATTGGATAATTTGACAAGTATATGTCTTGGGGTGGGCCTGTTGGGGTTTATGACTTGTGGAGTGCGCTGTGCTTCTTGGATATGTACATCTGTCTCTTTCAGTAGATTTGGGAAGTTTTCAGCCATTATTTCCTGCAACACTCCTTCTGACCCCTTTCCCTTCTCTTCACCTTCCGGAATGCCTATAATACGTGTGTTTGAGCATTTTGCATTGTCATTCAGGTCCCTAAATCCTAATTGGATTTTTTCTATCTTCTTATTGACCCCTTCTACTATCTGTTTGATTTCTGATGTATTGTCTTCCACATCACTAATTATCTGCTCTGTCTCTTCTAGTCTGCTGATATTTGCTGCAAGTGTATTTTTGATTTCTTGAACTGTGGTGTTCATTCCCATCATATCTATTATGTTTTTGCGTATGTCTGCAATTTCCCCTCCAAGTGATGTCTTCATGTTGTTAACCTCTTTCATTACTGCATCAAATTTGTCGGTGATAAATGTTCTGAGATCTTTCATTGCTTGTGCCAAGTTTTGCTCCCCTTCATGATTATTGATTTGTTGATTGGATTCAGCCATGTTTTCCTGATTATTGGTTTGGTTTGTAGATTTTTGTTGCTTTCTGGTCATCTCTTTATTTTGACGAATTTAATCAGTTCCTTAGCTTCTTTGTCTGCTCTTGGAGGTTAATTAGTTGTTATTTTTGCATAGGTGTTATATCTTCTCTTTGTCACTTTTTTCTTCTTATTCTAGTTACTTGTTGTTGGTTAAGTTCACTTTAGAGGAAAGTATTAGTGTTGGGGAAAGGCAATTGTGTAAGCAAGGGAAAAGTTTAAAGGAGTATTGGTGATGTATGTTAACAAAGCAAGAATATGAGATCTGGGAGGATGGAGGTTAGATTCATGTAGATTGTATAGAGTTATAGCTGTAGGTAGAGTACCTTTTATGAAGTAGATGACTGAATATGGGAGGAATATGGTATGAACTACAAAGCTATTGTTTTCATGAGAGAGGGAAAAAGAAAAGAAAGGTAGTAGTTTCAAGAGTGGATAACAGACAGAAAACAGAACAAAGGTATTAGAAATTAAGAGTTAGACACTTTGTGGATCAAAGAACGGGAGGTGGGGGGTGGAATATAGGAGAGACAGTAGATGATAGTGGATATCAAGATGCAGGGGAAGGGGGATAGTGTAGGTAGCCTAAATCAGTTCACACAGAAATGAGGCAGTGGAAGATGGGAAAACCCAGCAAATGTGAGGTGTTCCCTGTAGCACCTATTGTATACTTGAATTAAAGTAAAATAAGTGGAAGATGAGGGACAAGAGGGAAAGAGAAAACCGAAAAAAAAAACTAATTATAATAAAGAAAAAAAGAAAGACAAGAATAAAGGAAGAAAGAAAAAGAGGATGGGCAAACAGTGGGGAACAGATAGGGGGAAGAGAGACACAGGTATACACGTGTCACAATTGAAACACTATCTAAAACAACAACTTCCCCCCGCTTTGCCCTAAAACCCCCCGTCTGTCTGCCCAAATGGGTCTGCAAGCACCACCCTTCCCACAAACCCCCAATAGGCCGCCCAGGGCCCACGAACTCCCCAGTACTGCAGATGCTCAAAAAAAAAAAAAATAAAATAAAATAAAATAAAATAAAATAAAATAAAATAAATTAAAAAAAAAACAAACAAAGAACAGAAACCCCTCCGCAGGCCCGGCTCCGCCCGCCGCTGCACGCCGCGGAGGCCTGGACCTGCTCTGCCCAGCTCCTTACACCGCCGTGGCCTGGCCTGGCTCCGCCCCGCTCCGCTCGGTACAGCGGCCCAGCCGGCTCCCGCGTCCACCTCCCGCCGCTGCGGCCTGGACCGGCCACGCCCGGCTCCGTATGCCGCCGCGGCCTGACCCGACTCCGCCTGGCTCTGCTTGCTACAGCGGCCCAGGCCCGGCTCTGGCGTCCGCCGCCCACCGCCGCGGCCTGAACCGGCCCCGCCAGGCTCCGCACGCCGCCGCGGCCAGGCTCCGCACGGCTTGGCCCCGCCCGGCCCCGCTCGCCGCCGGCGCAGCCCGGCCCGGCTCTGGCGTCCACCGCTGTGGCCCGGCCTGGCTCAGCCCCACCGAGTGGGGCTAGATGCCTTGTCTCCGCCTACCCAAGGAGGGAATCCTCTACAGGTAGCTGGGATCTCCGTGTATATTTCACAGACGGATCCTCTCTATTACCTTCCCTCCAAATCGATGTCCAGACACCTCCGGACCAGCAAAAATCCCGAAACAATCCGGTCCCAAAGAGTCTCCAATGCTGCCCAGCCGATTCCCAGCAGAAGACCCTAACAGGGATGTTCACTCAGCCGCCATCGTGCCCCCTCCACCAGGTATTTTTTTCTTGATTGCCTCCTCACATTTTTCATTATTGGTGTATAGACATGCTACTGATTTTTGCGCATTGATTTTATAACCTTCAACATTACTGAACTCATATATAAGTTTTAGAAGTTTCGTTGTAGACTTCTCAGGGTTGTCTATGTATAGGATCATATCATCTGCAAATAGTAAATTTTGATTTTTTCCTTTCCAATTTGAATGCCTTTTATGTCTGATTCTTGCTTCAATGCTCACCCAAGTACTTCTAACAAATATTAAATAGAAGAGGTGATAATGGGTTCCTTGCCTTGTCCCTGATTTTAGAGGGAAAGATTTTCAGATTTCAAAATTGTAAATGATGTTATCTGGAGCTTTTCATATATATCTTTTATTATGTTCAGAAAGTTTCCCTCTACTCCAATTTTTGCAGTGTTTTTATTAAGAAATAGTGCTGTATTTTGTCAAATGCTGTTTCTGCATCTATAGATATGATCATGTGATTTTTTTCCTTCAATCTGTTTATGTGGTTTTTACATTAATGTATTTTCTTATGGTGAACAATCCTTGCACACCAGGAATGAATTCCACCTGGTCATGGAGTATAATTGATTTATGGTGCTGTTGAATATGATTAGTAAGTATTTTGTTGAGGATTTCCACATCTATGTTCATTAGAGAGATTGGTCTGTAATTTTCCTTTCCTGTGGTGTCTTTGTTTGGCTTTCATATTAGGGTAATTTTGGCATCATAGTATGAGTTATGCAATGTTCTTCTGTTTCAAATTTTTGGAAGAGTTTCGGCAAGATTCGTGTTAGTTCTTTATGGAAAGTTTGGTAGAATTCACCTGTGAAGCCATTTGGCCCAGGGCTCTTAGTTGGGAGGTTTTTAATGACTGATTCTATCTCTTTACTTGTGATTAGGTTGTTGAGATCATCAATTTCTTCTTTCATCAATATAGGCTGGTTATGTATTTCTAGAAATTTGTCCATTTCCTCTGAATTGTCATTTTTGTTGGAATATAGTTTTTCAAAGTATCCTCTTATGATAGTCTTTATTTCTGTGGGGCCAGTGGTGATATCTCCTTTGTTATTTCTTATTTTGTGTATTTGCATCTTCTCTATTTTTTTCTTTGTTAGTCTAGCTAAGGGTTTGTCAATTTTATTGATCTTCTCAAAGACCCATCTCTTGGTTTTGTTTATCTTTTCAAGTGTTTTCTTATTTTCTAATTCACTTAGTTCTGCTCTTATCTTTGTTATTTCTTTCTTTCTTCTTCTGGCAGGGTTACTTTGTTGTTTTTTTCCTAATTCCTCCAAATGAGCAGTTAGTTCCTCAATTTTTCCTCTTTCTTCTTTTTTGATGTATGAATTTATGGTTATAAGTTTCACTCTCAGTACTGCTTTGCTGCATCCCATAAGTTTTGGTATGTTGTGTTATCATTTTCATTAGTTTCAAGGCAGTTATTAATTTCTTTTGAGATTTCCTCTTTGACCCACTGTATTTCTAAGAGTGTGCTGTTTAATTTCCATACCTTGGTGTGAAATCTGGGCCTCTGGCCCTTGCAGATTTTCAGCTTGATAGTGGTGTATTAAAGTCCCCCACTATAATTGTAGAGACATCTATTCCTTCCCTTAGTTTCTCCAGTGTTTGCCTCAGATATTTGGAGGTAACCTTGTTAGGAGCATAAATGTTTATAACTGTTCTTTCTTTTTGAATGATTATCCCTTTCACTAATATGTAGTGTCCATATTTGTCTCTCACAAATGTTTTGCATTTAAAGTCTGTTTTGTCTGATATTAACATAGTTACTCCTGCCCTTTTTTGGTTATTATTTGCTTGTAAGATTCGGTTCCAGCCATTCATTTTCAACCTCCTTGAATCCCTGGGTCTAAGATGTTTTTCATGTAGACAACATATAGATGGATCATACTTTCTTATCCAATTTTCCAGTCTGAGACTCTGGACAGGTGAGTTTAATTCATTGACATTCAGTGTTATCACTTTCAAGGAATTATTTATATTAGCAATTTTTTCTTTGGATTTGTGTTTGTTATATTTTGTTCTTTTTTTAGTCTTTTTAGTTGTTCTTACACTCTCCTCCAACTCTGTCTCTCCTGTTTTTTTCTTTCCTCCTATAGAATTTCCTTTAGTATTTCTTGAAGGGCAGGATTCTTGTTGGCATACTCTATTAATTTCTGTTTATCTGTGAGTATTTGAACTCTATCATATTTGATTGTTAGTTTAGCTGGAAAGAGTATTCTTTTTCGGAAATTTTTTTTCATTTAGTATCTGGACTATGTCGTAAGACTGCCTTCTTGCCTCCATGGTTTTAGATTAGAAATCAGAACTCAATCTTATGAAGCCTCCTTTGTATGTGTGGTTTTTTTCTCTTGCTGCTTTTAGAATTTTCTCTTTGTCTTGAGCATTGGATAATTTGACAAGTATATGTCTTTGGGTAGGCCTGTTGGGCTTTATGCTATTTAGGGTGCATTGTGCTTCCTGGATGTGGATGTACATCTCCCTCACTAGGTGTGGGAAGTTTTTATCCATTATTTCCTCCAACACCCCTTCTGTTCCCTTTCCCTTCTCTTCTTTTTCTGGGATGCCTATAATGCATATGTTTTCACATTTTGCATTGTCATTCAGGTCCCAAAGTCCCTGTTGAATTTTTTCTCTCTTTTTATCTATCAATTCTACTAACTCTTTGATTTCAGATGTACTGTCTTCCACATCACTAGTTCCTCTCCCTCTTCAAATGTACTGTTATTTGCTGAAAGTGTATTTTTGATTTCTTGGATTATGCTGTTCCTTCCCATCATATCCGTTGTCTTTTTTTTTTTATTTGCATGATTGCAATTTCTCCTGCATGCTCTCCAAGTGTTTTCTTCATATTCTTATCTCTTACTTCACCTCATTAAATTGGCCCCTAATAAATGTTTTGAGAGGTTTAATTACTTGCTTGATGTTCTGCTCTTCTTCCTAATTTTAGTTTGTTCACTGGATTGGGTCATGTTTTCCTGATTATTGGTTTGGCTTATAGTTTCTTGTTGCTGTCTGGTCATCATTTTATCTTGCTGGCTTGATTAACTTCTTTGTCTAGTCTCAGGGATAACTAGTTGTTTTTGCGTGTGTGTTAAGTCTTCTCTTTGCCACTTTGTTCTTATTCTACTTCATTGATGTTGGCTAAGTTCACCTGAAGTAAAATATTAGGGCAAGTGAAAACAAAACAAGTAAGAAAAGAAAAAAGTAGAATAGTAGTATTGATAGTAAATGTTAGCAGAAGAAACATGTGAGATCTAGGACAATGGGTATTAGATTCATGTAAGCTGTGTAGAGTTAGAACAGTAAGAAAAATGGAGTATCTATAATGAGACAGTAAACTGAATATGGGGAGGAAGATAGTATGAATTAAAAGACCAGTGTGGTCAGGAAAGTGGGAAAGAGAAAGGAAAAGACAATAATATGGAGAGCGAATAAAAGACAAAACCACACAAAGGTATTAGAAATGAAAATTGAGGGCTAAATTAAGAGCAGTGGAATGTAAGAGAGACACTAAATGATGGAGGATAAAAAGATGTAGAGGAAAGGGGTTAGCATTGGTAGCCAAAATCAGTACACACAGAAAAGAGGAAATCGAGGATGAGGAAACACAGCAAATGAGAATCACTTCCTGGAACAACTAATATTAAAAAAAGAAGAGAAGGAAAAAAGGGAGGGAAGGGGGGGAAACGGGGGTGGAAATGCAAGCAAGAAAAACAGGAAGATGAAGAAAAAGAAGAAGAAGAGGAGGAGGAGGAGGAAAGGGCTGTGGGGGTATAAAGAGGAAGGAAAAAATAAGAAAATAAACCAATAAAAAAGACCAAAATTTCAAGCAAGGAATCCTTTCTGTATTTAAATAAAATGCTTAGGAGTCTGACCTTCCCCCTTTCTCCCTTTCTCACTTCCCTCTCTCCCATGGCAGCAGGGAAGCTGTGTGAGGTGTCCAGTAGGAGATTCAAGTGGGTCCTTGGTGTACCAAATCACCAGAGAAAACAATGTGTCTTAATTTCCCCACCTCACCAGGAACCCCAAATATGCTAATGGAAGTTTTCAAAACACATCTTACAGCTATCTCCCTTAGGTGTGCTACAGGAGGGGCAGTTGATTTTCTGACTCCACCTTCTTCCAGACCAAGTTTCCTAACCCAGCATTTTTAGGTAAATAGGGCTTTCTCGGCAGATTTGCCTCTCCTTTCTTCCCCAGCTTTCCCCAAGCCAGCTGGAATGCTCCTCCAAGTTCAAAAAAAAAAGGGGGGTCAGGACCTGAAAATGAACCCACACTCATTTTGCCCCTCTGCACCTCCCACCCAAACCCTCCAACTCACAGAGTCAGTCCAAAACTGAATGGCTAGTGTATTCTTTTACTGCAGGGAGCTCTGGATTTGGGAGTGGGAAGTCTGGGATATTGTAGACTTAGGGTATGTAGGTCTGTGGAACGTCGGCTGTGGTTGCTTAGGGGACATGGATCTGGAGACCATGCTTCTGGGGAACACAGGGCCTAGGAATGCCACCACACTACTGACAGTCCAGGGAATGCCTAAGGGGGAAGTGTCCCACCTCTCCACAACTTCCGACCTCGGTGCTAGAAACCTACAATTCTACCTTAGCAAGCATGATTTCTGTCTCTCCAAATCAATGTCCAAACACCTCCTGCCTTGCAAGTTCCCAAAACAGCCCACTGCAGCAAGATTCCAACCCTACTCAGCTGCTCTTCTGAGGGCGCAATTATGAAGTGCATTCACTCAGATGCCATCTTGCCCCACCCATCAGCTATCATCTTTTAATATCTCCATTTGTTCACCCCAGCTTGTCCTTAAAGGGAAAGTATATCTGCCTCATTATCTAATAAAAGATGAAGAAATGCATATGCTAGCTGTTCTTTAATCCTCTCCTGGTTAGCCATGTATATCACTCTGGCTGCTTAGATACTCCCAACAGTGAACTCAGACACTTATTCTTGCTGGATTTGGGAAGTATCAGGTCTCGATGCCAGGTTACATAAGTTTGTTTTTGCATTACTTTTTTCCTCTGGGTATAATGCTAGGAAGCATTTCTACCAACTGCAAGGCACAAGGCAGAAAGTACAGTGAAGAGAATGCAGCACATATGCAGAGTATGTTGGAAAACCCAGTAACCCCCATGATCACTGACTCCAGGAACTAAGATTGGGTGAAAGCAGCTTCAATTGAGTCTCTACAGACCCTTCACACACCTTCCATCCTGTGCAAGACACCTGGTCATTCTGAGAGCGGTGTGAAGATAAGTCAGCCTGGTTGTTGTCCACAGACACCTGTTAAGGCCAACAAGGCAATCCTTAGTATTGTCTTAAAGTTCTTGAGAATTCCAGGGGTGCCATACTAAAGGAACTTGTCCCACGGCTGCTGGAAATCCTGGTGTGCCTGTGCTCCAAGTCACTTTATAGGACAGGGAGGACAGAAAACCTCCCAGCATGGGATCAGGGCTCCTGCTCCCACACCACGGCTAGCCAGAAGCAGCCCACCATACCCGAGCTTCCTCCCACAGCTGCCTTCAAGCTTGTCCACTTCTGGGATGGTCACAGGGTGCCCTGGTCCACTGTGGCCTTCACTTCTGTGGAAAGCATCACCTCCAGTATGGCTCCTACACTCCTAGGTTAACAAGAAGCCCAAACAATGGCCAGTGATAAAGTTTTCAGTGTTTGGTACTGTGAAAGTTGGATAGCTCTTTAGGTTAAAAATAAACTTGTATCTTCCCACTTCACTGTAGACAAAAGAAAATTCTGGATGGATTTTAAAAGGTGAAAAACAGCTCTAAGGGTCTTCTAATCATCAAAGCAGTGGGGAGAAATCACAAAAAAAATCAACCACTTTGACTATATGTATTAGTCAACTAAAGGGGTACCGATGCAAAGTACCAGAAAGCTGTTGGTATTTACAAAGAGGGTTTATTTTGGGTAGAAGCTTACAGTCACATGATCATAATGTGTAAGTTACTTCCCTTACCAAAGTCTGTTGCCACATGTTGGAGCAAGATGGCTGCTGGTCTCTGTGAGGATTCAGGCTTCTTCTTCACACTCCATGGTCCCAGCTTCTTCTGGTCTCAGATGAAGACTGGCATAAGGCTTGTCTCTCTGTCTGGCACTTGTTACTTTATGGGCTTGTCTTCTCTGGTCTCTCCACAAGGTCAGCTGTAGACCCTCAGGTTATCTCTCTTCCCAGGCCTCTGCCATGTCTAAGGAGCCATCTCTATTTCTCTGTGTTCTTCTCCTGTGTGTTTACTTCCCCAAGTTCCAGCATCAAAACTCCAACTACTTCCTTTGCCATGTCTTTTTCTTGCTGAGTCCCTGCCCACCAAGGGGGTGAAGACTCAATGTCCTACTGACATGGGCCATTCAAACCCCTGATCATAATTTAATACGTAAAAATGAAACCTATGAAGTTAATACAATCTATCATGCCCAAAGGAACAGACCAGTTTACAAACATAATCAAATATCTATGTTTGGAATTCATAAACAATATCAAATGGCTACACTATATAAAAATTAAAGATATTTGAATTAAATCAAATAAAATCCAACAGTTTAAAAAACGTAATGCACCATGGAGAGATCACATTATCTTTAACATACATAACGTAGGATGTTGATTGGCCGAGAGTCACCTCTAGCTAGCAGTGTTATGTCCTCTAGAAGGAAACTTTGTAGGTAAGCCCCTAGACCAGAAGGCCCTTCAGGAACCCAAGGAAGCCCAAGCACCCCACCCACACTCCTGGGATGATGGAAGGTCAATTCTCCAAAGAAGGAACTTGGTCTCCTCTCAGGCAAAGTTCTGGAATCCAGAGGTTCAGAGTTACTGCCCAGCCCACTTGAGGCCAGCTGGCAAGAAAGAAAGATAACATGCCCTCCATCACTCACACCACTTCCATATGCCCAGTAAATTAAGGACTTAGAAGGGAGCTGGGTTCCTGGTCATTCTGTGGCTTAAGTCACTCCTGGCCAGCCCACCCGTGGAACACATATGTGGCTGGAGAACACATAGACCAGGCCTCCAGACACCTGGTGGAGAGGTGGGAGGCACCTTCCTCTCTCACACCTGAAAGCCTGGTGTCAAAGTGGATAGGGCAGTAGGTCAGCCCGCTGGGGGCAGCACTAACAGAAGGGGAAAAGGGAAAGGGAAGATCCTCATGGAAGAGGCTGGGCTTCTACTTTCCTCTGATCCTTCTAGGCTGAGTAAGTCCCTAGGGTTCTTATTCTGAGGGGAAGATCCTAAAGGGGAAGAAGGGACTCAAGAACAGAACATGCAATCACCCTACACTGAATGTGAGGGCAAATGGCACTTTATTTTGTTCCCTAAGCTGGAGAAAATCAGCATAATAGAGTATGATATGCAACATGACAGAAAAATGCCCATTTCTTCTCCTTCTAATTAGTTCTAAAACTCTCTTTAATGTACGAATGATAAGAAAGCAGCAATGCCTGCCTCCCAAACCCTGGATTAGTTACCAGGAGCCTATCATAGCTCAGAATAACCTTCATTAACAATGCTGGTGGATGTTATCAGAATCTTAGACAGCTCTTCTTTGTAGGGATTTCGTGTCTTCAGAACTTTTGCAGAACAAAATGAAATTTTTTTACCACAGAAAAATAAAGAAAATAATATTCATCACCAGTCAACCTCAGTTAATAACATGGCTATCCATTTCCAACAACTAATCAAACTGAAAAATCTGCTTTTCCTTGATTTGTGTCATCAATTTTTCTTCTTTCCTCTTTTTTTTTTTCTTTCACTACTTTATGGATTGAAGCAGAATGTCACTAGTAAAACTGATCCAGATTTAGGTGCTATCACAAAATGGAGCTTCTGGGTTTATTGGTATTTCATTATTACCATTTCTCAAGGTAGTTCTTGTTTCACAAAGGATGTTGCTTTTCAAACACAAAGCAAGGCTATACTCAGGCAAGACGGCATCTGAGTGAGTGCACCTTATAACCTCTCCTGCAAGGAAGCACCTGAATAGGGTTGGAATTTTGCTGGACTGGGCTGTTTCAGGCATTTGCAGGGCAGGAGGTGTCTGGATATCAAATTAGTGGCACGGTGAAAAAGAAGATTCGTGTATAATGTAGAATTTTGGGTCTCTTTCATGGAGATTGGAGCTGCTCATACGAAGCTTCCCCTTGGGGTGGGCAGTCCTGGAGACTTTGCTGAACCAGGGAATTCCCAAGACCTGAGTGGGCTATTTGGGGGCTTGCAGGCTGGGAGGTGTCTGGGAGTCGATTTGGTGAGACAGAGATGGAGGCATTCTTGCGAGACGTGGAATTTTTGGTTTCTGACACAGAGATCAGAGCTTCCAGCTAGAGCCCCTCCCACTAGAGCAGACAGCCCATCTACCGCATCGCCAAACTGCTTGTAGTACAGCGGTGCCCCCAGCAGGCTGTTTCAGGGACTTGCAGGATGGGAGGTGTCTGGAAGCCAATTAGACAAAGACGGAGATTTTTGCAAGATGTGGAATTTTGGATTTCTGAGATGGAGCTCAGAGCTTCTGGCTAGAGCCCCTTCTCGTAGGGCTGGCGGCCCATCTGCAGCAGTCCCTGAATTGTCTATAGTACAGTGGCATCCCCAGCAGGCTGTTTCAGGGGCTTGCAGGGCTGGAGGTGTCCTGAAGTTGACTTGGTGAGACAGTGACAGAAGAGACTCTTGTGAGAGGGGGAATTTTGGGTTTCTGACACAGAGGTCAGAGTTTGTGGGCGTGACCCCTCCCCATAGGGCTGGTGCCCAGCTGTGGGGATCCCTGAAGGCTGTGTTGCACTGTGGTGCTCCCAGGCTCCCTGTTAACTGGATTTGTGGTTCCCAGGTCTGTGCCCCCTAAACCCTGGTGGCTTACACCCCAGAGACTCACACCTCCTGAGTCTGCAATATTACAGACTTCCTATCCCTGAATCCTCCATGCCCTGAGGGCCATCAAGGTCCTTGACTGTCCTAGCCCTTGGCGTTTGTGGGTTTTTTTTTTTCCTTTTTTTTTTTAACTGTCTTGGTTGCTAATATTGCATTATCTCCTGGTTTTTCTCCCATTGTATCCTCCAAGGTCCTTTTTTGTTTATTGGGGTTTTTTTCTTTCTTCTTTTCTTTTTCTTGCTTGTTTCCCTCTCTTTTCTTTGCCCACCCGCTTTTTTCCTTCTCTTTTTTTTCTTTTCTCTCTTTTTCTTCCTATTTTATATTATTTTATTTATACAATAGGTGCTGTAGGGAACGCCTCACATTTGCTGTGTTTCCTCATCCTCCATTTACTCAGTTCTGTGTGAATTGATTTTGGTCACCTACACTAACCTCTTTCCCCCACATCTTTCTATCCACCACAATCTACTGTTTTTATTACATTCCACCTCCATTTCTTTGGTCCCCAAATTGTCTAACTTTTATTTTCTAATACCTTTGTTCTGTTTTCTGTCTTTTATCCACTCTTGATACTATTGTCTTTCTTTTCTCTTTCCTCTCTCATGAAAACACTGGCCTTTTAATTCATACTATATTCTCCCCATAATCAGTTGACTGTCTCATTACAGATCCTTTAATTACTGCTATAACTCTACACAACTTACATGAATCTAATATCCATTCTCCCAGATCTCATATTGTTGCTCTGTTAACAATTATTACCAATACTACTTTAAACATTTTCTCTTCTTATACAATTTCCTTTCTCTGGCCCTAATATTTTCCTTCAAAGTGAACTCATCCAGCAACAAGAAATTAGAATAAGAAGAACAAAGTTACAAAGAGAAGATAGGACACTTATGCAAGAACATAACTAATTAATCCCCTAGACTAGACAAAGAAACTAAGGATGATTAAACTCATGAAGATAAAATGATGGCCAGACAGCGAAAAAAAGCTACAAACCAAAAGAATAATCAGGAAAACATGCTGAATCCAATGAACAAACTAAAAACCAGGAAGGGGCAGAACATTGGACAAGTAATTAAAGATCTCAGAACATATATTAGAGACCAACTTAATGAAGTAAAGGAAGAGTTTAAAAATATGAAGAAAGCACTTGGAAAGGAAATTGCAGACATACACAAAAAGATAACAGATATGATGGGAATGAACACCACAGTTCAAGAAATCAAAAATACACCCGCAGCAAATAGCAGATTAGAAGAGGCAGAGTAGAGAATTAGCAACGTGGAAGGCAGTACATCGGAAATCAAACAGATATTAGAATTCATCGATAAAAAGATAGAAAAAATCCAGCTAGGATTAGGGACCTGGATGACAATGCAAAATGCACAGACATACGTATTATAGACATCCCAGAAGGAGTAGAGAAGGGAGAGGGGTCAGAAGAGGTGTTGCAGGAAATAATGGCTGAAAATTTCCCAAATCTACTGAGAGAGACAGATGTACATATCCAGGAAGCACAATGCACCCCAAACGTCATAAATCCCAACAGGCCCACCCCAGGACATATACTTGTCATATTATCCAATGCTCAAGACAAAGAGAAAATTCTAAAAGCATTAAGAGAAAAGAAAATGATCACATACAAGGAGGGTCCATAAGATTAAGTGCTGATTTCTCATCTGAAACCATGGAGGCAAGAAGGCAGTGGTATGCTATAGTCAACGTACTAAAAGAAAAAATTCCAACCCAGAATACTCTACCAAGCTAAACTAGCATTCAAAAATGATGGACAGTTCAAAATATTCACAGATAAACAGAAATTGAAAGAGTATGCCAACAAGAAACCTCCCCTTCAAGAAATACTAAAGGGAGCTCTGCAGGAAGAAAGGAAAATACAGGAGAGACAGAGTTTGAGGAGAGTGTAAGAGGAACAAAAAAGACAAAAAGAGAAGGAAAAAAAACAAACAAAATATGACAAACACAAGTCCAATCAAAATATGGCTAACATAAATAATTCCTTGAAAGTAATAACACTGAATGTCAATGGATTAAGCTCACCTATCAAAAGATTCAGACTGAGACATTGGATAAGGAAATATGACCCATCTATATGCTGTCTACAAGAAACACATCTTAGACCCAGGGATTCATGGAGGCTGAAAGTGAATAGTTGGAAAACAATCTTACAAGCAAACAATAACAAAAACAAAGCAAAAAAAGCAGCTGTAGCTATATTTTTATCAGACAAAATGGACTTTAATTGCAAAACAATTGTGAGAGACAAAGAAGGATACTACATATTAGTGAAAGGGACAATCTCTCAAGAAGAATGAACAATCATAAATATTTATGCTCCTAACTAGGGCACCTCCAAATACGTGAGGCGAACACTGGAAAATCTAAGGGAAAGAATAGATGCCTCTACGACTATAATGGGAGACTTTTTTTTTTAATATTACATTCAAAAAATTTGAGGTCCCACTCAACCCCACCGCCCCCATCGCCGACTCCCCCCACAGCAACACTCTCTCCCATCATCATGACACATCCATTGCACCTGGTAAGTACATCCCTGAGCATCACTGTGCCCCATAGTCAATGGTCCACATCATAGCCCACACTCTCCCACGTTCTATCCACTGGGCCCTGGGGGGGATCTACAATGTCCCATAATTGTCCATGAAGCACCACCCAGGACAACTCCACGTCCAGAAAACGCCTCCCCATCTCATCTCTTCCTCCCATTTCCCGCACCCAGCAGCCACCATGGCCACCCTTCTCATGCCCATGTCACATTTTCTCTGTGGACATTGGATTGGTTGTGTCCATTGCACATCTATGTCAAGTGGGGGCTTGGATTCCACATGGATACTGGATGCACTCCTCCTGCTTTCAGTTGTAGACACTCTAGGCTCCATGGTGTGGTGGTTGACCTTCTTCAACTCCATGTTAGCTGAGTGGGGTAAGTCTAATAAATCAGAGTGTAGGAGTTGAAGTCTGTTGAGGCTCAGGGCCTGGCTATCATATTGTCAGTCCAGAGATTCAAATCCCCCAAATATATTTCAAACCCCAGCACCAACTACAATTCCAGTAAAGTAGCATGCGAGTCTTGTGAAAAGAGATCCCCTCTGAGTCCAGTTCCATCATGCAGAAACACCAACTCCAAAGAAGGGCCATCTGACATGGCAGTGAGCCCCATCTGTATAATGGAAATAAAGACTATCATAAGAGGATACTTTGAAAAAGTATGTTCCAACAAAAATGACAATTCAGAGGAAATGGAGAAATTCATAGAAACACATAAGCAGCCTATACTGACAAAAGAAGAAATTACTGATCTCAACAAACCAATCACAAGTAAAGAGATAGAATCAGTCTTTAAAAACCTCCCAACTAAGAAGAGCCCAGGGCCAGATGGCTTCACAGGTGAATTCTACAAAACATTCCAGAAAGAACTAACACCAATCTTGCTAAAACTCTTCCAAAAAACTGAAACAGAAGGAACATTTTCAAACTCATTCTATGATGCCAACAATAAACAATACCCTAGTACCAAAGCCAAACAAAGACACCACAAAAGGAAAATTACAGACCAATTTCTCTAATGAACTTAGATGCAAAAATACCTAACAAATACTTGCTAACCATATTCAACAACACATTAAACGAATTATACACCATGACCAATTGGGATTCATTCCAGGTATGCAAGGATGGTTCAACATAAGAAAATCAATGAAAGTAATACACCATCTAAACAGATTGAATGAAAAAAATGACGTGATTATATTTATAGATGCAGGAAAAGCATTTGACAAAATACAGCACCCTTTCATGATAAAAACACTGCAAAAGATTGGAATACAAGGAAATTTTTTGAACATGATAAAGAGTATATATGAAAAACCTACAGCCAACATCGTTTACAATGGTGAAATCCTAAAATTCTTCCTCTAAGATCAGGAACAAGACAAGGATGTCCACTATCACGTCTTCTATTAAACATTGTCTTAGAAGTACTTGCTCAAGGACTGAGGCAAGAACCAGATATAAAAGGCATTCAAATTGGAAACGAGGAAGTAAAAATTTCATTATTTGCAGATGACATGATTCGATACATAGAAAACCCTGAGAGGTCTCCAAGAATGCTTGTCGAACTCATGAGATTAGTAAAGTCGCAGGTTATAATATCAATGTGAAAAGTCAGTAGCATTTCTGTACAACAATAATGAGCAAGCTCAGGAGGAAATCAAGAAACAAATACCATTTACGATAGTCACTAAAAAAATCAAATACCTAGGAATAAACTTAACCAAAGAGGTAAAGAACTTATACACACAGAACTACAGAAGATTGTTCAAGGAAATCAAAGAAGACCTAAATAAATGGAAGAATATTCCCTGTTCATGGATAGGAAGACTAAATATTATTAAGATGTCTATCCTACCAAAACTGATCTACACATTCAATGCAATCACAATAAAAATCAACACAGCATTCTTTAAGGAACTAGAAAAAAGTAATTGTGAAATTTATTTGGAAAGGAAAGAGACCCGGAATAGCCAAAGACATATTGAAAAAGAAAAATATAATTGGAGGAATCACACTACCTGACTTCGAAACATACTACAAAGCTACAGTAGTGAAAACAGCATGGTATTGGCATAAGGAGAGACACACAGACCAATGGAACCGAACTGAGAGTTCTGACATAGATTCTCATATATAAAGCCATATAATATTTGATAAAACCACCATACACTCTCAACAGGGAGAGAATGGCCTATTCAACAAATAGTGCCTGGAGAACTGGATATGCATATGTAAAAGAATGAAAGAGGATTACCATCTCACACCTTATACAAAGATCAACTCAAGATGCATCAAAGACCTAAATATAAGAGTCAAGTAATAGGAAATGGCTTCATGAACTTCACACCAAAAGCACACGCAGCAAAAGAACAAATAGATAAATGGGACTTCCTGAAAATTAAAGCCTTCTGGACCTCAAAGGAGTTTGTCAAGAAAGTAAAAAGGGAGCCTACACAATGGGAGAAAATATTTGGTAAACATATATCAGATAGGAGACTTATAATTTGCATATATAAAGAAATCCTATATCTTGAAAATAAAAAGATAAACAACCCATTTAAAAAATGGGGGAAAGCTTTAAACAGACACTTCTCCAAAGAAGAAATACAAATGGCTAAAAAGCACATGAAAAAATGCTCCAAATCTCTAGCTATCAGGGAAATGCAAATCAAAACTACAATGAGATACCATCTTACTCCCATAAAATTGGCAGCTATGAAAAAAACAGAAGAGTTCAAATGCTGGAGAGGATGTGGAGGAATGGGAACACTCATCCACTGCTGGTGGAAATGCATAAGGATCCAACCATTCTGGAGGACATTTTGGCTGTTGCTCAAAACTAACCATAGATTTGCCATATGACCCAGCAATTCCGCTGCTGGGTATATACACAGCAGAACTGAAAACAAGGACACAAACTGATAGATGCACACCAATGTTCATAGCAGCATTGTTCACTATTGCCAAAAGTTGGAATCAACCCAAGTGCCCATCAACAGATGAATGGATCAAGAAAATGTGGTATATACATACAATGGAATACTACTTGGCTTTAAGAACAAATACACTACAAACACATGTGATAACATGGATGAATCTTGAGAACCTTATATTGTGTGAAGAAACCCAGGCATTGAAGGACAAATACTACATGACATTAATGATATGAAATAAGTAAACACAAGGTGCCTTAGAGAGCTAGAGACTGGATGATAGGCTTACAGGAAATCGTGGTGTAGAGGAAGGATGTAGAGCTGACATCTACATGGGTGAAATCTGTGATAAGCTGTAGGTAAATATGTGTACCCAGAAGGGATAAAATTGGGGCATAGGGTTACCTTTGGGTGGGGCTTTGTGGGCTTTAGGGGGGCTAGGGATAGGCAAATGGGTAATATTGCCAAGAAATTGGGGGGAGTTTGGGGCAACATACAAACATAGAAGATTGTCAGGTATTTGGTTGAGAGTATAATGCTGAGAAAACCTTTTCAAAAATATAATAAGGAAAGTTACCTGTTTAACTTCCTTAAAGGGGATAATCTGATGCAGGACAGACTCCTAGGGAATATGTGAATTCTCATTTTGCCAGAGAGGTTTATATCACTGGGTAGAGACCCATATAATGAGAGTGAAGGTATACCCACATCCTGGGGAGGACTGATGCCATCAAATAGAGGGAACTGTATCTCTCAAGAGAAATGGTGGCTCCCAGGGCATTAGGGCAGTTGAGCATGTCAAGCCCTCAACACTGTTGCAAGTATCTCTGAACATGGCTCTTCAAAAATGAAGATGGACTGTCACTGTAGGCCCTAAGGGGAGGGGGAAATAGGTATTGAATAGATGGAACCAACATAACTGTGAGGGCAATAGAAGTGTTTCATAAGAGTACGCAAGGATGGATATAAGACATGTAAAATTACACCAAAAATACATAGGGGCAGATAGCCTAAAATGTAAATTATAATGTAAAACATAAGATAACTATAAATTTAGAAAATCGTATAGCCTAAAGTATAAACCACAATGTAAACACAAATGTTACCTTGTTTGAAAGCTATTGTCTCAATGTCTGTACATCAGTTTCAGTAAATATGGTATGACTATGTTAAAAGATTATTGCTGTGGAAGGGAAAAGGTTTTCTGTTGGATATGTGGGAGTACTGTATATTGTATATATGAATTACTGTGATCTAAAACTCTTGTGAAGATTAGCTTAATAATTAGAAAAAAGAAAAGAAAAAGATAGGATGTTGAATTTTTCCAAATTAGTATGTACTCTATATCTAACCTTTAAACTCATCGCTATATTCCATTTTACTATTAAGGGAAACTGGCAATATATTGGGCTTCACTTTTCAGGAAGTTTTGGATCACAGAGTAGTTCAACAATGGCAGCAGAGGAATACTGGTGTGGTATGTTATTGACAGGGGACATATGGTTGACAGGGAGTTCTACAGGGCATATATATTTGGATATTTTCTTAGTGGAAACAATTAAAAATAACAACTGAGGGAGTGCTGAATTCCTAACCAGGGAGCTCTATCACAGACCCTAAGGGAACAGCAACAATCCCCAAAGTGCAACGGCAAAGACGAAAAAGGAATGAAGTTCCAACAATGAGCCCCTGATACTAATGACTATGCTTGTGAGTCTGTGCACCTGAAATAAGAGCAAGGCCTAAAGCAGTAGTGTGCCTAAGAGTTACCTCCTGAGAGCCTCTGTGTTGCTCAAATATGGCAAGTCTCGAAGCCAAACTCAGCATGTAAATTCATTGCCTTCCCCACCCCCCCACCCCCAGCATGGGACATGACTCCTGGGGATGAGCCTCCCTGGTGCTGAGGGATCACTACCGAGTACCAGCTGATGATGTAACTAGACAATGACCTTGAATAAATGGTTCAACTCGGACCAGCAGAATATCCCCGTCTACATATAATAACAGGAGTTAAAAATGCTTTTTGGCCTAAATCAAGGGGGAAATGGAAAGGACAAATGAGTTTATATGGCTATGAGTCTCTAAAAAAGAGCCTGGAGGTTATCATAGGGTTGCCATTATGCACACCTGAGCAGAGTCTCAGACACAGATAAAGTAGATACAACCCCAGGTATTGGTTCTTCTGAGGGCTACAGAGACCCACAGGTCTTATGGTCATGGCAGTTGGAGTTCAGTGCCATGTCAGTTGGCCCTTCTTTGGAGTTTGTGTTTCTGTGTGATAGAGCTGGACTCAGATGTGATCACTTTTCACAAGCCTTTCCTGTTACTTTATCAGAATTGTAGTTGGTGCTGGGGTTTAAGATATTTCTAGGGCATCTAAATCTCTGGACTGACCACGTGGTAGTCAGGCCCTGAGCCTCAACAGACTTCAGCTCCTACACTCTGGTTTATTGGACTTACCCCACTCAGATAACATGGAGATGAAGAAGTTCAATCACCACACCTTGGAGCCTAAAATGTCTACAACTGAAAGCAGGAGGAATGCATCCAGCATCCATGTGGAATCTGAGACCCTGTTGACATAGATGTGGAATGGACACAACCAATCTAAGGTCCACAGGATGGAGGGATAGAATATGGATTAGAGTGGATTTACTGATATTCTATTCATGAACTATTGTGGTTAGTATTCAAAGAAAATGTGCCATTGGTATGGAAAAAGTGGACATGGTGGCTACTGGGTGTAGGGAATGGGAGTAAGAGATGAGATGTGGAGGCGTTTTTGGGGACTTGGAGTTGTCCTGGGTGGTGCTGCAGGGACAATTACTGGACATTTTAGATCTTCCCATGGCCCACTGGATGGAACGAGGGAGAGTGTGGGCTATGATGTGGACCATTGACCATGAGGTGCAGCGATGCTCAGAGATGTATTCACCAAATGCAATGAATGTGTCATGATGATGGAGGAGAATGTTGCTATGGGGGGAGTAGTGGGGTTAGGTGGATGGGGGGTATATGCAAACCTCATATTTTTTTAATGTAATATTTTAAAAAATGAATTAAAAAATAAAAACACAAAACAAAACAAACTCCATTTACCTTTCTCTCTTGATATCCATTTGGCCCTTTGTGTTTTGAGTATTGTTGAAATTCAGTGTTTCCTGATACTGGTTTGGCCCTTGTTGTGTACCATCAGTTTTCCCTCAGGAAATAGCTGAGGTGTGAACAAAGTGCAGGGTGACACAGAAGGAGGGTTGCTGATGTTGGTGGTGCTGGGGGTAGGAAATGGACGTGACAGTGGAGGAGACCTTGGTACTGCAGATAGAGCTACTGGCTGAGAAAGGGCACTTGGTAGGAGAAGCAAGGGCATTCCAGCAGTGGGAAATGGAGCCAGAGAACCAACCCTGGAGGGCACTTCAGGATCAGCTGAGTGGTAGATGGCACCAATAGCCAATTCTCCTGCACTCCCGGCCACCCACAGGAGTACCCGTCCCTACTCCTCTGCTAGGTGCTTGCATGTGATCAAGGAGCCATGTGTGAATCTTCAGGCAGAAGCATGTAAGCACCCATGGCCAGGAGCTCCAAAGACTTCACACTGAAAGGACAACAGCCTGACTGGTGACCCTCCCTCCACCTGGGTTCCTGAGACTGGACTGAGCAGAGCCTCCCTGCCACACACACACACACACACACACACACACACCAACCCTTGGCATGGGAAGTCTATCTTTACTTTTAGCCACTGTCTCAGTTTGCCAGGGCTAGTCTGAAAATGCCCCAGAACTGCTTATTTAAGCCCCCAGGTTGACGGTTCTATCATGTGCCTCTCTGACAGTGATCAGATCAGGAAGGAAAGGCTTGGCCCTGTGGACGCAATCCTTAGCAAAAGAAAAGGGCACTGACCATCACTAGCCAAAGCCAGTTAGTCTATGGGGTGCAGCAGTGCTCCAAAATGTATTCACCAAATCGAATGAATGTGCCACACTAATGAAAGAGGTTGATGATGTGGGAGGAGTGGAGTGAGGGGGGTGGGGGTATATGGGAACCTCTTATATTTTTTGAATGTAACATTTTTTGTGATCTATGTATCTTCAAAAAATACAAATAAAAAATTGATAGGGGTGGGGGTGGGGAGTGGGGTATATGGGAACCTCTTATGTTTTTTAAAGTAATGATTTGTGTGATCTATTAACTTTAAAAAAAGATAATTAAAAATAAAAAAATAAAAACAAAACAGTAATTAGAGCTCCACCGACCCAGGGCTTACTGTGAGCCACTGTATGCGCACTAAGCACATTCATTCTCTTAAGTGGTCCATGAGGTCGGTTCTGTTTGATCTGTCCTAGAATGGCAAAGTGAGACAGAGAGGCTGTGACTTGTGAAGGCTCCATAGCTAGTCACCGTAGCGCTGATACTTCCACCCGGGACTCCTCAGCCTGGGCTGCTAACCAACACACTGACTAATGTTAACTGTGCTCCAAGGAAATTGACTTAGGAAGTAATTTGATCAGCTTTGTTAGGGGCTGAACGTACCTGCAATGAATTTTGGGGCAGTTTGGTCCTTCAGCAAACCTGTAGTACAGAATTCACACTCTTTATGATCAATGATCCCAAGGTTGGAGAAACTGCGCCTGGAGCCCTGGAGTTGATCAAATACCAGTGCCCATAATCCCAATACCATGGTGTGAACATTGGTACAAATGGACTTTGAAATGCCTTTTTCTGTTCTTGTTGCTTTTAAGGCTCTTTTCTTTAGATTTTAATTAATATTTATTTCAGTTGCATAATTTCCTTTTGGCATACACAAAGCTCCAGGACTTGAATTTGCCTGTAACCCCAGCTAATGAAAATGGCCATGAAATGCTTTAAACACATAAAATCCCATTTGAATGAATGTATTCTAAAGACAATTCCCATTTTCCAGGCGGCAGTAAGGCATTAGAGCAGGAGTCAGCGACTTTCTCTGTGAAGGGCCAGGTGGGAACTCTCCTGTCCCAGGGGCTCTGTCACTATCACTCAACCACGACATCCTACACAGGGAGGATAGAGAAATGAATGGGTGTGGCTATGTTCTAATAAAACTTTATCAAAACTGGCTGGGGGCCAGATTTGGCCCACAGGCCTTAGTGTGCCTACAGTGTCATATAGAAAGGCGTGCTTATGGCTCATGCTTGATTTTCCTCCAAGGGGCAGAGCCCCAGTCACTTCCTACCTCCAGGCCCCTCTCCGGCCCTTGTTCAGTCAGCCCTGGAAGGTGGGACTGCTTATCAGACCGGCAAATTCAAGAAGGAGATACTGAGTCTTCAGGCTCACTCTGCCCTTCTTCGTCTTGGGCCTGGCCCACAGGGGGCAGGGGTTCTGCTCTGCTCTTCACCACATTTGAGCTTCAGAAATCACAAGCCCCACTGTGCAGTCCTCAACAGTACTTTCCATCAGTGACACCCTATCAAGGAGCAATCCACAATCCACCTTAGGGTGCTATGGAAAGGGACTCCTCAAAGGTACAAACAAAATGGTGTAGCATGAACTCTCTTTGTTATTCTGAAAATCCAGATGAATTTTATATTCTCTCAATAAAGAAGCATTGAACAACTTCAGACACCAAGAGTCCTGGCTTTTTCACTATTATCACATGATGGCCATCAACTCACTGGCAGTATCATAGGTACCATAGACTCAAAATGTAAACCCCATTTAATAAGTGAAACTATTTACAGTTGTTCAAAACCTATTGCTCACAGGAAGAAAATACATGAAGCGTGTGTTGGCAGAAGGTCGGGAACCCTTCCGTTCCACCCCTCTCTGTTTCAATGGCCAGCAGAGACAGGTACCTTGTCAGATGGCCCCAGAATTCCCCTTCCTTCCTTCCTTCCTCCATCCAGTCCTTCCACATGCTAGAAGCCAGGCAGAGGGGTACCTTGGATTCAAGAGACATCCCGGGGGGCAGACTGAGGGCTATAGTTGCTTCAACTGGAAACTACGCTTCTATGTGTGAAGTGAAGCTCATGAGACTCAAGAGGCCTCCCACTAGTACTCCAGCGAGAGTTGACCAGAACTGGGGACTCACCTGGGCACCACTAATACTGGGTGGCTAGGAGAAGAGGAAGGAGGCATTTTTTGGAATTATTTTCCACACCATTAACTTCCTTTCCAAGGGAATCTGTGTTCCACATTATGGGTTGAGCTGTGTGCCCCAAAAAGATACCTTGAAGTCCTAATCCCAGGTACCTGGGAACATGAACTTTTTGCAAAAGCATTACTGCAAGCAGAATCATTTAAATTGAATGAGGTTGACTGCAGTGGGTGGACCTTTAGTCGAGGATGGCTGGTGTCTTTAGAAGGGGGGTGTGGGCGCAGATAGAAGGGGAGTGCGCCATGGGAAGAGAGACAGAGCAGGCCATAGGGTGACTGAGGAGGCACTGAAAACCGAAGGCTTGCTGGCAAAGGGACAGGTGCCCCAGCGGCCAGGACTGACCCACCAGCACGGCCCATGCACTTGAGGCTTCAGCCTGCAGGGCTGAGAGAGCGGTTCCTGGTGTTTTTAGCCACCTAGCTCATGGCACTTGTGACAGCAGCCTGAGAAAAGTGAGATGTCCCTCTTCTGGCACTACCATCCCTCCAGGAGGGCTGAGGGATAGCCCAGGTGCCCAGCTGTCCTCCAGGCTGAGGGTCCTTAACCAAGGCTTTTATCTAATCAGATGCCTTGAGGAACGCCCTGGGGACGGACGGAAACAATGTTGAAAAGAAAGGAATGGGTGACCTGGACAACTCTGAACACCCTTCTCTTCCTTCCTTCTGCCCTCTCTTGGGTGCTTCCGGTGCTTAGACCCCAGAGCTCTTCCCACCATGCACATCTTCCCAGAGGGGCCGGGCCAGACGGTGCAGACCTATTCCTGGTTCTTGGTGGGTGGGAAGGCGGCCCGAGGGTTCCCGGGACCCAGGACCGTCCATCAGCCTGGCTGCTTATTCACAGCCCCGGGAACCACCGCACATACTGCTCAGGGGGCTGCATCCTGCACACTGGATAGCCTCGGGACTCCCTTTCTAGACTCTTCGAGCACCCCCGGATTGCCGCGGGGCCCCTCCAGCTCTGGGGGGGAGGGGTGCATCTGTGTCTCTCAGTAATAGAAGCTCTGCTCTTCAGGGTCCAGGTGCCTGTCCCAAGGACCCCGCGGAGCAGCCCGTGCCCCCTCCACTCCCGGGCGCCCCATCGAGTCTTCCTCCCTGGCGAGCAATCCCCGCCCCCCTCCCGTCACTTGAACTTCCCGGTAGACCTTTCCCAGTATGATATCCTGCTCCCACCCCCACAGAAGCATCCCCCACCCTGCCCGGGCCCCGCCCCCACCCCCTGCCTGGTCCCCAGACCCCTTCCACGCGGTGCCGCTGGATGTCCAGTCCCCGCACAGCCCCGCCCCAGCCGCTCCCTGGCAGGGGAGCCCTGCCCCCAGCACCGCCTCACCCCCGCCGCTCGTTGCCGGCCTCTGGTCTCACCCTGGCCTGGCGGGAGAAGTAGCTGCGCTCCTTGGGGTCCAGGCGCCGCGGCGGGACTTAGCTGAAGGCGGACAGCGCCGAGGTGGGGCGGCGGCCGGGGCTTGCCCCGCAGCTTGGCGGCGGCGATCTCCTCGTCCCCCAGGCCGCCCCCATCCAGCTTCTCCGCCCAGGCCAGGTCGGTCCCACCCGGCCGGGCGCCCCGCCCGAGTCCGCCTGGCTGCCAGGCGCCCGCGTTCGGCAGTTGCCGGGAAACCGCGGCCTCGCGTCACAAAGCTGGGCGGGGAGCGCAGGGCTGGGGCGCAGGGACAGGGGCGCAGGGCCGAGGGCGCAGCCGGGCTGGGGATGGGACCGTGCCCTCCCGTCTCCCTGCGGGTCCCTGGAGCGCCCACTTGGGACGCGAGGAGCCGCGTCTGCTGGACTGGCGGCCTGCGCCAGCTTGCCCTTGCCCTTGAGCTCGCGGAGGGTCCCAAGCGGGCTGTCTGGAAGAAGTGCAGGCCACCCGGGCGCTGCATCTGAAACCCTCCAGGAGCCGCGGAACAGTAGTGGAAGAAAAAGGTGGAATTCATTGCCATCGTATATTAACTCAGTGTGTTTGCAGCAGCATCGTGTCAACGTGCAACGAATCAATTTTCAGCGCCTCGGTCATCATGAGGGATCACCGCTCACGGTACTGGCAGGTGCGGGTGTGCAGCGGCACGAATCGAATCCAGCCAAGTAATATCTGGGAAAACTGAGCTGTTCCGCAGCGCTCTGCTGTTTCTTGAGTCAAATGCTGGTTCAAGAGGTGCGTTCCTTTTGTCGAAAATTCACTTAATTCTAAAGCCTCGAATGTGTGTGTGTATCAGTAAAAAGGAAAAGGGGAACAAAACTGGCCTTGGGAATACTTTAATCAGGGGGGCTCTAGGAAGACCGGCTTGAAACATAAATGATAATGAGGAGCCAGACTTGTGAAATCTGGGGAACAGTGGGTCATTCCAGGAAGAGGGAAGAGCATCTGTGGTGGCCCTGAGGCCGAGCCCATTGATGTGCAGGCGGCAGAAAGGGAGGACAAGGACGGTGCAGCTTTCAGACGGGGTAGGCAGCAGGGAGTGCAGGTGGACAGGCAAGCAGGGGAGGGGTCGCTCTCAGGCCGGGACCAACTAGCACCCCTCTCAGGGGGCTTCTTGCCCGCAGGTCCTTGCTGCAGGCAGAGGTTTTAGAGATTTTTCAGTACCATGTCCTTGATGCTAATTAACAAAAACAGTAACCACACATTCACAGTGGCACCCCTAGAAGTAGAGGACCCTAGAAGTATGGTACCCCTAGAAGTACAGCACACTAGCAGTAGGGGACCCTAGAATTATGGCACCCCTAGAAGTATGACCCAGCAACCCAGTCTGTGCTTCTCCTACCCCTCCTTACACGTACCCTCACCAAAAGCTGTGTCAATAAAATCTGACTGGAAAAGAAAGCACCCTAGCACCTCTATGAGAAGCGACGATAGCACCTGCCATTGACTAAGCATTCCCTTCACTGTTTGCTAGGTGCTGCCCTAAGCAATTCCATGGCATGTTTCATTGACTATCCTCCACTATTTAGAATACACTTATTTAAAATTTTGGGGATATCTCAGCCTCCAGAGGTGCTCAGTTCACCAATGAGCCAAAATCCCCTCTGGATTTGTGGCCCAAGCCCTTGTGATGGTGTAGCATTTTGGGAGGGAACTGACTGCTCTTCTTCCCCAGGACTATCTCAACTACACTGATTTCTGCTCCTCCCTAGTTTTCCTTCCATCTGACAAGCATTCCCCAAGTTCCTTATGCACCAGCCTACGAAGGCTTGGAAGGCAGCAACTTTAGGACCACACACTCCACAGGCACCTCTCCCAGCAGCACCATCCCTCTGCCTCCAGGCCTGGCTCAGGCAAAGTGCTTCTTCACTAGGATGAAGGTAAGCAGTGCAAGAGAAACTGCTCCCCTTTTGCTCAGCCGGAACAGTCACTGTACTCTTCTGCAGCTACTGCTCTGCCCAGCAATTACAGGATCCAGGGACCATCCAGAGTTTCATGGGTGGCCAATAAATCTAAGCTTTGCTGCCCCCTACTGACCAGAGAATACCTCCATTGCTTAAGAGGTGATGCTCACAGGTACAGCTCTTTTTAATCATTTTCCTTTCTCTTCTTTAATTTTGAAGACTAATGGCAAGAAGATGCTGTGTTCAAAATTATCTTCAAATGCATGGCTCCAACACTTCCAACAGGGACACTGGGAAATGTCTTGCTAATCTCTAACCATTTATGTGAATGTCACCTCAAATTCTTCAGGGTCATCATCAGAGACCAGTGCTATGCAGTGAATACTAAAATGGTTTGAATCTTGGTTTCACTAGCTACTAGATGTCACCTGCTTTGTCTAACACCACTACAGGGTTGGTGGGCAGACTATATGAGGAAATTCAGATGGCCCCAGCATTATCGCCCATTTGGCTTGTGTCTATAGAAACATTAGAATTAGATATACATGAGGATTCGGGTCGTAATGACTGGACTTTGAAATCTAACAACTTGTCATATCCCTCCTCTTGTAGTGGGATGGTTAGTGAAAGCAGCAGTCATGTACTCAGTAGCTTAAATTTTTCATAACAAGCACACGCATTCTTGAAGGATGAAACATTTTAAGCAGTTGCAGAGGGAGGGCCAGCCCCGTGGCCTGACTTTGCTTCATGCTTTGCACAGTGTGCTGCAGCCGGCGCCATGTCTCAGATGCTCCCCATCCACGGCAGCCTGCAACTCAGGAACCCACCCAAGGGCCTCCTCTCACTCCCTGGGTTGGCCTGAAGTCTCCTGCACTCCCGCAGAGGTTTGCAGAATGCCGGCTGCATATCACTGGAATGTGGGCTCACTTATCTCTTTGTCCCACACAACTGCTAAGGCAAGCACAGGGGGTCTTTTCTCCTTTACCCTGGAGCACTTAGCACAACACCTGCAAGTGGGAATCCCTTCTATGATAGATGTGTGAAGTGGGCAGGGGGAGGTCAGATGAGGCATGGGGTCCATCGAGGAGGGAACTGAAAGAGCAATGCAGGAAAAGGCCATGATGGACGAGGACCTGAGTGGAGAGGGTGGAGGAATGTTCTAGGCTGCACATTTTCTTCACAGTATTCACAACCACATTACCAATGTGCATGGCAATGTAGTCAGGTCTCCCCTCTTTAAACTCTAAACTCAGGGTTTACTTTCATACCAAGGGTGAGCTGAGAAACAAGGAGGATTGCCTAGAGTTGTGGGTTGGTGGGGGAGGGCTGCAAGGTGAGGCAGAGAAGGACAAGAGAACTCACAGAAGGCAGACGTGACACTGGGCTTGGTCTCGGTAGCAAAGAGGGACTGTAGAAGGGTTTCTGTGGCATAGAATGATCCAGAACAGGGCTCAGGCCCAAAGCCATGAACTGCATGAACTGTAAGTAAGTACCGCTAAGAACTGTAAATGAGACCACTTCACATGTTTCCAAGATGTGAGAGTCCTTTCAGCCTGGCCCCCAGGTGAGTGGCAATTCACTTGGGTATATGAACACATCCGAATCGATTGCATCTCTCTCCCGGTCAATCTTTAATTTGCTTCTATATGTCTCATTCCTTCTCTGCAAAGAAGCATAACATTTTAAAGGGATCTTAGAGCTCTAGAACTCATAGACTTTCAATAACTTATGCTAAAGATAAAAAAAAAACTTAAAAAGTAAAGATAAAGAGATCTAAAAAGTTACATGTGATGGTTAATCACCATCCAGTTGGTGCCGAGTCATTGGATGATGCAAGCCCTGGCCTGCCACTGTGAGGACATTCTGTTGGTCACTTTAGCTTATTAGGCAGTTGGTTGCATCTAAGGCTGGTTACATCCACAAACAAGGGTGACTGCCATCAGCAAGGAGGGGAGTCCCATCACCCCAGCAGCTGGAGGTCTTAAAGCAACACCAAGTCTCTCAGAAGTCACAACTCCTTTCTCTACTTCTCCAGCTTCTCCCGAGGAAGTCATCTCCTGTGCTGTTTCCAATGCATGGCCTGCCCTAGGAAATCTGAACTTGCCTATCCCCAGGGTCACTAAGCCAATTCTACTAACAAATCCCTTCCTATTTACATATGGCCCCATATCCTATTGGCTGTTTCTTCAGAGAACCCTAATACTGGTAGAAATGCAGATATTACTAGCTACTATGTCCTGTGATTACTTTGTGGTGGGCCTTTTGCTAAATGTTTTTATGTGTATTAACTCATTTCATCCTTATTTTCTGATTAGCCATTTGGAAATGAGGCCCAAGATTATACAATTTGCAAGAGAGGTTGAAATCAATCCCACGTGCCTGACTCCTGAACAGATTCGCAGTCCTCTGCTGCATCGCTGCTCAGACCAGGTTCAAGTCTCATCTTCACCCGTGGTTCTATATCCAAGGCAGGCATTGACCATCTCTGAGCTTTGGAGAGGGAACATTGCCCAAGTCCAAGGCCCCTGGAAATCATACAGGCCTGTGTTCAAGTGCTTAGCATGGAGCTCTGCACAGAGCAGGTGCAAAGTAAATGGCAGCTACTTCCCCTGTTCAAGGTCCCAGAAATAGCCGGAGGTAGAAACCCAGTCTCCTAACTCTGCAGCCCTTTCCACACCTGCCTGCCTTGTCTCACTCTCCCCTTAAGCTTTAACCTGACCGTAATTGGAGAGTGAAGCATCTGTACTTCACTAAATGCAATGTAATTCACTCATGATTTACGTTTTAGAAGATTTCCCCCACAATCTAACCTGCCCCCTCACAACCCTCCCTAAATTTACTTTACTTCATTGTACATTTAAAATAAAAGCTCCTGAATACATATATACTTAAAGATTTTATTCTATTTGATGCCCCCCCCCCAGTTTGCACTTGCTGTCTGCTCATCTTCTTTTTAGGAGGCACTGGGAACAGAACCTGGGGCCTCCCATGTGGGAGGGAGGCACCTAATTACTCAAACCACCTCTGCTCCATTTGATATGTCTCATTGTGTTTCTTCACTGTGTCTCTTAGTTACATCACTCACTGCATCATCTGGTTGCATCAGCTCACTGTGTCACCTTGTTGCATCAGCTCACCAAGTCAGTTCGTCCTGTCAGCTTGTTATTTGGCTCATCCTCTTTAGGAGGCACTGGGAACTGAAACCGGGACCTACCACATTGTGGGTAGGAGTCCAGCTGCTTAAGGCACATTCACTTCCCTGTATTTTATTAAAGGATTTTTTTCTGTATCGTTCTATAATTATAAATGTTATAGTAGTCTAAAGTGCAGTCATCTGTTTTCCCATTGCTCCTCCTCACCATACATTATATCTGCTAACAAAGTACATCAGGACATGGGGAAAAATATTTCTTATATTTGTAAAAAGAGGAAATGAAGTTCTCTAAAGAGCATACTCTTTTCATTTAGCAGATAACTGTTACAAGATGGCAGATTTAAAAATAGTCATTCATTGTATTCCTTTATTGTACTTGATCAGTTCTGTTTGACATATAAAGTCAAGTATCTATGATACTAATATTAAATTGAACTTTAATTTTAAATCAATCACTGACACTTGGTATACACAGTATAGGGAAAATAAAGGCTCCTTCCATGTCTCTGTAAGATCTGGACAGATCCTTTTCAGATCACCAAATAGTCCATAATTCTGCAAAATGGCTAATTCACAAATAAGGCTCTTTTTATACTGACTCCCATAAAAACACAACTCCTTTCATGATCTGAGTTCTGAAGTCACTATTCTTTCTTGTCAGCACTGAACCCCAGGGATTTGAGAAAAGAATTTTCTTGATAAATATTTGACAAATTCAAGCCTTGATTTTACCATCTCAGCCTCATGAAAATGGATCAGTTATGAGAAGAAGAAAGAAAAAAGGAACTGGCTAGTATAATCCTTCATAACTGAAATTACCATGTTGAACTTGTTTGTCTCTAACAACCTGCCCACCAACACTTGCACACACATAAGAATGGAAGCTCCTTGAAGGCAAAGTCACAGTTTTCTTACTGGTGTACTCCCAGAGCCCAGAACAATGCCTGGCACATAATAAGAGCTCAATAAATATTTGTTGGTTAAATAAGAGGGATATTTAAAGAAGGATCAAACATGATTCCTGTCCTCAAAGACACAATCAATACTAGAATTATGCAACAAGCCAAAGTAGAGTGTGTGAAGAAAATCAGCATTCCAGCCCTCAGAGGGGTTCAGGGTTTTAGTTTGTGTGGAAAGAAGAGTCCTGAGTTGGGTGCTAATGAATGGACAGAATTTAGTCACAGGGAGATGCTCTCTGGAGGGAGAGGGAGCACTGGGCAAAGGAGCAAGGCAAGAGAGAATGGAGTGGATTAGGTGGGAGGGAAGAGATCACCAGCTTGGAGCCAGGTAACAAGGTGCAGCCTGCAGGGGTCGCAAAAGTCAGAGCAGAGGAGGTTCTACTGTATCCTGTGAGTAGGAAAGAGACCAGGTTTTTGATAACAGGCTGGCATGCTGAGGGTTTTCAGAAGATTAGTCTGGGGTGTGCAAGATGAACTGGACAAGAGTAAGCCAGAGAGGAAACCGGGGAGCAGACTAGCACCAATACCTTAGAGAACTTGGGAAACTCATCTACATTCTAGTCACTCATCATCATAATGCCTTATTAAGTAACTTACAAAGGAAACAATAAGGTCTTAGGCATTAGGGAGTGATGAAGATATTGGTTTTAGTGTGTCATCTTGTCCATTCTTTCCTTTATATCAGGGGGAAATTAAAACAGATATTCCAATTATTTAATAACTCTAAAAACAGAGTTGAGCATATTTTATGAAGAATATAGGCATGTTCTGCTTTTGGAAAACTGAAGGTAAGAAAATTCCATATTACAAAACAGAAGCCAAAGATTTATAAAAAATATCCAGTACCCAGAAAAGCCTAATTAATAAAGTGGGTACTTAAATTAGAGATATGAGATTCTTAGACCACTGGGCTAGCAGACTACTTAGGACCCTGGAAAAAGCAAGTTTGAATTAGGGATTACTTTGGGGGTTGGGGAAATGGAACCATACAAGGACAACTTGATAATCAAGTAACTGGAAGTGGCATTGTTTAATAGCCTCTTTTCCTAGTAAATTTTTGCTGTTAAAATCTTTTGAGGCCATTAATGCGTAGTGCTACCCTGAAAAAAAATTGAAAAATAAACTTATTTTTTATAACAATCCAAAACATTCTTAATATTTTTTGACCAGTGTTTACTCAAGATTTGGCTTTTCCTAATGGCCAATACTTTCACGTCAATCACAAATCTGTTACTCTTTAGTCTACTGAAAATGTACTTTGCTTTATTAATGATGTTATTTATAAAACATTATAAGGAATTTCAAAAAGAAATATCCTGAGAAGTAGTTTTAATTTCTGAAATCGTCTATTTTTCTCACCCTTTTAAGAAAATAATCCTTGCCTATTCACTTCAACAGGCCTTGTAACGTAAAAACCACAATAGTTTCTTTACCTTTTGTGTACATCTTCATCAACTGTAAAAGGTAATACAAATCCTTCTTTATCTAATTTAATTTCAATATCTGGTGAGAGAAGGAATAAAGTCTTCATGTGATACCCTCACAAACACTATCTTCCTTTACTACTTTGTTCTATTTTGATTTCTTCCAGACTATTTATCAATAGGACAGAAGGCTGCAAAGAAATGACCACAACCAAATGAGGATGTTCACTCACTCAGCTTCAAGAACAAGCCTATAACCTGAAATTAGGGAGGCTTCCTGGGCTAAAGCAAGGAGTAGGTCCTGAAATTAGCCAGGAGCAGTAGAAACCACCCACTCTCTCCTTCTTCTTACAAATGGTGGCACACTCTCAATTCAGACAGTGAAGAAAATCTTCTAAGTTCAGCAAAGTTAGACACCTAAGCAGCTCAACCCATCCATTAAATGACATGTAGATTTGGCCACACAAATCTTAAAAACACAAGGCAATAGAAAGATGAATTAGGGAGCAGGAAGGCAATTCCTAGAAAATACAAATGGTCAATAAACATTTGACAAAATGCTCAACTTCATTATTGCTCACTCAAATGCAATTTAAATACATGACAAGACACCCTTTTCCACTGAATTGCATGGCAAAAGCTAACAGGACAAAAAAACTGTACAGTGGAGGTGGGGGTGACCCAGCCACCTTTACTCTCTGCTGGGGAGGTGTGACATCTACCATTCAGAATCACTATCTACTGACATTACACTAGTAGTCCCACTCTTAGCATTCTAGTCTGAGGCTTGAAGGAGCATGGGCCCCAGTAGAATGACATGCAAGGATGTTTACTACAGCATTGTCGATAGAGACCAAAGATGGAAAGAACCTGAAAGATTATAAGCTGGGGAACTGGTGAGTAAGTCCCATAAAATACTACACCACTTCGAAAAAGAACGTATTTGATCCACACATATTGGTCTTGAGGAAGGTCTATGTATACTGAACATAACAGTAAATTATATGATACACTGGACATAACAAAGAGAAAAGAAAATTGGTTTCCATATTTGTGTACGTTTGGCATAGAAAGCACAGTTACAAATTTGTTATTTCAGGGAATCGAGGTGGTTGGGGTTAACTAATTTTAGTGTTTATCTTTATAGGCCTTGGCATTGATAAAATTTTTTTAAAAGAAAAGAGTAATGACTTTTTATATATTTAGCTTTTACCAGAATATGATCCTGAGTCAAGTTTGAAGGACACAGAAGAAGGTGTTGAAATCTGTTGAGACTATTTCCAATCACACAAAAAAGGTGTGCTGTGAAATTTATGAGAGGGAATCTTTATAGCACAGATACCACCTAAACTAAAGTTTCCCAGAGAAGAGTGAAATTTCTGACTTGGTTTAAAAATGCACTCAGAAATAATTAGGATTTGTAGAGTTCAGAGATTCAGACTTTTTAATCAAATGGCTATTGTGCATGCTAAACCCTTTAAAACCCTTGAAGTGAATCAAGGAATACTAAGACTCATACACCTTCAACACTTGAAACCATCTAGAAATCTCATATAGCGGGAACTGGTCCTATAGGACAAGACAGAAATGGGGTCAATTTACCAAAGAAAAGGCCAGCTATTACACATAGCTCCAAGTAAATGAAAGTTTTCCTTTTTAATAAAGTTATGGAGACAAGTCAAAAGAGAAGTGACTTAGTTTTCAGAAGGGGCACAAGAAAACTGTTTGCCCTCAGTGAAATAATGCCATACACTTTTTGTTTTTACCTTATAGAAAGGATATTCTAGAACTGAGGATAAGTAGAGTTGTGTCAGTTGTGCTAGACTCAGTCTGTCCAGACATGATTCTTCACCTGAAATGAAAAGTATCCCAATCAGTTACGTTTCAATTTTCCTACATGTAATGAAAAAAATCATGAACATCCAGCACTAATTAATTCATTCCAGAAGTGTGATGGATTTTTAAGTGACACTAGAAAATGAACTTGTTAGAATTATGCCCTCATGCTTGCTTAACCAGTGACATCTTATTTTGACTTCTACAAACCCAAGTTCCAGCTTCTGCCCCTTGTTGGGAGTCAGGCAGTTACAGCAGCAGACCCCTGCTAATGGGAGCATCTCGATGATCCCCCACAGGAGCATGAATGGCCCATTGAGGTGCTGATGTCTTCCACCTTTAGGAAGCACATCCACCAGCCCATCAAGCCACTGAACCACACCATGGCAGCGCCAACCACGTGAGGGCTGATTTCTACAGGAAGAAGGACATCCCCAGCATCAAGGCTCCTGGCTTTAGGTACTTTTCTCCAGCCTGAGGGTCACCCCAGGCCCCAAAGGCCCAGGAGCTCCTTTCATGGGGGAGGAGGGACACCTGGGGCCTTAAATCCTCATTGTGCTGACATCTCGAAACTGCAGAGATTCCCCCATTTGGCCTTATGGTGGGGACAATGAACGACAAGCAGCTTCCCTAAGGGGCCCTGGTTAAGAACCTGGCAGACACCTTTAGAATGTAGGCACATCCAGCAGGTGGATTTTTACATGAGACTATTTCAGATTAAGTGATGCTGGTGACTCATTCAGTGCGGGCACCTTCACAACATTAAAAATATCCCCCCACCTTAAGTGACTGGGATTTGTGTTCATGGGCTTTCTGCATTTGTATTCTGGGAGGGGTGTGCAGTTATTTTCCTAATAGTCACAGAAGCCACTACTACCTGATATTATCTCTAGTGTACCTAAAATAATGCTTGCAATTTACTTTCCTCAAGAGGAAATATCAGGAAAGTTACATTTTAGCACAACTGAACACTAGATGTACTGCAGTGCAATTTCTCCCCAGTGGTCTGAACTGCAAATAATGGAATTTTGTTCACTTGAGGACAAAAATCCCTAGGAAGGATGGATGGCCCTGGTGGCCAGCATTTTCTGCTGTCACCCTGTAAGTGAGAAGCAGCTGAGGTCATGAGGAAAGCATGGAGCTTGGCATTCACCAGGGTTGGGTAGAATTCTGGCTCCTCCATTTTCTAGCTCTGAGGTCTAGTGTAAGTCTTGTCATCTCTCTGAGCCTACATTCCCCCATCTTTACAGTGTGGAATGCTAACCTTGTCTGTGTCTGAGTCTGAATTCAGTGTCTCAGGGTTTGGAGGCTAGACATCAGATCAAGGGATTAGCAACCACACAGTCCTGCAGGGGGCATCCTGATGTTGGCTCAGCCTCTGCTCATCACATGGCCATCTGAATCCTGTGGTCTCCACTTCTGCACAGGGGTACATCTGTCTAGATCCCCTCCTTGTGAGGTCTCCAGTCCTGTAGGATGAAGGCCCTCCTGGCTCAAAATTTGGTTTCATCTTAAAAGGATCTTTGAGATTCTTCCAAATGGCTCCCACCCACAGCACTAGGGACCAGGATTTGAATGTGTCTTGGGGAATATGAGTCAGCCCCCATCAGTAAGTCTGTGAGGGGCTTGGTGAGCTCACAGAGTTGGTCATAAAACAGGTGGCCCTCTGGTACACCACCGTGCTCATCAATCGTGCTGAAGATCATCAACTTTTGATGATTTTAAAGCAGACTGCTTTTTTTTTCAAATTCTACTCAGTTTATTCATTTTTTAAAAAGATATTACATTAAAAAAAATATGAGGTTCCCATTCACCCCCACCGCCCCCACCCCACCACTCCCCCCACAGTAACACTCTCCCCCATCATCATGTCACATCCATTGCATCTGTCGAGTACATCTCCAGGCATCACTGTACCCCATGTCCTGTATTCCACACCATAGCCCACACTTTCCTACGTTCCATCTGGTGGGCCATGGGAGGACAAACAACATCTGGCAATTGTCCCTGGGGCACCACCCAGGACAACTCCAAGTCCCGAGAATGCCTCCACATTTCTTCTCTTCCTTGCCTTCCCTGCACCCAGCAGCCACCATGGCCGCTTTTTCCTCATCAATGCCACATTTTCTTGATTATTAACCACAATAGCTCATAAATAGAATATCATTAAGTCCACTCTGATCCTTACTGTATTCCTCCTTCCTTTGGACCTTGGCTTGGTTGTGTCCATTTCACATCTATGTCAAGCGGGGTTTTAGATTCCACATGGATATTGTATGCAATCCTCCTGCTTTCAGTTGTAGGCACTCTAGGCTCCATGTTGTGGTGGTTGACATTCTTCAACTCCATGTTAGCTGAGTGGAGTAAGTCCAATAAATCAGAGTGTAGGAGCTGTAGTCTGTTGAGGGCAGGGCCTGCCTATCATATTGTCAGTCCAGAAATTCAAACCCCCAAGATATATCTTAAGCCCCAGCACCAACTACAATTCCAGTAAAGAAGCATGAAAGGCTTGTGAAAAGAGATCCCATCTGCGTCCAGCTTCATCATGCAGAAACACCAGTTCCAAAGAAGGGCCAACTGACATGGCAGTGAACCCCATCTGCCATGACCATAGAACCTGTGGGTCTCTTTAGCCCTCAAAAGGACCAATATCTGGGGGTGTATCTACTTTATCTGTCTCTAAGACTCTGCTCAGTTGTGCATATGGGCAATTCTTCTGACAACCTCCAGACTCTTTTTTAGAGACTCATAGACATATAAACTCATTTGTCCTTTCCATTTCCCCCTTAATTTAGGTCAAAAGGAATTTTTAACTCCTGTTATTATATGTAGATAGGGATATTCTGCTGGTCCGCATTGAACCTTTAATTCAAGGTCATTTTCTAGTTGCATCATCAGCTGGTACTTGGAAGTGATCCCTCGGTGCCAGGGAGGCTCATCCCCGGGTGTCATGTCACACGTTGTTGGGAAGGCATTGCATTTACATGCTGAGTTTGGCTTCGAGACTGGCCACATTTGAGTAACACGGAGGCTGTCAGGAGGGAACTCCTAGGCACAGTGCTGCTCTAGGCCTTGTTCTTATTTCAGGCATATAGGCTCACAAGCATAGTCATTAGTATCAGGGGCTCATTGTTGGACCCTCATTCCTTCCTGATCCTTACCGTTGCACCTGGGGTACTACCGCTGCTCCCCTCTGGACAACGGCAGAGCCCCCACTGGCCAGTAACCCAGTACCCCCCCAGCTGTTGTATTTAATTTTTTCCACTATGAGTATATCCAAACATTTCCATACCCTCTGGACGTATGCCCTGTATAACTCCCTGTCAATCAGATATCGCCTGTCAATAACATCCCATACCAGTATTCCTCCGCTGCCATTGTTGAACCACTCTGTGATCCAAAACTTACTGAAAAGTAAAGCCCAATATAATGTCAGGTTCCCTTACTAGTAAAATGGAATATAGCAATGAGTTTAAATGTTAGCTGTAGAATGCATAATGATTTGGAAAAATACTACATCTTATCTTTTTCTTTTCTTTTTTCCTAATTATACAGCTTCTCTTCAGAGGAGTCCCAGATCACAGTAATTCATATATACAATGTATAGTACTCCCACACATCCACCATAAAACCTTTTCCCTTCCACAGCGATAATCTTTCAACTTATTCATATCATATTTACTTAAACCGATATACAGAATCTGAGACAATAGCTTTCAAACAAGGTGACATTTGTGTTTACATTGTGGTCCATACTTTAGGATATACAGTTTTCTAAATTTTTTAGTTATCCTTTGTTTTACATTATGGTTTACATTATTAGTCTGTCATCCCCTATATGTTTTTGGTGTAATATTACATGTTTTATATTCATCCTTGTGTACTCTCACAAAACTCCTCTCTTGCCCCCACATTTACATGGTTCCATCCATTCAACATCCATTTTCCCCTCCCCTTGGGGCCCACAGCGACAGCCAATCTCCATTTCCCAAGGAGCCACGCCCAGATATACTTGCAACAGTGCTGAGGGCCTGACTTGCTCAACTGCCCTAATGCCCTGGGAGTCATCCTTTCTCTCGATTGATACAGTTCCCTCTATTTGATGGCATTAGTCCTCCCCAGGGTGTGGGTCCACCCCCACTCTCACTACTTGGGTCTCTACCCAATGGTACAACCCACCCTGGCAAAATGAGCATTCAGACATTCCCCAGGAGTCTGTCCCGCATCAGACCATTCCCTCCAAGCATCCTAAACAGATAACCCTCCTAATTATATTTTGATACGGTTTTCTCTGCATTTTACTCTCAACCAACACCTGACACTCTCATATGTTCATATGTTGTCCCTCCCTCCCCCAATTTTTTGGGCAATATTACCCCTCCGCCCATCCCCAGGCCCCCTCAAACCCCCAAAGCCCCACCCAAAGGCAACCCCTTGCCCCCATTTTATCTCTTCTTTCTGCGCATACTTACCGCCAGATCATCATAGATTCCACCCCTTCAGATGTCAGCTTACATCCTTCCTCTACCCCCCGATTTCCTGTAAGCCTATCTTCCAGTCTCTAGCTCTCTGAGACAGCTTGCTTATTTTATATCATTGAGGTTATGTACTATTTGTCCTTCAATGCCTGAGTTGCTTCACTCAATATAAGGTTCTCAAATTCATCCATTTTATCACGTGTGTTTGTAGTGTATTTGTTCTTAAAGCTGAGTAGTATTCCACTGTATAAATATACCATATTTTATTGATCCACTCATCTGTTAATGGGCATTTGGGTTGATTCCAACTTTTGGCAATAGTGAACAATGCTGCTATGAACATTCGTGGGCATATATCTGTTTGTGTCCTTGTTTTCAGTTCTTCTGGGTATATACCTGCAGTGGTATTGCTGGGTCAAATGGCAAACCTATGGTTAATTTTTTGAGAAACCACCAAACTGTCCTCCAGAATGGTTGGATCCTTCTGCATTCACACAAGCAGTGGATGAGGATTCCCATTTCCCTCACATCCTCTCCAGCATTTGTATTCTTCTGTTTTTTTCATAGCTGCCAATCTTAAGGGAGTAAGATGGTACCTCATTGTAGTTTTGATTTGCATTTTCCTGATAGCTAAAGATTTGGAGCATTTTTTCATGTCCTTTTTAGCCATTTGTATTACTTCTTTGGAGAAGTGTCTGTTTAAACCTTTCCCCCATTTTTTAAATGGGTTGTTTATCTTTTTATTTTCAAGATATAGGAGTTCTTTATGTATGCAAGTTACTCGTCTCTTATCAGATATATGGTTGAAAAATATTTTCTCCCATTGTGTAGGTTCCGTTTTTACTTCCTTGAAAAACTACTTTGAGGTGTAGAGGGCTTTAATTTTGAAGAAGTCCGATTTAACTATTTGTTCTTTTGCTGCTCCTACTTTTGGTGTGATGTTCATGAACCCATTTCCTATTACAAGGTCTTGTTTCCCTACACTGCTTTCCAAGGTCTTTATGTTTTTGGCTCTTATATTTAGGTCTTTGATCCCTCTTGAGTTGATCTTTGTATAAGGTGTGAGATGGTAATCCGCTTTCATTCTTCTACATATGGATATCCAGTTCTCCAGGCACCATTTGTTGAATAGGCCATTCTCTCCCAGTTGAGAGGGTTTGGTGTCTTTATCGAATATTATATGGCTATATATATGAGGTTCTATATCAGAACTTTCAATTCAATTCCATTGGTCTGTGTGTCTCTCCTTATGCCCATACCATGCTGTTTTCACTTCTGTAGCTTTGTAGTATATTTTGAAGTCAGGTAGTGTGATTACTCCAATTTTAATTTTTCTTTTTCAATACGTCTTTGGCTATTCGGAGCCTCTTTCCTTTGCAAATAAATTTCATAGCTAATTTTTCCAGTTTCTTAAAGATGTCTGTGTTGATTTTTATTGGGATTGCATTGAATGTGTAGATCAGCTTTGGTAGGATAGACATCTTAATAATATTTAGTCTTCCTATCCATGAGCAGGGAATATTCTTCCATTTATTTAGGTCTTCTTTGATTTCCTTGAACAGTCTTGTATAGTTTTTGGTGTATAAGTTTTTTACCTCTTTAGTTAAATTTATTCCTAAGTATTTGATTTTTTTCTTTAGTATTGTGAATGGTATTTGTTTCTTGATTTCCTCCTGATCTTGCTCATTATTGGTGTACAGAAATGCTACTGAGTTTTGCGCATTGGTCTTGTAACCTGCGACTTTACTAAACTCATTTATGAGTTCCAGAAGCTTTGTTGTAGACCTCTTGGGGTTTTCTATGTATAGGATCTTGTCATCTGCAAATAATGAAATTTTGACTTCTTCCTTTCTAATTTGAATTCCTTTTATATCTGGTTCTTGCCTCAGTGATCGATCAAGTACTTCTAAGACAATGTTTAATAGAAGGGGAGACAATGGGCATCCCTGTCTTGTTCCTGACTTTAGAGGGAAGCTTTTTAGGATTTCTCCATTGTAAACAATTTTAACTGTAGGTTTTTTCATATACACTCTTTATCATGTTCAAAAAATTTCCTTGTATTCCAATCTTTTGGAGTGTTTTTATCAAGAAAGGGTGCTGTATTTTGTCAAACACTTTTTCTGTATCTATAGATAAAATCATGTGATTTTTTTCCTTCAGTCTGTTTATATGGTGTATTACATTGATTGATTTTCTTATGTTGAAACATCCTTGCATACCTGGAATGAATCCCACTTGGTCGTGGTGTATAATTCATTTAATGTGTTGTTGAATATGATTAGCAAGTATTTTGTTAAGTATTTTTGCGTCTAAGTTCATTAGAGAAATTGGTCTGTAATTTTCCTTTCTTCTGGTGTCTTTGTTTGGCTTTCGTACTAGGATAATGTTGGCAAGAAAGAAGGAGTTCGGTAATGTTCCTTCTGTTTCAATTTTTTGGAAGAGCTTCACCAGGATTGGTGTTAGTTTTTTCCGGAATGTTTCATAGAATTCACCTGTGAAGCCATTTGGCCCTGGGCTCTTCTTAGCTGCGAGGTTTTTAATGACTGATTCTATCTCTTTACTTGTGATTGGTTTGTTGAGATCATCAATTTCTTCTTTCATCAATATAGGCTGCTTCTGTGTTTCTAGGTATTTGTCCATTTCCTCTGAATTGTCATTTTTGTTGGTATATAGCTTTTCAAAGTATCCTTTTATGATAGTCTTTATTTCTGTGTGGTCAGTGGTGATATCTCCTTTCTCGTTTCTTATTTAGTGTATTTGCATCTTCTCTCTTTTTTCTTTGTTAGTCTCGCTAAAGGTTTGTCAATTTTATTCATCTTCTCAAAAAAACAGCTCTTGGTCTTGTTTATCTTTTCAAGTGCTTTCTTATTTTCTATTTCATTTAGTTCTGCTCTTATCTTTGTTATTTCCTTCCTTCTTCTTCCTGTGGGATTACTTTGTTGTTGTTTTTTCTGATTCCTCCAAATATGCAGTTAGTTCTTCAATTTTTGCTCTTTCTTCTCTTTTGATGTATGAATTTATGGCTATAAATTTCACTGTCAGTACTGCTTTTGCTGCATCCTATAAATTTTGGTATGTTGTGTTAAAAGTATCATTTGTTTCAAGGTAGTCATTGATTTCTTTTGAGATTTCTCTTTTACCCACTGTTTTTCTAAGAGTGTTCTGTTTAATTTCATTATTTTGGTGTGAAATCTAGGCCTCTGGCCCTTGCAGATTTCTAGCTTAACTCCACTGTGGTCAAAGATTTTATTTTGTATTATTTCAATATTTCTGAATTCATTAAGCCTTTCTTTGTGGCCTAGCATAGGTCTATCTTGTAGAATGATCCATGTGCACTTGAGAAGAATGTATATCCTGCTGTGTTTGGGTGTAATGGTCTGTATATGTCTATTAGACAAGCTCCTCTAATAAATTGTTCAAATATTTCATTTCTTTAGTGATTCTGTTTTGAGATGTTCTGTCCAGAGTGGAGAGTGGTGTATTAAAATCCCCCACTATAATTGTAGATGTGTCTATTCTTTCCCTTAGTTTTTCTGGTGTTTGCCTCACGTATTTAGAGGAGCCCTTTTTGGGAGCATAAATATTTATGATTGTTCATTCTTCTTCACAGATTGTCCCTTTCACTAATATGTAGTATCCTTCTTTGTCTCTCACAATTGTTTTGCATTTAAAGTCTACTTTGTCTGCTATTAATATAGCTACTCCTGCCCTTTTTTTTTTTGGTTTTTGTTTGCTGATAAGATTGTTTTCCAACCATTCATTTTCAGCCTCCATGAATCTCTGGCTCTAAGATGCGTCTCTTGTTGATAACATATAGATGGGTCATATTTCCTTATCCAATGTCCCAGTCTGAATCTTCTCATAGGTGATTTTAATCCATTGACATTCAGTGTTATTACTTTCAAGGTATTATTTATGTTAGCCATATTTTGATTGGACTTCTGTTTGTCATATTTTGTTTTTTTTCTTCTTCTCTTTTTGTCTTTTTGTTGCTCTTTCACTCTCTTCCAACTCTGCCTGTCCTGTTTTATCCTTTCTTCCTGCAGAACTCCCTTTAGAATTTCTTGTAGGGAAAGTTTCTTGTTGGCATACTCTTTCAATTTCTGTTTATCTCTGAATATTTTGAACTCTCCATCATTTTTGAATGCTAGTTTAGCTGGATAGAGTATTCTTGGTTGGAAATTTTTTTCCTTTAGTACTTTGACTATATCATACCACTGTCTTCTTGCCTCCATGGTTTCAGATGAGAAATCAGCACTTAATTTTATGGAGCTTCCCTTGTATGTGATGGTTTTCTTTTCTCTTGCTGCTTTTAGAATTTTCTCTTTGTCTTGAGCGTTGGATAATTTGACAAGTATATGTCTTGGGGTGGGCCTGTTGGGGTTTATGATGTTTGGGGTTCACTGTGCTTCTCGGATATGTACATCTGTCTCTTTCAGTAGATTTGGGAAGTTTTCAGCCATTATATCCTGCAACACTCCTTCTGACTCATATCTCTTCTCTTCTCCTTCTGGGATGCCTATAATATGTATTTTTGTGCATTTTGCATTGTCATTCAGGTCCCAAAGTCCTAGCTGGATATTTTCTATCTTTTTATCAATCAATTTTCTATCTCTTTGATTTCCGGTGTACTCTCTTCCACATCACTAATTCTCTGCTCTGCCTCTTCTAATATGCTGCTATTTGCTGCAGGTGTATTTTTGATTTCTTGAACTGTGGTGTTCATTCTCATCATATCTGTTATCTTTTTGCATATGTCTGCAATTTCCCCTCCAAATGTTGACTTCATATTGTTAACCTCTTCCTTTACTTCATTAAATTTGTCTGTGATATATGTTCTGAGATCTTTAATTACTTGTGCAAAGTTCTGCTCCCCTTCCTGATTTTTAGTTTGTTCATTGGATTCAGCCATGTTTTCCTGATTACTGGTTTGTTTTGTAGTTTTTTTTGCTGTCTGGTCATCATTTTATCTTGATGGGTTAATCAGTTTCTTAGCTTCTTTGTCTAGTCTTGGGGATTAGTTAGCTGTTGTTTTTGTGTAAGTGGTATATCTTCTCTTTGTCACTTTGTTCTTCTTATTCTAATTTCTTGTTGCTGGGTGAGTTCACTTTGGAGGAAAGTATTAGGGCCAGGGAAAGGCAATTGTATAAGAAAGGAAAATGTGTAAAGTAGTATTGGTAAGAAATGTTAACAGAGCAACAATATGAATTCTGGGAGAATGGATAATAGATTCATGTATGTTGTGTAGAGTTATAGCAGTAGGTAGAGTACCTATAATGAGGTAGTTGACTGAATATGGGAGGAATATGGTATGAATTAAAAAGTTAGTGTTTTCGTGAGAGAGGGAAAGAGAAAAGAAAGGCAATAGTTTCAAGAGTGGATAAAAGACAGAAAACAAAACAAAGGTATTAGAAATTAACAGACAATTTTGGGGATCAAAGAAAGGGAGGTGGAATATAGGAGAGACAATAGATGATTGACGATGTCAATATGTGGGGGAAAGGAGATAGTGTAGGTAGCCAAAATCAATTAATACAGACATGAGGCAGTGGAGGATGAGGAAACCCAGCAAATGTGAGGTGTTCCCTCCAGCACCTATTGTATAAGTAAGATAAAATAGGAAGAAAATGAGTGACAAGTGAGAAAGAAGAAAAAAAAGACCTTGGGGGATACAATGGGGGAAAAGATTAGGAGATAATGCAATGTTAGCAATCACTACAATAAAAAATGAAAAAAAAATTTAAAAAAACAAAACAAAAAAACAAAAAAGAAAAAACACAAATGTTGAGGACTAGGACATTCAATGACATCAGATGTACCACAGGGCGTGGTGGATTCAAGGAAGGAAAGTCTGTGATATTGCAGACTCAAGAGGTGTGATTCTTGGTGTGTAGGCCACCAGGGTTTAGGGGACACAGACCTGGCAACCTCAAATCTGGTTAACAGGGAGCCTGGGAGCACCGCAGTGCAACACAGCCTTCAGGGATCCCCACAGCTCAGTGCCAGACCTATGGGGGAGATCACATCCACAAACTCTGACCTATGCTTCAGAACCCCACATTTCACCCTCTCACTAGAGTCTCCTCTGCGGCTGTATCACTAATTCGACTTCAGGACAGCTCCCGTCCTGCAAACACCTGAAACAGCCAACTGTGAGTCCCTCTACACTGCAGCCAATTTAATGACGCTGCATATCAGCAGCCAGGCCTAGCCGGCGTGGCTCCAGCCAGAAGCGCAGATATCAGTGTCTGAACCTGAAATTCCCATGCCTTGCAAAATATTCCCCTAATCAGCTTCCAGACATCTCCCACCCTGCAGGCCCCTGAACCAACCTCCTGGTGATGTCTCTTTTTTGTGAGCGATTTAAGGCTGCTGCAGATTGGCAGCCAGCCTTGGGGATGGGGCTCTAGCCGGAAGCACTATTATTCATGTCAGAAATAAAAAATTTCCCCACCTCACACAAAACTCCCGTCTGTCTCCCCAAATCGGTCTGCGAAGGCCTCCTGCAGCTCCGCCCACCCCAGGAGGGAGTGTCCCACACGCAGCCCCCACCACCATGTAAGAGAGCCTCAATTTTATCTTATACATGAATTTTCTCTATTGCCTTCCCACCAAATCAATGTCCAGACACCTCCTGCCCTGCAAAATCTTGAAACAGCCTGGTCCCAAAGAATTTCCAATGCTGCCCAGTTGCTTCTATGCAGGAGAGACACTCAGGTGCACTCTCTCAACCACCATCTTGCCCCGTCCCTCTCCCCCTGCCTTTGAATTCAGCCCCCTGCCCTCCAGCAAGTGTGAGGGAGGAACAATTCTTATCCAACAGTGGCCCCTAGTGGTGGTTGTTTTGCCTCTGACTTTCCGCCACAGAGCCGCTTTCTTTTTCCTGTAGCTTCTTCTGCCTCTTTTCTTCCCATCAGACATACATGAGAGAACTGTCCAGGACACAAGAGCAGAGGTTCTCTTCTCACAAAATGATTTTAAGAGCCAAAGATGGGTTCCATATATTAGTAAAAGGGGTAAACTTTCAGGAAGAAAGAACAAAAATAATCATTTATGCACCTAAGCACGAGGCTCAAAATACATGAGGCAAACACTGGGAAAATTAAGTGGAGAAATAGATGCTTATACAAGTATAGTGGGGTAATTTAATACAAAATTATTATGACTAGACAGAACATCTCAACAAAGAATCAATAAAGAAACAAAGACTCTGAATAATACATTAGAGGATCTGGACCTAATTGACATATACAGAACAATACACCCAAATACAGTGGGATATACTTTCTTCTCAAGTGCACATGGAGCATTATCCAATATACACCACATACTAAGACACAGAATAACATTCAAAGAATTAAAAAAGATTGAAATTATACAAAGTAATTTCTCTGATTATAATGGTATGAAGCTTGAAATTAGCAGGGGCCAGAAAACTAGGTCAGACACAAATATATGGAAATTAAACAACACACTCTACAACAAACACTGGGTCAAGGAGGAAATTACAAAAGAAATCAGGAAATACCTTGAAATGAATGAAAATGACAACAATACATATCAAAACTTATTGGATTCAGCCAAAGCTGTACTGAGAGGGAAATTTATAGACATAAATATTTAAATGAAAAAAAAAAAAGAAGAGCAAAAATCAAAGACCTAACTACACACCTGTAGGAATTAGAAAAAGAAAAACAAACTAACTGCAAATGAAGTAGAAAGAACTAAATAAAGATTAGAGTAGAAATAAATGAAATAGAAAATAAGAAATCACTAGAAAAAATTAAGAAAACTAAAACATGGCTCTTTGAGAAGATTATTAAGATTGAAAAACTCTTAGCTCTATCAACAAAGAAAAAAGGAGATAAGATGTAAATACACAAAATAATAAATGAAGAAGGGGTTATCACCATTAACCACACAGAAATAGAGTACCAGAAAAGCATACTTTGAGAAATTATATGCCAACAAGAAGGATAATTTAAAGGAAATGAACTAATTCTTAGAAACACACAAGCAGCTTACATTGACAAAAGAATTTGATGAACTCAACAGACCAATCACAAGTAAATATGGTATCAGAACCTCCCAAATAAGAAGAGTGCAGGATCAGACAGCTTCACAGGTGAATTCTACCAAATATTCCACAGAGAACTAACACCAATCCTGCTTAATCTCTTCCAAAAAAAAAAAAAACAAAAGTAGAAGGACCATTGCCTAGCTCATTCTATGATGCCAACATTACCCTAAAAACAAAGCCAAACAAAGACACCACAAGAAAGGAAAATTACAGACTAATTTCTGCAATGTCCAGATGCTAAAATCCTCAAAAAAATACTTGCTAATCATATTCAAAAGCACATCAAATGAATTATATACCATAACCAAGTGAGTTTAATCCCAGGTATATAAGGATTATCCAACAAAAGAAAATCAATCAATGTAATACACCATATAAACAGATTGAAATAAAAAATCACATGATCATATCTACAGATGCAGAAAAGCATTCACCAAAATACATTACCCTTTTCCTGATAAAAATCCTGCAAAAGAGATAGTAATAGGAGGAAAATTTTTGAACTGGAATATATATGAAAAAGCCACTGCTAACAACATGTACAATGGTGAAATCCTAAAAACTTTCCCACTAAGATCAAGAACAAGACAACGATCTCCACTGCCCCTGCTTCTATTTAACATTGTGTTAGAAGTACTTACTCAAGCACTTAGGCAAGAAAAAGATATAAAATGCATCCAAATTGAAAGGAAGAAGTCAAAATTTCACTATTTGCAGATATCATGATCCAATGTATGAAAGGCCCTGAGAAATCTACACCAAAACTTGTAGAACTTATAAATGATTTCAGTAATGTCACAGGTTATAATATTAATGCACTAAAGTCAGTAGCATTTCTGTACACTAGTAATGAGCAATCTGTGAAGGAAATCATGACAAAAATCCAATGTACAAGAGCAAATAAAAGAATCCAATACCTAGGAATAAACTTATCGAAAATGTAAAGGATTTCTACACAGAAAACTACACAGCCCTGTTAAAGTAAATCAAAGAAGACTTTTTTAAAAATGAAGAATATTCCATTTTCATGGATGGGAAGACTAAACTTCATTAAGATGTCCATCCTACTGAAAATGATCTACACATTTAAAACAATCTCAATAGAAATCAACACATCATTTTTATTGAATTGGAAAAACTAAATATGAAATTTAAATGGAAGGGCAAGTGTCCCCAAATAGCAAAAGATATATTGAAAAAGGAAAATGAAATTGGAGGAATCACACTTTTTGACTTTAAAACATTCTATAAAGCTACAGTGGTCAAAACTTCATGGTATTGACACAAGGATAAACATACCAACAAATTGAGCCAAATTGAGAGTTCTGATATAGAATCAGATATTCAAAAAGGCCACCAAACACATTCAACTGGAGAGAATGGCATCTCCAACAAATTGTGCTTGGAAAACTGGAATCCATATCCAAAAGAATTTGAAAGAAACACCATCTCACACTATATACAAAAATCAACTCAGGATTGATCAAAGATCTAAATGTAAGAGCAAACAGCCTAAAGACCTTGAAAGATAATCTAGTGGAGCATTTACAGGACCTTGTAATAGGGAATATTTTTTCATCTCTTTATTGTTTTTAATGTTACATTAAAAAAATATGAGGCTTCCATATACCCCCCACCCCCCTCACCCCACTCCTCCCACATCAACAACTTCTTTCATCATTGTGGGATATTCATTGCATTTGGTGAATATAATTTGGAGCACATGGAAAATGGTTTACATTGTAGTTTACACTCTCCCCCAGTCCACCTAGTGAGACATGGCAGGACATACATTGTACAGTGTCTTTCCTTGCAGTACCACCGAGGACAACTCCAAGTCCTGAAAATGCCCCCACATCATATCTCTTCTTCCCTCTCCCTAACCTCAGCAGGTACTGTGGCCACTGTCTCCACATCAATGCTACAAATTCTTCCATTACTAATCACAATAGTTCCATAGTAGAATGCGGTCACCCCTCGGGCTGAAGTGTGGTTTGCTGGCCTGGCAGGGGAGCGGCCGTGGCAGGCCAAGCCACTGCCTCCATAATAGGGTGGCTGGTCGGACTCACCACCACCCCTGAAGGGAGCTTGGCATGGGCGCAGAGTGCCCTTGGGTCTCCCCTTCTCAGCAGCCATGCTTCCACGGCCGCCCCTCCTCCCAGATGGCGCCACACGATGCCTGTGGGGCGGCACCCTTCTTCTTCTTTCTCCCTGCACAGGCACAGGGCAGAAAATTCCAGTCTGCCCTTTTCCCCTCCCCCGACAGCAGCAACAGCCAGGCGTGGGCGGAAAAATCCAGTCTGCCCTTTTCCCTCCCCCCAACAGCAGCAACAGCCAGGCATGGGCGGAAAAATCCAGTCTGCCCTCTTCCCTTCCCCCGACAGCAGCAACAGCCAGGCATGGACGGGAAACTCAAATCTGCCCTCCACCCCAGCAACAGCAACCACCAATCCCTAAACCCTGCCCCTTCCCCCAGCAATAGCGACAGCCAATCCCTAATCACCACCCTCCCCCATCCAGTACCGCCTACTGACCTTTCTCCGGCAACCAATCAGAACAGGGCGTGGCTTCGACCAATCAGCCTTCCCCAGCCCCTATAAAACTGTTGCCTCTCCCTCAATAAAGTGGACTTGTGTGTTTACCTTGTCTCCACGGTGGTTCTTCTGCCGTGCGCCCTCCAGTCCTGAGAGCCCCCGACAAGGGCCTGGCCTCCCTTGTCTCCAGTTCATTGCCTGCTTCTCCGGGCAACCCCTTTGTTGCTGGCTTCGCCGGGTGACCCCATCAGCCGAACCGCGCAACCCCTGTGAGACCGATCCCTTGTCTGCTGCCGGACCAACCCCTCGTCCCAAGTGGGACCGACCCCTCATCCCAAGCGGGACTGAAACCTCGTCCAGAGCTGGACCGACCCCTCATCCGCAGCCAGACCCCACCTCTACCGACCGAGCAAACCGTCGCAGTAGAATATCAGTAAGTTTACTCTAATCCCTACTCTAATCCTCCAGCCTGTGGACCCTGGGATGTTTATGTCCACTCCACCTCTTTATTGCAGGAGCTTAGGTTCCACATGGATGAAGGATGCAATTTTCCTGCTTGCAGGTGTAGGCACTCTTGGCTCTGTGGTGTGGTGGTTGACCTTCTTCACCTCTCTGTTAGGCGGCCAGGGTAAGTCCAATAAACCAGACAGTATAAGTTGCAAGTCTGCTGAGGCTTAGGGCCTGACTATCACATGGACAGTCCAGAGATTCAGGTCTCCTGAATATACACCAACTCCAGTGCTAACCACAGGTCCAGTAAAAGTGACAGAAGAGGCATGTGTTGAAAGGTCATATGTGAATCCAACTCCATCACACTCAGGAACACAAACTCCAAAGTAGGGCTCACTGACATGGCACTGAACTCCGGAGCCATCTGCCATGACCATAGAACCTGTGGGTCTCTATAGCCCCCAGGAGAACCAGTACCTGAGGTTGTATCTACTTTGGCTGTCTCTGGGACCTTGCTGAGGTGTGTGTAAGCACAACCTCTCTGATGACCTCCTGACTCTCTTTTAGAGACTCATAGCCATATAAACTCATTTGTTCTTTTCATTTCCCCCTTTTATTCAAGATCATAAAGCAGTTTTTAACGCCTAATATTACATATAGGCTGAGGTATTCTGCTCTTCTGAGTTGACCCTTTTATTCAAAGTCTTTTTCTAGTTACATCACCAGCTGGTGCTTGGTAGTAATTCCTCAGCACCAGGGAGGGGCATCCCTGGGAGTTGTGTCCCATGATGGGGGGAAGGGAATGCATTTACATTCTGAGTTTGGCTTGAACTTCATATCCAAATCCCAAGCAGTGAAAGAAAAAATAGATAAATGGAACTCCTCAAAATTAAAACTTTTACACCTCAAAGATGTGATGGAAGAAAATATTTGGTAATTATATATCTGATAGGAGCCTAACATACAGCATATATAAAGAAAACATATCTAAAAACAAAAGACAAACAACCCTTTTAAAAATGGGGAAAAGAGAAAGACAAAGTAGATACAACTCCAGGTACTGGTGCTCCTGAGAGGTATGGAGACACACAGATTCTACCGTCATGGCAGATGCCTCTGGAGTGGGCCTTATTATGGAAATTGTGCTCCTGAGTGTGATGGAGTGGACTCAGATGTGACCTTTCTACACATGCCTCTTTTGTCACTTTTACTGAATTTGTAGTTTTTCACTGGGTTTGGTGTATCCTAAGAAGACTTGAAGCTATGGACTGGCCATGTGGCAGCTAGGCTCTAAGCCTCAGCAGATTTGAACCTCCTATTCTCTGGTTTGTTGAACTTGCACCGGCCAGCTAAGAGGAAAGTGAAAATGGCTAACCACCCCACCAGGGAACTGAGATTGCCTACAACTTTAAGTAAGAGAATCACATCCACCAACCATGTTGGAATAAGTCCCCTCTCAGTATAGAGGTGGAATGGACATCACCAACCCAGGGTCTACAGGATGGAGGAATAAATTATGGAATAGTGTGAGCTTAATGGTATTCTACTGTAGAATCATTTTGAATAGTAAGGGAAGCAGCTGTAGCATTGATCTGGGGAAAGTGGCTATGGTAGTTGCTGAGGGAAGGGAGAAGGAAGAGTTGAGATGTGGGACATTTTTGCTATTTGAGGTTGTCCTAAATGATATTGCAGGGACAGATGCTGGACATTATATATCCTGCCATAACCCACTGAATGTACTGGGGAGAGTGTAAACTACAATGTAAACTATAATCCATGCGGTCTGGCAGCGCTCCAAAATGTAGTCACCAAATGCAAATAATATGCCACAATGATAAACAAGGTTTTTGATATGGGAGGAGTGGGAGGGTGGTGTGTGGGAAATGGAAGAACCTTTTACTTTTTTTAATACAACTTTATTTTGTGATCTATGTATCTTTAAGAAACATACAATTTAATAAGTAAAAAGAAAGAATACGGAACTAGCTCATGGAATAACATGGATGAACCTTGAGGTCCTTATGTTGAGTGAAGCAAGTCAGACATTGAAGGACAAATATTACATGACTTTTGATATAAATTAAGCAAATCAAGCAGACTCAGAGAGCTATTGTCTGTAAGAGATATTTAGAGGAAATACAAAGGGAGAAGTTTGTGAGCCAATGCCCATATGGACCAAATCTATGATAAGGTGAAAGTGTGTCATTGGGTAGTGAAGGACTATGACAAAACATTGGTGATACTATTGGGTTAGGCATTGCTGGTTTGACAGGGGTAGGGTAGTGAGGGTAGGTTGGACAGCTCATGGAATTGGGGGAGGGTTGGGCAATGGACCATGTGAACGCTGGGAATTGTCAGGTATGTGGCTGAACGTAAAAAGTTGAGAACACTCCTATGGCAATATGACAAGGGAGGGTTACTGCCTTATGGTGTTGGATGGGGATCATTCAGGACAGGGTGCACGTGGTGCAGGCTTCCAGGGAGAGTGTGAGAGATCATTTTGTCATAATGTTTTGTGTCGGTGTGTGGAAACCCACATAATGAGTGGGAAGCTGTTGAACTCCCATCCTGGGGAGAACCTATATCTTTTCAAACAATGGGACAGGAGTCATTTGAGGGCATAGGTGACTCCTAAGAGGGGAGGACAAACCAGAATGTCAAGACTTCAGTGTTGCAAGTAACTATGAATCTTATCCAAGTAGTGAAGCCAGATGATCAATATTGGCCCCAAGGGGGAGGCAGGGGGAGCACATAGAGTACATGAAAGAGGGGTATTTATTGGGCAATGGAAGTGTTCTACATGATCTTACAATGATGGACACTGGTCATGTTAAATGTCATCAAAATTTATAAATGTATGTGCTGTAAAATGTAAACCACAATATAAACCATTGACCGTGGTTAGTAGCTATGATTTACTGCTTGTATAACAGTTGAAACAAATGTACCATCCACATGTAAAACAGTATTAACATGGGAAGGGGAAAATGGGGGAGGATGTTGGGTATATGGGAGTCCCCTATATGCTGTTTGTGACTTTTCTGTGACCTAAAACTTCTTTGAAAACAAAATTTTATAGTTTTGTTTAATGGAATAATCAAAATGGAGTAAATGGAAGGAAATGTCAGTATACACACAGTACAATATCTATTAAACTGATGAAAGAAAAAAGTTTTTAAAAAAATAATAGTTTTCATTATTTTGTAATATTCCAAATTTTAAATTTTATTTTAAATTTTTTTGTATTTTATTTTTAATATTTAACCTATCATTATTATTTGATTTTCCTAATAATTGTATTTGGCTATTTTATTGGCTTCATTTTTGAAGAAGCTTTGGATCACAGAAGAGTTACAATTGGAGAAGGGGAGGATCATTAGTGTGGAGTGTCAGTAATGAGGGATACATGGGAGGAATTTCACCTGGAAATACACATAAGGTATATAAATGTTTTCAAATATTCATGTGGCATTGCCACAGTGGATGGAGAGACACACAATAACTGAGAGAATATTGAATTCTAATCCTGGAGAGCTCTGCTACATTCTCTAATGGAACAGCAGCAATCCCCCAAGTACAGGGGCAATGACTAGTGAAGAAAAATGGCCCATTGATGGACCCTTGATATTGATGACTGTGCTTATGATCCTTTGCTCTTGAAATTGAAACTTAGCCTTGTGTTTAGGGTGCCTAAAAGTTACCTTCTGAGATCCTCCTTGTTGCTCAAATGTAGCCTCTTTCTAAGACAAATTCAGCATACAAATGCGTTGTCTTCCCCCCAGAGTAGGACATGACACCTCGGGATGAGCCTTCACCAATCACATAGCAGGGTAACTGGAAAAAGATGTAAAAGAAAAGGGGGGAATGCAAAGACAAACGAGTTCATAAGGCTGAGAGACTTCAAAGTGAACTGGGAGGTCATTTCAGAGGTAGCACTTATGCACATCTCAGCAGGATCTCATAGACTGCCAAAATAGATACTACCCCAAATAGTGAGTCTCCTGAGAGCTCTGGAGACACCTAGGTCCTATGGTCATGGTAGATAGGTCAGGAATTTGGTGCCTTCCCAGTGAGAATACCTTGGGGTTTGTGCTCCCCATTGTGACAGAGTTGGGACTCAGTTATGACTTCCCTACACATAGCTCATCTGTCCCTTCTATTTGAACTTATACTTGGTGATGGTGTTAGTAGGTGTACACCCAAGAAACTTAAGTCTTTGGACTGCCCATGTGCCAGCTGTGCCCTGAGCCTCAGTGGAGTTGCAACACCTACTCTCCAGTTCATTGGACCCACCCAGGGCAATTAACAAAGAGGTGAGGATGGGCAACCACTATACCAAGGAAATAAGAAAGCCTATAACTGCCAGCAAGAGCATCCCATCCATATATGGGATCAAACTCCCCTCTCAATTAGAGGTGGATTGGGCATCACCATCCCAGAATCCTTAAGAATGGGAAAGAACTATGGACTAGAGTGGACTTACTGGTATTCTTCTATAGCCTTATTGTCTATACTTATTGTTACTTATTGTAATTCTAGCAATGGAAGAAATTATAACATTGGTGTGGAGGCAGTGATCGCTGGAGGATCTGAGGGCAAGAAGAGGGAAAAACAGTTGTAACATGGGGGCATTTTGGGGACTTGAAGTTGTTCTGAATGGCTTTGCAATGACAGATAAAGGCCATTATATGTCTTCCCATAACCTACAAAATTATGTGGGAGAGAGTGTCAACTACAATGTAAACTATAATCAATGCTCAGTAGCAACATCCTGAAATGTGTTTATCAATTGCAATGAATGTATGTCCCTAATGAAAGATGTTGTTTATGTGGGAGAATGTGGGAGGTACGAGGAGCAGGGCATATAGAAATTCCTACACATTTTATGTAACATTTATGTAATCTAAGTACCTATAAAATAATTTAAAAAAATATTTTTTAAAAAAGAAACCAGTCTAAGTAGGATAAGACAAAACAGCAGAGATATTAGAATGATCACTGTTTGCCCAGGCCTTAGGCAGAGGGAGGTACATTGAGTAGGTGAAGCTCAGAAATTTTCAGAACAGTGAAATTATTCTCTGTTATACTGGGATTGCAGGCATATGACATTATGTATTTTTCAAAACCCATTGAACTTGACAACATCCAAGTTCAAACATAATCTAACTGTATTGTAAATGCATCAAATGCCCTATCTGAGGGGTATGGGAGGAAAAGATGCTGGATTAGTAATATTGGATATGAACAGTATCTGTAATATGAAATCAATGGGCACTGTACACAGGTATGCTACTCTATTTGATATTGTGTCCCATCAGGGTATGGGTTAACAAATTTTACTTGTATACATGTACACTGGAATTAAGCAATGAAGTAAATGAATGGAATATGGGAAATATGCTTCCCAACATGGTGTGGAAGGATTCAGATAAGCAAGGGGAGGATGTTAGATTGTTCTGTTAATGAGTTAGGGACAGACACATCAGTGTGAATTTGTGTGGAGGTAAATATAGTTACACAGGGTTGCATGTAGAAATAATTGCAGATATGTATATATACATAGGATTGTGTACACACATGTGTGTTCTTGTAATATCCATGGAGATGGCCCAGTAGCAAGGCACATATAGTGCCCAGACTTTAGATATTAAAAGCATTTTTGCAAGAAGAATTTTCTTGGAGAAATAGCTGCCTGCAGGACTAGGTCAAGAAATATACAAAAAGAGTCTGGAGTATCTCTTAGTACCAAAAAGTTAGTATGTGTTAAAATAAAACTGGTAATATTGGGGATAATTTCAAATAGACACAGGACATAGCCAAAAGGGTTCCAAAGTTCAAAACTGGAATAAACTGAAAAACAAAATAAAGTAGTACTGTATCACAACCCAAAGTAAGAAATAAATGTCATGAGGCAATCCTAATATAAATAATTGATTTTTAAAAGATACATATTTATTGTGAAGATGAATTCCATAATATATGGAGATATTTTCTCTCAAGGCAGTGGCACAAACATCACACTCCTGAATGTGGGCTTCACGTATTAATTTCATTCCAAAAGCCATATATGGAATTGCAGAGAATTGATGAGTATTGGGGAAGCTGGGGAAGCTCCAAACACTGTTGATCAAGGTCAACATCAAGAGTGATAAGTCATGTTGATAGGATGCACCCTAGATATGATGCAATGAAAATAACACATTATCCTGGGATCTTCCTCCAAAATCCCATTAACCCTGTCTAAACATGAGAAGAATATCAGGCAAATTCAGAGTGAGGGGCACTTTACAAAATACTCGACCTACACTCCTGAAAAGTATACAACTCATAAAACATGAGGAGAAAATCTGAGACGTTGTCACTGCCTGAATGGCTTAAGAATTTTTGAAAATAAATATAATTTGCTATTCTGGCTTGGAGGTGTTAAGATGTTGGAAAAGTATTTGAGAAGTTCTTGAAAATCGTCTCTACTATCCTTGCAGCTTTTCTGTAAATCTAACACAGTTTTAAAATATTAATGTTATTAATAAATAAGTTATTAGTGAAGTACAAAATTCCAGAAACTTTGAACTCCAAGGTTCAATCCATGACAATTACATTTACATATCTTGGATAAGAATATAGCATTGCTGCCTCATATTATTCTTCCATTAAATCAGAATAGTGAAAAACAATTTCATGGAATAATTGAATTAAATGAAATAATGAATAGAAAATGACTGACACTGTGCTTAGGATAAAAATGAATATTTTTCTTTGTACTCCAAGCCCACACAGATTCACTTCCCACTACAATTGTGCTATTTCCATCCCTCATCCTCTCTGTAGGGTTTTGGCAACAGCGATCGTCATGTTGACTGAGAGTAAGCTTTCATCATGGCAAGTAATTTCACGACCATCACCTTCTATAATCCTGCCCTGACTCTCAATAATTTAAAACATAAATATCCATGTTCTGCACAAAACACCAGGCTCTCTATACTATGGCTACTGCCAAACTGGTCAGGATGCTCATCCCCTTTTCACATCCTACCCCTTCATTGTTCATCAGATAGCAAGAACTAATTTTAAAACCTCACCACACCATATGGTTATCTTGATTGGATTGTTTCCCTCTTGTTTCTTCTTGGTGTGCTTCTACACCTTTCTCCTCTTGAAGTTACCCCAATCTCTACTTTCAGTGTCAGTGCAGTCATCTCCCTTGTGAAGCCTTCACTTGTCTCCACAGAATGAGCATAAACTTTTAGATCCACTTCACCAGGATGTCAGTGCCATCTCAGGGTATTTCATGTAGTCACTACTATTTTTGCTTGCACATAATCTCTATAAGATGTGGAAGAATATTTTACTTATCTCTTTATTCACAAAATATTATTTAGTAACTTCCATGATGTGTTTGATGACTAAATGGTTGTTGAATGACTAAAATTAAAAATGAATGAGGGATGTGCAGAAAGGTCACATCTGAGTAAAATTCCATCATACTCAGGAATACAAAATCCAAAGTAGGGCCCACTGATATGGCGATGAACTCCAGAGCCAGCTGCCATGACCACAGAACCCGTGGGTCTCTGCAGCCTTCAGGAGAACTAGTACCTGGGCTTCTATCTACTTTGGCTGTCTCTGGGACCCTGCTGAGGCATGCTTAAGCACGACCCTTCTGATGACCCCCTGACTCTTTTTTGGAAACTCATAGCCATATAAACTCATTTCTCCTTTTCATTTCCCCCTTTTATTCAATCAAAAAAGAGTATTTAACAACTGTTATGACGTTATTACGTGAAGGTTGAGATATTCTGCTGGTCTGAGTTGACCCTTTTATTCAAAGTCTTCTTCTAGTTACATCATCAGCTGGTGCTTGGTAATAATCCCTCAGCACCAGAGAAGCTCATCCCTGGGAGTCATGTCCCATGCTGGGGGAAAGTAATGCATTTTCATGCTGAGTTTGGCTTAGAGAGTGGCCACATTTGACCAACATGGAGGATCTTAGGAGGTAACTCTTAGGCAAACTGCACCTCTAGGCCTAGTTCATATTTTAGGCACACAGGCTCATAAGCATAGTCATCAGTATAAAGGGCTCATTGTTGGACCATCCTTAATAGTCTTTGTCATTGCATTTGGGGATTGATGCTGTTCCATTGGGGAATGTGATAGAGCTCCCTAGTTTAGGAACTCAACATTTCCTTATTTGAAGTTTTTAATTGTAACCACTATGAAAATATCCAAACATTTTTATGTACCCTATATACATGCCTGGAGAACTCCCTCCCAACCATGTGGCTCCCATCAATAACATCCCACACAGTGTTCCTCCCCTGCCAGAATTGAACCTCTCTGTTCACACTGAGACTATTTTAATACTTACTCTTTGAAATCTATATGTGATTTTGAAAATAATTGATTCTTCCTTCCAATGTACAATATATAGTCAAAATAACCTGCTGGATGTTGATTAAATTTAGAATATTAAAATTTTGTTCAACACACACACAAAAAAAAACTTCTTAAAAAATGAAGCCTAATATATTGTCAAGTTCCACAAATAATAAAGTGGAAGATAGTGATGGATTTAAAAGTTAGATATAGAATACATAGTAATTTAGAAAAACTAAATAAAGTAAAAATAAATTGGGGTATCAAAAAATGAAAATGCTTCATTTTTGATGTTTTGTCTTTCATTAATGCAATAGGTGTTGCCCCGTATGTACAGTGGCAAGGCAATTTCATTTCTTCCTCAGTGTCTATACCCTTTCTTTTTTTCTAATTATTTTTTTCGTCTTCACAAAATGTTTAGATCACAGTAATTCACATATATAATATAGGGTATTCCCACATATCCAATATCAAACATTTTGTTCCTTGCCTAGCAATGATATTTTTACATGTTCATATTGTGTTTGCTGCACTTGATGTACAGATATTGAAACATAAATTTCAACCAAGGTTCCATGTTAGCTTACATTATGATCTATATTTTAGACTATACACTTTTCTAAATTTTTAGTTATCTTATGTTTTACATTATAGTTTACATTTTAACCTATAGACTTTTATACAATTTTGGTGTAATTTAACATGTCCTATATCCATCATTGCATGATCTTGTGGAACACTTCCATTACCCTACAGTAACCCTGATTCCATCTATTCAATACCCCTCTCCCCCTCCCCAGAGCACCCACTGTGACAATCAGTCTTCATTACTTGAAGGACCATATTCAGAGATACTTGCAACAGTGTTGATGGCTTGACATACTCGACTGTCCTAACCCATTGAGAGTCACCAGTATTCTTGAGAGACACATTTCCCTGTTTGAGAACATCAGTCCTCAGGATGTGGGTATAACTTCACACTAATTGTATGGATCTCCACCGAGTGATATAACCCACTATGACAAAATGAGCATTCACACACTCCCTGGAAGCCTGACCTGTGTAAGATGTCCCTGCTTAAGCATCTTAAACAGGTATACTTCCTTATTATATTTTCTAAAAAGTTTTCTCAACATTACAGTTGCAACCACATACCTGACAATCTACTATGTCCAAATATTTCCCCACCCTACCCCCAATTTCTAGGGCCATCTGACCCTTCCTCCCATCCCTAGCCCCCCTCAAGCCATCAAAGCTCCACCCAAGGCATCCCTATGCCCCCATTTTATCCCTTCCCTCTACAAATACTTACATACAGCTTATCATAGATTTCACCCATGTAGGTGTTAGCTCTCTTCCAAACTTTCTTTAAGCCTATCAACCAGTCTGTAGCTCTCTGAGACAACTTATCATGTAATATTTGTGCTTCAATGCCTGGGTTGCTTCACTCAACGTAAGGTTCTCAAGATTCATCCATGTTATCACATGTGTTTGTACTGTATTCCATCTTATAGCTGAGTAGTAGTCCATTGTATGTATATGCCACATTTTATTTATCCATTCATCTATTGATGGGCATTTGCATTGATTCCAACTTTTGGCAATAGTAAATAATGCTGCTATGAACATTGGTGTGCATATATCAGTTTGTATCCTTGTTTTCAGTTCTACTGGGTAAATACCCACCAGTGGAATCGCTGGGCCATATGGCAAATCCATAGCTAGTTTTTTTTTTGACAAACCACCAAACTGTTCTCCAGAATGGCTGTATCCTTCTGCATTTCCACCAGCATGAGTGAGTGTTCCCATTCCTCCACATCCTCTCCAGTACTTGTAGTCTTCTGTGTTTTTGATAGCTGCCAGGCTCATGGGAGTAAGATGGTATCTCATTGTGGTTTTGATTTGCATTTCCCTAATATCTAGTGATTTTGAGCATATTTCATGTGCTTTTTAGTCATTTGCATTTCTTATTTGGAGAAGTTTCTATTTAAGTGTTGCCACTTTTTAAAATGGGTGGGTTGTCTTTTTATTTTTGAGATATAGGAATTCTTTATATTTGAAGGATATTGGTCTCCTATCAGATATATGGTTACCAAATATTTTTACCCATGGGGTAGGCTCTCTTTTCATTTTCTTGACAAAGTCCTTTGAGGTGCAAAAGGCTTTAATTTTGAAGAAGTCTCATGTATCTATTTGTTCTTCTACTCGTGCTTCTGGTGTGAAGTACATGAAGCCATTTCCTATTACAAGGTCCTATAGGTGTTTCCCTACATTGCATTCTAAGGTCCTTATGGTCTTATGGTCTTGGCTCTTATATTCAGGTCTTTGATCCATCTTGAGTTGATTTTTTTATAAGATGTGAGTTGGTAATCCTCTTTCAGTGGGTTTGGTGGTCTTGTGAATATCATATGACTGTATCTATGAGGAGCTATATCAGAATTTTCAAATTGGTTCCATTGGTCAGAGTGTCTCTCCTTGTGCCAGTACCATGCTGTTTTCACTACTGTACTATGTTTTGAAGTCAGGTAGTGTAATTCCTCCAATTTTGTTTTTTCTTTTTCAATATGTCTTTGGCTATCCGGGGCCTCTTTCCTTTCCAAATAAATTTCTTAGCGAGTTTTTCTAGTTCATTAAAGAATGTTGTGTTGATTTTCATTGGGATTACATTGAATGTGTAGATCAGTTTTGTAGGATAGGCATCTTAATAATATTTAGCCTTCTTATCCATGAACAGGGAGTATTCTTCCATTTATTTAAGTCTTCTTTGATTTCCTTGAACCGTGTTGTGTAGTTTTCTGTGTATAAATTTTGTACATCTTTAGTTAAATTTATTTCTAGGTATTTGATTTTTTAATTTACTATTGTAAATGGTATTTTTTCTTGATTTCCTCCTCAGGTTTTTCATTAGTGTTGTACAGACATGCTACTGATTTTTGCGCATTGATCTCATAACCTGTGACATTACTGAACTCATTTATAAATTCTAGAAGCTTTGTTGTAGATTTCTCAGGGTTTTCTATGTATAGGGTCATATCATCTTCAAATAGTGGAATTTTGACTTTTTCCTTTCCAATTTGAATGCCTTTTATGTCTTGTTCTTGCCTCAATGCTCAGGCAAGTACTTCTAACACAATATTAAATAGAAGGGGTAATAATGGGAATCGTTGTCTTGTTCCTGATCTTAGAGGGAAAGATTTTCAGATTTCAAAATTGTAAATGATGTTAACTGGGGGTTTTCCATATATATCTTTTATCATGTTCAGAAAGTTTCCATCTACTCCAATCTTTTGCAGAGTTTTTATTAAGAAATAGTGCTGTATTTTGTCAAATGCTTTTTCTGCATCTCCAGATATGATCATGTGATTTTTTTCCTTCAATCTGTTTATGTGGTGTTTACATTAGTGTATTTTCTTATGTTGAACCATCCTTGCATACGAGGAATGAATTCTTCCTGGTCATGGTGTATAATTTGTTTAATGTGCTGCTGAATATGATTAGTATGTATTTTGTTGAGGATTTCCACATCTATGTTCATTAGAGAGATTGGTCTGTAATTTTCCTTTCCTGTGGCATCTTTGTTCAGCTTTGATATTAGGGCAATATTGGCATCATAGTATAAGTTAAGCAATGTTCTTCTGTTTCAATTTTTTGGAAGAGTTTCAGCAAGATTGGCATTAGTTCTTTATGGAAAGTTTGGTAGAATTCACCTTTGAAGCCATCTGGCCCAGAACTCTTATTAGTTGGGAGGCTTTTAATAACTGATTCTATATCTTTACTAGTGGTTGATTTGTTGAGATTGTCAGTTTCCTCTTTCATTAATATAGGTTGCTTATGTGTTTCCAGGAATTTGTCCATTTTCTCTGAATTTTCATTTTTGTTGGAATATAGTTTTTCAAAGTATCCTCTTATGATAGTCTTTTTTCTGTGGGGTCAGTGGTGATATCCCCTTTCTCATTTCTTATTTTCTGTATTTGCATCTTTTTTTTTTCTTGTTAGTCTAGCTAAGGGTTTGTCAATTTTATAGATCTTGTCAAAGAACTGGCTCTTGGTTTTGTTTATTTTTTCAAGTGCTTTCTTATTTTTTCATTTAATTCTGCTCTGATCTTTGTTATTTCTTTCCTTTTCCTTTGCGTTTAGTTTGTCATTGTTTTTTTTAAGAAATCCTCCAACTGTGAAGTTAGTTTTTCAATTTTAACTCTTCTGTTATCACGTCTGTATTTATGGCTATAAATTGCCCTCTCAGTACCACTTTTGCTGCATCCCATAAGTTTTGATATATGCATTATCATTTTCATTTGTTTCAAGGTAGTTATTGATTTCTTTTGAGAGTTCCTCCTTGACCCACTGTTTTTCTAAGAGTGTTTTATTTAACTTTCATAACTTGTTGCCAAATCCGGGTCTCTGACCTTTGCAGATTTCCAGCTTCATTCCACTGTAGTCAGAGAAATTATTTTGTATGATTTCAAACTTTCTGAATTCACTGAGACTTTCCCAGCAACCTATCCTGTTGTCTATCTTGGAGAATGTTCCATGTGCACGTGAGAAGAATGTTTATCCTGCTTTATTTGGGTGTAATGTTCTGTATATGTCTATTAGGTCCAGTTCCTCTAATATATCGTTCAAAGTCTTTTCTTCTTTATTGATTTTCTTTTGAGATGTTCTGTCCAAAGGTGATAGTGGTGTATTAAAGTCCCCCACTATAACTGTAGAGGCATCAATTCCTTCCCTTAGATTCTCCAGTGTTTGTCTTACATATTTGTAGGCACCCTTGTTAGGAGTGTAATGTTTTTTGTTTGTTTTTGTTTTTGTTGTTAACGATGTATTTATTTATTTCTCTCCCCTCCCCCCCACACTAGTTGTCTGTTCTCTCTCTTTTTGCTGCATCTTCTTTGTCCGCTTCTGTTGTCAGTGGCATTGGAATCTGTGTTTCTTTTTGTTGCATCATCTTGCTGTGTCAGCTCTCTGTGTGTGCAGTGCCATTCCTGAGTAGGCTGCACTTTCTTTCCCACTGAGCAGCTCTCCTTACAGGGTGCACTCCTTACGCTTGGGGCTCCCCTACATGGGGACACCCCTGCATGGCACAACAATCTGTGTGCGCATCAGCACTGTGCATGGGACAGCTCCACATGGGTCAAGGAGGCCCCTAGTAGGTCCAGGGTTTGAACCGCGGACCTCCCATGTGGTAGACAGATGCCCTAATCACTGAGTCAAGTCTGCTTCCCAGGAGCATAAATGTTTATACCTGTTCTTTCCTTTTTGAATGATTATCCCTTTCACTAATATGTAGTGTCCATATTTGTCTCTCACAATTATTTTGCATTTAAAGTCTATTTTGTCTGATATTAACATAGTTACTCCTGCCCATTTTTGGTTATTATTTGCCTGTAAGATGTTTTCCAGCTATTCACTTTCAACCTCCTTGAATCCCTAGGTCTAAGATGTTTTTCATGTAGACAACATATAGATGGATCATACTTTCTTATCCAATCTTCCAGTCTGAGTCCCTTGACAGGTGAGTTTAATCCATTGACATTCTGTGTTATCACTTTCAAGGAATTATTTATATTAGCCATATTTTCTTTGGATTTGTGTTTGTTATATTTTGTTTGGTTTTTTACTTTTTTTTTTCTTTTTATTGTTCTTACACTCTCCTCCAACTCTGTCTCTCCTGTTTTTTATCTTTCCTCCTATAGAACTTCCTTTAGTATTTCTTGAAGGGCAGGATTCTTGTTGGTATAATCTATTAATTTCTGTTTGTCTGTGAATATTTGAACTCTCTATAATATTGAATGTCAGTTTAGGTGGGCAGAGTATTCTTTTTTGGAAATTATTTCTTTTAGTACTTTGACTATATCATACCACTGCCTTCTTGCCTCCTTGGTTTGAGATGAGAAATCAGCACTTAGTTTTATGAAGCCTCCTTTGCATGTGATGTTTCTCTTTTCTCCTGCTGCTTTTAGTATTTTCTCTTTGTCTTGAGCATTGGATAATTTGACAAGTATATGTCTTTGGGTAGGCCTGTTGGGATTTATGCTATTTAGGGTGCATTGTGCTTCCTGGATGTGGACATTCATCTCCCTCAATAGGTTTGGGAGGTTTTCACCCATTATTTCCTCCAACACCCCTTCTGTTCCCTTTCCCTTCTCTTCTTATTCTGGGATGCCTATAATGCATATGTTTTCACATTTTGCTTTGTCATTCAGGTCCCAAAGTCCCTGTTGAATTTTTTCTCTTTTTATCTATCAATTCTACTGTCTGTTTGATTTAGGATGTACTATCTTCCATAATAGAAGACAGTACATCACTAGTTCTTTCCTCTCCCTTTTCAAATCTGCTGTTATTTGCTGAGAGTGTATTTTTGATTTCTTGGATTGTGCTGTTACTCCCCATCATACCCATTGTCTTTTTTTTTGCATGATTGCAATTTCTTCTGTATGCTCTCCAAGTGTTTTCTTCATAGTCTTATCTCTTCCTTCACCTCATTAAATTGGCCCCTATTAAATATTTTGAGAGCTTTAATTACTTGTTGGATGTTCTGCTCTTCTTCCTACTTTTTAGTTTGTTCATTGGATTGGGTCATGTTTTCCTGATTATTGGTTTGGCTTGTAGTTTTTTGTGGCTGCCTGGTCATCATTTTATCTTTGTGGGTTGATTAGTTTCTTTGTCTAGTGTCAAGGTTTAATTAGTTGCTGCTTTTCATGTGTGTTAAGTCTTCTCTTTGCCATTTTGTTCTTCTTATTCTATTTCTGTCCTGTTGGCTAAGTTCACTTGAAGGAAAATATTAGGGTAAGTGAAAGCAAAAAGAGTAAGAAAAGAAAAAATTATAATAGTAGTATTGTTAGTAAATATTAGCAGAAGAACCATGTGAGATCTAGAAGAATGGGTATTAGACTCATGTAAGCTGTGTAGAGTTATAACAGTAAGAAAAATGGAGTATCTATAATGAGACAGTAACCTGAATATGGTGAGGAATATAGTATTAATTAAAAGACCAGTGTGGTCAGGAAAGTGGGAAGAGAAAGGAAAGGACAATAATATAGAGAGTGAATAAAAGACAGAAAACAGTACAAAGGTATTAGAAATAAAAATTGGGGGCTAAATTAAGAGCAGTGGAATGTAAGAGAAACACTAAATGATGGAGGATAGAAAGATGTGGAGGAAAGGGGTAAGTACTGGTAGCCAAAATCAGTACACACAGAAAAGAGGAAATAGAGGATGAGGAAACACAGCAAATATGAATCACTCCCTGCCACACCTAATATAAAAAATGTAAAAAAGAAGAGAAAGGGAAAAAAGGGGGAACAGTGGGGATGGAAATTCAAGCAAGAAAAGGGGGATGAAGAAGAAGAGGAGGAGGAGGAGGAGAAGTAGGAGGGGGAGGAGGAAAGGGCTGTGGGGTTATAAAGAGGAAGGAAAAACAAAAAAATAAACCAATAAAAAAGACCAAAGTTTCAAGCAAAGAGTCCTCTTTGCATTTAAATAAAATGCTTAGGAGTCTGACCTTCCCCCTTTCTCCCTTTTTCCCTTCTCTCTCTCCCAGGGCAGCAGGAAAGCTGTGTGAGGTGTCCAGTAGGAGAATCAAGTGGGTCCTTGGTGAACCAAATCACCAGAGAAAACAATGTCTTAATTTCCAAAGAGAGCGTGCCCACACATCACCAGGAACACCAAATATGCTAATAGAAGTTTTCAAAACACATCTTACAGTCCATCTCCCTTAGTTGTACTACAGGAGGGCTAGTTGAATTTTTTCAAAAAGATTTATTTATTTATTTATTTCTCTCCCCTTCCCCCCCCCCCCAATTTTCTGTGTCTATTTGCTGTGTCTTCTTTGTTCGCTTCTGTTGTTGTCAGTGGCATGGGAATCTGTGTTTCTTTTTGTTGCATCATCTTGTTGTGTCAGCTCTGTGTGTGCGGCATCAATCCTGGGCAGACTGCACTTTCTTTTATGCTGGGTGGCTCTCCTTACAGGGTGCACTCCTTGCACATAGGGCTCCCCTACGTGGGGGACCCTCCTGCTTAGCAGGGTACTCTTTGCGTGCATCAGCACTGGGCATGGGCCAGCTCCACACAGGTCAACGAGGCCCGGGGGTTTGAACCGCAGACCTCCTATGTGGTAGGCAGACACTATAACAACTGGGCCAAGTCTGCTACCTAGTTGATTTTCTGACTCCACCTTCTCCCAGACCAAGTTTCCGATCCCAACATTTTTAGGTAACTTGGGCTTTCTTGGCAGATTTGCCTTTCCTTTCTTACCCAGTTTTCCCCAAACCAGCTGGAATGCTCCTCAGCTCAAAAAAAAAAAAAGGGGGGGGGTGGCAGGACCTGAAAATTGAACCCCCATCTAATTTGGCCCCTCTGCACCTCCCACCAAAACCCTCCACCTCACAGAGTCACTCCAAAACTGAACGTCTAGTGTATTCCCTTACCGCAGGGAGCACTGGATTTGGCAGAGCGCTGGATTTGGGAGTGGGAAGTCTGGGATATTGTCGGCTTGGGGTCTGTGGGTCTGTGGAATGTGAGCTGTGGTGGCTTAGGGGTCATGGACCTGGGGAGCATTCTTCTGGGGAACACAGGGCTTGGGAATATCGCCACACTACTAATAGTCCAGGGAATGCCCTAGGGGGAAGAGTCCCACCTCGCCACAACTTCTGACCTCAGTGTTAGAAACCCACAATTCTACCCTTAGCAAGCACGACTTCTGTTCCAGTCTCTCCAAATCAATGTCCAAACACTTCCTGCCTTGCACGTCCCCGAAACAGCCCACCGCAGCAAGATTCCAACTGTACTCAGCCGGCCTTTTGCAGGAACAATTATGAAGTGCATTCACTCAGGTGCCATCTTTCCCCACCCATCAGCTATCATCTTTTAATATCTCCATTTGTTCATCCCAGCTTGTCCTTAAAGGGAAAGTACGTCTGCCTCATTATCTAAAAAAGATGAAGAAATGCACTTGCTAGCTGTTCTTTAATCCTCCCCTGGTTAGCCATGTATATCACTTTGGCTGCTTATATCCTCCCGACAGTGAACTCAGACACGTGGTCTTGCTGGATTTGGGCAGGATCAGGTCTCGAACCTAATGCCAGGTTGCCTAAGTTTGTTTTTGCCTTACTTTTTTCCTCTGGGTGGGTAACAAAAGGAAGCATTTCTACCAACTACAAGGCACAAGGTAGAAAGTACAGTTAAGAGAATGCAGCACATATGCAGAGTATGTTGGAAAACCCAGTAATCCCCAAGCTCACTGACTCCAGGAACTCAGACTGGGTGAAAGCAGCTTCAACTGAGTCTCTACAGACCCTTCACACACCTTCCATCCTGTGCAAGACACCTGGTCATTCTGGGGGAGGTGTGAAGATAAGTCAGCCTGGTTGTTGTCCACAGCCACATGCTAAGGCCAACAAGGCAATCCTTAGTATTTTCTTAAAGTTCTTGAGAATTCCAGGGGTGCCATACTAAAGGAACTTGTCCCATGGCTGCTGGAAATCCTGGTGTGCCTGTGCTCCAAGTCACTTTACAGGACGGGGAGGACAGAAAACCTCCCAGCATGGGCTCAGGGCTCCTGCTCCCACACGACGGCTAGCCGGAACCAGCCCACCACATCCGAGCTTCCTTCCACTGCTGCCTTCAAGCTTGTCCACTTCTGGCATGGTCACAGGGTGCCCTGGTCCACTGTGGCTTTCACTTCTGTGGAAAGCATCACCTCCAGTATGGCTCCTACACTCCTAGGTTAACAAGAAGCCCAAACCATGGCCAGTGATAAAGTTTTCAGTGTTTGGTACTGTGAAAACTGGATAGCTCTTTGGGTTAAAAATAAACTTGTATTTTCCCACTTCATTGCAGACAAAAGAAAATTCTGGATGGATTTTAAAAGGTAAGTGAAAAAACAGCTCTAAGGGCCTTTTAATCATCAAAGCAATGGGGAGAAATCAAAAAGAAAATATCAAACACTTTGACTATATGCATTAGTCAACAAAAGGGGTACTGATGCAAAGTACAAGAAATCTGTTGGCATTGACAAAGGGGACTTATTTTGGTTAGAAGCTTACAGTCGCAAGACCATAAAGTGTAAGTTACTTTCGTCACCAAAGTCTGTTACCACATGTTGGAGCAAGATGGCTGCTGGTCTCTGTGAGGATTCAGCCTTCTTCTTCAGACTCCATGGTCCCAGCTTCTTCTGGTCTCAGCTGTAGGCTGGCATAAGGCTTGTCTCTCTGTCTGGGGCTTGTTTCTTTATTGGCTTGGCTGCTCTGGTGTCTTCACAAGGTCAGCTGTAGACCATCAGGTTCTCTCTCTTTCCAGGCCTCTGCCATGTCTATAGAGCCATCTCTGTTCCTCTGTGTTCTTCTCCTGTGTGTTTATTTCCCTGGGATCCAGCATGAAAACTCCAACTACTTCCTTTGGCATGTCTTTTATTAGTGAGTCCCTGCCCACCAAGGGGGTGAAGACTCAATGTCCTACTGACATGGGCCATTTCAACCCTTGATCATAATTTAATAAAGTAAAAGTGAAACCTCTGAAGTTAATACAATCTATTATGCCCATAGGAAGAGACCAGTTTACAAACATAATCCAATATCTATGTTTGGAATTCATAAACAGTATCAAATGGCTACACTATATAAAAACTAAAGATAATTGAATTAAATCAAATAAAATCCAACATTTTAAGAAACGTAATGCACCATGGAGAGATCACATTATCTTTAACATACATAACATAGGATGTTGATTGGCCGAGAGTCACCTCTTGCTGGCAGTGTTATGTCCTCTTGAAGGAAACTTTGTAGGTAAACCCCCAGATCAGAAGGCCCTTCAGGAACCCAAGGAAACCCAAGCATCCCACCCACTCTTCTGGGATGATACAAGGTCAATTCTCCAAAGGAGGAACTTGGTCTCCTGTCAGGGAAAGTTCTGGAATCCAGACTCTCCCCTCTGAGGTTCAGAGTTACTGCCCAGCCCACTTGAGGCCAGCTGGAAAGAAAAAATGATAACATGGTCCCCATCACTCACATCACCTCCATATGCCCAGTAAATTAAGGATTTAGAAGGAAGCTGGGCTCCTGGTCATTCTGTGGCTTAAGTCCTTCCTGGCCAGCCCACCAGTGGAACACGTGTGGCTGGAGAAGAGCCACAGGGTCCAACACATAGACCAGGCCTCCAGACACGTGGTGGGGAGGTGGGAGGCACCTTCCTCTCTCACACCTGAAAGCCTGGTGCCAAAGGGGACAGGGCAGCAGGTCAGCCAGCACGGGGCAGTGCTAACAGCAGGGGAACAAGGAAACAGAAGATCCTCCTGGAAAAGGCAGGGCTTGTGCTTCCTCTGACCCTTCTGAGCTGAGTTAACCCCTAGGGTTCTTATTCTGAGAGAAAGATCCTAAAGGGGAAGGATGGACTCAAGAACAGAACATGCAATCACCCTACACTGAATGTAAGAGCTAATGGCACTTTATTTTGTTCCCTAAGCTGGAGAAAACCAGCATAATAGAGTATGATATGCAACATTATTGAAAAATGCCCATTTCTTTTCCTAATGAGTTCTAAAACTCTCTTTAAAGTAAGAATGATGAGTAAGCAGCAATGCCTGTCCCCCAAGCCCTGGATTAGTTACCAGGAGCATATCATAGCTCAGAATAACTTTCCTTAGCAATGCTGGTGGATGTTATCACAATCTTAGACAGCTCTTCCTCGTGGGGATTTTGCATATTCAGAACTTTTGCAGAACAAAATGAAATTTTCTATCACAGAAAAATAAAGAAAAAAATATCACCAGCCAGCCTCAGTTAGTAACATGACTATCCATTTCCAAAAACTAATCAAACTGAAAAATCTGCTTTTCCTTGATTTGTTTCACCAATTTTTTTTCTTTCCTCTTTTTTTCTTTCACTACTTTATGGATTGAAGCAGAATGTCATTAATAAAACTGACTCAGATTTACATGCTACCACAAAACGGAGCTTCTGGGTTTATTGGTATTTCATTATGACCATTTCTCAAGGGATTTCTTGTTTCACACAGGATGTTGCTTTTAAAACACAAAGCAAAAAGAACGCCACTTACTTTTCTCTCTTGATGTCCATTTGGCCCTTTGTGTTTTGAGTATTATTGAAATTCAGTGTTTCCTGATACTGGTTTGGCCCTTGCTGTCTACCATCACTTTTCCCTCAGAAAATAGCTGAGGTGTGAACATAGTGCAGGGTGACACAGAAGGAGGGTTGCTGAGGTTGTTGGTGCTGGGGGTAGGAAACAGATGTGACAGCAGAGGAGACCTTGCTACTGCAGGTAGAGCTGCTGGCTGAGAAAGGGTACTTGGTAGGAGAAGCAAGGGTTTTCCAACAGTGGGAAGTGGAGCCAGAGACACAACCTCAGAGCGTTGTTCAGGATCAGGTGAGTGGTAGATGGCACCAATAGCCAATTCTCCTCCACTCCTGGTCACCCACAGGAGTAACCATCCCTGCTCCTCTGCTAAGTGCTTGCATGTGACCAAGGAGCCATGTGCAACTCTTCAGGCAGAAGCATGTAAGCACCCATGGCCAGGAGCTCCAGAGACTTCACACTGAAAGGACAACAGCCTGAGTGGTGGCCCTCCCTCCACCTGGGTTCCTGAGACTGGACTGGGCAGAGCCTCACTGCCACATACACAAACACAGACACACAGACACACACCCCTTGGCATGGGAAGTCTATCTTTACTTTTAGTCACTGTCTCAGTTTGCCAGGGCTAGTCTGACAATGCCCCAGAACTGCTTATTTAAGCCCCCAGGTTGATGGTTCTATCATGTGCCTCTCTGACAGTGATCAGATCAGGAAGGAAAGGCTTGGCCCTGTGGACCCAGTCCTTAGCAAAAGGGCACTGACCATCACTAGCCAAAGACAATTAGTCTATGGGGTGCAGGAGTGCTCCAAAATGTATTCACCAAATACAATGAATGTGTCACACTAATGAAAGAGGTTGTTGATGTGGGAGGAGTGGAGTGAGGCAGTTGGGGGTATATGGGAACCTCTTATATTTTTTGAATGTAACATTTTTTGTGATCTATGTATCTTCAAAAAATACAACTAAAAAATTGATAGGGGTGGGGGTGGGGAATGTGGTATATGGGAACCTCTTATGTTTTCTAATGTAACATTTTGTGTGATCTATTAACTTTGAAAAAAGATAATTAAAAAATAAAAAATAAAAACAAAACAGTAATTAGAGCTCCACCGACCCAGGGCTTACTGTGAGCCACTGTATGCGCACTAAGCACATTCATTCTCTTAAGTGGTCCATGAGGTCAGTTCTGTTTGTTCTGTCCTAGAATGGCAAAGTGAGACAGAGAGGCTGTGACTTGTGAAGGCTCCACAGCTAGTCACCACACAGCTGATACTCCATCCAAGACTCCTCAGCCTGGGCTGCTAACCAACACACTGACTACTGGTAACTGTGCTCCAAGGAAATTGATTTAGGAAGAATTTGATCATCTTTAGTACAGAGTTTGATCAGCTGTAGTACAAAATTTGCCCTCTTTATGACCAATGATCCCAAGGTCAGAGAAACTGCTCCTGGAGCCCTGGAGCTGATCAGATACCAGTGCCCATAATCCCAATACCACGGTGTGAACATTGGTTCAAATAGACTTTGAAATGCTTTTTGCTGTTCTTGTTGCTTTTAAGGCTCTTTTCTTTAGATTTTAATTAATATTTATTTCAGTTGCATAATTTCCTTTTGGCATGCACAAAGCCCCAGGACTTGAATTTGCCTGTAACCTCAGCTAAACAAAACTGCCCTGAAATGCTTTAAACACATAAAATCCCATTTGAATGCATGCGTTCTAAAGACAGTTACCAGACATTGTATGTCCTCCCATGGCCCACTGGGTGGACTGTGGGAGAGTGTGGGCTATAATGTGGACCATTGACCATGAGGTGCAGCGGTGCTCAGAGATGTATTCACCGAATGCAATGAATGTCTCATGATGATGGAGGAGATTGTTGCTATGGGGGGAGGAGAGGGGTGAGGGGAGTGGGGGATATATGGGGACCTATATTTTTTGAATGTAATATTAAAAAAATAAAGACAAAAAAATAAATAAATAAAGACATTTCCCTTTTTCCAGGAGGCAATAAGGCATTCGAGCAGCAGTCAGCAACTTTCTTTCTTGAGGGCCAGGGGGAACTCTTCTGGCCCTGTGGGCTCTGTCGTTATCACTCAACCCCAACATCCTGCACAGGAACGTTAAAGAAATGAATGGGTGTGGGTGTGTTCTAATAAAACTTTATCAAAACAGGCAGGCGGCCAGATTTGGCCTGCAGGCCTTAGTTTGCTGACCCTGTCATATAGAAAAGTGTGCTTATGGCTCATTCCTGATGTCCTACCAAGAGATAGAGCCCTGGTCACTTCTTACCTCGGGGCCCCTCTCTGGCCCTTGTTCAGTTAGCCCTGGAAGGCGGGGCCATTTATCAGACCACCAAATTCTGGAAGGAGACACTGAGTCTTCAGGCTCACTCTGCCCTTCTCCCTCTTGGGCCTGGCCCTCAGGGAGCAGGGGCTCTGCTCTGCATTTCTACCACATTTAAGCTTCAGAATCCACAAGCCCCACTGTGCAGTATTCAGCGGTACCTTCCATCAGTGACATCCCATCAAGGAGCAGTCTGCAGTCCACCTTATGGAAAGGGACTCTTCAAATGTACAAACAAAACGGTGTAGTGTGAACTGTCTTTGTTATGCTGAAAATCCAGATGAAATTTATATTCTCTAGATAAAGAAGATTTGAACAACTTCATACACCAAGAGTCCTGACTTTTTGACTATTATCTCATGATGGCCATCAACTCACTGGCAGTATCATAGGTACCGTAGACTCAAAATGTAAACCCCACTTAGTAGTGAAACTATTTACAGTTGTTCAAAAGCTATTGCTCACAGGAAGAAAACAGATGAGGTGTGTGTTTACAGAAGGTCAGGAACCCTTCCGTTCCACCCCCCTCCTGTTTTAATGGCCAGCAGAGATAGGTACCTTGTCAGACGGCCCCAGAAGTCCCCTTCCTCCATCCAGTTCTTCCACATGCTAGAAGCCAGGCAGAGGGGTAGCTCAGATTCAAGAGACATCCCGGGGGGCAGGCTGAGGGCCATGGTTGCTTCAACTGGAAACTACGCTTCTATGTGTGAAGTGAAGCTCATGAGACTCAAGGGGCCTCCCATCAGTACTCGAGAGAGAGTTGACATGAACTGGGGACTCACCTGGGCACCACTGATTGTGGGTAGCTAGGAGAAGAGGAAGGAGGCATTTTGTGGGATTATTTTATACACCATTCACTTCCTTTCCAATGGAATCTGTGTTCCACGTTATGGGTTGAGCTGTGTATCCCAAAAAGATACCTTAAAGTCCTAATCCTGGGTACCTGGGAACATGAACTTTTTGCAAAAGCGTTATTGCAAGCAGAATCATTTAAATTGAATGAGGCTGACTGCAGTGGGTGGACCCTTAGTCCAGGATGGCTGGTGTCTTTAGAGGGGGGGGGGTGGACACAGACAAAGTGGGGGGCGGGAGCACCATGGGAAAAGAGACAGAGCAGGCCATAGGGTGACTGAGGAGGCACTGAAAACCCAAGGCTTGCTGGCCAAGGGACAGGCGCCCCAGCGGCCAGGACTGACACACCAGCACGGCCCACGCACTTGCGGCTTCAGCCTGCCGGGCTGAGAGAGCCGTTTCTGGTGTTTTTAGCCACCCAGTTCATGGCACTTGTGACAGCAGCCTGAGAAAATTGAGGTGTCCCTCTTCTGGCAGTCCCATCCCTCCAGGAGGCCTGAGGGATAGCCCAGGTGCCCAGCTGTCTGCCAGGCTGAGGGTCCCCAATCAAGGCTTTTATCTAATCAGATGCCCTGAGGAACACCCTGGGGACGGACCGAAACAATGTTGAAAAGAAAGGAATGGGTGACCTGGACAACTCTGAACACCCTTCTCTTCCTTCCTTCTGCCCTCTCTTGGGGGCTTCGGCTGCTTAGACCCCCGAGGTCTTCCCACCACGCACACCTTCCCAGAGTGGCTGGGCCAGATGGTGCAGACCTATTCCTGGTTCTCCTTGTCGGTGGGAAGGCGGCCCGAGGGCTCCAGTGGCCCAGGACCGTCCATCAGCCTGGTTGCTTATTCACGGTGGCGGGAACCACCGCACATACTGCTCAGGGGGCCGCATCCTGCACACTGGATAGCCTCCGGGCTCCCTTTCCAGACTGTCCGCGCACCCCCGGATTGCTGCAAGGCCCCTCCAGCCCGGGGGAGGGGTGCCTGTGTGTCTCGCAGTACTAAAAGCTCTGCTCTTTCGGGTCCAGGCGCCCATCTCACCGACCCTGCCGAGCAGCCCCTGCCCCCACCACCCCCAGGCGCCCCATCGAGTCTTCCTCCCTGGTGAGCACTCCCTCCTTGCCCGCCCCCCTCTTGACCTTCCCGGTAGCCCTTTCCCACTATGATGTCCTGCTCCCACCCCCACAGAAGCATCCCCCACCCTGCTCGGATCCCGCCCCCACGCCCTTGCTTGGCTCCCAGATCCCTTCCACGCGGTGCCGCTGGGTGTCCAGTCCCCGCTCCGGGTGGCACAGCCCTGCCCCAGCCCCTCCCTGGCAGGGGAACCCTGCCCCCAGCACCGCCTCACCCCCACCGCGCGGTGCCGCCCCTCTGGCCTCACCCGGGCCTGGCGGGAGAAGTAGCTGCGCTCCTTGGGGTCCAGGCGCCGCTGCGGGACATAGCTGAAGGCGGACTGCGCGGAGATGGGCGGCGGCCCTGGCGTGCCCCACAGCGTGGCGGCGGTGATCTCCTCCTCATCCGCCAGGCCGCCCGCGTCCAGCTTCTCTGCCCAGGCCATGTCGGTCCCACCCGCCCAGGGGCCCCGCCCGAGTCCGCCTCCCTGGCTGCCGGGCGCCCGCGTTCAGCAGTTGCCGGGGAACCGCGGTCTCGCGTCACAAAGCTGGGCGGCAGGCACAGGGCTGGGGCGCAGGGCCAGGGGCGCAGGGCGGAGGGCGCAGCTGGGCTGGGGATGGGACCGTGCCCTCCCGTCTCCTTGCGGGTCCCTGGAGGGCCCACTTGGGACACAAGGAGTCGCGTCTGCTGGACTGGGGGCCTGCGCCGGCTTGCCCTTGCCCTTGCCCTTGTGCTCCCGGAGGGTTCCAAGCGGTCTGTCCGATAGAAGTGCAGGCCATGCCACCGCGGCATCTGAAACTCTCCAGGAGCCGCGGAACAGTAGTGGAAGACTCAGGTGGAATTCACTGCCATGGTATATTAACTCAGTGTGTCCGCAGCAGCATCTTGTCAACGTGCAACGAGTCGGTTTTCAGCGCCTCGGTCACCACGAGGGGCCACCGCTCACGGTACTGGCAGGTGCTGTTGTGCAGCGGCACAAATCGAATCCATTCAAGTGGTATCTGGCAAAACTGAGCTGTTCCGCAGCGCTCTGCTGTTTCTTGAGTCAAATGCTGGTTCAAGAGGTGTGTTCCTTCTGTCGAAAATTCGCTTAACTCTCAAGCCTGGGATGTGTGTGTATCAGTAAAAAGGAAAAGGAGAACTAAACAGGCCTTGGGAATACTTTAACCACGGCAGCTCTAGGAAGACTGGCTTGAAACATAAATGATAATGAGGGGCAAGACTTGTGAAATCTGGGGAACAGTGGGTCATTCCAGGCAGAGGGAAGAGCATCTGTGGTGGCCCTGAGGCCTAGCCCATTGATGTGCGGGTGGCAGAAAGGGAGGAAAAGGGCGGTGCAGCTTTCAGAAGGGGAAGGCAGTAGGGAGTGCAGGTGGACAGGCAGGCAGGGGAGGGGGCGGTCTCAGGCCCGGACCAACGAGCACCCCTCTCAGGAGGCTTCTTGCCTGTATGTCCTTGATTCAGGCAGAGGTTTCAGAGATGTTTCAGTACCATGTCCTTGATGCTAATTAACAAAAGCAATAACCACACACTTTCAGTGGCACCCCTAGAAGTAGAGCACCCTAGAAATATGGCACCCCTAGAAGTACAGCACACCTAGCAGTAGGGAACCCTAGAATTATGGCACCCCTAGAAGTATGACCCAGCAAGCCAGTCTGTGCTCCTCCTACACCACCTTACACATGGACACAACCATTCTAAGGTCCACAGGATGGAGGAATAGAGTATGGATTGGAGTGGACTTACTGATATTTCTATTCATGAACTATTGTGATTAGTAATTGAAGAAAATGTGGCATTGGTGTGGAGAAAGTGGCCATGTTGGCTGCTGGGGGTGGGAGTGGGAGGAAGAAATGTAAATGTGGGGGCATTTTCGGGATTTGGAGTTGGCCTGGGTGTTGCTGCAGGGACAGTTACTGGATATTGTATGTCCTCCCATGGCGCACTGGGTGGACTGTGGGAGAGTGTGGGCTATGGTGTGGACGATTGATCATGAGGTGCAGCGGTACTCAGAATTGTATTCACCAAATGCAATGAATGTCTCATGATGATGGAAGAGATTGTTGTTATGGGGGTTGGAGTGGGGTGAAGGGGGTGGGGGGTATAGGGTGTGACAGGGAGGGACAAGAGAGCTCACAGAAGGCAGAAGTGACACTGGGCTTGGTCTGGGTAGCAAAGAGGGACTGTGGAAGGGTTTCCGAGGCATAGTATGATCCAGAACAGGGCTCAGGCCCAAAGCCATGAAATGCTCTAAGAACTGTAAGTGAGACCACTTCACAGGTTTCCCAGAGATGTGGGAATCCTTTTGGCCTGGCCCCCAGGTGAGCGGGAATTCACTTGGGTATATGAACACATCCGAATCGATTGCAGCTCTCTCCTGGTCAATCTTTCATTTGCTTCTATTTGTCTCATTCCTTCTCTGCAAAGAAGCATAAAATTTAAAAGTGAACTTAGAGCTCTAGAACTCATAGAGTTTCAATAACCTATACTAAAGCTTAAAAAGCCTTAAAAAGTAAAGATAAAGAGATCTAAAATGTTACAGCATGATGGGGTCATGCGATGGTTTATCACCATCCAGTTGGTGCCGAGTCAATGGATGATGCAAGCCCTGGCCTGCCAGTGTGAGGGCAATCTGTAGGTGGCTTTAGACCATTAGGCAGTTGCAGTTATGGCTGATGACATCCACAAACAAGGGCGACTGCCTTCAGCAAGGAGGGGAGTCCCATCACCCCAGCAGCTGGAGGTCTTAAAGCAACACCAAGGCCCTCAGCAGTGGCAAATCCTTTCTCGCCTTCTCCAGCTTCTCCCAAGGAAGTCATCCCCTGTGCTGTCTCCAATGCATGGCCTGCCCTAGGAAATCTGAACTTGCCTATCCCCAGGGTCACTGAACCAATTCTACTAACAAATCCCTCCGTATTTACGTATGGACCCATATCCTGTTGGCTGTTTCTTCAGAGAATCCTAATACTGGTAGAAATGCAGACGTTATTAGCTAATATGTCCTGTGATTACTTTGTGGTGGGCCTTTTGCTAAATGTTTTTATGTGTATTAACTCATTTCATCCTTATTTTCTGATTAGCCATTTGGAAATGAGGCCCAAGGTCATACAATTTGCAAGAGAGGTTGAAATCAACCCCACGTGCCTGACTCCTGAAAACAGATTCTCAGTCCTCTGCTGTATCGCTGCTCAGACCAGGTTCAAGTCTCATCTTCACCCGTGGTTCTGTATCCAAGGCAGGTATTGACCATCTGTGAGCTTTGGAGAGGAAACACTGCCCAAGTCCAAGGCCCCTGGAAATCATACAAGCCTGTGTTCAAGTGCTTAGCATAGAGCTCAGCACAGAGCGGGTGAAAAGTAAATGGAAGCTCCTTTCCCTGTCCAAGGCCCCGGAACTAGCCAGAGGTAGAAACCCAGTCTCCAAACTGGGCGGCCCTTTCCACATCTGCCTGCCTTGTCTCACTCTCCCCTCAAGCTTTAACCTGACCGTAATTGGAGAGTGAAGCATCTGTACTTCACTAAATACAATGTAATTCACGCATGATTTACATTTTAGATTTTCCCCCAATCAAACCTGCCCCCTTACAACCCTACCTAAATTTACTTTACTTCATTGTATATTTAAAAAGAGAATACTCCTGAATATATATATACTTAAAGATTTTATTTTAATTTACCCCTCTCCCCGGTTGTTTGCACTTGCTGTCTGCTCATCTTCTTTTTAGGAGGCACTGGGAACAGAACCTGGAGCCTCCCATGTGGGAGGGACGCACCTAATTACTCAAACCACCTCTGCTCCATTTCATATGTCTCATTGTGTTTCTTCACTGTGTCTCTTACTGCATCATCTTGTTGCATCAGCTAACTGAATCATCTTGTTGCATCAGCTCACCAAGTCAGCTAGTCCTGTCAGCTTGCTATTTGGCTCATCATCTTTACGAGGCACTGGGAACTGAACCTGGGATCTACCACAGTGTGGGTACGAGTCCAGCTGCTTAAGACACATCCACTTCCCTATATTTTATTAAAGGATTATTTCTGTATAATTCTACAATTATAAATGTTATAGTAATCCAAAGTGCTGTCATCTGTTTTCCCATTGCTCCTCCTCACCATACATTATATCTGCTAACAAAGTACATCAGGAAATGGGAAAAAAAAATTTCTTATATTTGTAGGAGGAGGAAATGAAGGTCTCTAAAAAGCATACTCTTTTCATTTAGCAGATAACTGTTACAAGATGGCAGATTTAAAAATAGTCATTCATTGTATTCATTTATTGTACTTGATCGATTCTGTTTGACATATAAAATCAAGTATCTATGATACTAATATTAAATTGAACTTTAATTTTAAATCAATCACTGACACTTTGTATTCATGGTATAGGGAAAATAAAGCCTCCTTCCATGTCTCTGTAAGATCTAGACAGATACTTTTCAGATCACCAAATAGTCCATAATTCTGCAAAATGGCTAATTCACAAATAAGGCTCTTTTTATGCTGAGACCCATAAAAACACAACTTCTTTCATGATCTGAGTTCTGAAGTCACTATTCCTTCTTGTCAGCACTGAACCCCGGGGTTTTGAGAAAACAATTTTCTCGATAAAGATTTGACAAATTCAAGCCTTGATTTTAGCATCTCAGCCTCATGAAAATGGATCTGTTAAGGGAAGAATAAAAAAAAAAAAGGAACTGGCTAGTATAATCCTTCACAATTGAAATCACCATGTTGAAATTGTTTGTCTCTAACAACCTGCCCACAAATACTTGCACACACATAAGAATGGAAGCTCCTCGAGGGCAAAGTCACAGCTATCTTACTTGTGTACTCCCAGAGCCCAGAACAATGCTTAGTACATAATAAGAGCTCAATAAATATTAGTTGCTTAAATAAGAGGGATATTTAAAGGATCAAAGATGATTCCTGTCCTCGAAGACACAATCAATACTAGAAGTATGCAACAAGCCAATGCAGAGTGTGTGAAGAAAATCAACATTCCAGCCCTCAGAGGAGGTCAGGGTTTTAGGTTGTGGGGAAAGAAGAGACCTGAGTGGGGTGTTGCTGAATGGACAGAATTTAGTCATGAGGAGATGCTGTCTGGAGGGAGAGGGGGCACCTAGTCAAAGGAGCAAGGGGAGAGAGAATGGAGTGGGTTAGGTGGGAGGGAAGAGACCACCAGCTTGAAGACAGGTAACAAGGTGCAGCCTCAGGGGATCCCAAAAGTCAGAGCGAGGACTTTCTACTGTATCCCGTGAGTAGGAAAGAAACAAGGTTTCTGATCACAGGCTGGCATGCAGAGGGTTTTCAGAAGATTAGTCTTGGCTGTGCAAGATGAACTGGACAAGAGTAAGCCAGAGAGGAAACCAGGGAGCAGACTAGCACCAATACCTTAGAGAACTTGGGAAATTCATCTACATTCTAGTCACTCATCATCATAATGCCTTATTAAGTAACTTACAAAGGAAACAATAAGGTCTTAGACATTAGGTAGTGATGAAGATACTGGTTTTAGTGAGTCATCCTGTCCATTCTTACACTTACATCAGGGGGAAATTAAAACAGATATTCCAATAATTTAATAACTCTAAAAGCAGAGTTGAGCATATCTTATGAAGAATATAGGCATATTCTGCTTTTGGAAAACTGAAGATCAGAAAATTCTGTATTTCAAGGGAAGGAGACTTGGCCCAGTGGTTAGTGCATCTGTCTACCACATGGGAAGTCCATGGTTCAAACCCCGGGCCTCCTTGACCCGTGTGGAGCTGGCCCATGCACAGTGCGGATGCGCGCAAGGAGTGCTGTGCCATGCAGGGGTGTTCCCCGCATAGGGGAGCCCCACACGCAAGGAGTGCGCCCCATAAGGAGAGCAACCCAGCATAAAAGAAAGTGCGGCCAGCCCAGGAATGGTGCTGCACACACGGAGAGCTGACACAACAGGATGACGCAACCAAAAGAGAAACAGATTCCCATGCCACTGACAACAACAGAAGCAGACAAAGAAGATGCAGCAAATAGACACAGAGAACAGACAACCGGGGTGGGGGTTGGGAGGGGAGAGAAATAAATAAAATAGATAAATCTTAAAAAAAAAAGAAAAGTCTGTATTTCATAACATAAGCCAAAGATTTATAAAAAATATCAAGTACACTGAAAAGCCTAATTAACAAAGTGGGTACTTCAATTAGAGATATGAGATTCTCAGCCCACTGTCCTAGCAGACTACTTAGGACCCTGGAAAAAGCAAGTATGAATGAGGGATTACTTTGGGGGGTGGAGGGAATGGACCCATACCTGGACAACTTGATAACCAAGTAAATGGAGTTGCCGTTGTTTAATAGCCTCTTTTCCCAGTAAATTTTTGCTGTTAAAACAAACTCTTTTGGGGCCATTAATGCATAGTGCTACTCTGAAGAAAAAATCAAAGAGAAATAAACTTAGTTTTTATAACAATCCAAAACATTATTTTTTCGGCCAAAATTTACTCAAAATGTGGCTTTTCCTAATGGCCAATACTCTCACATCAATCATGAATGTGTTACTCTTTAGCCTACTGAAAAAGTACTTGGCTTAATTAATGATGCTGTTTATAAAATATTACAAGGAATTTCCAGAAAACATATCCTGAAATGTAGTTTTATTTCTGGAATCATCTATTTTTCTCACCTTTTTAAGAAAATGATCCTTTCCTATTCACCTCAACAGGCCTTTTAACATAAAAACTAGAACAATTTCTTTATCTTTTGTGTACATCTTCATCAACTGTAAAAGGTAATACAAATCCTTCTTTATCTAATTTAATTTCAATATCTAGTGAGAGAAGGAAAAAATTCTTCATGTGATACCCTCAAAAACACTATCTTCCTTTACTTCTTTGTTCTGTTTTGATTTCTTCCAAACTGTATTTACCAATAGGACACAAGGCTGCAAAGTAATGACCACAACCAAATGAGGATGTTCACTCACTCAGTTTCAAGAACAAGCCTGTAAGCCTGAAATTAAGGAGGCTTCCTGGTCTAAAGCAAGGAGTAGGTCCTCAAATTAACAGGGGAGCAGTAGGAACCACACACTTCCTCCTTCTCCTTACAAATGGTGGCACACTTTCAATTCAGACAGTGAAGAAAATGTTCTAAGTTCAGCAAAATTAGACAACTAAGCAGCTCAACACATCCCTCTCTTCCATGTCTCCTGAAAGCTAATGCAGCCCATGACCGTGGCACCCCACAACTGCAACATGTGGCCAAGGGGAGTGGCTGGTGTTCCCTTCCAAGCCCTCTGTTATATGCCATTCCTTCTGTAGAAAGGGCCATGAGAGCAGGAGAGGTGGAACATGTGACCATTTGAAGCCTATCACAGATGGTTCTCTTTGAGATGATTTTTTAATTGATGAAAGGAAGGACTTCGACTCAAAGTCAGCATAGTCCAGCAGCTATTTCTGGGAGGATCTGTGTGCTTATATCAGTGCTAATGTGGTAGCCACCAGCTATGGGAGGCTTTGGAGCACTTGAAATGTGATATAAACTTTACTTATGTTTAATGTAAATTTAAGTAGCCATCTGCACTAGTGGCTACTATACTGGACAGTGCAGGCCTAGACTATAAGAGCAGCTAAACAGACATTAGCACTTACTGTGTTATTCCCTCATTTATTCCTTCTTACCATAAGTGTTTGAGGTCAATATTCTTCTTACTCACATTTTACAGAAGAGGAAGCAAACAGAAAAAGGTTAAAAAGGGTAAGTACACTATGCAAAGACATTCTGCTACTCTGTGGCAAGCTGGATTCAAATACAGTCTATATACTATATTCTACCATCTACACTCTAGAGCCTCATGTGGGGCAGGGAAGATTCCATTTTGCATTCTGTGGCTACTAAGCTCCACCTGTCTCCCAAAGAGATAACAACCACTAAGGTTCTGTAAATAAATCCCCTGTTACTTACCTACTGTACACCAATAGGTTATTAACATTTTGGAAGCAAAGTAGGATCTTGCTCCTAAAAGGTCGATCAATTCAATTACCAGAGATTTATGAAAGTGAAAATTCACAGGGGTCTCCAGGGAATGGTATGGAGTAAAAAATGATTTCATTTGATATTTAGGAAGGAGTTTGGGATCCTAAAAATCATATATTCAAACATGAGAGAAAAATAAGATACAAAACCAGAGAATAAAGTGAAGGTAGTGAGTTACCTATGTATAAAAGTTTGATACAAAATTCCTTTAATGAATGATATTTTTCTAGGAGTTAGGACTGATATTTTTCTTAACACAGCAGTGAAAAATACTCTTGTCATAGTTAAAGTCTAATAGCTCAACATATTCTTAAAATGTGTTTTAAAAGTAGTCACTGAAAAAAGAACAATAAACATCATGACAATGCTGTCAAATTCAAGAAACATCTCTGAAACTCTCAGAATTGCTTTAAGGAGGACACTCAGTTAAAATTTTTAATCCAAGAAGAAATGATAAAACTGACATCTCAATTCAATAAATAAAGGATTGCAATGGAACAACTAGTGCTGGAAAATTAGTTATCTGTCTAGTAAAGAAGAGTTAAACTCCTACCAAATATCAGACTATGAGCATATCTCCTTTTACTGAGTTTTGCTTTATTGCACTTTGCAGATATTGTGTTTGTTTGTTTTTTTAAATAAACTGAGGGTTTGTGGCAATCCTGGGTCAAGCAAGTCTATCAGTTCCAGTTTTCCAACAATGTGTGCTTTCTTCATATGTGTCACATTTTAATTGAGGTATATACATTCAAAAATAAAAATAATGCTTTTGCATATTTAAAAGGCTATAGTACACGTGCGCTGGGAAACCAAAACATGCATGTAACTCACTTTATTATGGTGGCCTGAAACTCGACCAGCCAAATGTCTGAGGTATACCTATATAATAAATCACAGGTGAATTAAAGATCCAATGGGGAAAAATTAGTAAATATTTGCACTAACACATATTTTGTGAAATAATCTTATGCATGATGGAAAAGTCAGGAACCATTAAAAGACAGGTAGATTTGGTCACACAAAACTTAAAAACACAAAGCAATAGAAAGATGAATAAGGGAGCAGGAAGGCAATACCTAGGAAATACAAATGGCCAATAACATTTGACAAAATGCTCAACTTCATTACTGCTCACTCAAATGCAATTTAAATACATGACAAGACACCCTTTTCCACTGAACTGTGTGGCAAAAGCTAACAGGACTAAAAAAACACAGCCACCTTCTCTCACTGCTGGGGAGGTGTGACATCTACCATTCAGAGTCACTACTGACATTACACCACTGGTCCCACTCTTAACATTCTAGTCTGCAGCTTAAAGGAACATGGGCTGCAGTAGAATGACACACAAGGGTGTTTACTACAGCACTGCTGATAGAGACCAAAGTTGGAAAGAACCTGAAAGATCATAAGCTGGGAAACTGGTGAGTAAGTCCCATAAAATACTGCACCACTTTGAGGAAGAACATATTTGTTCCACACACATTGGCCTTGAGGAAGGTCTATGTATACTGTACATAATGGTAAATTATATGATCTACTGGACATAAAGAGAAAAGAAAATTGGTTTATATATTTGTGTATGTTGGGCATAGAAAGCACAGTTACAAATTTGTTATTTCAGGGAAGGGAAGTGTTTGGGGTTAACAAATTTTAGTGTTTATATGCCTTGGTATTGTTAAAATGTTTTAAAAGAGAAGAGTAACGACTTTCCACTTCTTTACCTTTTAACAGAATATGATCCTGAGTCAAGTCTGAAGGACAAAGCAGGAGGTGATGAAGTCTGTTGGGACTATTTCCAATCACACAAAAAAGATGTGCTGTGAAGTTGATGAGAGTGAATCTTTATAGCACAGATACCACCTAAAATAAAATCTACCAGAGAAGAGTGAAATTTCTGACTTGGTTAAAAAATACACTCAGAAATAATTAGGATTTGTAGAGTTCAGAGATTCAGACTTTTTAATCAAATGGCTATTGTGTGTGCTAAGCCCTTTAAAACCCTTGAAATGAATCAAGGAATATTAAGATTTGTATGACTTCAACACTTGAAACCATTTAGAAATCTAACACAGCAGGAATTGGTCCTATAGGACAAGACAGAAATGGGGTCAATTTATCAAAGAAAAGGCCAGCTGTTGCACCTAGCTCCAAGTAAATGAAAGTTTTCCCTTTTAATAAAGTTATGGAGACAGGTCAAAAGAGAAAAGACTTAGTTTTCAGAAGGGGCACAAGAAACCTGTTTGCCCTCCTTGAAATAATGCCATACACCTTTTGTTTTTACCTTATAGAAAGGATATTCTATGACTGAGAATAAGTAAAGTTGTGTCAGTTGTGCTAGACTCAGTCTGTCCAGATATGATTCTTCACCTGAAATGAAAACATCCCAATCAGTTATGCTTGAATTTTGGTACATGTAATGAAAAAAATCATGAACATACAGCACTAATTCATTCATTCCAGAAGTGTGATGTATTTTTAAGTGACACTAGAAAGTGAAGTTGTTAGAATTATGCTCTCATGCTTGTTTAACCACTGACATCTCATTTTGACTTCTATGAACACAAGCTCCTACCTTCTGCGCCTTTGCATGATTCAGGCAGCTACAGCAGCAGACCCCTGCTAATGGGAGCATCTCAATGATCCCCTACAGGAGCATGAATGGCCCATTGAGGTGCTGATGTCTTCCACCTATGGGAAGCACATCCACCAGCCCATCAAGCCACTGAACCACCACCATGGCTGTGGCAACCACGTGAGGGCTGACTTCTACAGGAAGAACGACATCCCCAGCATCAATTCTCCTGGCTTTGGGCACTTTCCTCCAGTCTGAGGCTCACCCCAGGCTCCAAAGGCCCAGGGTCTCCTTTTACAGGGGGTGGGGAAGCTAGCGCCTTATATCCTGGTTCTGCTGACATCTAGAAACTGCAGAGATGCCCCCATCTGGCCTTATGGTGGGGACAATGAAAGACAAGCAGCTTCCGTAAGGGCCCTTGGTCAAGAGCCTGGGAGACACCTTTAGGATATAGGCACATCCAGCAGGTGGACTTTTACATGAGACTATTTCAGATTAAGTGATGCTGGTGACTCATTGACTGCAGGCACCTTCACAACATTAAAAATACCCCCCCACCTTAAGTGACTGGGATTTTTGTTCATGGATTCTCTGCATTTGTATTTGGGGAGGGGTGTGCAGTTATTTTCCTAATAATCACAGAAGCCACTACTACCTGATATTATCTCTAGTGTACCTAAAACAATGCTTGCATTTTACTTTCTTCAAGAGGAAATATCAGGAAAGTTACATTTTAGCACAATTGAACTCTAGATATACTGCAATGCACTTTCTCCCCAATGATCTGAACTGCAAATAATGGAATTTTGTTCACGCGAGGACAAAATCCCTAGGAGGATGGATGGCCCTGGTGTCCAGCATTTTCTGTTGTCACCCTGTAAGTGAGAAGCAGCTGAGGTCATGAGGAAAGCATGGGGCTTGGCATTTACCAGGGTTGGGTAAAATTCTGGCTCCTCCTTTTTCTAGCTCTGAGGTCTAGTGTAAGTCATGTCATCTCTTTGAGCCTACATTCCCCCATCTTTACAGTGGGGGATGCTAACCTCGTCTGTCTGAGTCTGGCTGGTTGATTGTGACACATACCATAGGCAGCAGGAATTCAGTGTCTCAGGGTTTGGAGGCTAGACATCAAATCAAGGGATTAGCAGCCACATGGTCGTGCAGGGGGGCATCCTACTGGTGGCTCAACCTCTGCTCATCACATGGCCATCTGAATCCTGTGGTCTCCACTTCTGCACAGGGGTCCATCTGCCTAGATCCTCTCCTTGTGAGGTCTCCAGTCCGGTAGGATGAAGGCCCTCCTGCCTCAATTTGGTTTTATCTTAAAAGGATCTTAGAGATTCTTCCAAATAGCTCCCACCCACAGCACCAGGGACCAGGACTTGAATGTGTCTTGGGGAATATGAGTCAGCCCCCATCACTAAGCCTGTGAGGGGCTTGGTGTGCTCCCGGAGTTGGTCATGAAACAGGTGGCCCTGTGGTACACAACCCTGCTCAACAATCGTGGTGATGATCACCAACTTTGGGTGGTTTTTAAGGCCGTCACTTTTACCCTCATTTGGAAATGTTTACTTTGGATAGAATACGAAAAATTGTTTGAGTGTTAAGATACTATCTATATTTTTAATGAAGTGATCCCTTGGAAAAATAATCCCTCATCTTTTGTGATTAAATTCTCCAGTTTAGTAGTTGAAAGGTAGGTGATTCAGTTGATTTCAACCCTGATTCCTCAATCATTGGTTTTATTGTTTTGAAGACCAGGTCATTCTCAAAGGACACATGACATTGAGTTACTGGTAATTTCACGGCTGAGTGACTTCTAAATATGTCTTTATTAATTTGAAGCCAGCTTTATTCACAATATTTGCCTTTTATTTTTTTCAAACAATTAACAATATTTTATTCAGAATGCCTTTGGGTCCATGATATCATATTAGTAATGCCATAAAAGAAAATATATAAAGTTTGGGTTATAGACAGTTTTATAAATAACTCTTTCTTCAGTCTAGATTACCAAGAAAAACAATGCATCTGTGGGAGATGCCTTCATCTGAAAGTGACAGCAATAAATTAATTTCAAACTTAAGTTATTTTCATTTAGTTTAAATTAGACCTTTAACCTTTTAGTGCTTACTTTTAATAAGCAGGGTTTGAAATGGGCAAGATTTCAAAAGCTCTCATGTTTGTTAGACAGCTAGGGAAATTAAATGTATTTCTGTAGATGAGACATTTTCAACTTAAATATGTTAAGTATGCCCATTAGAGCCATATCAAGCAGAAACATATTCTTAGATTAAAATAATTTGTTTTACTTAATCAGATATCCACCATTAGTCAAAAATGAATTTTCTATTGTTAGACATATCTAGAGCAAGGGGAAGTGGAGTGGTTGCTGGCTTTAAGAATTGCACATTGAGTTTGGAAAAAGAATAATATAGAGGATTCAAGACAAAGCCTAGTTATTTCTAAACAGATGCTTTGAAATACTGGAATTTTAAAGGGTGTGGACTTAAAGTGTTTTTGTGTTTTCTAAAGATTTTATTATTTATTTATTTATTCATTTATTTATTTAATTTATCTCTATATTTCTCACCCTCTCATTGTTTGTACTCACTGCCTGCTCTCTATGTCTAGTGTTTTTTTTGTTTTTGTTTTTTTTAGGAGGCATCTGGAACAGAACCGAGGATCTCTCATATGGGTGGGAGGTGTTCAGCCACTTGAGATACATCTGCTCCCTGCTTGTAGCATCTTTTGTACTGTTTCCTCATTGTGTTGTCTCATTGTGTCATTTTGTTGTGTCAACTTGCTGCACCAACACTTTGCATCAGCTCTCTGTCTTGTTAGTTTTCTTTAAGAGACACTGGGAACTGAAGCTAGGACTTCCCAAGTGGTGCCCAACTGCTTGAGCCAATTCTGCTTCCCCTAAAGTGCTTTTAATGAAAGAATACTTCCTACAAAGCTTAAGCGTTTAGAAGAACTTTGAGTATGGGCATTTTTACTCACCTATGGATGTCACTGTTCATTGGCTTGACAGAAGTGAACTCCAAGGCTTCTGATTTGCATTTTTAGTTCATAGAGTTGTTCAGTTGCCTGAAGATTTGCATAGGTTTTACTCTGTCTTGGAATTCAGGGAAGAGGCAATTTTCCATTCCATTCTTGCCTCAGCCATTGGACAACTGTGAAAATTTGGAGATGTCCCTTATCCTCTCTGCAATTCAGTTTTGTTTTTGTAAAATACAGGGGCTGGTCTAGTGCCTGGACTCTCAGCCACAGGGTCTCAAGATTGACCTTGAATCAGAGTCTCCTGAACAACTGTTAACTAAAACAGCCTGCCCTATCCCTGGAGTTTCTGATTCAGCAGGTCTGGATCTGGGTCTGAGAATTTGCCTTTCTAACAAATTCCCAGGTGATGCTGTGGCTGCTTGTAGGTGGGTTGGTGGAACCCCACTCAGCCAGGCCCTTGTATGCATAGAGTTTCATCAGGTAGACTCTGATCATAATGCTGATTGCTTTTAAGGCCTATTGGTTAGAAAGACTGCTGATAAAGCCTCAGGAAAGAAAAATCTTCCCTTTGTGTTCTTTTTGCCATAACCCCCAAATTGAGATAATCTCATGGGGGTAGAGGGGAGGGACCATATTTGAGAGGATTTAGCAATCACTAGCTGTGGACATTTCCATGGGCTAGCAAAGGGGACGGCTGTGCTACCTCAGGAAGGTCTCTATGACATGGGCTATGGGTGGGAGGCTCTTTGTCTCTTCAGAGATAACTTAAACTGTCTGACTTGTGGGTGTGAAATGGTAAGAGGCTGCAGTCCTACCCTTGGTGACAATGGCAACAACTCCAGTCCCAGGAAACAGTTTAACATGCAAGGTCTATAAACTTTAAGTATTAAGGGGAAATGTAAACCAAATATGCTAAAAGCTTATCTAGAATGTATGAAGTCCATGCTAAAACCTAACCTAGGATGTGGAAGATATATATGCTAATTCAAGCCTATTGAGAACTGAAACAAAGGGACCATTTAATGTTTCCTCCATATAAAAGGGATTCAAAAATCTTGTTCAGGGCTCAGGATTGAAACAGAAACCTCCTGAGTCCGACCACCATCAATAAACCATTTTTCCTTCTCAAAATCATTCCTGAGTCCTGGCCTCTCTATACACAAATAATTGAACCTCTCTCAAATTCTATAACAATATCATACTATTTTCTGTCTTTTAACCATTTATTTCACCCTTTGTAATAATCTTCATTTCAACACTATTCTCCAAGTCTCTCTCTTTTTTTCCCTTTCAGGATGCAGTAGTCCCTTTTGTATCTCTTGTAAGTCTTTTGGTAACATTCTATTAGTGTTCGTTTTTTTTTTCCTGTGAAAATTTTGGACTCACCCTCATGTTTGAAGTTCAGTTTTACCAGATACAAAATTCTTGGCTGATGGATTTTTCTTTTTAAGTACATTAAGGACTTCATACCACTTTCTTCTCTTCTTCATGGTTTCAGATGTGAGGTCAGCACTTAATCTTACTGAGGTTCTATTGCATGTGATGCTTTTCTTTTGCTGCTTTCAGAATTCTTTTATCTCTTACGTTTGTCATTCTGAATAGCATGTGTCTCAGAGTAGGTCTATTTGGATTTACTCTACTTCTGGTGCATTGTCCTTCTTGGATTTTGATATTTATATCTGTCATAAGGGTTGGGAAGTTTCCATTTGCTATTCCCTCAAATATTCTTTCTACCCCTTTTCCATTCTCTTCTTCTGGGAAACCAATAGTGCAAATTTGTGTACTTTGCATTGTTTTTTTATTTCTTGAACACTTGTTTCACTTTTTCCACTGTCATCTCTTTTACTCTCCTGTCTTTTCCAGTTCAGGTGTTCTGTTTTTGAAATCACTAATTCTGTCATTGAACATTGAAAATCTGCATTTATTGCCTCTAATGTATTTTTAAATTCATTGAACTATATCACTCATACATAAACATACATAAACAGTAAGTGTATAAGAGTTGTAAACTTACAAAACATATATAACATCAAACAAACATATATAATATCTCACCCTACCACCAATAACTTATATTATTTTTAAAACTTTTTAACTAATAAAAAGTATTGTCAAAATATTACTACTAAACAATTTTCCCCTAACCAATCCAATTATTATCTTTACATCATTCATATATGAGCATACATAAACAATTAAGTGTATAGTATAAGTTGTGAACTTACCAAGCAAACCTGCATAACATCATACAGGGGTCCCATACATCAACCCTCCACCAACACCTTGCACTGTCATGAGACATTTGTTACAAATTATGAAAGAATATTGTCAAAATCTTACTATTATTCATAGTCCTTATGTTACATTTGTTGTGTTTTCCCCCAACCCACCTCATTATTTTTTAAATATTTTCTATGACAGAAGTTGTAACCTTATAAAAAATCATGCATATGTACAGAATTCCCAAACAACACCCTCCATCAACACACCACAATGTGGTGTGTGTCATTTGCTACAGATGAAATAATATCAACTGATTGTTACCATGTCCATAGTGTACATTTGGCTCACTTTTTCTGTACTGCCTCAGTACCAACACAGTACATCTTTCACACAGATGCAAGAATATTATATTATTACTACTAACCACAGTCCATAGGTCACTCCAGCTGTGTTTTTCCCATCCTTCTCCATATTCCCAACACCCAGCAGTAGTGATCTACATTTGTTTTACCTAACAAAGGACACTCTTGCATCTGTATCATCAATCACAATTCTCACCCACCTCTTAGTTTACTATGCTACTCAGTTCCTAGATTATTTCCTAGCATTCTGTCAATTGGCATTTTCAGAACTAGACTACCATTTTCAGCCACATCTCCATTTATAAACTAGCTGTTACTCACTGTGTGTTACCATCCACTCTATATATTTCCATACCTTTACAGTAAAGCTAATTAAAAATTCTACATACATTAAACATCAGTAGTCCACTCAGTAATTCTCTTATCTCTTCTAAGAATCCACCACCCACCACCAGGTATTGAAGATATTTTCCTAAAATGTCTTCTATAAGTTTTATGGTGCTTGCTTTTATTTTCAGTTTGTGATATATTTTGAGTTAATTTTTGGATAAGGTGTGAGATAGGAGTCCTCTTTCCTATTGTCAGCTATGGATGTCCAATATTTTCAGTGCCATTTGTTGAGTGGATTGTTCTGTCCAAGCTGTGTGACTTTGACAGGCTAGTAAAAAATCACTTGAACATATATGTGAGTCTGTTTCTGAACCATAAATTTGATCCCATTGGTCTATTGTGTCTGTCTTTAGGCTAGAACCATGCTATTTTTACCACTATATGTAGGTATTATGATTTAAAGTCTGGACATGAGGGCTTGCTTTTCCTTTTTATGATGTTTCTGCCTATTCAGGACTTCTTAGCATCCCAAATAAATTTAATGATTGTGTTTTCAATTTTTTCTTTAATGCTGGTGGAATTTTTATTAGGATTGCATTAAGTTTATATATCAACTTGAGTAGAATTGACATCTTGATGATATTTAGTCTTCCAATCCATGAGCATGGAATGTTCTCCCAGTTATTTAGGCCATTTTTGAATTGTTTTAACACTGAGTTGCAGTTTTCTGAATACAAGTGCTTTGCAACATTGGTTAGGTTTATTCCTGACTATTGAGTTTTATCTGTTATATTGTATTTTCACCACTCTTTTGACAGTATTAGTTACTTTTATTGATATAATCTTCATTTCTATACTTTCTTCCAGGCCCCTCTCTCCTGTCTTTTCTTTTCAGGCTCTAGCACACCCTTTAGTATTTCCGAAAAATCTGGTCTCTTGCTTAGAAATTCTCTCAGTTTCTGTTCATCTGTGAATATTCTAATCTCACCCTCATTTTTGAATGACAGACTTGCTGGATATAAGATTCTTGGCAGGAAGTTTTTCTCTTGTAGTATCTTAAATATATCAGACCACATGTCTTCTTGCCTCCATGATTTCTGGTGAGAAATCAGCATATACTCTTATTGGATATTCCTTATATGTTATGTATTTCTTTTCTCTTGTTGCTCTCAGAATTCTCTGTCTTAGGCCCTTGACATTTTGATGAATATGTGTCTCGGAGTTGGTCTATTTGGATATTTTTTGGATGGAAGTATATTGTGCTTCTTGGACAGGGATCTGTCCTTCAATAAGGTTGGGAAATTATCTACCATTTTTTCTTCAAATATTTCTTCTGCTCCTTTTCCCTTCATTTCTCCTTCTGGGAAACCCATGACTTTTATGTTTGCATGCTTTTGCTGTCATTTCTTTCCCCAAGACCTTGTTCAATGTTTTTCCATTCTTTTCTTCATCTGTTCTTTTATATGTTCACTTTCAGAGGCCATTTCTTCAAGTTCACCAATCCTTTCTTCTGCCTCCTCAAATCTGCTCTTATATGATTCCAATGTTTTTAAAATTTCATTGATTGCACCTTTCATTCCCGTAAGATCTGCTGTTTTTCTATGTATGTTTTCAAATTCTTCTTCGTGCTCATCCAGTGTTTTCTTTTTTATTTTTTATTTTTTGTCTTTATTTTTATATTTTAATATTACATTAAAAAAATATGAGGTCCCCATATACCCCCCACTCCCTCCCTCCCCCTCCCCCCATAGCAACAACCTCCTCCATCATCATGAGACATTCATTGCATTTGTTGAACACATCTCTGAGCACCACTGCACCTCATGGTCAATGGTCCACATTATAGCCCACACTCTCACATGTTCAATCCAGTGGGCCATGGGAAGACATACAATAACAGTCCAGTAACTGTCCCTGCAGCATCACCCAGGACAACTCCAAGTCCCAAAACACCTCCAGTGTCTTCTTAATATCCTTAATCTCTTTGGCCATCTCATTGAATTTATTAAGAAGATCTCTTTGAACATCTATAGTTAGTTGTCTCAACTCTTTTATGTCATCTGTAGGCTTATCTTGTTCCTTTAACTGGGTCATAGCTTCCTATTTCTTGGTGTGGATTGTACTATTTTTGTTGGTGTCTTGGCATCTGGCTTACTAGAGAATTTATTCTGGGTGCAGGTTTTCTCTTTAGTTTAGGGCTTCCTATCATTTCTCCCTTGCTGGTTGAGCAGTAGGAGCCAAGCATGTAGTTGGTGCTGTAAGCTATGGAGGCTCAAGCTGCCCTCATTGTGCCAGGGGCCAATGAAGCTTCTTCCAACTTTCTCCTTTGCCAGGGGTAGGGACAGAGTCACAGCTATGTAGAATAACCCAAGTGTAGGCCTAGACTGTAGTTGCTCAGAGAGACTGATGAAGCTTCATAACTTTTTCTTCCCTGCCTGGGACAGGGATGGAGCTGCAGGTGTGGGCAGCAATCTATGCAGTGCAGGTCCAAGGTGACTACAGTTGCCCTGGTAGACTTCTGATTTTTCAGTCTTTTACAGCCAAAGTTACCAGCAGTTACCTGTATAGGCTGGTGCAGGGCTCCTCAGGCTTCTCCCTGCCAGAGGCAGGGCTGAAAGCCTAGGTGGGCTGCAGGCTGATCTGCATGAAAGAAACTGGTTCCTGCCAACACTGAGAATTTCAGTCAGCCTGACTTCCCCTCAGGCTGGAGGTGAAGTCAGAACAGTGGCTACTGGCCTCTTTTTGACTTGGGCTGGTTCACACCCCAGCTGTTCCCAGGGTTATATCTTAGCCAGCTGAGTCTACCAATCAGCAGCCCAAATTGGCAGCCAACTGTCTCCTCCTTCCCCATTTCTGGGAAATGGAGCTTCCAATTCCAGCCACAGAATAGCCTCTGGGGTGGCTCCTGCAGACAGAGTAGGATAGTCACCAGCCTCCATGGCTTGGCTGGTAATTTCCCAGAGAGACTGATGCAGGTCTCTGCAGCTTCCTCCCTGCTGAATAAGGCACTGGGGCCTAGGCTTGAGCTGTAATATGATCTGGGTGGGAAGAAGCCGGTCCCCACCAGCACTGGGATCCTTGGTCTACCCTGCTTCCCCTCATGCCAGGCGCAGAGTTAAGTTGGTGGCTCCCCACTTCTTTCTGACTTGGACAGTCTCAAACTTTAGCTGTTCTCAGGATTATATCATAGCACACTGAATTTACTCATCAGTAGCTGAAATTCGTGCCCAACTGACTCTTCCTCCCCCATTTTGGGGAAGTGGAGCTTTCAGTTCCAGCCATGGAACAGCTCCCAAGGTGGCTTGTGCCTTCAGTGGATGATAAGCACCGACCTCCGTGGCATGGAGTACTCTACTTATGAGTCTTCTCTGAAGATTCATCTTCAGATGAATCGTCTACTCCTTCAAGGACATTGCAGGATGCTCTTCTGGCTTCCTGGAGCACCCAAAGAGGTGCTTCAGCTAGCTCCAGAGAGCTCTTTGTGTTTACTAACTGCCCCGTAGCAGGACCTGATTCTAGGAGCTCCTTACTCTGCCGCCATCTTGCTGGTTCCTCTAATATATATTTCATATATATATAAATATTTTAAAGATACATAGATTACACAAAATGTTACATTAAAAAATATGGGAGGTTCCCATATGGCCCACCCCCACATCCCCCACTTTTCCTTCATCAACAACTTCTTTCATTAGTGTGGTGCATTCATTGTATTTGCTGAATACATTTTGGAACACTGCTACACAGCATGAATTATAGTTTATGGTGTGGATTACACTACCCCAGTCCACCTAGTGGGTTATGTCCCTGCAATATCATTCAGGATAACTCCATGTCCCCAAAAAGCCCCATATCACACCTCTTACTCCCTCCGCCTGCCCTCAGTAGCTTCCATGCCCACAATCTCCACATCAGTGACATAATTTTCTTCCATTGCTAGAGTCACAGTAGTTCTATAGTAGAATACCAGCAAGCCCACTAAAATCTGTAATATATTCCTCCATCCTGTGTAACTTGGGATGGAGATGTACACTCCTCCTCTAGAATCAAGTGGGGACTTAGATTCCACATGACTGACGGATGCAATTCTCCTGCTTGTAGTTGTAGACATTCTTGGTTGCCTGGTGCGGTGGTTGACCATTATACTTCCCCATCAGCGATCTGGGTAAGTCCAAGGAAACACGGAGTAGGTGTTCCAACTCTGTCGAGGTTCAGGGCCCAGATGACACATGGACCATCCAGAGATTCCAGTCTTCTGAGCATACACAAACTGCAGCATCAGTCACAGGTTCAGTAAAAATGACAGAAGAGGCATGTGTAGAGAGGTCACATCTGAGTCCAACTCCATCACAGTCAGGAGCACAAATTCCAAAGTAAGGCCCACTGCAAGGCAATGAATTCCACAGTCATCTGTCATGACTATAGGACCTGTGTGTCTCTGTAGCCCTCAGGAGCACCAGTATCTGGGGTTGTATCTACTTTGGCTGTCTTTCAGATCCTACTGAGATGTGCATTAGTGCGACCCCTCTGATGACCTTCCAACTCATTTTGAAATCTCTTAGCCATATAAATTAATTTGTCTTTACCACTTCCCCCTTTGATTTAAGGTCTTTTTCTAGTTGCATCACCAGCAGGTGATTGGTAGCAATCCATCAGCACTAGGTAGGCTCATCCCCGGGTGTCATGTCCCACGCTGGGGAGAAGGCAGTGCATTTACATGCTGAGTTTGGCTTAGAGAGTGGCCACATTTGAGCAACATGGAGGCTCTGAGGAGGTAACTCTTAGGCACCCTGCAGCTCATGGCCTAGTTTAAATATCAAGCACAGAAGCACATAAGCATAGTCATCAGTAAAAAGGGCCCATCATTGAGCCATTCTTCTTCATGGGTCTTTTCCCTTGCACCTGGGGGATTATGCTCTTCCACTGGGGGATGCAACAGAGCTCCCCAGGATGGGAACTCAGCACTCCCTCAGTTGTCATGTGTAACTCTATTCACTATGACAATATCCAATGAACATCTGAACATATCTATATATCCTATATGCATACCCTGGAGAACTCCCTCCCACCCATATATTCCCTTTCAATGACACCCCTCACCAGTACTCTTCCCCTGTCATAGTGGATCCTCTCTGTAATCCAAAACTTCTTCAAAAATTAAGTCTAATATATTGCCAAATCCAATTAGAAGGATAATGAAACAGTATTGACATGCTTATAGATTAGACATAGAATTTATAATAATTTAGAAAAACTAAAATAAAGAAATAAATTGGGGTATTAAAAAATGAAAAATATCATAAAACTTTGTTCCTGATGTTCTGTGTTTCATCATTGTAATAGGTGTTGCCCTGCAAGTAGAGTGGCAAGGCAATCTCTTCCATTCCTTCTGCAGTATCTACATCATTTTTAAAAATTTTAATTTTAACTTCTAAAGTTTTAGATCACAATAAAATCACATATACAATTAGGGGACTCCCATATACCCAATATCAAACCCTTTTCCCCCTTCCTCAGCAATGATCTTTTTACATGTGCATGTTGCATTTGCTACAGCTGATGTACAGATTTTAAAATATAACTATTAACCATGATTCCGTTATGGCTAACATTATGGCTTATATTTTAGACTGTATACTTTTTGGTTACTGTATAGTTTACATTATGTTTTACATTTTTGACTATTCACTTTTATATATTTTTGGTGAAATTTAACAGGGCTTACATCCATTTTTGTAAGATCTTGTGGAACACTTCCATTGCCCTCCAGTAAACCCCACTTCCATCTATTCTATTCCTCTCTCCCACTCCCCTCAGGGCCCACAGCGACAACCAAGCTTCACTGCTTGGAGAACAAGATTCATAGATACTTACAACAATGCTGAGGGCTTGACACTCTAGTCTATCCTCCCCCTTTGGGAACCACCCATGCTCTTGAGAGACAACTTCTCCTCTGTTTGAAAACATCAGGCCTCCCCAGGATGGGCGTACAATACCTTCCCACTCATTGTAAGTATCTCCACCCACTAATAAAACACAATATGACAAGATAAACCCTCACACACTCCCTAGAAGTCTGTCCCAGGTACATCCTGTGCCAAATGTTCCCCATCAAACACCTTAAACAAGTATCCTTTCCTTAATATATTTTCTAAAGAGTTTTATCAACATGTAGTTTTAATCACATACCTGACAATCTCCCATGTTCTCCCCCTCCCCCAACCCTTGTCCTCAACTACATGGGCCAGCTGACCCACCCTCCCAATCCTAACCCCCCAAGCCTTCAAAACCCCACCCAATAGTATACCTATGCCCTCATCTTATCCCTTCACTCCACAAAAACTTACCCACATTTTATCATAGATTTCTCTCATGTAGACATCAGCTCACACACACACACACACACACATTTCCTATAAGCATATCGTCCAGTCTCTAGCTCTCTGAAACAGTCTGATTTGCTTAATTCATGTCAGAGAAGATATGTAGTATTTGTCCTTCAATGTTTGGGTTACTTACTCAACGTAAGGTCCTCAAGGTTCATCCATGTTATACCATGTGTTAGTACTGTATTCTTTCTTACAGATGAGTAGTATTCTGTTGTATGTATATACTACATTTTGTTTATCCATTCATTTTTTGATGGGCATTTGGGTTGATTCCAACTTTTGGCAAAAGTGAATAATGCTGCTATGAACATTGGTGTGCATGTATCAGTTTATGTCCTGGTTTTCAGTTCTTCTGGGGATATACCCAGCAGTAAAATTGCTGGTCATATGGCAAATCTATAGCTAGTTTTTGAGGAACTGCCAAACTGTCATCCAGAAAGGCTGGATTCTTCTACATTTCCACCAACCGTGGATAAGGGTTCCCATTCATCTGCATCCTCTCCAACACTTGCACTTCTCTATTTCTTTAATAGCCTCAAGTCTAATTGGTAAGATGGTATCTCATTGTAGCTTTGCTATGTATTTCCCTAATAGGTAGTGATGTTGAGCATCTTTTCATGTGTCTTATATCCATTTGTATTTCTTCTTTGGAGAAACATCTGCTCAAATCTCTTGCCCACATTTTGAATGGGTTGTTTGTCTTTTTATTTTTGAGAAATAGGATTTTTTATATGTGTTGGATATTAGGATCCTATCAGATATATGGTTACTAAATATTTTCTTCCATTGGGTAAGCTGTCTTTTTACTTTCTTGATAATCTCCTTTGAGGTGCAAAATGCTTTAATTTTGAGGAGGTCCCATTTATCTATTTTTTCTTTTGCTTTTGTGTTTTGGGTGTGAAGTTCATGTAGCAATTTCCTATTACAAGTTCCTGTAGATGCTTCCCTACATTGTCTTCCAAGGTCTTTATGGTCTTGGCTCTTATATTTAGATCTCTCATTTATTTGAGTTGATTTTTGTATAAGGCATGAGTTGGTAATCCTCTCGTTCCTTTGCATATGGATATCCAGTTCTCCAAGGACCATTTGTTTAAGAGGCCATTCTTCCCAGTTTAGTGGGCTTTGTACTTTCTTGAATATCAGATGACTGTATATATGAGGATGTGTGTCTGAACTCTCAATTCAGTTTCATTGGTCAGTGTGTCTATCCTTCTGCCAATACGATGTTGTTTTGACCACTGTAGCTTTATTGTATGATTTAACATCAGGTAATATGGTTCCTCACATTTCATTTTTCTTTTTCAAATGTCTTTGACTGTTTGGGGCCACTTTCCCCTCTAAATAAATTTCATAGTTAGACATTCCAGTTCATTAAAAAGTGCTGTGTTGATTTTTATTGGGTTTGCATTAACTGTGTAGATGAGTTTGGATAGGATAGTTATCTTAATGATGTTTATTCTTCCTATTCATGAACAGGGAGTATTCTTCCATTTATTTAAGTGTTTTTTAATTTCCTTTAACAATGTTGTGTAGTTTTCTCTAATATAAGTCCTTTACATGTTTAAATTTATTCCTAGGTATTTGATTTTTTAATTGGTATTGCAAATGGTATTTTTTTCTTGATTTCCTCCTCAGATTGTTTAATATTGGTGTGGAGAAATCCTACTGATTTTTACACATTTGATATTATACCCTGTGACTTTACTGAACACATTTATAAGTTCTAAAAGCTTTGTTTTAGATTTCTCATGGCTTTCTATGTAGAGAATCATGTCATCTGCAAAGAGTGAAATTTTACCTCTTCCTTTCCAATTTGGATACCTTTTATATCTGTTTCTTGCCTCATGCCCGACAAGGTACTTCTAACATAATTTTAAATGGGAGAGGTGATAATTGGTATTCTTGTCTTGTTCCTAATCTTAGAGGGAAAGATTTTACAATTTCAGCATGTATATGATGTTAGATGTGTATTTTTCATATATATCCTTTATCCTGTTCAGAAAGTTTCCTTCTATTCTTATCTTTTGCAGTATTTTTATTGGGAAAGGGTGGGTATTTTGTCAAATGCTTTTTTCTACATCTATAGACATGATCATGTGATTTTTATTTGACCTGATTATATGGTGTATTACTCTGATTAATTTTCTTATGTTTAGATTTCATTGCATACTAGGGATGAAATCCACTTTGTCATGGTGGATAATTCATTTGATGTGTTGCTGAATAAAATTAGCAAGTATTTTGTTAAGGATTTTAGTATATAGGTTCATTTGAGAGTTTGGTCTGTTAATTTCCTTTCTTGTGGTGTCTTTGTTTGCCTTTGGTATTATGGTAATGTTGACATCCTAGAATGAGTTACACAATGTTTCTTTTATTTCAATTTTTTGTAAGAGTTTAAGCAGAATTGGAGGTAGTTCCTTCCAGATGTTTGGTGGAAGTCACCTGCGAGGCTGTCTGACCCACGGCTCTCCATATTTGGGTGGATTTAATGACAGGTTTTTTCTCTTTACTTGTGATTGGTTTGTTGAGATCATCAGTTTCTTCCTTTGTGAATGTCAACTGCTTATGTGTTCTTGTTGGTATATAGTTTTTCAAAATATTCTCCTATGATTCTTTTTATTTCTGTAGGTTCAGTGGTAATATCCCCTTTCTCATTTCTTATTTTGTCTATTCACATCTTTGGTCTTTTTTCTGTGTTAAAAAAAAACACAGGAAAAAGCTAAGGGTTTGTCAATTTTATTGTTTTTTTCAAAGAACTCACTCTTTGTTTTGTTTATTTTTTCTAGTGCTTTCTTATTTTCTTTTTCATTTAGTTCTGCTCTGATCTTTGTTATTTCTTTCTTTCTTCTTCCTTTGGGGTTATTTATTCTTTCAACAATTTCTCTAAATGTGCAGTTATTTGTTTGATTTTAGCTATTTTTTCTCTTACGATATATGAATTTATGGCTAAGAATTTCCCTCTCAGTACAGCTTTTGCTGCATCCCATAAGTTTTAATATGTTGTGTTATCATTTTCACTTATTTCAAAGTAGTTGCTGATTTCTTTTGAGATTTCCTCCTGGGCCCACTGTTTGTCTAAGAGTGTGTTGCTTGACTTCCATATCCTTGTGCCTAATCTGGTTCTCCAGCCCTTGCAGACTTTCAGTTTCATCCCACTGTGGTCAGAGAAATTATTTTGTATGATTCCAATCTTTCTGAATTCATTGAGACTTTCTCTGTGGCCTAGCCTGTGGTCTATCTGAGAGAATGATCCATATGCACTTGAGAAGAATGTATTTATGCTGTATTTTGTTGTAGTGTTCTGCATATGTCTATTAGGTTCAGATCCTCTAATGAATTATTCAAATCTTTGTTTCTTTACTGATTCTCTGTCAAGATGTTCTGTCTAGTGATGATAATGGTATATTAAAGTCTCCCACAATGATTGTGGAGTCATCTATTCCTCCATTTATTTTATCCAGTGCTTGCCTCATGTATTTTGAGGCTCTCTGATTAGGTGCATAAATATTTATGATTGTTCTTTCTTGATAGATTACCACTTTTACTGATATGTAGTGCCCATTTTTGTCTCTCACAATAGTTTTGTTTTTAAAGTCTGTTTTGTCTGATATTAGTATAGTTACTTTTGCCTTTTTTGGTTATTAGTTGCTTGTAATATTATTTTTCAGCTATTCACTTTCAACCTTCTTGAATCACTGGTCTATGGTGAATTTCATTTAGACAGTATATAGATGGGTCACATTTCCTTATCCATTCTGCCAATCTTTGTCTCTTGACAGGTGAGTTTAATCCATTAACATTCAGTGTTATTACTCACAAGAAATTACTTACATTAGCCATATTTTCTTTGAAGTTGTGTGTGTCATATGTTGTTTTTATTTCTTTTTTGTCTTTTATGTTCGTCTTAAACTGTCCTCCAACTCCGACTTCAGTTTTTTTCTTTCAAGCTACAGAATTCCCCTTAGTATTTCTTGAAGAGCACATTCATTATTGGCATACTCTCTTAGTTTCTGTTTATCTGTGAATATTTTGCGCTCTCCATCAATTTTGAATGCCAGTTCTACTCAATAGAGTATTCTTGGCTGGAAAATTTTTTCTTTTAGTATCTTGACAATGTCATACTACTGTATTCTTTCATCCATGGTTTCAGATGAGAAATCAGCACTTAATCTTATTGAGCCTCCCTTGTGTTCGATGGTTCTCTTTTCTCTTGCTGCTTTCAATATTTTCTCTTTGTCTTGAGCATCAGATAATTTCGCAGTTATGTTTTGTATTAGGTCTTTGGGATTTATACTGTTTGGGTTGTGCTGTGATTCCTGGGCATGTACCATCCATCTCCCTCAGTAAGTTTGGGAATTTTTCAGCCATTATTTCCTCCAAAAAACCTTCTGTCCCCTTTCCCTTATCTTCTCCTTCTGGGATATTTGTGTATTTTGTGTTGTCATTCAGATCCCTAAGTCTCTATTGGATTTCTTCTAAATTCTTATCTAATAATTCTACTCTTTCTTTGATTTTATATTTAATGTTTTCCACCTCAATGATTCTTTCCTCTGCCTATTCAATTCTGGTGTTATTTGCTTAGGGTGTTTTTATTTATTTATTTATTTTTTATTTCTTGGATTGTGCCATTCATTACCAACAATTCTGTTATCTTTTTCCATATGTTTACAATTTCTTTAGTAGGCTCTGCAAGTGTTTTCTTAATATCCTTAATCTCTTCTTTCACTTCATTATAATGAGCCATGATATTAGTTTGGACATCTTTGTTTAGTTGTTCAAAGTTCTGCTTCTCTTCCTGGTTTTAAGATTTCTCATTGGTGTGAGCCATGTCTTCCTGATTATTGGTATGTTTTGTAATTTTTTGTGGCTCTCTGCTCATCATTTTATCTTGATGGGTTTCTTCAGTTGGTTATGTCCTCCATGTAGTCTCAGGTTTTATTTAGTTGCTGTTTTTGTGGGTGTATTAAGTTTTCTATTTTACACTTTGTTCTTCTTATTCTATTTCCTTGTTGTTGTCTAAGTTCCCTTGAATGAAAAAGTTTACATCCAGGGGAAGCAAAAGAAGTTAAAAAAAAGATTTAATAGTAGTATTGATAGTAAATGTTAGCAGAAGAATCATATAAGACCTAAGAGATTGAATATTAAACTAATGTAACTGTGTAGAAATACAGGAATAAAAAAGTGGTGCACCTACAAGGAAATGGGAAACTGAATATCAAAAAGAATATAGTGTGAATTAACAGGTCAGTGTGATGAAGAGAGAGGGAAACAGAAAAGAAAGGTTAAAAACAGAAAGGTAATAAAGGATAGAAAACAGAACGGTTAGAATTAAAAAGTCAGGAAAATTGGGGACTAAACAAAGGTAATTGGAATGTAAGGACAACAACAGAAGGTGGAAGTTAGAAAGATGCAGGAGGGAAATGAGACAGCATTGATTGCCAAAATAAGTACACACAGAAATGAGAAAATCAAGAAAGTGGAATCACACCAATCAAGAAACAAGCTGGCAGCATCGAAATGACTCTCAGTCTCTTTGAAAGAGAGCACCCACACCTTGCTGGGAACCCTAAATATGCTCTTGGAAGCTTATTAAGCACTTCCTACTGTCCCCCTCCCTTAGAGGAGTTGCACAGGACTAGTTAATTGCCTGGCTCCCCCTTCTCCCAGACCAATTTTCCCTATCCCAGGGAGGCTAGGTAAATCAGACGGCCTCAGCAGATTTACCTCTCCCATCTTCCTGGTTTCTCCAGAGGCCAGCTGGTATGCTTCTGAAAGCTAAAAAAAGGGGGTCCAGACCATAGAACCCACACTCAGGGGATCCCTCTCCACCTTTCACCAGAACCCTCCCACTCTCAGAATTTGTCTCTTTTAGATGACTGACTGGCAAGGGTCAGGGTATGCTGTGGCTCCTGCCCTGAGGGAGGGGCTCAGCTGTCCAATAGCTCCTGCCTGAAGCATCAGAAACTCATGGTTTGACCTTGCACAATCACGCTTTGTGTTATGCTCTCTGCAGATGGATGCCCTTTAGCCTCCTGCTTTTTGGGTTCCCAAAACAGCTCAGTCAGGAAGGATTTTGCTGAACTGAGTTGTTTTACTTAGGAGAGATGATGTAGGTGTACTTAATCTGTCACCATCTTGCCTCTCTCCATTTTTTTTTTCTTGATTGAATTTTTTATACAAAGTCTTTGTTAACTTCAGAAGAAAAGAAGTTAATATAGGAAGGAAGAGAAGTTGGGAAGAGTGCTGGTGAAGGAAGGGATGGGTCTGTGTGAAAGGACCTTTGTGCAGGAATGCCAAACCCAGCAGTTAGACAGGGTGAAGGACATGTCACTGCTATTTGATAGGATTTGTTATCTTGTTGGTGAATGAATTGCAGTTGCTTAAAGAATTTTATCATATCACAGTTTACATAATGATTTCAAGTACTTTTCACAAGTGAATCAATTTTCTCAGTTTATTCAACTATTTTAAAAGCAGAAACCTGGGAATGATATCTACCCTTGCCCCCCACATACCAACTAACTCTGTAGGGCACAGCTTTCTACTGGGATTCCCTCATTTTTGTCTGGAGCCAGAACCCTCAGCCCAGAAGAGAAGTGGCTCTTCTCATTCAAGACCCCCAGCACTTGCCCTCTGAATTTGAGTCATTTTCTGGTTGCATAGCAAACAGGAAATCTGCTTCTCCTCCCTTGGGTCTGACCAAGGCCACCAGACATTGAGCAGTGGGGCCAGGGCTGATGAGACCACAGTAAGCAGTCGCCATGTTTAAGGGTAAAGAACACATGTTGAGGTCTGGACCTCAGAAATTCAGGGTCACCCCATTCCTCTCTGCACCCCACCTTGTTCTGCAGGCAACATCTTCAGACTATCACACATAGCTTCAGAGAGAGGGAACCCACCCCATTCCCCACAGACAAAACACCAAAGGTCAGCCCGAATAGGGGTCCTGAATGTGAAAGAGAGACCAGTGCTGACCCTGGTTCTCCCTTGCCTCTTCACGTTTATGGGTCTTGGTCTGTCCCTTTCCTTCACATGGCCTCAGTGTCCCCATCCCTAAATGAGGGCCTAGGACTCATATGTCAGTTGTAGAATTGGAATAGAGCCTGAGGGAGCTTTTGTTGATTCACTATCTTTTACTTTATTTATCCTTGAGTAAGCCAGCATAAGCAAACTATGTCTAGAATTAAATTCATGATCATCTTTGGGAATGGTTATTATGAAAAGGAAACTAATATTTTAATCACAGATTTTTTTTGTTTAAAAATTATTTCAAAGCTGTTTTGACTCTTGACCCCTAACTGAAATCCTAAAATGACTGGGCATAAATAAGACATTAACAGAGTAAGGGATTTATTGTTCTTTTATTATTCTCCCAATTACTATGAACAATTAAAAGAATCAGGGAGTTATTGTTAAGTAAAAACAGTTCAGGAGAGTGACTGTGGCTCATGTATTGAGTGCCTGTCTCTGATATGGGAGATCCTGGGTTTGGTTCCTGGTGCCTTCTGAAAAACACAACAAAAAAGAAACACCAAGGAAACAAATGAAAAAAAAACCTCAGGGGATAAGTGATGATTTCTCACTTAAAATGTCCGAGGTTCAATCTCTGGCCCTGGGACCTCAAAAAACCCCACCACATCACAAAAATTCAAAGCCCCTTACCTGGCAGATCCAGTCACAGAAATTCCTCTATTGTTTTATTTTTCCATAAATAATATAACACCAGTTTGTTATTTCATTTATATACCAAACTCTCCTAACTGGTTCTCCTGTTCATAGAAATCCTTTAAATAAAATACATTCCAAGAACTAAAAGCATCTGTAAGTAGTTAAGATTTCTACTTTGAAATCATCATCAGGACTAACAGGGATGCCTAGGCCCGCCATGACCCTGGACCACCACGTGGCATTAATCTGCATCTTCTGCCCACAGGATCAGAGCTGTGAAAGGGGGGCTGTGTATCTGTGGGTCTCAGGCCCAGGAGGAACAGGACTCAGAGAAGGTAACCACTCAGGGGATGGCTGGTGGGGAAAGACAGAGAATGAGCAGGATTCTGCTGACCAAAAACAGCATTTGTCCTGAGCTTATGGAGGAATGGGAGGGTTAGGGACTATATAAAAAGGACAGGGAGGGGGAAAGGAGTTGTCTTAAATTGTCATGTTTCCATGCAAAAAAAAATCATGTACAATTGTGTTAAAGCACCTGTAAACAGAGTGATAGAGAGGGTATATTGTGTACTTTTAAGTTAATATGCATAGACAAATATAAATAGGTAAAAATTAATATTGGTGTGAATGTGTCTGTAGGTAAATATAGCCACAGTTAGTTTGGCGTTACTGGCCCCAGGGCCTATAGTCAGTCTTATTTAGGCAACTGCGTGAAGTAGGAAACAGGGTTGTGGTCTGTAGACCAGGACAGAAAGTGGTCATAAGAGACCCAGGTGGGACTTTGCCTTGATTTAGGAGTCCCCATGGGAGTTTACTTTAAGAAAGTCAGTTGACATTAAAAAAAGGATCAGGAAGCCATTATAAATGGCATTACTTGGCCTAGAATTGTCTCTTAATAAACAAACATCTATCTACTGTTATGGATTAGTGATATTAACCAGACTCAGACTTTGAATAAAGTTCCAATTGAGAGCTTCATTAGCTGTGCAGTGACTGTCTCATCCTATGCGGAGGAGACAGCAGCCCTGAGTTAAGGGAAGAGGTGTTTTTATAGCCTTTGAGGATGGGGGGGGAGAGTTACTAGCAAGCAAGGAGGCACAGAAGCAGAACACTGTGGTTAGCTGAAGATAGTGTATCTATTTTTTTCTTTTTTCAAAGCCCTTTCTTGTGATCAGTCCCATGTTATTTTTTGGCCCTTTTCTTGGGGACAGCCCTAAGTTATTTACTGGCACTCTCCTTGGAGACAGCCTAAGTTATTTATTTATCTGAAGGCACATGCAATTCCCATTTCCTAATGTAGTTCTATTCCTATTTTCCCAATGTGGCCTTACCCTTACACTACCAAGAAATGAAAGACCTTCCAAATGGTGTGTTTAACTTTATGAGGATTGTCATCCTGTGCAGCAGCCCTTGGGGATGCATCCCTAGGAGGAGGCTTCCCTAGGAATCCCTCCACATTGAAAGCCCTCAGCACAGGGTCAGGGACAAATCATTTGTGGGAGGGGCTTAGCAGTGTTGGGAATGCTGATGAGTCATTTCAGATATAGTAGCTTTAAAACTCTCATGACTGGCTTGCCTAGCTGTCACTTTTGCAGAAAATCCTCTTGAGAAAATACCTGTGAAGAAATAAATTTATTTTGAGATCTTTGAGGCACAGCTAAACTCAAATAATTACACTTGCAATTGTCTTAAAATTAGCCCAATAAACATTTTTTAGCCATTTAGCATTAACTGGCTTTGCATACCCCAGGAAACTAGCTCAACATAGGCTCTCAATTTGTGGGTAAGCAGGGATGTTTATATGGTCCCAAGCTGCCTTGGCACTCCTTGCCCTGCTTCCCCTTCAGCGGACTCCTTCCCACCTGTGGCCTTTGGAAGCTTTTCTGTAGGGGTCCATCCTACAAAACAGTCAACACCATGTCCGATGAATAGATTGTCACTGCCATCTGGTGGTTATGTCTTCTGGGTCAACGACAAAATCCTCCATTTAAATTCCCCACAGTTGCACATCCTGTTAATGTGCTTCCTGTGTTCCCTGAGCATGTGAATTGTGGAATTTCCTTTCCGACCCAAAAAGGGGCTTCACCTGGTGTTCCACTGCTTTTTCTTTAGCTGCCCCAAGGGTAGAGAGGGAAGCTGTGGAAGGGGAGCAGGTACCTGGATCCTGGCCCCAGATTTGGACAGGAGTATGTCCCAAGTGGGAAACATATCATGGGGAGTCAAGAAGGAGGAACAGGTGCCTGAGAGCATCCTTCCTTCACCCAGACTCTTCTCTCCATATTTTATCCCAGCTCCAGCTGTCACACCCAGGCTCCGATTGTAGCACAGGGGACATCTTGATCACACATATGTGATGTTATACTGGGGCACCACTTCACATCACCCTCCTCCCCCCAGGTGCTTGGCTCCCTCCATGGAGTCCCCACCCTCTCAGAGCCCTCCCTCTCTTATGCCCATCAACTCTCTGCTGTGTCCTTTTAGGAAATGTCCACAGAGATCTAGAAAGTTCATCTGGGTAGAAGCTAAATGTCTGCCTCCATGCCAGTGATTCTCTATGAGGGCTAGGAAAAGTGAGGAATGGGATTTGCCCCAGACTGGGGGTTTCCCAGAGGCCCTCTAATTTTCAACCTGCGACCTGGGTGGGGGGGGAGGAGTAGTTGAAAGAAGCCTGTGGCTGTATCCCATACTCCATTTACACTGATGCTTCTAGCTTTCAGAATGTCTGCATTTGAAAGAAGTGATTGAAATCTGCTATGGGTTTGGGAGCAAAGGTAAGGGATTGTATCTTTTTTTTCTATCTGGTTGCACCATCCTCTTTTTGGTGCTTCATTTTGCATGTGGGGTCAGGGGCTGCACCTCACTGCACAGGTCTGGGATGCCTTTATTTTTTAACAGGAGGTTCCAGGAATTGAACCTGAGTCCTACATATGGTAAATGGGAGCTCAATTGCTTGAGCCACAGCTGCTTCCTTAGAGTTGCATCTTAAACGATCAACCAAGCCTGAAGCCATCTATAGGAAATTATTCTCAGATAACTAAAAGAACTTCATTAATGCCACATTTGGCAACCTGCACTAAATTCCTGTGACAGGTGACATCCTTCCATCTAAGCTCAGAAGCTTCCTGTGGAATAACAGTGTGAGGACTGGTCTCTAAAGGTAATTTCATTCTTAAGCTGAAATTCAACAAGTGTTTTAGGCAAAGTCCCCATAGTGGTGACCCATTTGGGGATGAGACCTTTATCCTGGGATTGCCCTTCATATATCTCTGCTTTGGGATCTGGTTTTGGCTGTGAAAATCCTGGGGAGGCCTGTGGAAGGAGGTTGGTAGGGGAAGACGATAGGATGGCCAGCCAGTGGCCACTGTATGGAGCTGATGCCACCCTTGACCTGAGAACACAGAGACCTCTGATCCCCAGATCTTGGGGAAGGGCAAATGGGAACCATCTGTGATCTTATGTATGCAATTGTCAGGGATTCTGTTTATTCCAGGCAAGGTGTTAAGACATCAATAACAATACTACGGGAAGTAATACCAATAGAAGTGACTACTAGTCACTGCTCTCGGATAAGAATTGTTTCAATATTCACAGTTCCTCAAGGGGCAGGGGACTGGGCTTTTTATACAGGAGGAGGAGGCAGGGACACTTCTGTAAAGGGGTGTGTGGACCCATGTAGAGTGGGTGCCTGGGTTTGATCTGTGACTGATGTGTGACCCTCCCTCCTGCTGATAGCTCACCTGGCCCAAGGCTTGCCGGCAGTAGGAGCCTTGGTTGATCCAGGCTGCCTGGTAACATGGGCAGAGGGATTTCCTCACAAAAAATGTTCCATGACTGTGTCAAAGGGGCCTCCCCAAGGCTGGAGATATACTCAGGGTATCTTCTATCACAAGGCTCAAAGAAAAGTTCTGTCCATAGCATCATCTCCATCTTTTTATGTAAAAACGTGGCCTTATGAATTGTTGGTGGGAATCTGCCTTGTCTATCAGCCAGCTCTGCAGAGAACTGTCTCTCTCCTTTTGTATGTAAATAGAGGAGGGCCTCAGAGTCTTTAGTGTTAGGAGTCAATTACCTCTGTCTCTTTTCTTTCTGGGATGAGAGGGGCCACTCACACCCCCAGTTACACTTACCAGGCTGCCCTTTCTCCTCATTCCTCTATTTTTCACCCTGTTCATGATCATTTTTATTGTTATTTTTTTGAGTTCTTGTGACCAAGAAAACAGCTGCTTAAAGATTTGTGTACAAGATTGTATGTGGAAATATTTTCCATTCTCTTGAGTAAATATTTACAAGTGGGACTAAAGGAATATTTGTTAAGTGTATGATTTACTTTAGAAGAAACTGATATTATATTCCAAAGTGGCAGTTTTGTTTTGTTTGGTATTCATATGAGTAAAACATATGAGTTCCTGTTGTTCTGCATTCATGCCACTATTTGATATTCTCATTTTTTTCAAACTAGTGGTAGTGTTGTCCTACGATGTTCTAATTTGCATTTCCCTCATGGCTAATATGTAGAACTTTTTTTCAAATATTTTTTCCTACCTATGTATTTTTTTAAAAGGTACTATTAGGATCACTTAGCTATTTCTAAAATTAGAATGTTTGTATTCTTATGGTTGAGGTTTTTTCTAATGGTCAGAGAAGAAGCTTCCTTCCTTCATTTTTCTCCCCTTTGAAAGTAACTGTGACATTCAGAACATAGCCTGCTGCAAACACACAATGAGACATTTAATCATGAGCTATACTAGGTTATACATGCTTATGATTAACCAGGAAAATAGATTCATGTGTTATGTTTCATTTTTAATTCTCCATCAATGATAGAAACAGGAGAATATATATGGGTGAGTTTTGAGTATTCTTTGTATATATCTCTAAGGAAGAAATACAAATGGCCAAAAAGCACATGAAAAGATCCACAGTTCTGTGGTAACCGCTCTGGTCAAGGGCAGTCTGGGGCACCTCCCTGAAAAAAAACCCTCTTCCGAGTCCAGAGCTTATACTGACTTGCTTAGGCTAAGAGGCGCCTTGTGTTCCCACAATGGACACAGCTGGGGATGGTTGAAACAAAAGTCTGAGTGAGTGTTGTGCAGTGTCAACACACAGAGGAAACATGGGAAGCACAGAAAGTAGGACCCCATTAAGTTATATGCAGTAAAACTATCCCTGAGTTTTCCACGAAGATGTGGCATAAAGTTCTAACCAGGAAATGTTAGAATGCTTTGTGAACTACAATGGCTGGCTTTTGGCATGTGCTGGCCCCAGGAGGGCACCTTTGACCCCGGATCATCTGTAAAGTCCATGAGATGTTAACGAGAAAACCAGAGTGCCCTGGCCAGTTCCCCTACATTGATGCCTGGCAGGACACTGCAAGTCAAAGTCCGCCCTAGTTAAGGGTGAGTAAGGAAGCCAGGACTTGCCTGATACAAAAGCCCACAGGTGCTGTCTCAGGAACCAGGCCAAACAGGTGCCTTGCAAAGGGTCCAGAGAAAGTAAGCCCCAAATCTAGTGACAACCCACCCATTCTAGAGGGGCCACCAACTTATGAGATTGTTCCTACAGTGCCAGTGCCGAGGAGTGGGGATGAGCCAATTTTCCCAAGCAATGCAACCTCGCTGCCCCGACTGCCATCTCCACTGCCGTCCTCCCTGAGCAGTATGACCTCGCTACCCTGACAGCTGTCTCCACTGCCATCCTTCCTGAACAGCGTGACCTCACTGCCCCCACACCCACCGTCCTCCCTGAGCAGCGCTACCTCGCAGCCGTTCCTGCAGCCGCTTCCACAGCCATTCCCACAGCCGATTCTGCAGCTGCTTTCTCCAAGCAACACAGCCCAGCTGTTCCTACAGCCCCTCCCACAGTCCTTTCCACAGCCGGTTCAGTTCCACGGCCGCTTTCTCCAAGAAACAGGAGCCAGCTGCTCCTGCAGCTGTTTCCACAGCCGGTTTCGCAGCTGCTTTCTCCAAGCAACACAGCGCAGCTGCTGCAGCAGCCGCTCCCACAGCAGGTTCTGCTGGCAATTTCTCCAAGCAACATGGCCCAGCCACTCCCGCAGCCACTCCCACAGCCGCTTTCTCCAAACAGTGCAGCCTCTGCACCTCTGCAATGGCTGTCTCCACCAATCTTGACCACTGGCAGCATAGTGCTGGCCATCCCTCAGGAGGAGTCCCTGAAAGATAGCATCTCAGACCACGAGGAGCCCCAGGGACAGGTGGAGCAGGGAGAAGGGCCACCCTGCAGCTACCTCTCTCTGAAGCCTGGGCTCCAATTTATTATGATGCTGATGACCATATACAAGGAGGACACTTCACTACTACTGATCTCTTTATCTGGAAAAGTCACACCCCACATACCTGGAGAAGCCTCAGGTCATGATGGACCTCTTCCAGTCCATCATTCAAACCTGCAAACCCACCTGGGCTGACTGCCTGTAAGCAGCTCCTTATGACCTTACTCAACTTCAAGGAGAGAATGTGAGTCACAAAAGGAGCTTTCACCTGGCTTAAAGAGCACCCATCTGGTGGAAGCCTGGACAGGGATCAATATGCCCACACTCAGTTCCCAGACAAGGACCCCCAATGGGATCCCAATGACATGACCAGGCCCAACTGTTTAGAAACTTTCCATAGGGCCTTAGTTGAAGGTTTCAGAGCTGGGAGACAAAAGGTAGTAAACATGGCAAAGACCACCCAAGTCCTACAGACTCTCGAGGGAAGTTGGCTCAATTCTGACAGGATTGACTCCTGACATTTATTTCAAACTTTGGGGTGTGATACGATACTACTTTTGTTGTTGATTTTCAATTTGTTCTACTTTTTAGCCATGGTAAGCTCTTTGCAGTGCATCCTATTGCTCTTTACTATAACCCTATCATTGACGGGTTTATTTTATATCTATTTCCTTTTTGGTACTACAAAATATTCCAGATCCTTCTTGCATATTTCTTTCCTAGAAAGAGCAATTTCTCTAAGAAGGCATTTATTGGAGAATGGTTTTAAAACCTAAAATCTGGGCATTATCTCTGCTCATTGTTATGCAGCCTTGAGGGCCTCTCTGCAGAGAGTGTAAGGAAATATATGTGTATATACTAAGATGTGTACATGCACATATCTAGAACAACAAGAAACCTCCCCTTTAAGAAATTCTAAAGAGAATTCTGCAGGAAGAAAGGAAAAAACAGGACAGGCAGAGTTCGAGGAGAGTGGAAGAGCAACAAAAAAGACAAAAAGACAAGGGAAAAAAAGCACACAAAATATGACAAACACAACTCCAATCAAAATATGGCTAACACAAATAATTCCTTGAAAGTGATAACACTGAATGTCAACGAACTTAACTCACCTATCAAAAGATTCAGACTGGGACTTTGGATAAGGAAATATGACCCATCTATATGCTGTCTACAAGAGACACATCTTAGACCCAGAGACTCATGTAGGTTGAAAGTGAATGTTTGGAAAATAATCTTACAAGCAAACAATAATCAAAAAATTGCAGGAGTAGCTATATTGATATTAGACAAAATAGACTTTAAATGCACATCAATGTTGAGAGAAAAAGAAGGATACTACATTTTAGTAAAAGGGAAAATCTGTCAAGAAGATCAAACAATCATAAATATTTATGCTCCTAACAAGGGGGCCTCTAAATACATGAGGCAAATGCTGGAAAAACTAAGTGAAAGAATAGATGCATCTAAAATTATAGTGGGGGATTTTAATACACCACTATCAACTCTGGACAGAACATCTCAAAAGAGAATCACTAAAGAAACAAAACATTTGAACAGTATATTAGAGGAGCTGGATCTAATAGACATATATAGATCATTACACCGAAACACAGCAGGATGTACATTTTTCTCAAGTGCACATGGATCATTCTCCAGGATAGACCTTATGCTAGGCCACAAAGAAAGGCTTAATGAATTCAGAAAGATCAAAATCATACAAAATAATATCTCTGACCACAGTGGAGTGAAGCTGGAAATTTGCAAGGGTCAGAGGCCCAGATTTCAGACCGTGATTTGGAAATTAAACAACACACTCTTAGAAAACCAGTGGGTCAAAGAGGAAATCTCAAAAGAAATCAAAGACTACCTTGAAACAAATGATAATGATAACACAACATACAAAAATTTATGGGATGCAGCAAAAGCAGTACTGAGAGGGAAATCGATAGCCATAAATTCATATATCAAAAAGAAGAAAGAGCAAAAATTTAAGAACTAACTGCACCTTTGGAGGAATAAGAAAAACAACAACAAAGTAATCTAATAGGAAGAAGAAGGAAGGAAATAACAAAGGTAAGAGCAGAACTAAACAAATTAAAAAATAAGAAAGTACTTGAAAAGATCAACAAGACCAAGAGCTGTTTTTTTGAGAAGATCAATATAATTGACAAACCTTTAGCGAGACTAAAACTAAAAAAAGAAAAAAGATGCAAATACACAAAATAAGAAATGAGAAAGGCGATATTACCACTGACCCCACAGAAATAAAGACTCTCATAAGAGGATACTTTGAAAAAACTATATTCCAACAAAAATGAGAATTCAGAGGAAATGGACAAATTCCTAGAAACACATAAGCAGCCCATATTGACAAAAGAAGAAATTGATGATCTCGACAAACCAATCACTAGTAAAGAGATAGAATCAGTCATTAAAAACCTCCCAACTAAGAAGAGCCCAGGGCAAGACGGCTTCACAGGTGAATTCTACAAAACATTCCAGAAAGAACAAACACCAATCCTGCTGAAACTATTCCAAAAAATTGAAACAGAAGGAACATTGCTGAACTCCTTCTATGATGCCAACATTACCCTAGTACCAAAGCCAAACAAATACACCACAAGAAAAGAAAATGACAGACCAATTTCTCTAATGAACCTAGACGCAAAAATACTTAACAAAATACTTGCTAATTGTATTCAACAACACATTAAATGAATTATACACCATGACCAAGTGAGATTCATTCCAGGTATGCAAGGATGGTTCAACATAAGAAAATCAATCAATGTAATACACCATATAAATAGATTGAAGGAAAAAATCACATGATTATAACTATAGATGCAGAAAAACCATTTGACAAAATACAGCACACTTTCTTGATAAAAATCCTCCAAAAGATCGGAATACAAGGAAATTTTTTGAACATGATAAAGAGTATATATGAAAAACCCACAGCCAACATCGTTTACAATGGAGAAATCCTAAATTCCTTCTCTCTAAAGTGAGGAACAAGACAAGGATGCCCATTGTCGCCCCTTCTATTTAACAGTGACTTAGAAGTACTTGCTGAAATACTGAGGCAAGAACCAGATATAAAAGGTATTCAAATTGGAAAGGAAGAAGTCAAAATTACATTATTTGAAGATGACATGATCCTATACATAGAAAACCCTGAGAGATCTACAACAAAGCTTCCAGGACTCATAAATGAGTTTAGTAAAATCGCAGGTTATAAGTTCAATGTGCAAAAATCAGTAGCATTTTTGTACACCAATAATGAGCAAGATCAGGAGGAAATCAGGAAACAAATACCATTTACAATAGTAAGTAAAAAAATAAAATATTTAGGAATAAATTTAACTAAAGATGTAAAAAACTTATACACTGAGAACTATACAAGACTGTTCAAGGAAATCAAAGAAGATCTAAATAAATGGAAGAATATTCCCTGTTCATGGATAGGAAGACTAAATATTACTAAGATGTCTATTCTACCAAAACTGATCTACACATTCAATGCAATCCCAATAAAAACCAACACAGCCTTCTTTAAGGAACTAGAAAAACTAACTATGAAATTTATGTAGAAAGGAAAGAGGCCCAAATAGCCAAGGACATATTGAAAATGAAAAACGAAATTGGAGGAATCACACTACCTGACTTCAAAACATACTACAAAGCAACAGTAGTGGAAACAGCATAGTATTGGCATAAGGAGAGACACACAGACCAATGGAATCGAATTGAAAGTAATGATATAGGACATCATATATATAGCCATATAATATGTGATAAAGCCACCAAACCCTCTCAACTGGGAGAGAATGGCCTATTCAACAAATGGTGTCTGGAGAACTGGATCTCCAGATGTAGAAGAATGAAAGAGGATTACCATCTCACACCTTATACAAAGATCAACTCAAGATGGATCAAAGACCTAAATATAAGAGCCAAGACCATAAAGACCTTGGAAAGCAGTGTAGGGAAACATCTACAGGACCTTGTAATAGAAAATAGCTTCATGAATATCACACCAAAAGTACGAGCAGCAAAAGAACTAATAGATAAATGGGACTTCCTCAAAATTAAAGCCTTCTGCACCTCAAAGGAGTTTGTCAGGAAAGTAAAAAGGGAACCCACACAATGGGAGAAAATATTTGGTAACCATATATCTGATAAGAGACTTATAACTTGCATATATAAAGAACTCATATATCTTGAAAATAAAAAGATATACAACCCGTTAAGAAATGGGAAAAAGATTTAAACAGAACTTTTCCATAGAAGAAATACAAATGGCTAAAAAGCACATGAAAAAATGCTCCAAATCTCTAGCTATCAGGGAAATGCAAATCAAAATTACAATGAGATACCACCTTATTCCCATAAGATTGGCAGCTATGAAAAAAACAGAAGACTACAAATGCTGGAGAGGATGTGAAGAAAGGGGAACACTCATCCACTGCTGGTGGGAATGCAGAAGGATCCAGCCATTCTGGATGACAGTTTGGTGGTTTCTCAAAAAACTAACCATAGATTTGCCATATGACCCAGCAAAACCACTCCTGGGTATATACCCAGCAGAACGGAAAACAAGGACACAAACCAATATATGCACACCAATGTTCATAGCACTATTGTTCACTATTGCCAAAAGTTGGAATCAACCCAAATGCCCATCAACAGACGAGTGGATCAATAAAATGAGGTATATACATACAATGGAATACTACGCAGCTGTAAGAACAAATACACTACAAACACACGTGATAACATGGATGAATCTTGAGAACCTTATGTTGAGTGAAGCAACCCAGGCATTGAAGGACAAATACTACATGACCTCAATGATATGAAAAAAGCAAGCTGCCTCAAAGAGCTAGAGACTGACTGGAAGATAGGCTTACAGGAAATCGGGGGGTGGAGGAAGGATGTGAGCCGACTTCTGCAGGTGTGAAATCTATGATGAGCTGATGGTAAGTATGAGCACAAAGAAGAGATAAAATGGGGGCAAGGGGTTGCCTTTGGGTGGGGCTTTGCAGATTTGAGGGGGGCTAGGGATGGGTGGATGGGTAATATTGCCCAAAAATTGGGAAGAGGGAGGGGCAACATATGAACATAGGAGAGAGTCAGGTGTTGGTTAAGAGTAAAATACTGAGAAAATCGTATCAAAATATAATCAGGAGTGTTACCTGTTTAGGATGCTCGGAGGGGATGGTCTGATGCGGGATGGACTCCTGGGGAATGTCTGAATGCTCATTTTGCCAGGGTGGGTTGCACCATTGGGTAGAGACCCAAGTAGTGAGAGTGGGGGTGGACCCACATCCTGGGGAGGACTAATGCCATCAAATAAAGGGAACTGTATCTCTTGAGAGAAAGGGTGGCTCCCAGGGCATTAGGGCAGCTGAGCAAGTCAGGCCCTGAACACTGTTGCAAGTATCTCTGTACGTGGCTCCTTGGGAAATGGAGGTTGACTGTCACTTTGGGCCACAAGGGGAGGGGAAAATGGATGTTGAATGGATAGAACCAAGGTAAATGTAGGGATAAGAGAGGAGTTTCGCGAGAGTACACAAGGATGGATATAAAACATGTAATATTACACCATAAACATATAGGGGACGACAGACTAATAATGTAAACCATAATGTAAAACATAGGATAACTAAAAATTTAGAAACCTGTGTATCCTAAAGTATGGACCAAGATGTAAGCACAGATGTCACCTTGTTTGAAAGCTATTGTCTCAGAGTCTGTACATCAGTTTCAGTAAATATGATATGAATAAGTTATTAGAATATCACTGTGGAAGGGAAAAGGTTTTATGGTGGATGTGTGAGAGTACTGTATATAATGTATATATGAATTACTGTGATCTAGGGCTCTTGTGAAGAGAAGCTCAATAGTTAGGAGAAAAGAAAAGAAAAAGAGAGGACATAGACACTGAGGAAAAGACGGAAGTACTTGCCTTGCCTATTTGCATACAGGGCAACACTTATTGCAGTGACGGAAGGTAAAACATCCAAAACAAAGCTTTTGCATTTTTAAATTTTTTGATACCCCAATTTATTTTTACCTTAATTTTTCCAAGTTAATATGTATTCTATATCTAACCTTTAAACTCATCACTATATTCCATTTTACTATTAATGGAACCTGGCAATATATTGGGTTTCACTTTTCATGATGTTTTGGATCACAGAGAGGTTCATCAATGGCAGGGGAGGAATACTGGTGTGGGATGTTATTGACAGGGGACACATGGTTGGCAGGATGTTCTTCAGGGCATATATCCAGGGTACATAAAAATGTTTGGATATTTTCATAGTGGATACAATTAAAAACAACTGAGGGAGTGCTGAGTTCCTAGCCAGGGGAGCTCTACCACAGCCCCTAAAGGAACAGTAACAATCCCCCAAGTGCAATAGCAAAGACCAAAAAATAAGTAAGGTCCAACAATGAGCCCTTGATACTAATGATTATGCTTGTGAGCCTGTGCACCTGAAATAAGAATAAGGCGTAGAGCTGCAGGGTGCCTAAGAGTTACCTCCTGAGAGCCTTCGTGTTGCTCAAATGTGGCCAGTCTTGAAGCCAAACTCACATGTAAATGTGTTGCCTCCCCCTCAGATTGGGACATGACTCCCAGGAATGAGCCTCCCTGGCATGGAGGGATTACTACCAAGTACCAGCTGATGATGTAACTAGAAAATGACCTTGAATAAAAGGTCAACTCGCACCAGCAAAATATCTCAATCTACATAGAATACCAGGAGTTAAAAATGCTGTGTGACCTGAATCAAAGGGGGAAATGGAAAGGACAAATTAGTCTATATGGCTGTGAGTCTCCAAAAAGATCCAGGAGATTATCAAAGGGGTTGCCCTTATGCATTCCTCAGCAGAGTTCCAGTGACAGATAAAGTAGATACAACCCCGGGTATTGGTTCTTTGGAGGGCTACAGAGATCCACAGGTCCTATGGTCATGGCACTTGGAGTTCAGTGCCATGTCAGTTGGCCCTACTTTGGAGTTTGTGTTTCTGTGTGATGGAGCTGGACTCAGATGTGATCTTTGTTCACAAGCCTCTCCTGTTGATATAGATGTGGAGTGGACACAACCATTCCAAGGTCCACAGGATGGACGAATAGAGTATGGATTAGAGTGGACTTACTGATATTCTATTCATGAAATATTGTGATTAGTAATCAAAGAAAATGTGGTATTGGTGTAGAGAAAGCGGCCATGGTGGCTGCTGGGGGTAGGGAATGGGAGGAAGAGATGAGATGTGGGGGCATTTTCAGGACTTGAGGTTGTCCTGGGTGGTGCTGCATGGACAGTTACCAGACATTGTATGTCCCCCCATGGCCCAGTGGGTGGAATATGGGAGAGTGTGAGCTATGATGTGGACCATTGACCATGAGGTGCAGTGGTGCTCAGAGATGTATTCACCAAATGCAATGAATGTATCATGATGATGGAGGAGGTTGTTGTTATGGGGGGGAAGTGGGGTGAGGGGGTTGGGGGGTGTATGGGGACCTCATATTTTTTTAATGTAATATTAAAAAATAAAGACAAAAAAATAAATGATATTCACCTATTCCTAGAAAAAAAAAGTTGCCAAAAAATAGTCCCCCAAAATAAAAAATCTGAAAAGATTCATATCTTCTTCAGTGATTGAATCTATAGATGAAAACATTCTCATAAATTTTCATATTGACCAATGGACTTATTGGGGAATTCCAATAAACTTTCAAGGAAAAAATAATACTTATTTACTCAAACTTTTCCAAGGAATAGGAAAAAAATGGGAAAATATCTCCATTTATGATTACGGCTTAACATTTGTATCAAAATCTTATAAGGCCATTAAAAATAGGAAATTTACAGGTTTCTAGCTTTTTTAAACATAAGCTCACATATCATAAAAAAATAATCTGCAGTCTAATTCCAGCAATATTTTATAAAGAGGATTTATCATGGCAAAGCAAGGTGATTCAGTATATGTACCCCCTGAAAAGTAGAAACTGTCATCTCAGTGAATGAAGGAAAATACTTAATAAAATTCAACACCCACCAGTGATTTTAGAACAAACAACAAAAGCATAACTTATCAAATAAAAATTGAGAAGAACCATCTTCATCCTTTAAAAGATACTTCCTGAAAACTAACACAAATTTCACATCATATTGAAGTATTTCATGCCTGGGAGATCAATAACAAAACAAAAATTTTCAATATTAACACATCTAACAATGCACCGGAGATCCTTCCCAAAGCAATATTGGCAAGAAAAAGATTGGAAGGAATAATTAATTGAAAGGATAAAGTAAAATTGACATAATTTGGAAAGGAGTTTATTGCATAAGTTGAAGATCTGGAAGATTTTATAAACTCAGTTTAGTGGTCTGAATACAAGGGTAATATAAAAGCTTCTTATATATGCAACTCATAGGGCTTTATAAAATGAAACTTCCAAACATGATATTTAAAATATCTTGAAAGTATTAAATGCCTAAAAATAATATTTAGGAAAGTTTGGAAAGACTTCTGTATAATAAAGGTATCAAGAAAATTTTAAAGAAAACTAAATAAACGGAGGGATGACCCATGTTCATAATTGAAAGGACTCAATATTGTAAAGATATCATTATTCTCCAAATTGATTGACTGAGTCAATGCAATTGTTATCACAATCACAACTTTATGGGGCAATTACAACTTATTAAATCATTCCTATGAGATCATTTTCAAAAAGCTTTGCTAAGACAAACTTTAAAACAAAGAGTGAAATGGGAATGTATATTCTACCTGTTTCTTTTTTTAAGTCACTATAATGTTGTTTCATCATAAGGTTAAAAAGGAAATAAAATGAACCAAATGACATATCTAGAAACAAATTGGTCACATGCAGATTCATCAATATCAGGAAAATTGTAATTCTAAATGTAAAAATAAAAACCTTAAAGAAACATAAAGGAGAAGAATGTTTTCATTTTCAAAGGAGAAAATTTGTTTAATAAGACATGTATCATCATATATCATCAACCTTAAAGGAAAAGTTTAATGAATGTTAATTATATTAATACTGATATTTTCTGTTTGGCAATGAATGGTCAAGCCACAAGTGGAATAAATTATTTAACATAGATCTAGTCAATAGTGAATTACATCAAAATTATACAGGGACCATCTACAGAAACAAGCAGAAAATCCACTAGAAAAAGTATGATGTGTGGACAAGAAAAGAATGGAAGCTCAACAGTAAATAAATTACACTGTTATCAAATTGATGGACTGAATGTTTAAAAGAAAGCCAGAGGTCTAAGAGAAAGTTTAGGGAAGGAACAACAAGCACATTAAAGCACAGGGTTATTTAAAATCATCACAAGCTGGACAAATTTGGCTGAAATTGTCCAATGTTATTCTTTTGGGTCAAGTGAATAAGTGAGAATTACTGAACATGGGCTGATGACACTTTGCATTTCTCACCAGATGTAGAACACTGTGTGAAGTGTCCAGATCATCAGAATGCAAACAATGAGAGAACTCATTCCCTCCAAAGACCCATTGGGGTTGACTCTGGTCTGCACAGCTCTTTGCTTCTCTTTCCTCACTACTGTTATTCTTGGGGTCTTTGTGAAGCACCAAGACACTCCCACCGTCAAGGCCAATAAATGGATCCTCAGCTACATCCCGCTCATCTCCCTTACCCTGTGTTTCCTATGCTCCTTGCTCTTCATCATTTATCTCAATACAGCCATCTGCATCCTCTGACAAATCACATTTAGAATTGTTTTTGCAGTGGCTGTGCCCACTGTTTTGGCCAAAACAATCACTGTGGTTCTGGAATTCAAGGTCCCTGCTCTAGGGAGAAGGATGAGGCAGTGTTTGGAATCAGGTCCACCTAACTTTGCTATTTCCATTTGTTCCCTAATCCAGATGATACTCTCTGGAATCTGGTTCAGAACCTCTCCCCCATTCATTAATAAAGATGCACACACTGAGCCTGGTTATATTACCATTGAGTGTCTTAAGGGCTCAGCTACTGCCTTCTACTGTGTCCTGGGATACCTGGGCTGCTTGGCCCTCTGGAACTTCAGTGTAGCTTTCATGGCCAGGAACCTGCCTGACACCTTTGTTGGTGTTCTGCAGGGTTTGGGTCAGTTTCCTCTCTGTCTACCACAGCACCAAGGGGAAGGTCATGGCAGCCATTGAAATCTTCTCCAGCTTGGCTTCCAGTGCTGGATTACTAGGCTACATCTTTGCTCCTAGGTGCTATATTATTTTATTAAGACCAGATAGGAACACTCACCATGGGTTATGGTATAGAACATATTCTCTGGACAATAAGACTTCTTAAGTTGTAACTGAATATTGTCCTGCAATAAATAGAATGCCTGAAGAAAATCAACACCATGCTTGCATTTACCTTCACCAATTAAGAAGTGAATCACATTTTTTCTCTAATAATGTCAGGAGAATGACAGTCACATAATCCAACTTTTCAACATTAAATTACATTTTTTTGTCCTTTTTCATTACATTAAATCTAATATTGAATACTCATATTGTAGTTAATTTTGTATGTTTGGAATACATTTGAATAGACTTCCAATTTGGTTTTCAGTTTTTTGTTTATAAATTTCCTTTTTTCCTAATTATCCTGGAATGCATGATAAAGGTTTCCCTCCTTTCTTCTGTCTGTGGTTATTTTAAAGATCCAACAACATTTTGGGAATATTCCTTATTTTTCCACATATTTGAATTGCTATATATTGAGGATAATAAATACCGACATATAAGTTCTGTTTCTGGACACACTCTGTAGCAGTTTGATATTGATTATGAATTCCAAAAATAGATGTTAGATTTTGTTTGTGAACTGGTCAGCTCCTCTGGGCATATTAGATTAAATTGATTCAGAGGTTTCAATTTTACTTGATTGAATAATGAGCAAAGCTTTGATCGGGCCACATCTGTAGCACACTGGGTGTCCATAAATTTGGTTTCTGAGATTCCAGCTTTTGGATTCAGAAACCAATAATTCCCCAACATCAGAATAGTTTGCAGTGCAAACAGTGCACAGATGAATACCCTGTTGCCCCTAGCCCTAGAGGTGCTCGCAGTCAAGACATGGAGACCAAGCTGATACGTAAACTTTATCTGACTTCTGTACCAAGAAACACAGCATTTTTCCATTACTAGAGGCTGCAGAAACAATGGCAGGCACAGACAAGTAGTTTATTGAGGAAATAGCATGGACCAGGTGTGAAAACCATGTGGTGTATGAATGGTGGAATGGACCATTGTATAGCTCTTGCCCAGTCATTTTAGGTATCATATTAAAACAATTTTTGTACCCCTCTTTCACCTGAATGCATTAAAAATGAATATACTTGCTTACTGGAAGTACTAAAGTGGAAGATGGGGTCAGATTTTTAATCACTCTACTTCTGAATCACATTTAACCTGGTATAATTTATAGTCACTAGTACTGAATTACTGGACCTGAATTTACCCTGACATTGAAATGACATTATGGTTTTACTCTTTAAGCCTTCAGAGGAAATGTTTCCTGTGCACAACACCTTGTGCACACTAGACATCAGTATGTTAATTGAATAAATTTTGTGAATGTATAAAAGTGTGATACTATGTGTGCATTTCATTTGTGTGTGTATGTTCATTCCTTCAACATGTCTGCATTAATATACCTTAAGTATTTATTCCATGAAGATACAAAATTGAATACCATAGAGCCAGAAACTGTCCTCATTAGTCTAACTGAAAAGTTCAATTGTTGGCATTGGCCTTTGAAGGGCGATTCAGGATGCAATGAGAAAATAGAATGGGATGCCCTAATCTGGATATGGCAATAAGAAAAACCCTTCCATGGTAAGGAAATTAGAGAAAATACCTCGAGGAGGAGTAGGAATTGAGACTAGGCAGGGAAAGGGGACATAGATGTAGAAAATGATATTACAAGCATTGGGACAAGCTGAGCATAGACCCCAAGTTTGACAGGTGCATTGAAGAAGACAGAGGCTCTGGAATCAAATGAGGAGGGAGAAGTGAGAATAGATAGGCATGAGTCAGACTGTATGGTTTTTGTAGTTCATTTTAGGGGGAGTATGAACAATTTTATCCTACTTTTATGCTAAAAAAACTAGACAATGTAGATAAAATAGAAAACTTCCTAAGAATTTACAAACAACCTACACTGATGCTCAAAGAAATAGAAGACTCAACAAACAAATCACAAGTAAAGAGATTGAAACAGTCATTTAACAGTTCCCCAAAATGAAAAGCCCTTGACCAGACAGTTTCACAGGTGAGTACTACCAAGCATTCAAAGAAGATTTAATACCAATGTGACTCAAGTTCTTCCAAAAAATCGAACAAGAAGGAATGCTACAAAACTCATTCTATGAAACCAATATCACCCTAACACTAAAGCCAAATAAAGCTATTACAAAAAAATAAAGTTATAGGCCCATTTCTCTAATGAATATAGATGCAAAAATCCTCAATAAAATACTTGTTAATCAAATTGAACAACACATTAAAAGAATTATCCTTCTTTATCAAGTGGATTATATACAAGGCATGTACGGCTGGTTCAACACAAGAAAATCAATCAGCGTAATACACCACATTAATAAGTCAAAGAAGAAAAATCACATGATCTTATCAATTGACACAGAAAAGGCATGTGACAAAATACAGTATCCTTTCTTGAGAAAAATACGCAAAGAAATAGGAATTGAAGGAAACTTCTCAACATGATAAAAGCCATATAAGAAAAACACACAGCTAACATTGAATTCAATGGTGAAAGACTGAAAACTTTCTGATTGACATCAGGGAAAGTACAAGGATGCTCACTAACCACATTGTTCTTCAATGTAGTGGTAGAGTTTCTAGCTTAAGCAATTAGACAAGAAAAAGAAATAAAATGCATGCAAATTGGAAAAGAAGAATTAAAATTTTCACTATTCGCAGATGATGATTATATATCTAGAAAGTCCTGAAAAATCTACAACAAAGCTGCTAGAGCTAATAAATTATTTCAGTAGAGTGTCAGTATTCAAGATCAATAAGCAAAATTCAGTAGTGTTTCTTTACATGAAAAATGCACAATCTGAGGAGGAAGTCAAGAAAAACACTTCATGTACAATAGCAACAAAAGAATCAAATATTTAGGAATAAACTTAACCTAGGATGCAAAACACTTGTATTCAGAAAACTATAATGCATTGCAAAAAGGAATTTAAAACACCTAAATAATTGGAATAACATTTCTTGCTCATGGATTGGAAGACTAAATATCATTAAGAAGTCAATTCTACCCAAATTGATATACAGATTCAATGCAATACAAATAAAAATTCCACCAGTATTTTTTTTTAGCAAATGGAAAACACAATTATCAAGTCTATATGGAAGTGTAAGAGTCCCCAAAAGGCCAAAAACATTTTTAAAAGGAAAAGTGAAGTTGGAGGACTCTCACTTACAGACTTTAAATCATATAATTAGCTACAGTGGTAAAAACAACATGGTATTGTCATAAACATAGACACATAGACCAATGGAAACAAATTGATGGTTCATAAACAGACACTCACATCTATGGCCAAGTGATTTTTGACAGTCCTGTCAAGCCCTCCCAATTGGGGAAGAAAAGCTTATTCAAAAAATTTTGTTGGGAGAACTGGATATCCATAGCCAAAAGAAAGAAAGAAGACCCCTATCTCACATATTATACAAAAATAAACTCAAAGTCGACCAAAGACCTGAATATAAAAGGAAGTACAATAAAGCCTCTAGAGGAATATGTAGGAAAACATCTTCAAGACCTGGTGGTAGGTGAAGGATTCATAAACCTTACACCAAAAGCACGAGCAAAAAAAGAAAACATGGATAAATGGGACCTCCTCAAACTTAAACATTTCTATGATTCAAAGGGCTTCATCAAGAAGGTGAAAAGGCATCAAGACAATGGGAGAAAATATTTGGAAACCAATTATCTGATAAGGGTTTGATTTCCATGCTATATAAAGAGATCATACAACACAACAATAAAAAAGCAAGCAATAAATTTAAAAATGGACCAAAGGTTTAAATAGACATTTCTCCAAAGAGGAAATACAAATGGCCAAAAAGCACATGAATAAATGTTTCATATCACTAGCTATTAGGGAAACGCAAATTAAAACAACAATAAGATATCATTTAACACCACATAGAACGGCCATTATTAAAAAAAAAAATAAACAGACTACAATATGTGCTGGAGAGGATGTGGAGAAACAGGAACACTCCTTCACTGTTGGTGGGAGTGTAAAATGGTGCAGCCTTCATGGAATACAGTTTGGAGGTTCCTGAGGAAGCTAAATATAGAACTGTCACATGATCCAGCAATTCCTCTACAAGGAATATATCCAGATGAACTAAAAACTAGGCCATAAACAGACATCTGCACACCAATGTACATAACGAAGTTGTTCACAATTGCCAAAGATGGAAACAACTCAAGTGTCCCTTCATGATTGAATGTATAAACAAATGTGGTCTATACAAAGGAATATTATGCTGCAGTAAGAAGAAATGAAATTGGGACATATGTGGTAACATGGATGAGTCTTGAAGACATTATACTAAGTGAAGTAAGCCAGACACAAAAGGACAAATATTGCGTGGTCTCATTAATATAAACTAAATACAAATAATAAACACATGGAATTGTATATGTTATTAGGAGATAAGAGGATTTTTGAGAATAAAGATGCTTAATGTATGTAGAAGTTTTTTTCTTTATTTTCTTTTAAATGTTACATTAAAAAAATAACAGGCCCCTTTATACCTCCCACCACCCTCACCCCACTCCTCCCACAACAACAACCTCTTGCATCATCATGGCACATTCACTGCACCTGGTGAATACATTTTGGAGCACTGCAGTCCCGCATGTACAGTGGTCTACATAGTAATCTACACTCTTCTCCAGTCCACCCAGTGGGTCATGGCAGGAAACACAATGTCCGGCAGCTGTCCTGCATCATCACCCAGGACAACTCCAAATCCTGAAAATGCACCCACATCATATCTTTTCTTCCTTCTCCCTAACATCAGCAGCTACCGTGACCACTTTCTTCACATCACTACTACAATTTCTTCTCTTACTAATCACAATAGTTCCCCAGCAGAACACCAGTAAGTCAACTCTAATCGATATCCTACTCCTCCATCCTGTAGACCCTGGGATGGTTCTGTCCAGTCCACCTCTACATCAAGAAGGGACTAACATTCCACATGGATGATGGATGCAATTCTCCTGCTTGCAGTTGTAGGCACTCTTGGCTCCCTGGTGTGGTGGTTGACCTTCTTCACCTCCCTGTAAGCTGGCCAGGATAAAAGCAATAAACCAGAGGGTAGGAGTTGCAAGCCTGCTGAGGCTCAGGGCCTGGCTGTCACATGGACAGTCCAGAGATTCAGGCCTCCTGAGTATACCCGAAACCCAAAGCCAACTACAGGACTGGTAAAAGTAACAGAAGAGGCATGTGTAGAAAGATCACATCTGAGTCTAACTCCATCTCACTCAGGAATGCAAACTCAAAGCAGGGCCAACTGACATGGCACTGAACTGCAGAGCCATCTGCCATGAACATAGGGTCTCTGCAGCCCTCAGGAGAACCAGTACCTGGGTTTCTATCTACTTTGGCTGTCTCTGGGACCCTGCTGAGATGTGCATAAACGTTACTCCATTGATGACCTCCCAACTGTTTTTGGAGAATCATAGCCAGACAAACTCATTTGTCCTTTCCATTTCCCCCTTTTGTCCAAGACAAAAAGCAGTTTTAAACACTTGATATTACATGTAGGCTGAGATATTCTGCTGGTCTGAGTTGGCCCTTTTATTCAAGGTCTTTTTCTAATTACATCATCAAATGGTGCTTGGTAGTAATGCCTTGGCACCAGGGAGGTTCATCCCCAGAAGTCATGTTCCATGCTGGGGGGAAGGTAATGCATTTACATGCTAAGTTTGGCTTAGTGACCACATTTGAGCAACATGGAGGTCCTCAGGAGGTAACTCTTCAGCACCTTGCAGCTCTACGCCTAGTTCATATTTCAGGCACACAAGCTCATAATCGTAGCCATCAGTATCAAGGGCTCATTGCTGGGCCGCCCATCTTTATTGGTTTTTGACATTGCACTTGGGGTATTGTTGCTGTTCATTTGGGAATGTGATAGAACTCCCCTGGATTGGAACTCAGCACTCCCTCAGTTGTCATTTTTAACTGAAACCACTATAAAAATACCCAAACATTTTCATGTACCCTGTGTACACACCGTGGAGAACTCCCTCCCAATCACGTGCCCCCTTTCAATAACACACCACACCAGTATTCCTCCCCTGCCATAGTTGAACCCTTCTGTACTCCAAAACTTCTTTAGAAAGGAAGCCTAATATATTGCCAGATTCCAAAACTAGCAAAATGGTGTATAATGATGGGTTTAAAGGTTAGATACAGAATATATACTAATTTAGAAAAATTTAAAAAAGGAAAAATAAATTGGAGTATCAAAAAATGAAAAACTGAAAGTTTTGTTTTAACATTTTGCCTTTCATCACTGCTGTAGGTGTTGCCCTGCAAGTACCGTGGCAAGGCAATTTCTTCCATTTCTTCCTCAGTGTCTACATACTTTCTTTTTTTTCTTCTTCCAACTATTAAGTTTATCTTCACATAAGTTTTAGATCACAATAATTCACATATACAATATATGGTACTCCCACATATCCAACATCAAACCCTTTGTCCGTTCACATTGATCTTTCTACATGTTCATATTCTATTTGCTGCAGTTCATGTACAGATATTGAAACAATAGCTTTCAAACATGATTCCATTTGAGTTTCCATTATGGTTTATATTTTAGACTATACAATTTTCTAAATTTTTAGTTATCTTATGTTTTACATTATCATTTATATTTTAGCCTATAGACTTTAATACATTTTTGGTGTAATTTAACATGTCCTATATCCATCATTGCATGATCTTATGGAATACTTCCATTGACCCACAGTTACACTGATTCCATCTATTCAATACCTTTTTCCCCATCCTCTCAGGGCCCACTGTGACATTCAATCTTCATTACATGAAGGACCATATTCAGAGATACTTGCAACAATGTTGAGAGCTTGACGTACTCGACTGCCCTAACCCACTTGGAGCCACCAATTCTCTCAAGAGGTAAAATTCCCTCTATTTGAGAACATCAGTTCTCCCTAGGATGTGGGTATACTTTCACCCTCATTGTATGGGTCTCCACCCAATAGTATAACCCATTATGACACTCTCCCTAGAAGCTTTCCATGTGTCAGAACCCCCCCTTAAGCATCTTAAAACAGGTAACCTTCCATACTATATTTTCTAGAGATTTCTCTAATTTATAATTTCAACCACATACCTGACAGTTTCCTATGTTCAAATGTTCTGCCCACCATCCCCCCCAAAAATTGGGCCATCTGATCCATCCTTTCATCTCCAGCCCCCCTCATGCTCACAAAGCCCTGCCTCAAGGTATCCTTATGCCCCCATTTTATCCCTCCTCTGTACAAATACTTATATTCAGCTTATCAAATCTTTCACCCATGCAGGTGTCAGCTTGCACCCTTTCTCTACTCCCCAACTTCCTTTAAGCATATCATCCAGTCACTCTGAAGCTGTTTCTATCTCTCTGAAACAGCTTGGTTTACTTATTTCTTATCAGAGAGGTCATGTAGTATTTGTCCTTCATTGCCTGGGTTACTTCACTCAATATAAAGTTCTCAAGATTCATCCATGTTATCAAATGTGTTTGTAGTGTATTTGTTCTTATAGCTGAGTAGTATTCCATTGTATGTATACACCACATTATATTTATCCATTCATCTCTTGATGGCATTTGGATTGATTCCAACTTTTGCCAACAGTGGATAGTGCTGCTATGAACATTGGTGTCTGTATATCAGCTTGTGTCCTTGTTTTCAGATCTTCTGGGTATATACCCAGCAGTGGAATTGCTGGTTCATATGGTAAATCTGTACCTAGTTTTTGAGAAACTACCAAACTGTCCTCCAGAAGGGCTGGGACCTTCTGCATTCCAACCAGCAGTGGATGAGAGTTCTCATTCCTCCACATTCTCTCCAGCACCTGTAGATCTCTGATTTTTTGATAGCTGCCAGAATTATGGGAGTAATATGGTATCTCATTGTGTTTTGACTTGCATGTCCCTAGTAGCTAGGGATTTTGAGCATTTTTTCATGTGCCTTTTAGCTATTTGTAAAACTTCTTTTGAGAAGCATCTGTTCAAATCTTTTTCCCATTTTTTAAATGGGTTGCTTGTCTTTTTATTTTCAAGATATAGGAATTCTTTATAAATGCAGGATATTTCTCCCATAAGATATATGGTTACGAAATATTTTCTCCCAATGTGTAGACTCTCTTTTCACTTTCTTGACAGAATCCTTTGAGGTGCAGAAGGCTTTAATTTTGAGGAAGCCCATTTATCTATTTGTTCTTTGGCTGCTCATGCTTTGGGTGTGAAGTTCATGAAGCCATTTCCTATTACAAGTTCCTGTAGATGCTTCCCTACATTGCTTTCCAAAGTCTTTATGGTCTTGGCTCTTATATTTAGGTCTTTCATCCATCTTGAGTTGATTTTTGTAAAAGGTGTGAATTGGTAATCCTCTTTCATTCTTTAAAATATGGATATCCAGTTCTCCAGGCACCATTTGTTGAAGAGGCCATTCTCTCACAGTTGAGAGGTTTGGTGGCCTTGTTGAATACCATATGGCTGTTTATTTGAGGATCTATATCAGAACTCTCATTTCAAGTCCATTGGTCAGTATGTCTATCCTTCTGTCAATACGATGCCATTTTCACAACTGTAGCTTTGTAGTACGTTTTGGAGTCAGGTAGTGTGATTCCTCCAATTTCATTTTTCTTTTTCAATATGTCTTTGGCTATTTGGGACCACTTTCCTTTCCAAATAAATATCATAGTAAGTTTATCTAGTTCATTAAAGAATGCTGCATGGATTTTTATTGGGATTGCATTGAATCCATAGATCAGTTTTGGTAGGATAGACATTTTAATGATATTTAGTCTTCCTATCCATGGGCAGGGAATATTCTTCCATTTATTTAGGTCTTCTTTGATTTCCTTGAGCAGTGTTTGTAGTTTTCTGTGTATAAGTCCTTTACATCTTTATTTAAATTTATTCCTAGGTATTTTATTTTTTTTATTTACTATTGGAAATGGTATTTGATTTCTGATTTCAACCTCAGATTGATCATTATTGATATACAGAAATGGTATTGATTATTGCATATTGATTTTGTAACCTGTGACTTTACTGAACTCATTTATGAGTTCTAGAAGATTTCTTGTAGACTTCCCAGGGTTTTCTATGAATAGGATCATATCATCTGCAAATAGTGAAATTTTCACTTCTTCCTTTCCAATTTGGATGGCTCTTATGTCTGGTTCTTCCCTCAGCGCTTGAGCAAGTAGTTCTAAGACAATGTTAAATAGAAGGGCTGATAGTGGGCATCCTTCTTTTTTTCTTGATCTTAGAAAGATTTTAGATTTTCAACATTGTAAATGATGTTAGCTGTGGGTTTTTCATATATGCTCTTTATCATGTTGAGAAAGTTTCCTTCTATTCTGATCTTTTGCATTGTTTTTATTAGGAAAGTGTGCTGTATTTTGTCAAATGCTTTTTCTGCATCTATAAATATGATCATGTGATTCTTTTTCCTTCAGTCTGTTTATATGGTGTATTAAATTAATTGATTTTCCTATGTTGACCCATCATTGCATACCTGGAATGAATCTCACTTGGGCATTGGGTATAAATTATTTAGTGTATTGTTGAATATGATTAGCAAGTATTTCTTTGAGGATTTTCATGTATAAGTTCATTAGAGGGATTGGTCTGTAATTTTCCCTTCTTGTGGTGTCTTTGGCTTTGGTATTAGAGTAATGTTGGCATCATAGAATGAGTTAGGCAATGTTCCTTGTATTTTTATTTTTTGGAAGAGTTTAAGCATGATTGGTGTTAGTTTTTTCTGGAATGCTTGGTAGAATTCACCTGTGACGCTGTCTGGCCCAGGGCTCTTCTTAGTTGAGAGGTTTTAATGACTGATTCTATCTCTTTACTTGTGATTGGTTTGTTGAGATCATCAGTTTCTTCTTTCATCAATGTAAGCTGCTTATGTGTTTCTAGGAATTTGTCCATTTCCTCTAAATTGTCCTTTTTCTTGGAATATAGTTTTTCAAAGTATCCTTTTATAATAGTCTTTATTTCTGTGGGGTCAATGTTGATATCTCCTTTCTCATTTCTTATTTTGCATATTTGCATCATCTTCCTTCTTTTTTTCTTTGTTAGTCTAGGTAACGGTTTGTCAATTTTATTGATCTCAAAAAACCAGCTCTTGGTTTTGCTCATTTTTTCAAGTGCTTTCTTTTTTTCTATTTCATTTAGTTCTGTGCTGATCTTTGTTATTTCTTTCTTTCTTCTTCCTTTGTATTTAGTTTGTTGTTTTTTTCACTAATTCCTCCAATTGTACAATTAGTTATTCAATTTTAGCTCTTTCTTCTTTTTTGATGTATGAATTTATGGCTATAAATTTCCCTATCGGTATTGCTTTTGCTGCATCCCATAAGTTTGGATATGTTGTGTTATAATTTTCATTAGTTTTAAGGTAGTTATTAATTTCTTTTGTCATTTCCTCCTTGACCCACTGTTTTTCTAAGAGTGCTGTTTAACTTCCAAATCTTGGTGCCAAATCTTGGTCTCTGTCCCTTGAAGATTTCCAGCTTCATTCTACTGTGGTCAGAGAAATTATTTTGTATGATTTCAGTCTTTATGAATTCATTGAGACTTTTTCTGTGGCCTAGCATGTAATTGTACAAGTATATGTCTTGGGTAGGCCTGTTGGAATTTATGCTGTTTGGAGTGAATTGTGCTTCCTGGACATGTACATCCATCTCCCTCAGTAGATTTGGGAAGTTTTCAGCCATTATTTCCTCCAACACCCCTTCTGTCCCTTTTCCCTTCTCTTCTCCTTCTGGGATGCCTGTAATGTATATGTTTGTGTGTTTTCCATTGTCATTCAGATCCCTAAATCCATGCTGGAATTTTTCTTTCTTTTTATCGATCACTTCTACTATCTGTTTGATTTCAGATATACTGTCTTCTACACCACTAATTCTTTTCTGTGCCTCTTTGAGTCTGCTGTTATTTGCTGAGAGTGTATTTTTGATTTCTAGAATTGTGCTGTTCATCACCATCACATCTTTTATCTTTTTGTGTATGATTGCAATTTCTTCTGTATTCTCTCTAAGTGTTTTCTTCATATTCTTAATCTCTTCCTCCACCTCATCAAATTTGTCCCTAATATATGTTTTGAGAGCTTTAATTACTTGTTTGATGTTCTGTTACTCTTCCTGATTTTAGTTTGTTCATTGGATTGGAGCATGTTTTCCTGATTATTATTTTGGGTTGTAATTTTTTGTTGCTGTCTTGTCATCATTTTATATTGATGGTTTTAATCAGTTGCTTATGTTCTTTGTCTAATTTGGTGTTTAATTAGTTGTTTTTGCATGTGTGTTAATTCTTCTCTTTGTCACTTTGTTCTTCTTATTCTATTTCCTTGTTGTTGGCTAAGTTCACTTGAAGGAAAATATTAAGGTTAGGGAAAGAGAAAAGAGTAAGAGAAGAAAAATGAACAATAGTAGCATTGATAATAAATATTAAGAGGAACCATGTGTGATCTAGGAGAATGGATATTTGACTCATGTAAGGTATGTATACTTATAACAGTATGAAAAGTAGTGTATGTATAATGAGACAGTAAACTAAATATGGGGAGGAATATAGTGTGAATTAAAAGGCCAGTGTGTTCAGGGGAGAGGGAAAGAGTAAAAAAAGGACAGTAATATAAAGAGTAAATATAAGACAGAAAACAGAGCAAAGGTATTAGAAATAAATTCAGAAAAATAGGGGGGCAAACAAAGAGATGTGTAATGTAAGAGAAACAATAAATGATGGAGGATAGAAAGATGTAGAGGAAAGGGGATTGTGTTGGTGACCAAAATCAATATACACACAAAAGTGGAATGGAGGATGAGGAAATACAGCAAATGTGAATCACTCCCTGCAGAACCTAATATAAAAAAAATAAAAAAAGAAGGGAATGAAAGAAAGAAAAGGAAAAAAAGGGACAAAAAGAGGGGGTAAGTAAGCAAGAAAAAGAAAAAGAGAAAAAAGAAAAAGAAAGAGAAAAAGGACCTTGGGGGATTAAGAGAAAGAAAACAAGAAGACAACCCAATAAAATGCCAGACAAAGTTTCAAGCAAGGTATCTCTTTGCAGTTAAATAAAATGCTTAGGGATTTGACATTCTCCCCTTTTCCCCTCCTTACTTCCCTGTCACCCAGGGCAGCAGGAAAGCTGCCTGAGAGGTCCAGTAGGAGATTCAAGTGGGTCCTTGTTGAACCAACTCTGCACAGAAAACAGTGACTTTTGTTTTCCAGAGAGAGATCACCCACAGCTCACCAGGAACCCCAAGTATGCTATTGGAAGCTTGGAAAGCACCTCCTACAGTCCCTCACTTTTAGGTGTGCTATGAGAGGGCTAGTTGATTTTCCGACTCCACCTTCTCCCAGACCAAGTTTCATATCACAGGGTATTTAGGTGAATTGGGTTTTGTCAGCAGATTCACTACTCCTTTCTTCCCAGGCTCTCCCCAAGCCAGCTGGTATGCTCCTCGAAGCACAGATACACAGAAAAAGGAGGGAGGGAGAACCAGAAAATTGAACCTTCACTCGCTTGGCCCCTTTGCTGCACCTTCTACTGAATCCCTCCCACTCATGGAGTCAGTCCAAAACTGGAGGGCTTGGGCAATCCCGGACCTCCAGAAGTGCTGGACTTGGGAAACGGAAGCCCAGGACACTGCAGACTCAGAGTATGTAGGTGTGTGGAATGCGGGCTATGGAGCTTAGGGGACACAGACCTGGGGACCACGTATCTGGGGATCATGGTGCCCAGGGACACCACCACACAACTGACAGTTCTCAGGGAACATTGTGGCCACCAGCCATAAGTGGAAGGGTCCCGCCTCCCCACAGCTTTCAACCTCTGTGCTTGTAACCTGCAATTCTACCTTTAGCAAGCACTACTTCTGTCACTGTCTCTAAAAAACAGACGTCCATACACCACCTGCCTTGCAAGGTCCTGAAACAGCCTGCTCCGGCAAGACTCCAACACCACTTTGCTGCTTCTTTGCAGTTGCACTCACTCAGATACCACCTTGCCCTGCCTCCTCCTGTAGAAGTTTTAATTAACTGGACTTAAAAGTGTAGTGATGGATAGAGTTGATAATAACATATTATAGTGAGTAGTAACTGGATTATAAATGGGATTGTGGCTGAAAAATTTAGTCTGGAGAAGTAAATGTCAATAGAAAGAAAGCTAAAGAATAACTGAGAGGGAAGCAGACTTGGCCCAGTGGATAGAGCATCCATCTACCACATAGGAGGTCTGCAGTTCAAACCCCAGGCCTCCTTGACCCATGTGGAGCTGGCCCATGTGCAGTGCTGATGCACACAAAGAGTGCCCTGCCACGCAGGGTTGTCCCCGCATAAGGGAGCTCCATGCGCAAGGAGTGAGCCCCATAAGGAGAGCCGTCCAGTGCAAAAGAAATTTCAGCCTGTCCAGGAATGGCAGGCAGCACACAGCAAGATGACGCAACAAAAAGAAACACAGATTCCTGTGCCACTAACAACAACAGAAGCGGACAAAGAAAAGCACACAGGAGATAGACACAGAGAACAGACAACTGGGGCAGGGTGGGGGGGAGAAATAAATAAATAAATCTTTAAAAAAAATAAAAGAATACCTGAAGGACTGAAATACACAGTAAACCCAGAGGCAGTTGAGAATTGTGGTTAAGGGTGCAAATACAAGCAAGTTCTTCTGTGAACTAGAGCAGATGTATATCACTATTGTATATACATGGAAAACTACAATTAGTGTGACCTATAGACTGTGGTTAACAGCAATACTATAATATTCTTGCATAAATGTCAAGCTGTACTGTGTTGATAAAGGAGGTGTATGGAAAAAGTGTGCTAAATGTATGCTATGGGCAGAGGACGTGGCCCAGTGGTTAGGGCATCCATCTACCACATGGGAGGTCCGCAGTTCAAACCCTGGGCCTCGTTGACCCATGTGCAGCTGGCCCATGTGCAGTCCTGATGCACACAAGGAGTGCCCTGCCATGCAGGGGTGTCTCCTATGTAGGGGAGCCCCATGCACAAGGAGAGCACCCCAGAAGGAGAGCTGCCCAGCGTGAAAGAAAGTGCAGCCTGCCCAGGAATAGTGCCACACACACACAGAGCTGACACAATAAGATGACACAACAAAAAGAAACACAGATTCCTGTGCTGCTGACAATAACAGAAGCGGACAAAGAAGACACAGCAAATAGACACAGAGAACAGACAACTCGGGTTGGGCTGGGGAAGGGTAGAGAAATAAATAAATAAATAAATCTTAAAAAAAAAAAAGAAAGATAAAGATTTGCATGACTCTAAAAAAAAAGGATGCTAATGGACCATGATTGGTAGTAATAGTCTGGTCATATTGTCTCATAATCTGTAACAAATGTTCAACAAGGGTGTGGAATTGTATGGGAAATTTACACATCTGTATGATTGTTTTGCAAGTTCACAATATTTGTAATAAAAATATATTTAAAAAATAATATGGGTTGGGGAAAAACTACACCAAATGTAAGATAGGAACTATAGTTGGTAGTAATATTGTGATGATGTTCATGCACAGTTTGTAACAAATGTTTCACAATGCAAAGAGTTGGTGAAAGGGTGATGTATGAGACACCTGTGTGATGTTATGTATGTATATTTTGTAAGATCACAATCTTTAGTGTGCATGTTAATGTATGAATGATATACTTCCATAAAATATAAAAAGTTTTTTAAGAATAGAGTGTTCAGAGATGAAGAAGAGTTGGCCTTGCTGATTCTGAAACTTCAAGGTTCAGAGAGCCACTTACGCACACATTGTTGTGACTGGCAATGGAAGAAATTGAGCATTGATGTGGAGTAAGTGGCCACAGTAGTTGCTGAGGGCAGGGAGAGGGAAGAAAAGAGGTGATGTGGGGACAATTTTGGGACTTGGAGTTGTCCTAAATGATATTGCAAGGACAGATGCTGGACATTATATATCCTGCCATAACCTACTGAATGGACTGGGGGAGAGTGTAAACTAAAATGTAAACTATAATCCACGTGGTGCAGCAGCGCTCCAAAATGTATTCACCAAATGCAACAAATGAACCACAATGATGAATGAGGTTGTTGATGTGGGAAGAGTGGGGTAGGGGGTTTATGGGAATCTCTTATTTTTTTGATTAATTTGTGATCTATGTATCAATACAATTAAAAATGATGCAATTGGGGGTGGGGAGTGGGGTGTAAAGGAACTTCTTATATTTTTTCAGTGTAACATTTTGGAAAAAAATCTACTCATTCCCTATAAATGTGTATTATTTTCATAATTAATTATCTTTAAAGACATTTTCAATGATATGTTTTAAACTTTAAAGAAAGAAGTAATATTCGATATGAATGGACTCTGTAAAATAAAGCCAAAAGAAACTATGAAAGTACAGTTCTATAATTAACAATGTACCACCCACCATGTATGGATTAACAATTCTAATACTTCTATGCATTTGCACTGGAATCAAGTTTCATAGATAGTTGACAGATGAGGGAATATTTTTCACACTGTGAAATAGGTGATTATAGATAAGCAAGGGAGGAGACTAGAATGTTCTATATGTTAATAGTTTAGATTTATTAATTCATGTATCAGTAAATATAGAGTGTTGTATGTAGGCATATTTATAAACATGTATATACACACATATGTTTCCTCACACTCTCTTCAGAGAGGCCTTAGAAGGCACAGTACCATGGAACTCAGAACATGGAATTTATCACCATTATCCAATAAGTGTCTTCTTGGAGAAATTGTTGACTCTAGGAGAGAACCATGCAAGAAATGACTGGCACAATTTATAGTACCATAGAGTAAATATGTGCTAAAATAATACTCTCAATGATGGGGTTATACTACAGATAAAGAGTACAGCTGACATTTTACCCCCATGGCCAAAAGTGGAACAAATTAAACAAGAAAAGTAATATTGTATCACTACTAAAAGTATCATATAAATTTCATGAGTTCATCCTGATATTAATAAATAATTGATTAAATAAATAAGAAGAGACAAATCTCTCTTACAGGAAAAAAATCAATAATTTATGTAGATATTACTTTTTCAAGGCCATGGAGAAAAATCCCACTCTTGAAGTATGGGTTTCACTTAGTGACTTCTTCCCAAAAGTGATATAAGGAAGGTTAGAGAAATGAGGAACCTTATGCTGGGGAACCACAAACACTGCTGAAAGAAGTCAATATCAACAATGATAAGTCATGTTGATAGGATGCACCCTGGTTATGATGGTATGAAAATGATACTTTATTTATGGTGCATTCTTCCAAAAACCCATAAGCTCAGTCTAATCATGAGAAGAACATCAGAAAATTCAAACTGAGGGAAACTTTACAATATATCTTACCTACACTCCTCGAAAGTATCCAGGTTATCAAAACCAAGAAGAGTCTGAGGAGCTGCCACAATCACAAAGTGACTAAGAAGTTATGACAAATAAATAAAAGGTGTTATTTTGGATGGCAGATGGTACAAACAGGGGAAAGGGGGTAAGAGGTTCTTGGAAACTATCTATAACATCCTTAAAGGATTTCTGCAACTCTAAAACTGTTCTAAATATTAAGTTTATTAAGAAGTAAAATTTTTAGTGAAATGCAAATTCCTGGGATGATAAAACTCCAAGATTCAATACCGACACAATTATATGCATTGGAAAATTACTCCGATTTCACAGAGTAATTGGAATAACTAAATAAAATGATAAACATGAAATGACTGACATTATGCCAAGCATTAATAGTGAAAACTTTATGATTCAACCCCACATATACTAACTCATCACACCTCCTTCCATGCATCCACTCTTCTCTTTTCATCCCTCATCATCTTTCCAAAGTTTTTACAACAGGTAGAGTCATATTAACCCAGAGAAATCTTTCTACTTGGCAAGGGTTTTCATGAACATCACTCTCTCTAAACCATACACAGACTCCAATAACCTCAAACATAAAGATCCAATTTGTGGACAGAATACAAGACTCTCTTTTACAAGGCTCATTTTCAACTTTTCATGAATGCCCATCATTGTTCATCAGGTATTCAGAATTATTTCTAAAACTGCACCACATCCTATGGTTATACTGAACTCACATTTGTGTCCCTCTTATCTCTTTTTGTTGTGCTTCTACCTCCACATCCTCATGGAATTATTCCAATTCCTCCTTCAAGGCTCAGTTCAATCATGAGGTCCCATATGATGCCTTCATTAACTCGCACAACAAAGGATGAGTCCATAGTTCTAGACCCTCTTCACTAGGAATTCAGAGCCAGCTCAGGATATTGCATGTACTCATTTCTATGTCTCTTAAATTGTTTAGATATAATCTTTTATAAAAGAAACAATGTGTCACTCAATTCTTCATTCCCAAATTCATATTTAGTTCTTCATATTGTTTGATGACTAAATGTCATGTGTTGAACCGGATTCTTCCCAAAATTTTAGAAAAAGAAAAAGCAGTGAAACAAAAATCTCTATCTATGAAATTATGTTCCACTGTGTGTCTTCTCCAGTGTATCTTCATGAGTGAGTGTTCATTTATATAGGACACCAAGGGGGCAGGGACTCAACCATGACTACCGCCAGTGATATGATCAAATCAAAGCTCTAATCTTGAGTTAATTAAGTAAATGTAAAAAAAATGAATTAAAATCAATCAAAGGATATCATATACAGAGGAACAGACCAGTTTATAAACATAATTGAAATCTCTTCTTGGAATTCATAAATAGTATCAACCTGCCACAGAGACCTTTAGGGATTTCATTCCCATGAAACTCATGAATGAATTATTCTTTTCTCTCTCTTCTTGATAAGATACATACTTCTCTGGAGGTAAGAAAGAAAACCACAAAGCAAACTCGTGCCAGTTTTGAACCTCAGAAGACAGATAAGGAGAATCATGTCCATCTCTTATCCCACTGAACACCTTCCTTCCCTGTAGGAAGTCACCTTTCTTTAGATGTGAACTCTAATATTACAAGGTTTCCCAAAATGGTTTCTCTATCACTGATAGTAAAAAAGATTCTGGGTACACTAAAATATCTTGTTTCCAATCTGTCTCCTTTGGAGTCATGGGACTTCCCTCTCTCAACAAGATTTCCTTTTCTCTCACTTCTTCTCCATTCTCCCCAAAACTTAGCAATATATGTGCAAATCACTCAATCATTTATTTCTTAATCATTTGACAAATATTTATTCAACAATACTGTATTAGTAAATAGTAAGGTATATTCTGGGAATGAATAGAAGAGTGAGATATTTTGCTTCTGCTCAAACAGCTCACAGACTTTAGAAGGCATGAGATAAGCAAATAAGTAAATGCAACATAATAAGATGGTACTGGAATCCTCCTGGTTTATATTTCCATATATCAGGATCAGCTTTTCCATTTCTGCTAAAAAGGCTCTTAGGACTTTGATGGGAATTACATCGAAGCTGTAGATAACTTTGGGTAGTACTGACATCTTAACAATATTAATTCTCCCTATTCATGAACACAGAATACCTTGCCATTTACTTAGTTCTTTTATTATTTCATTCAACTCTTTTTTTGAAGTTTTCATTGTGCATCCTTTTTAGTTAAAGTTATTCCTATGCATTTTCTTCTTTTAGATGGTATGGTGAGTGGATTTTTTTATTGTCCATTTAAGAATGTTCTTTCTGTTGTATAATATAAAACTTTTTTTTTCATGTAAACCTGATAGGTTTCATTTGGTTGAATTCATTTATGATCTCTAGGGTTTTCTTGGGGCAGCTTGTCATGATATAGATAAGGATCACCACATTTCTTAAAACAGATGATTTTTCTTTTTCTTTCTAAATTGGGTAGACTTTATTTAGTTTTATGGCCTAATTTCTTAACTTCCAGTATAATACTGAATAGCAATATTGAAAGCAGTCATCCTTGTTTTGTTCCAGATCTCAAAGAGATAACTTCCACTCTTTCAGGATTGAGGATAAGATTACCTGTGTTTTCTTATATATTTTGTTTATTCTGTTTAGGGAGTTAATTATATTCTTATTTTTCTAAGTACTTTTATCATGAAAAGGTGTTGGAATTTATCATTCACATTTTCTGCATCAATTTAGATTTTCATGTGATTTCCTTTTCATTAGGTTAATGGGTATATTACATTGATTTTCTTAAATTGAACATGCATTTTAAATCCCATTTTGTCTTAGTGGGTAATTCTTGTAATATTCTCTTGGATTTGACATGCTAGTATTTGTTAAGTGCTTTGCATCTATATTTATGAGAGAAATTGCTCCTTGCTTTACTTTCTTTGATATGCTTTATGTAGTTTTGGCATCAAAATAACTTTAGTCTCATAGAATGAGTTTGGAAGCTATATGTATCTTGACTTCAAGTTGGAAGGTTATGAAAAATATTGTCACTAATTCTTCTTTGAATATTTCATAGATTTCATTTTGGAAGATGTCTGATCCTAGAATTCTAGTTTTGAGAAGATTTTGATAACTAATTGAATTTCTTTACTCATTATGTTTTTGTTGAGATCTATTTCTTTTCAGTCAATTTAGATAAATTGCATGTTTTTAGGAATTGGTCCATTTCTTCTATTTTCTAGATTTCGGTAGACAATTATTCATAGATTTAATTCATAATCCCTTTAATGTCAGCAATATTTAGCAACATCCCTGATTACATTTTTTATTTCGGTAATTTACATCCTCTTTCTTGTTTCTTTTTCAATCTAAATAAACCTTTTCTATTTTATTGATCTTTTCCAAGAAACAATTTCATTGGTTCACACAATTGTTTTTTCTATACTCTAGTTCATTTCTCTTCACTGAAATCTATATTGTTTTTCTCCTTCTTCTAGATTTAGGTACAGTTTGCCCTTCTTTTTCTATTTCCCACAAATCTGTAGTTAGGCTTTTTAAAAAAAATTTTCTTTCCCCTTCCTCCCTGCCCCCACCCCCCAGTTGTCTGTTCTCTGTGTCTATTTGCAGCATGTTCTTTGTCCGCTTCTGTTGTTGTCAGCAGCATGGGAATCTGTGTTTCTTTTTTGTTGTGTCATCTTGCTGCGTGAGCTCTCCGTGTGTGCGTTGCCATTCCTGGGCGGGGTGAACTTTCTTTCACACTGGGTGGCTCTCTTTATGGGGTACACTCCTTGCGCATGGGGCTCCCCTATGCAGGAACACCCCTGTTTGGAATGGTACTCCTTGCATGCAATAGCACTGTGCGTGGCCAACTGGACACAGGTCAAGGAGGCCCTGATTTGAACCGCAGACCTCCCATGGGGACCTCCCATGTGGTAGACAGATGCCCTATCCACTGGGCCAAGTCTGCTTCCCTGTAGATAGGTTTTTGATGTGTTATTTTTTAAAATATGAGGATTCACACCTACAAATTTCCCTGCATATTTCAAATTCATCCCAAATCTGGCCTAACAGAATGAATTAGTTTAGCCACAAAATAAATAATAAAATGGACTGTGATGTGTAGTGGATTTCAAATGCCAGCTGCAGTTTTGAGAGACTGTCCACATTAAGGAATTTGAGATTCCATATTACTAAATAAGTTCTATATGAAAATGAATTAGAAAATTATCCTAAGTGGGAACTCCGGTAAGAGATTCCTGTATAAAAGATGGATCCTTAGAATTATAGTTGCATTGTAAAGGTTAACAAAGTATAAATACATTAATCAAGTATGTGTATGAAGAGACACACTTCTCCTGACCATGGTGCTACAAGTGCCAAAGCTCTCTGAATGAGGATCCAGCACGCAGTCTGAAATCACAGAAGCTTTGTGACCTTAAAGGCTCAAGGTGCACAACTTAACATTAAATTGTTTTACCTTGCTAATTTCCAAATAATGTAAAACGTGAATCCTCTCTTTTCCACTGAGACCTCAAAGAATTCACACAAATATGTCCTCTAATTAAACAGCAGAATTTTAATACTCAGTATATCAATGGATAAATTCTTACATTGCTAGAATCACAATAAGTCCATAGTAAGATACCAGTAAGTCTACTTTAGTCCAAATTTCATTCCCCAAACCAGAGGATTCTGGGATGGTGATGTCTACTCCACATCTAATAGAGAGGGGCTGTGATCCTTTAGAGCTGACTGATGGGACTATGTTGCTTGCAGTTTTAGGCTTTCTCTGTTACTTGATATGTAGTTGTCCATCATCACCCCCTTGCCTGTTGTCTTGGGTGAAAGCAATGAACTGGAGAGTAAGTGTTGCAAATCTATTGAGGTTCAGGGCCCAGCTGGCACATGGGCAGCCGCCAAACTTAAGTCACTTGTACATAAACCTACAAACTCTAGTACTAATTACAAGTACAAATGAAAGGACAGAAAAGCCACATGTAGGGAATCTGAAGGTAGTGGTCACTGGAGGTTCTGAGGGTAGGAAACAGTAAAAAGTGTTATAAGACAGGGGCATTTTTTGGAATTGGGAATTGTCCTAAAAGACATTGCAATAACAGATGCAAACCATTATATATCTTGCCATAACCTATGGAATTATGTCGAAGAGAGTGTAAACTACAATGTAAACATTTGTCCATGCTTAGTGGCAATGCTCCACAGTTTGTTCATCAATTGCAATGAATGTACCTCACTAATGAAAGATGTTGTTCATGTGGGAAAATGTGGGAAGTGTGGGGAGTGGGGCATATTAGAAACCCCTATCTTTTTCATATGATATTTGTGTAATCTAAGTATCTTTTCAAAAATTAAAAATATCTATACAGACCCTAAGAAAGCAAGTTATCACGACTAAAAGACAGAAAAAAAGACAGACAATAGGAATAAAAGCTTTTAAGTTTTTCAGATTTTGAAAATATTCAGAGAATATGAAACAACACTTTTTAATGTGTTTTAGAAGATTAAAAAGAATATTGCAATTATATTAAATGGTATATTTCAATAATTAAATAAATAGAACCTCTGAAGCTAAAATGTACAATGATGAAAATGTAAAATTTCGAAGTAGGAATGGGAGAAATTTATCTACCATGGGAATCAAAGACCCACTAATCCTGAAACACAAATGGAAAATAAACCAAATTTATATCTGTGGACCTACTACACTTGACATTTTATCCATGTCCCTCCATTTACTGCCAGTAAAACATTCCCTTTCATATTTTCTTTGCACAGTGAAACAGATCGACAGGTTGATTTCAGTGATTTATTGTTCCACTGATGTTTTCCTTCTTGGATAATAAATAAATGCAAAATATTTTCATTCAGGAAATGAAATATATATATATATATATATAACCACACTTAGGATGATGTATCTCAGAGCTATTACTATGCAGGTGCTTCCAATTCTTCTGAGAGGGATGATCTGGAAATGAGGAGAAATGGGAAGTGTGACATTGGAGAAAGACATTAGAATGTGAAATCCAGGACCTTCTCATTCAATACTGTTACTCTAGAATTTGCTTCTCTTGCAAACTCAGTTCTTGGCAGTGGAGGGAGGAGTAATTGCTCCTATGTTTGAAATATACTCACTTAGGCATGGGCTACCTTATTACAATGCATTATAATAGGTAAGCATTCTGTTACAGTTTTCTACTTTCTCTTGGTTTAAATGATGTTCCTTGGACCTGGGTGTGTTTATTCTCACTTCCCCACTCTGGACAGTAAATCTTCAATTGGCAGTATTCATCTTTTCTAAATTTCTCATGTTAGGGTCCCAAAGTATTTATTCTACTCATAAAACATTCAATTAAACAGAACACAGATCACTCAAAATGTATCTTGCCCTCCTTCTATGTAACATATATTTCATGGTTTTCAGACAGCAAATAAATCCCCCACTTATCCAGGAAAAAAAACAGTTTTTCCCTCTGTAACTTGGTGTTTATCTCTCACTGAAATTATGGAAGTGTCTTTCGATGAAATCTATATTTTAGGAACTCTCTGCAAGGTTTCCCTTTTTAAAAAAACCTAACTGTACTTAAGTTTCACTGATAAAAGACAATATGATGCTTTTTTCCCCTTATAGCCATTTATAGACTCTTAAGGAATAAACTTTGTTTTACATGAGAACAAATTGTACCCTCAGTTTAGAGTGAATCATTGTTTTCACATATTTTAGGATCCTGGAGAAGAATAAAATTCTACTGACAAAACCAGGAATACTTTTTTATTTTAAAGGAAAATAGAAGATGCAGGAATGGGGAAATAAGAAAAGATCTTTTTAATAACATAAGTTCGAGGAGAATATAAGAGAGTTGAAAAGGTCTCCATCACTCACATATGATATTTGCTTAATAAAAATGTTACCTTATGAATCAGTGTACCAGCTAAATATTTAGAAACGAAACAGGAAGTTTCTTAGGGGATTTTGAAAGATACCAATCACCCTCTCTTCATAAATACAATCAAAGTGTAAGTAAGTTTGGCATCCACAACTGAGTCTTCTTACGGTGTGACTTCAGTAGGGTAGGTGATTCTTAGCAGTCTTTTCTCCCTCTTTCTGGTTTGTATTCCTGTCCTCCAGATGGGGAAACTGCAGGTGGTGGTGCCTATTTAATCAATACTGAAGACATGAGCCTCCTTCTCCCTGACTGCAGAAAGGGGGCATATTTGTGTGCTCAATAATTCCAGTGGGGTCTTCTTGATTATACAGTGTTCCTGATTATAACAGAAGTATCACCTTTCTTAGCTGGACTGTTTTTCACTCTTTTCCATACTTCCAAATATTGAAAGACATAACTCTAGTTTCTTCAGTAACATGAGTGTTCATGACTACCACGTTTTTTCTCGATTCTTTTTCAAAATTTTCTTAATGTTTTTATTTTTAAAGAAGCTTTAGATTACATAAATGTTACATTAAAAATTTAGGAGATTCCCATATGCTCCAGCCCCTCAAGATCCCACACTTTACCACATTAACAACTTGTTTCATTAGAGTTGTACATTTGTTAACATTGAAGGACACATATTGAAGCATTGCTACTAACCATGAACTACACTGTAGATTATAGTTTACCCTCAGTCTCAGACAATTTTATAGGCTGTGACAAAATGTATAATGGCCTTGTTTCCATCATTGAAAGGTCATGTAGGAGAATTCTTATGTCTCCAAAATGTCTCCATATTACTCCTTATTCTTCCCTTCCCTCCCCTCAGAACCTCTGGTGGACAATGCCTTTATTTCAATGATAAAATTCTTTAATTATTATAATAACACATCTATAATAGAATAATAATATCTAGTTATTATAATGTACAATGGACTAAAGTAAAAATTCTTAAAAGCTTTTATTTGGAAAGAGATTTCTGCTCAAAAATAAGCCTTTCATGTAAACTATTTTGTACCAGAACTGATTACAAAATAGCAGTCTTGCAGGGTAGCAATTGGGAACTGATACATCAAATTGTTGGGAGTGAGAAGACCACTGACACTATTTCCATGTGGTAAATGTACATAATTGCTCTTGTATAGCTTGGAAAAAATGATTCACAATATATTGTTTGCAGTAACATTTAAAGAAAGCACCTAGGAAAGGTATTGACAAACTGGTTTGTGTGAAAAATGATTTTACTGAGAATCCTAATTCAAGTTAATGTGGAATAAGGTGGGGCTCTTACTTGCACTGGAGAGAATTCCAGAAAAAAGTGACAAGGTGAGGATTTTTAATTTTCAGATTAAGGTGTAATCAAAACATAGACATTTTATAAAACTGCAGGAATGAAATATCTTTTCCTGAAAATTTCAGTTCTGATAAGTGTATGACTCACATCAGAGACTGAACCTGTGTGTCAATAAATTACAAGTGAAAATGAATTCACAGCTTTGCCAAAGAATTTGAAGTGAATACAAATATGTAAGCAATTATTAACATCTTCAAATATGACCATTAGCTCAGAGAAATCATTACCTCCAAAATGCCACTCTGGTTTGCCATTTGTAGTGATGGCAAGGAAATCAGTTGATGAATGAAGCATTCACCTTAGTCTACCCAGAAGAAAACAGCAAGCTTACATAAAAGTCTGAAATTATGTCTTAATATCTGGGTTTAATATAAGAATAAGATATAGTAGGAAAGGCAGAAAAACACATATTTGCTTTTTATGACCCATAAATGAGGACTATTATTGTCGGGTGTGCTGAAAGAAATTTCCAGAAAATATCCTTCAATATGGAAATATTTTTTAAAGGGCTAACTTACATCGCTGGAAGAATGATAGAAATTATTGAAACCATCATTGTTTGAAAAATCAGGGAATGTGTTGTTGATTACAACCTCGCTTGAATTATGATTTTGAAGGTGCAGGAGAAAGGCACGTATTGGAGATAGAATGTGGATTAATATAAAGCAGTCAGATGACATCTCCAGTTCAGGATGTGACCTCTTTCAGGAACTAATGAACAAGCCCTGGTAGCTGGTACAGAGCCTTTGCTAGGAGAGCTTATTTTTCACTAACACCATAAAACACAAGCAGTTTCTTTCATCTGGAGTGACTGCAATACACTTTCATCCCTCCAGCACCTGCTATAATTTTATATATACAGAATAAACTGAATGAAATATTTTACTGCTGAAAATCCAGGCAGCAGGTTCTATCTTCAATCCTGATTCCAGGAATACAATGAGAGAGCACATGATGTAAAACAATACAAAATAAATAGGAATCCATGATATACAAAAATGAAACAAATGTAAGTTTTTATTGGGTGAATGCCAGATTATCTCTCTATACACTTACAAAGTACCTAGATTAAGATCTCCTCTAATCCATATTTTATTCCTCCACCTTGTGTACCCTGGGATGGTGATGTCCACTCCACCTCTAAATTGAAAGTTGGCTTAGGTCCCACATGGCTGATGGGTGGAATTCTCCTGCTTGCACTTGTAGACTCTCTCGGTTCCCTGGTATGGTGGTTGACCATCCTCCCTCCCTGTTAGCTGACACTGGCAAATCCAATGAATTTGAGAGCAGGAGTTGCAACTCTCCTGAAGCTCATTCAAGTCTCCTGACCATACAACAACCCCAGCACCAACAAAAGGTTGAGTAAAAGTGACAGAGAGGCACATGTAGAAAGATCACATCTGAGTCCAACTCCATCACACTTCAGGGTACAAATTCCAAAGTAGTATCTTCTGGCAAGGCACCGAACTCCAGAATCATCTGCCATGACCATAGGAAAGAGGTGTCTCTGTAGTCCTCAGGAGAACCACTACCTGGGGTAGTACCTACTTAGGCTGTCTCTGAGATCCTGCTGAAAGATGCATAAGCCCAACTCATCTGAAGACCTGACTCATTTTGAAGTCTCTTAGCCATATGAACTCATTTGTCATTCCCATTTCCCCTTTTTATTCAAGGTATTTTTCTAATTGTATCATGAGCTGGTGGTTGGTAGTAATTCCTCAGCACCAGGGATTCTCAACCCAGCGGATATGTCCCATGCTGGAGGGAAAGTAATGTTGAGTTGACTTAGGGAGTGGCCACATTTGAGCAACATGGAGGCTCTCAGGAGGTTACTCTTAGGCACCTTGCATCTCTAGACCTAGTTGAAATTTCAAGCACACAGGCTCATAAGCATTGTCATCAGTATCAAGGGCCCATCATTGGACCACCCTTCTTCACTGGTCTTTGTTCTTGCACTTGGGGGATAGTTGCTCCTCAACTGGGGAGTGCAACATAGTTTCCCAGAATAGGAACTCAGCACTTCCTCAGTTGTCATGTCAAACTCTATCTAATATGACAATTAATATCCAAAATATATTTATATACCCTGCATGAATGCCCTGGAGAACTGCCCCCTGCCGATGCATCCCCCATCAACGACATCCCACAAGAGTGCTCCTGCCCTGCAATTGTTGAAACAGTCTGTGATCCAAAACTTCATCAAAACTATATGCTAATATATTTCTAAACTCAATTAACAGGAAAATGAAATATTAGTGATAGGTTTAAAGATAAAAAATAGAATATTTTTATTCTATATTTAAGAAAAACTAAAAGTAAAAAATAAATCAGGGTATTAAAATGCAAAATATCATAAAATATATTTTACATTTTGCCTTCATCACTGTAATAGGTGTTCCTGTGTATGTACAGTAGAAAAGCTCTCTCTCCCATTCTTTTCTCAGGGTCTTCATCCTTTGTTTAAAAAAAATTATAATGTCTTCAAAAAAGTTTTAGATCACAATAAAGTCACATATACAATATAAGGGAATCTGATATGCCAACATCAAACACTTTTCTCTCTTCCCCCTGCAATTATCTTTTTAATGTGCGTATATTTGCTATAGCTGATGAACAGATATTGAAACATAGATACAAACCATGGTTTCACTATGGTTTACATTATGGTTTATATTTTAGATTGTACAATTTTATAAAAATTTGGTTGTACTATGGTATACATTTAATTTTTTAGGGAAATTTAAGAAAGCCTATATCCATCACTGCATAATCTTGTGGAACACTTCCACTGCCCCCAGTTGTCCCATCTTCCATCTATTCTATTCCTCTCTCACCCACCCCTTGGGGCCCACAGTGACAACCAAGCTTCACTGCCTGAAAGACATGATTCACAGATACTTGCAACAATGCTGAGGATTTGACACACTAGTCTGTCTGGAGACAGTGGCTGTGGGAGTTGCTGAGTGCTGGGAGAGGGAAGATGTGTGATATGGAGGCATTTTTAGGACTTGAAGTTGTCCTGAATGATATAGTACGGATAGATGAAGGACATTACATATCATGCCATAAGCCATTGAATGGACTGTGGGGAGTTGCAAACTACAATGCAAATGATAATCCACACAACCATAAGTTGTTGGTGTGAGAGGAGTGGGGGTGGGGTGGGGAGTGGTATATATGGGAACCTCATATTTTTAATGTTACATTTTGCGTTATCTATGTATCTTCAAAAAGACAACAAAATATTTCATTTTCAAAAAAAGAATCTTCTAGTGTTTGATCTCTGTTAATCATGAGCACTTTTGTAAACTTGAGACAATGTATCCTTTTATAGACAGAATGTTTCCCAGCTTTTTAAAGGCCTGCTTTATGTCCTTGTTTCTAAGAATGTAAATAAAGGGGTTCAACATGGGAGTAATCACTGTGTACATCACTGAGCCTATTGCATTTGCCTCTGAGTTTTTGGTAGCAGCAGAGCTAAGATACACTCCAATACCTACCATAAAACAAGGTCACTACTGAGAGGTGAGATCCACAATTAGAAAATGCTTCATATTTACCACGAGCTGTTGAGATTCTCAAAATTGAGGATATAATTTTATAGTAAGAGAAAAAGATCCCAGTGAGTGGTATAACCCCCAGAAGTCCACCTGCAAAATACATGACAAGGTCATTGAGGAAGGTGTCAGAACAAGCATGTCTGACTACCTGATTAAGTTCACAGAAAAAGTGGGGCATTTCCATCTCTGTACAAAAAGACAATTGTAAAACCATTAAGTTATGCAAAAGAGAGTCCAAAACACTCAATAACCAGGATACCAGCAGTAGGAGGCCACAGAGCCAGGGGTTCATGATGACTGTGTAGTGCAGGGGGTGACAGATGGCCACGAAGCGGCCATAGGCCATTGCAGTCAAGAAGGAGTTATCTAATTGTCCAAAAAGCATGAAAAAATACATCTGGGTGAGACGGTTTTCAAAAGTTATGATTTTGTTGCCTGTCTGAATGTTCAGCGGCATCTTTGGTTTCGTGGTGGAGGTGAAACAGATATCAGTAAAAGACAGGTTGGAGAGGAAGAAGTACATGGGTGTGTGGAGATGGGAGTCCAAGATGATGGCCAGGATGATGAGCAGGATGCCAATGAATGTAACCAGGTACATGGACAGGAACATTCCAAAGAGGAGGGACTGCACCTCTGTATTTTCTGAGAGCCCCAGGAGGATGAATTCTAAAGCATATGTTTGGTTTTCTGTTTCCATGTGGATGATGAATTTCCTGAGGAGATATTCAATACAATGCAATTTAGCCTAAAGCCATAATCAGAAAAATATAATAAATGGTACTGTTTGTATTGTAATTACATTAAGCTAATATTTTTATGGATTTTATAGAGATCTAGTACCCTTTTCTGAAAATAGGGAAAACATATGTTCCTGCTTCTCCTTGATAGTTGTGATGGCTAGAAACCCTTGGTCATAATAGAATACACTTTGCCAAGGCAATAATTTCCATGATAAATTCTCTCAGACTTTATTTTAAGCAACAAACATTATGACCATGTTTTTGTACCCTGTGACAAAATAGAAAAGAAGAACAAAGTAGTAGGAACCAGGTTATTTGGTTGTAACAGTTATTATAAAAACACAATAATTTAAAAAATCTTTTTGGTGAAATGGACAAATGACCCCACACAAATGTGTTCCACTGATGTTTCACAGAGGACAAGGGTAATTCAGTGTAGAAAGTATGATCTTTTCAAGAAGTGGTGTTGGAACAAAAGTGAAGCAGGCTAGTAAGATAGGGAATAGATGGATCTAGAACCTGACAGAGTCCACATGGATATCAAAACCCCCTAATGATGGCTGCTGGAGGAATCTCACCCTGGGATTTGCTACCCAGAACTAAGCCTCCCTCCTGAGAATATGGAAAAGCCTGGATCTTCCCTAGGAACTTTATCACTGGGTCCTCACTAAGGAATTGATGGGCAGGGTAATCAATCCAAAGAGCAAACAGCTGAAACCCCCTCCCCTGCCATTAGCAAAGGGATGGATAACTAGCAGTTTAAAAGCAAACCATGAGGTTTGAGCTTGCTCTTGCCTAGCTTTTTGCCTATTGACCCGTCTTGCCTTCTGCATGTCACTTTCATCATTTTTCCTCTGCCATGTGGCCATGCAAGTTACCCTCGGGACTTATAATCTATAATGGGGAATTGTAGCTTGTAAATTAGCCCTCTTCATCCCTTTTCAGCCCCTTCCTCACTACCTACTGGGGCCCTGCTCTGTTATTTTCTCCCATTTCTCTTCCCTTCCTACCTGAATTAATTACTGGCCTAACTCACCTGGCGTGTTCTTGAAATTCACTTCTGCAGCATAGACAAGAACTTAGTTAGAATATGGTAACAATAGGATGCACTCATGCCAAATACAAAAGGAACTTAGGCACTGATTGAATTCATTTCACAAAAATTAAATCAAAATCAGTCATACCATTTTAAAGTAAAATGCATTGTGAAAGTGCTAGACTAAAATGTGAAGAAAATCTAAGGGCCCATAGGTTGGAAAAGAGTTTTTAGATATAGTAATGGAAGCATGATTCATGAGAGATTAAAATTTATAAGTCAGTTTTTATTCAAATGTAAAATATCTACTCTGTGAAAGACATTGATAAGGGGTTGTAAGAAAACATGCAGATTTGGAAAAATACTTACAAAACACATCTGATAAAAGATTTGTATACAAATGTAGAAATTAATATTAACACCACAAAATAAGAAAGCATAAGCTGAATTTAAAAATCTGCAAAAGATATAAACAGAATCCTAACTTAGGAAGAAATTCAAAATACAAATACAAAATACAATATATAAAAATAAATTCAACTTCACTGGCACCTAGGTATTATGACCAAATGCCAACTAGCAATGTCTCTGAAAAAGACCTTGGCCAAAAAGGGGAAATATTCAGTGCAGATGAAATTTTATGTTGAAGAGATTTTAAAGTGAGTTTGGTGGTCATTCCAGAGGTTATGCTTATGCTCATCTCAGCAGAATCTCACTATCTGTTACAGTAAACAGTGCCTCAAACAGTAGGGATCCTGATGGTTCTAGAGATATCTAGACACTGTAAATAGTGCAGGGAATCTCAGGAATTTGGCACCCTGTCAGTATACCTTACTTTGGAATTTATGCTCCCCAGTGTAAAAGAGTTAGCCTCATTTGTAGATTCCCAACATGTGGCTCTTCTCTAAATGTTATTTACATAAAGCCATGTGTTGGCACTACCCTTGTTAAATACATGAGCCAGAGCATTATGTTTTTGGTCTGTTCATGTGCCAGTTGAACCCTTAATCTAAGCAGAGTTTCAACACTTACTCTCCAGTTCATTGGACCTATGTAGAACAACTAATAAGGAGATGGTAATGGACAACACCTATCCCAAGGAGCAAAGAATGGCTGCACCTCTAAGCAAGCTAGTTCCACCCATATATCCCAAGGGATCTAAGGCCCTCTCAATTAGAAACAGTGGGCATCACCATCACAAAATCCTGAAGATTGGGGAATGAACAATGGACTAAAGTAGACATTATTTTTATATTATAGACTTACTATTCTAGCAATGGAAGAATGTTTATCATTGATATAAAGGCCATGGCCACCAGAGATTCTGAGAGGAGGGAGCAGGCAGAATAGGTGTAATATCAGGGCATTTTCAGGACATTGGGATTGTTCTGCATGACATTGCAATGATGGATACAGGCCATTATATGTTTTATCATTACCTAAAATTGTGCAGGACAGGCTATTAACTATAATATAAACTATAATTCATGGTTAGCAGCATTGTTTCTATATGCATTCATCAATTGTAGCAAATGTACTATACTAATGAAAGTTGTTGTTACTATGGGAAAGAGTGGGAGGGTGAAGGGGTGGGGCATATGGGTCCCCTCTATATTTTATGTAACATTTATGTAATCTAAACCTATTTTAAAATTTTTAAAATTTAAACAAATAAATGATTAAATAAACTCATTAAAACTCTTTTAAAAATTAAACATCATCTGTCATTAGGGACTTGGAAGACTATGAACACAATAATATATGACCACATGTTTATTAGAAGAGATAAAAACCTAAAAACTGAGAATACCAATTGCTGTTGAGTATATGGAGCAATACATCTCTCATTCACTGCTAGTGAGAACACAAAATGGTTCATCCAGAAGACAGTTTCTTTTAAAACTAAACATTGTCTTACCATACAACCAGCAGTTTTGCTTTTAGGTGTATATATATATATATATATATATATATACACACCATATCATATATATATATATGATATGAAAATGAGAGTCCACACAAAAGTCCACACATGAACATTTACAGCAGCTATATTTTTAAACTCCAAATCTGAAAGCAAACAAAATGTTGGTCAACCACCACACCAGGGAACAGAGAGAGTCCACAACTGCAAGCAGAATTCCATCCATCAAACATGTGGGATCTAAGGCCCCTCTTGATTTAGAGGTGGAGTGGTCATCACCATGCCAAGATCCTCAAGATAGAGGAATAAAATAAGAATTAGAGTGGGCTTAGTGGTATTCTACTATAGACTTATTGTGACTCTAGCAATGGAAGAAATTGTGTCACTGTCATGGAGACAGTGACCACTGGAGTTGTTGAGTGCAGGGAGAGGGAAGAATGATATGGTGGCTTTTTTGGGGACTTGGAGTTATCCTGAAATATATCTCATGGACAGATGCCGGATATTATATATCCGGCCATATCACACTGAATGGACTGGAAGAGAGTGTAAACTAACATGTAAACAATAATCCAAGCTTTGTAGCAATGATCCAAAATGTATTCATTAAATAAAAGGAATGTGCCACACTGATGAAAGGTTGTTAATGTGGGAGGATGGGGAATTTAGGGAGTGGGGTATATGGGAATGTCATATTTTAAAATGTAAAATTTAGTGTGATCTATGTATCTTAAAAAAAGAAGACCATAATAATTTTTGCTAAAGAAATCTCATAGCGAATTTATATAAACAAACAAGAAAAATCTTTACATCTCAGTGAACATACTCTAATAATGACTGAAGTAATAAATGCTCAATTATGTCATTAAGGCAAATACAACAAATTTTACATGTCACAGGAATTGTATGCTTTTTAATATGTATCAATAAACTTGATTTCTTTTTTAAAAAGAACTATTTTAAAAACCACACCACACCATATAATTATTGACTCCATATTTGTGTCCATGTCATCTCTTCTTCATGTATTTCTATCCTTTTCTCCTTCTGAAATTACTCCAAATCCTCCTTCAAGCCTTATTGCAATTAAAATCTCCCTTGGATTCCTTTACTAACCTCCCCTGGATGAGTCGGTAATTTCTGATCCACTTCACCAGAATTCCACAGCCACATATATTGAATGACTAAAAGAAAAAAAATGAATAAACACAGGTAAACAGATAATTTCTACAAGTATAGAGAAAGAAGAATGAGTGAAACAAGGAAACAATGCTTCTGAGAGAGGGAAGACCCAAGAGTAAGAGATCAGAGGAAGCAGATTGGGGAAAAAAATCTATTTTAGTTTATCTGCTATTTTCACTCAGGCTTTTTAATAAGACCGAACTTTGTGTTTTAAGTTTTCTCAGTGGTCATAATCTGCTGATTTCCTTAAAGCTTCTACCAATAAAAGGTGTCCATGGAGTCAAAAATATATTCCCCCAGTACCTGTGAAGATTCTGTAAGTTGCTCTGAAATTATCAAGTCAGGGTCTAAATTCACCAATGCAGGTTCTTCCTTGACAGATGAATGAAGTTGGAAACTCTGTTCCCAAGAAGTGAAGTGAGATGGAATGAGTCATAAGGTCTGTAGAAGACAAATTGTGTTTTCTTTGATACAGTGAAGGAGAAGCACATAGAGTATCTGAGCAATTAGGGATTCCATTCCCATGAACCACATTAATGAAGTATTATTTTGTATCAATCTCCCTGAGGTAATTATTTCTCTGGAGATAAGAAAGGAAAACACAGTGCAAATTTGCACCAGTTTAGTCCCTTGTGACAGCTTTGGAGCGCCATGTTCATCTCTTATCCCTGTGGACACCTACCTCCCAGGAGGAGTCACCCCTATTAAGGTGTGGGCTCTAGTCTTGTAAGGTTTCCCATACTGATTTCCCTCTTGTTGCTTCTGGGGTAAGATTCTGAATACACTAAACTATCTTATTTCCCAATTTTTCTCCTCTGGAGTTGGCTGTCATGAATGGAGACACCCACTCACAAGTGAATTTCCTCTTGTCTCACTGCTTCTCCTTTCTCCTCCATAATTAGCAATATCTGTTCAACCCACACAACCATCTGGTTTCCTAGTCATTCAACAATATTTATTCAGCAATACTGTATGGTAAATCCTAAAGTACATTCAGGGAATGAAGAGAAGACAAAGGTACTGTGTTTCCTAACAAACTGTTCACAGTTTTAAAAAGCCAAGAAATGGGCACTCACACAATCCTTAGAAGCCTGCCCCTGGTGCACCTTGTGCCAGATGTCCACCATCCAATACCCTAAAACAGTAAGCCTTCCTTATTATATCATCAACAGTGTTTTCTCAAGGATGGTTATAAGACATTTAAAATTACACAAAAAATATATAGGGGCTGATAGGCTAAATATAAATCATAATGTAAAACATAAGATATCTAAAAATATAGAAAATTGTATAGTCTAAAAAATAAACCACAATGTAAACACAAATGTTACCTTATTTGAAATCTATTGTCTCATATCTGTACATCAGTTTTAGTAAATATGGTATGAATATGTTAAAAGATTACTGCTGTGGAAGGGAAAAGATATTATGCTGGATATGTGGGATTACTGTATATTGTATATATGAATTACTGTGATCTAAAACTCCTGTGAAGATAAGCTTAATAATTAGAAAAAAGAAAAGGAAAAGATAGGATGTTGAATTTTTCCAAATTAATATGTACTGTATATCTAACCTTTAAACTCATCGCTATATTCCATTTTACTATTAAGGGAACCTGGCAATATATTGGGCTTCACTTTTCAGGAAGTTTTGGATCACAGAGAGGTTCAACAATGGCAGGGGAGGAATACTGGTGTGGGATGTTATTGACAGGGGACACATGGTTGACAGGGAGTTCTACAGGGCATATATCCAAGGTACATAAAAATGTTTGGATATTTTCATAGTGGAAACAATTAAAAACAACTGAGGGAGTGCTGAGTTCCTAGCCAGGGAAGCTCTATCACAGTCCCAAAAGGAATAGCAACAATCCCACAAGTGCAACAACAAAGACAAATAAGAATGAAGGTCCAACAATGAGCCCCTGATACTAATGACTATGCTTGTGAGCCTGTGCACCTGAAATAAGAACAAGGGCTAGAGCAGCAATGTGCCTAAAAGTTACCTCCTGAGAGCCTCCGTGTTACGCAAATATGGCCAGTCTTGAAGCCAAACTCAGCATGTAAATTTGTTGCCTTCCCCCCAGCATGGGACATGAATCCCAGGGATAAGTCTCCCTGGTGCCGAGAGATTAATACCAAGTACCAGCTGATGATGTAACTAGAAAATGACCTTGAATAAAAGGTTCAACTCGGACCAGCAGAATATCTCTGTCTACATATAATAACAGGAGTTAAAAATGCTTTTTGACCTAAATCAAGGGGCAAATGGAAAGGGCAAATGAGTTTATATGGCTATGAGTCCAAAAAAGAGCTGGGAGTTTATCAGAGGGGTTGCCCTTATGCACAACTCAGCAGAGTCTTAGAGACAGATAAAGTAGATAGAACCCCAGGTATTTGTTCTTCTGAGGGCTACAGAGACCCACAGGATTTATGGTCATGGCAGATGGAGTTCAGGGCCATGTCAGTTGGCACTTCTTTGGAGTTTGTGTTTCTGTGTGATGGAGCTGGACTCAGATGTGATCACTTTTCACAAATCTTTCCTGTTACTTTACCAGAATTGTAGTTGGTGATGGGGATTAATATATACCCTGGGGATCTGAATCTCTGGACTGACCATATGATAGCCAGGCCCTGAGCCTCAACAGACTTCAGCTCCTACAATGGTTTATTGGACTTACCCCACTCAGAGAACATGGAGTTGAAGAAGGTCAACCACCACACCATGGAGTCAAGAGTGCCTACAACTGAAAGCAGTAGAATTGCATCCAGCATCCATGTGGAATCTAAGCCCCCTGTTGACATAGATGTGGAATGGACACAACCAATCCAAGGTCCACAGGATGTAGGAATAGAATATGGATTAGAGTGGACTTACTGATATTCTACTCATGTACTATTGTGATTAGTAATCGAAGAAAATGTGGCATTGGTGTGGAGAAATTGGCCATGGTGGCTGCTGGGTGTGGGGAATGGGATGAAGAGATGAGCTGTGGAGGCGTTTTTGGGGACTTGGAGTTGTCCTGGATGGTGCTGCAGGGACAATTAGTGGACATTGTAGGTCCTCCCATGGCCCAATGGATGGAACATGGGAGAGTGTGGGCTATGATGTGGACCATTCACCATGAGGTGCAGCGATGCTCAGACATGTATTCACCAAATGCAATGAACGTGTCATGATGATGGAGGAGAATGTTGCTATGGGGGGAGTAGTGGGGTGAGGGGAGTAGGGGATATATGGGGACCTCGTATTTTTTGAATGTAATATTAAAAAAATGAATAAAGACCAAAAAAGTGAAAATAAAATAAAGATGCAGAATCAGGATTATAGTGAAAAAAAAAGTGTTTTCTCAACATTATAATTTCAACCACGCACACATCAATCCTGCGTGTTCACCTTTCCACACCGAACATATCCACAATTCCATGGACCATCTGACCCAGTGTGTTATATTCGTGAGTGTAGAGCAATACAATGAGCAAGAATTGTTGTACACCGATAATGGAGAGGACACTTAGATGTTCTCAAATAGAGGGGAGAGTATCTCTCAAGAGCAAGGCTTGCTCCTAATGGGAGAGGATAGACAAGTTTGTCAAGCCCTCAGCATTGTTGCAAGTATCTATGAATCTTGTCCTTCAAGCAATGAAGCTTGGTTGCCAATGTCGGCCCCAAGGAGAGGGAGAGAGAGAGAAAATAGATGGAAGAGGGGGTAAATGGGGGTAAATGGAAGTGTTCTGTATGATCTTTCAATGATGGATACAGGCCATGATAAATTTCAACAAAAATTTATAAAAGCGTATGGTCTAAATTGTAAACCATATTGTGTACTACTGAGCATGGTTGGTAACTATCCAATATTTGTACATCAGTTGTAGCAAATGTAACATCCACAAGTAAAAACATCATTGGTGAGGAAGAGGGATGATGTTGGGTATATGGGAGATACCTATATTCTGTGCATGATTTTACTGTGATCTTAAACTTTTTTGAAGATATAATGAAAAATAAAAAAGGCAAGACACTGAGGAAGAAATGAAAGAGATTGCCTTGCCACTATATATACAAGACAACACCTATTAGAGTGATAAAAGGCAAAACCTTAAAAAAATTTATAAAAATTTTCATTTTTGTTTTCTTTATATGAGGTCCTCATATATCCCCTCTATATGAGGTCCCCATATACCCCCACACCCTCACCACACTCCTCCCCCCATAACAACAATCTCCTCCATCATCATGAGACATTCATTGCATTTGATGAATACATCTCTGAGCACCACTGCACCTCATGGTCAGTGGTCCGCACCATAGCGCACACTCCCACATTCCACCCAGTGGGCCATGGGAGGACATACAATGTCTGGTAACTGTCCCTGCAGCACCATCCAGGACAACTCCAAGCCCAAAAATCGCCCCCACATCTCATCTCCTCCCACTCCCTACCCCCAGAAGCCACCATGGCCACTTTCTCCACACCAATGCCATATTTTCTTCGATTACTAATCACAGTAGTTCATGAATAGAATATCAGTAAGTCCACTCTAATCCATACTCTATTCCTCCATCCTGTGGACCTTAGAATGGTTGTGTCCTCTCCCCATATATATCAAGAGGGGGCTTAGATTCCACAAAGATGCCGGATGCACTTCTCCTGCTTTCAGTTGTAGGCTCTCTTGGCTTCCTGGTGTGGTGGTTGACCTTCTTGACCTTCATGTTATCTGAGTGGGGTAAGTCCAATAAACCAGAGTACAGGGGTTGCAAGTCTGTTGGGGCTCAGGGCCTGGCTATCAGATCATCAGTCCAGAGATTCAGGTCCTCTGGGTATACACTAAACCCTAGCAACAACTACAGATCCAGTAAATCAACAGGAGAGGCTTGTGGACAAAGAACACATCTGAGTTCAGCTCCATCACACAGAAACACAAACTCCAAAGTAGGGCCATCTGACATGGCACTGAACTCCATCTGCCATTACCATAAAACCTGTGGGTCTCTGTAGCCCTCAGAAGAACCAATACCTGGGGTTGTATCTACTTTATCTGTCTCTGGGACTCTGCTGAGGTGTGCATAAGGGCAACCCCTCTAATAAGCTCTCAGCTATTTTGGAGACTCATAGCCATATAAACTCATTTGTCCTTTCCATTTTCCCCTTTTATTCAGGTCAAAAAACATTTTAACTCCTGGTATTCTATGTAGACTGAGATATTCTGCTGGTCTGAGTTGACCGTTTTATTCAAGGTCATTTTCTAGTTACATAGTCAGCTGCTACTTGGTAGTAATCCCTCGGAACCAGGAAGGCTCATCCCCAGGAGTCATTTCCCACACTGGGGGGGAGACAACACATTTACGTGCTAAGTTTGGCTTTGAGACTGCCCACATTGTAGCAACACGGAGGCTCTCAGGAGGTAACTCTTAGGCAACCTGCAGCTCTAGGCCTTGTTTTTATTTCAGGTGCACAGGCTTAAGAGCATAGTTATTAGTTTCAAGGGCTCATTGTTGGACCTTCCTTCTTTTTTGGTCTTTGCCATTGCACTTGGGGGATTGTTGCTGTTCCTTTCAGGATTGTGATAGAGCTCCCCTGGCTAAGAACTCAGCACTCCCTTAGTTGTTTTTAATTGTAACCACTATGAAAATATCCAAACATTTTTATGTACCCTGGATATATGCCCTAGAAAACTCCCTCCCAAACGTGCATCACCTGTCCATAACATCCCACACCAGTATTCCTACCCTGCCATTGTTGAGCTTCTCTGTGATCCAAAACTTCTTCAAAAATGAAGTCAAATATATTGCCAGGTCCTTTAATAGTAAAAAGGAACATAGTGATGAGTATAAAGGTTAGATATAGAATACATATTAATTTAGAAAAAATAACGTACAAATAAATTGGGGAATCAGAAAATTAAAAAATTCAAAGCTTTGTTTTTGATGCTCTGTCTTCCATTACTGCAATAAATGTTGCCCTGTATGCACATTGGCAAGGCAACTTCTTCCGTCTTTTCCTCACTGTCTATGTCCTTTTTATTCTTTTATTTCCTAATTATTAAGCTTACCTTTAGAAAAGTTTTAGAGCACTGTAATTCACATATACAATATACAGTACTCTCACATATCCAACATTAAACTCTTTTCCCTTCCACAGCAATAATTTTTTTACATATTCATACTATATTTACTGAAACTGATGTACAGATATTGACACAATAGCTTTCAAACAAGGTAACACTTGTGTTTACATTGTGGTTTATATTTTAGACTGTATAATTTTCTAAATTTTTAGTTATCTTATGTTTTACATTATGATTTACATTTTAGCCTATCAGCCCCTATGCATTTTTGGTGTAATTTAACATGTCTTATATGCATCCTTGCAAAACCTTGTGGAACACTTCTATTGCCCACACAGTTATATTGGTTCCATCTATTCAATACTTCTTTCCCCCTCCCATCAGGGCCCACAGTGACAGCCAATCTTCACTGCTTGAAGAGCCATGTACAGAGATACTTGCAACAGTGTTGAGGGCTTGACATGGTCAACTGCCCTAATGCATTGGGTGCCACCATTTCTCTCAAGAGATACAATTTCCTCTAATTGAGAACATCAGTCCTCCCCAGGAAATGGGTATAACTTTGCTCTCATTATATGGGTCTCTATCCAATTATATAACCCGCTATGGCAAAATGAGCACTCACACACTCCCTAGAAGCCTGTTCTGCATCAGATTATCACCTTTGAGCATCTTAAATAGGTAACTTTCCTTATATTTTTGAAAAAGTTTTCTCAGCATTGTATTCTCAACCAAATACCTCAGAATCTCCTATGTCCCTATGTTCCCCCACCGTCCTCCTAATTTCTTGGGCAATATTACCCATCCTCCCATTGCTAGCCCCCCTCAAGTCCACAAAGCCCTACCCAAATTTAGCCCTATGTCCCATTTTACCCCTTCCTTGTGCAAATACCTTCAGCTTATATAGATTTCTCCCATGTAGGTGTCAGCTTACATCTTTCCTCTACCCCCCAATATTCTTTAAACCTATCATCCAGTCTCTAGCTCTCTGAGGCAGCTTGGTTTCCTTATTTCATATCATTGAGATCATGTAGTATTTGTCCTTCAATGCTTGGGTTGTTTCACTCAGTATAAGGGTCTCAAGATTCATCCATGTTATCACTTGTGTTTGTAGTGTATTCATTCTTAAAGCTGAGTAGTATTCCATTGTATGGATATACCACATTTTATTTATTTATTTATCCATTCATCTGTTGGTGGGCATTTGGGTTGATTCCAACTTTTGGCAATAGTGAACAATGCTGCTATGAACATTGGTGTGCATATATCGGTTTGTGTCCTTGTTTTCAGTTCTACTGGGTATATACCCAGCAGTGGAATTGCTGGGTCATATGGCAAATCTATGGCTAGTTTTTTGAGAAACTGCCAAACTGTACTCCGGAATGGCTGGATCCTTCTGCATTTCCACCAGCAATGGCTGAGTGTTCCCATTCCTCCACATCCTCTCCAGCACTTGTAGTCCTCTGTGTTTTTGATAGCTGCCAGTCTCATGGAAGTAAGACGATATCTCATTGTAATTGTGATTTGCGTTTCCATAACATCTAGTGATTTTGAGTATTTTTCATATGCTTTTTAGCCATTTGTATTTTTTATTTGGAGAAGTGTCTGTTTAAGTCTTGCCACTTTTTAAGATGTGTAGGTTTTCTTTTTATTTTTTGAGATTTAGAAGTTCTTTATATTTGAAGGATATTAGTCTCCTATCATATACATGGTTACCAAATATTTTTTCCCATTGGGTAGGCTCTCTTTTCATTTTCTTGACAAAGTCTTTTGAGGTTCAAAAGCTCTAATTTTGAAGAAGTCTCATTTATCTATTTGTTCTTTTGCTGCTCGTGTTTTGGGTGTGAAATTCATGAAGTCATTTCCTATTACAAGGTCCTGTAGATGTTTCCCTACATTGCTTTCTAAGGTCCTTATAGTCTTGGCTCCTATATTTAGGTCTTTGATTCACCTTGAGTTGGTTTTTGTATAAGGTGTGAGTTGGTAATTCCCTTTCAGTGTGTTTGGTGGCCTTCGGAATATCATGTGTCTGTATCTATGAGGATCTATATCAGAATTTTCAAATTGGTTCCATTGATCAGTGTACCTCTCCTTGTGCCAATACCATGCTGTTTTCACTAGTGTACTATGTTTTGAAGTCTGGTAGTGTGATTCCTCCAATTTCATTTTTCTTTTTCAATATATCTTTGGATATTCGTGGCCTCTTTCATTTCCAAATAAATTTCATAGCTAGTTTTTCTAGTTCCTTAAAGAATGCTGTGTTGATTTTTATTGGGATTGTATTGAATGTGTAGATCAGTTTTGGTAGGATAGACATCATACGAATATTTAGCCTTCCTATCCATGAATGGGGAATATTCTTCCTCTTGTTTAAGTTTTCTTTGGTTTCGTTGAATAGTGTTGTGTAGTTTTCTGTGTATAAATTTTTTACATCTTTAGTTAAATTTAATCCTAGGTATTTGATTTTTAAATTTACTATTGTAAATGGTATTTTTTTCTTGATTGCCTCCTCACATTTTTCATTATTGGTGTACAGACATGCTACTGATTTTTGCACATTGATTTTATAGCCTTCAACATTACTGAACTCATTTTTAAGTTTTAGATGTTTTGTTGTAGACTTCTCAGGGTTTTCTATGTATAGGATCATGTCATCTGCAAATAGTAAATTTTGACTTCTTCCTTTCCAATTTGAATGCCTTTTATGTCTGATTCTTGCTTCAATGCTCACCCAATATTCTAACAAATATTAAATAGAAGAGGTGATAATGGGTTCCTTCCTTGTCCCTGATTTTAGAGGGAAAGATTTTCAGATTTCAAAATTGTAAATGATGTTAACTGGAGGTTTTCATATATATCTTTTATTATGTTCAGAAAGTTTCCCTCTACTCCAATTTTTGCAGTGTTTTTATTAAGAAATAGTGCTGTATTTTGTCAAATGCTGTTTCTGCATCTATAAATATGATCATGTGATTTTTTTCCTTCAATCTGTTTATGTGGTTTTTACATTAATGTATTTTCTTATGGTGAACAATCCTTGCACACCAGGAATGAATTCCACCTGGTCATGGAGTATAATTGATTTATGGTGCTGTTGAATATGATTAGTAAGTATTTTGTTGAGGATTTCCACATCTATGTTCATTAGAGAGATTGGTCTGTAATTTTCCTTTCCTGTGGTGTCTTTGTTTGGCTTTCATATTAGGGTAATTTTGGCATCATAGTATGAGTTATGCAATGTTCTTCTGTTTCAAATTTTTGGAAGAGTTTCGGCAAGATTCGTGTTAGTTCTTTATGGAAAGTTTGGTAGAATTCACCTGTGAAGCCATTTGGCCCAGGGCTCTTAGTTGGGAGGTTTTTAATGACTGATTCTATCTCTTTACTAGTGATTAGGTTGTTGAGATCATCAATTTCTTCTTTCATCAATATAGGCTGGTTATGTATTTCTAGAAATTTGTCCATTTCCTCTGAATTGTCATTTTTGTTGGAATATAGTTTTTCAAAGTATCCTCTTATGATAGTCTTTATTTCTGTGGGGCCAGTGGTGATATCTCCTTTGTTATTTCTTATTTTGTGTATTTGCATCTTCTCTATTTTTTTCTTTGTTAGTCTAGCTAAGGGTTTGTCAATTTTATTGATCTTCTCAAAGACCCATCTCTTGGTTTTGTTTATCTTTTCAAGTGTTTTCTTATTTTCTATTTCACTTAGTTCTGCTCTTATCTTTGTTATTTCTTTCTTTCTTCTTCTGGCAGGGTTACTTTGTTGTTTTTTTCCTAATTCCTCCAAATGAGCAGTTAGTTCCTCAATTTTTCCTCTTTCTTCTTTTTTGATGTATGAATTTATGGTTATAAGTTTCACTCTCAGTACTGCTTTGCTGCATCCCATAAGTTTTGGTATGTTGTGTTATCATTTTCATTAGTTTCAAGGCAGTTATTAATTTCTTTTGAGATTTCCTCTTTGACCCACTGTATTTCTAAGAGTGTGCTGTTTAATTTCCATATCTTGGTGTGAAATCTGGGCCTCTGGACCTTGCAGATTTTCAGCTTCATAGTGGTGTATTAAAGTCCTCCACTATAATTGTAGAGACATCTATTCCTTCCCTTAGTTTCTCCAGTGTTTGCCTCAGATATTTGGAGGTACCCTTGTTAGGAGCATAAATGTTTATAACTGTTCTTTCTTTTTGAATGATTATCCCTTTCACTAATATGTAGTGTCCATATTTGTCTCTCACAAATGTTTTGCATTTAAAGTCTGTTTTGTCTGATATTAACATAGTTACTCCTGCCCTTTTTTGGTTATTATTTGCTTGTAAGATTCTTTTCCAGCCATTCATTTTCAACCTCCTTGAATCCCTGGGTCTAAGATGTTTTTCATGTAGACAACATATAGATGGATCATACTTTCTTATCCAATTTTCCAGTCTGAGACTCTGGACAGGTGAGTTTAATTCATTGACATTCAGTGTTATCACTTTCAAGGAATTATTTATATTAGCAATTTTTTCTTTGGATTTGTGTTTGTTATATTTTGTTCATTTTTTTAGTCTTTTTAGTTGTTCTTACACTCTCCTCCATCTCTGTCTCTCCTGTTTTTTTCTTTCCTCCTATAGAATTTCCTTTAGTATTTCTTGAAGGGCAGGATTCTTGTTGTCATACTCTATTAATTTCTGTTTATCTGTGAGTATTTGAACTCTATCATATTTGATTGTTAGTTTAGCTGGAAAGAGTATTCTTTTTCAGAAATTTTTTTTCATTTAGTATCTTGACTATGTCATAAGACTGCCTTCTTGCCTCCATGGTTTCAGATTAGAAATCAGCACTCAATCTTAGGAAGCCTCCTTTGTATGTGTGGTTTTTTTCTCTTGCTGCTTTTAGAATTTTCTCTTTGTCTTGAGCATTGGATAATTTGAGAAGTATATGTCTTTGGGTAGGCCTGTTGGGCTTTATTCTATTTAGGGTGCATTGTGCTTCCTGGATGTGGATGTACATCTCCCTCACTAGGTGTGGGAAGTTTTTATCCATTATTTCCTCCAACACCCCTTCTGTTCCCTTTCCCTTCTCTTCTTTTTCTGGGATGCTTATAATGCATATGTTTTCACATTTTGCATTGTCATTCAGGTCCCAAAGTCCCTGTTGAATTTTTTCTCTCTTTTTATCTATCAATTCTACTAACTCTTTGATTTCAGATGTACTGTCTTCCACATCACTAGTTCCTCTCCCTCTTCAAATGTACTGTTATTTGCTGAGAGTGTATTTTTGATTTCTTGGATTATGCTGTTCCTTCCCATCATATCCGTTGTCTTTTTTTTTTTATTTGCATGATTGCAATTTCTCCTGCATGCTCTCCAACTGTTTTCTTCATATTCTTATCTCTTACTTCACCTCATTAAATTGGCCCCTATTAAATGTTTTGAGAGGTTTAATTACTTGCTTGATATTCTGCTCTTCTTCCTAATTTTAGTTTGTTCACTGGATTGGGTCATGTTTTCCTGATTATTGCTTTGGCTTATAGTTTCTTGTTGCTGTCTGGTCATCATTTTATCTTGCTGGCTTGATTAACTTCTTTGTCTAGTCTCAGGGATAACTAGTTGTTTTTGTGTGTGTGTTAAGTCTTCTCTTTGCCACTTTGTTCTTATTCTATTTCCTTGCTGTTGGCTAAGTTCACTTGAAGTAAAATATTAGGGCAAGTGAAAACAAAACAAGTAAGAAAAGAAAAAAGTAGAATAGTAGTATTGATAGTAAATGTTAGCAGAAGAAACATGTGAGATCTAGGACAATGGGTATTAGACTCATGTAAGCTGTGTAGAGTTAGAACAGTAAGAAAAATGGAGTATCTATAATGAGACAGTAAACTGAATATGGGGAGGAATATAGTATGAATTAAAAGACCAGTGTGGTCAGGAAAGTGGGAAAGAGAAAGGAAAAGACAATAATATGGAGAGCGAATAAAAGACAAAACCACACAAAGGTATTAGAAATGAAAATTGAGGGCTAAATTAAGAGCAGTGGAATGTAAGAGAGACACTAAATGATGGAGGATAAAAAGATGTAGAGGAAAGGGGTTAGCATTGGTAGCCAAAATCAGTACACACAGAAAAGAGGAAATCGAGGATGAGGAAACACAGCAAATGTGAATCATTCCTGGAACACCTAATATTAAAAAAAGAAGAGAAGGAAAAAAGGGAGGGAAGGGGGGGAAACGGGGGTGGAAATGCAAGCAAGAAAAACAGGAAGATGAAGAAAAAGAAGAAGAAGAGGAGGAGGAGGAGGAGGAAAGGGCTGTGGGGGTATAAAGAGGAAGGAAAAAATAAGAAAATAAACCAATAAAAAAGACCAAAATTTCAAGCAAGGAATCCTTTCTGTATTTAAATAAAATGCTTAGGAGTCTGACCTTCCCCCTTTCTCCCTTTCTCACTTCCCTCTCTCCCATGGCAGCAGGGAAGCTGTGTGAGGTGTCCAGTAGGAGATTCAAGTGGGTCCTTGGTGTACCAAATCACCAGAGAAAACAATGTGTCTTAATTTCCCCACCTCACCAGGAACCCCAAATATGCTAATGGAAGTTTTCAAAACACATCTTACAGCTATCTCCCTTAGGTGTGCTACAGGAGGGGCAGTTGATTTTCTGACTCCACCTTCTTCCAGACCAAGTTTCCTAACCCAGCATTTTTAGGTAAATAGGGCTTTCTCGGCAGATTTGCCTCTCCTTTCTTCCCCAGCTTTCCCCAAGCCAGCTGGAATGCTCCTCCAAGTTCAAAAAAAAAAGGGGGGTCAGGACCTGAAAATGAACCCGCACTCATTTTGCCCCTCTGCACCTCCCACCCAAACCCTCCAACTCACAGAGTCAGTCCAAAACTGAATGGCTAGTGTATTCTTTTACTGCAGGGAGCTCTGGATTTGGGAGTGGGAAGTCTGGGATATTGTAGACTTAGGGTATGTAGGTCTGTGGAACGTCCGCTATGGTGGCTTAGGGGACATGGATCTGGAGACCATGCTTCTGGGGAACACAGGGCCTAGGAATGCCACCACACTACTGACAGTCCAGGGAATGCCTAAGGGGGAAGAGTCCCACCTCTCCACAACTTCCGACCTTGGTGCTAGAAACCTACAATTCTACCTTAGCAAGCATGATTTCTGTCTCTCCAAATCAATGTCCAAACACCTCCTGCCTTGCAAGTTCCCAAAACAGCCACTGCAGCAAGATTCCAACCCTACTCAGCTGCTCTTCTGAGGGCGCAATTATGAAGTGCATTCACTCAGATGCCATCTTGCCCCACCCATCAGCTATCATCCTTTAATATCTCCATTTGTTCACCCCAGCTTGTCCTTAAAGGGAAAGTACATCTGCCTCATTATCTAATAAAAGATGAAGAAATTCATATGCTAGCTGTTCTTTAATCCTCTCCTGGTTAGCCATGTATATCACTCTGGCTGCTTAGATACTCCCAACAGTGAACTCAGACACTTGTTCTTGCTGGATTTGGGAAGTATCAGGTCTCGATGCCAGGTTACCTAAGTTTGTTTTTGCATTACTTTTTTCCTCTGGGTAGTAATGCTAGGAAGCATTTCTACCAACTGCAAGGCACAAGGCAGAAAGTACAGTGAAGAGAATGCAGCACATATGCAGAGTATGTTGGAAAACCCAGTAACCCCCATGCTCACTGACTCCAGGAACTCAGATTGGGTGAAAGCAGCTTCAATTGAGTCTCTACAGACCCTTCACACACCTTCCATCCTGTGCAAGACACCTGGTCATTCTGGGAGAGGTGTGAAGATAAGTCAGCCTGGTTGTTGTCCACAGCCACCTGCTAAGGCCAACATGGCAATCCTTAGTATTGTCTTAAAGTTCTTGAGAATTCCAGGAGTGCCATACTAAAGGAACTTGTCCCACGGCTGCTAGAAATCCTGGTGTGCCTGTGCTCCAAGTCACTTTACAGGACGGGGAGGACAGAAAACCTCCCAGCATGGGATCAGGGCTCCTGCTCCCACACCACGGCTAGCCAGAACCAGCCCACCATACCCGAGCTTCCTCCCACAGCTGCCTTCAACCTTGTCCATTTCTGGGATGGTCACAGGGTGCCCTGGTCCACTGTGGCCTTCACTTCTGTGGAAAGCATCACCTCCAGTATGGCTCCTACATTCCTAGGTTAACAAGCAGCCCAAACAATGGCCAGTGATAAAGTTTTCAGTGTTTGGTACTGTGAAAGTTGGATAGCTCTTTAGGTTAAAAATAAACTTGTATCTTCCCACTTCATTATAGACAAAAGAAAATTCTGGATGGATTTTAAAAGGTGAAAAACAGCTCCAAGGGTCTTCTAATCATCAAAGCAATAGGGAGAAATCACAAAAAAATATCAACCACTTTGACTATATGTATTAGTCAACTAAAGGGGTACTGATGCAAAGAACCAGAAAGCTGTTGGTATTTACAAAGAGGGTTTATTTTGGGTAGAAGCTTACAGTCACATGATCATAAAGTGTAAGTTACTTCCCTTACCAAAATCTGTTGCCACATGTTGGAGCAAGATGGCTGCTGGTCTCTGTGAGGATTCAGGCTTCTTCTTCACACTCCATGGTCCCAGCTTCTTCTGGTCTCAGATGTAGACTGGCATAAGGCTTGTCTCTCTGTCTGGTGCGACGGTTTGCTCGGTCGGTAGAGGTGGGGTCTGGCTGCGGACGAGGGGTCAGTCCAGCTCTGGACGAGGGGTCAGTCCCGCTTGGGACGAAGGGTCGGTCCCACTTGGGACGAGGGGTCGGTCCGGCAGCAGACGAGGGATCGGTCTCACAAGGGGTTGCATGGTTCGGCTGACGGGGTCGCTCGGCGAAGCCGGCGACGAAGGGGTCGCCCGGAGAAGCCAGCGACGAAGGGGTCGCCTGGAGAAGCAGGCGACGAAGGGGTCGCCCAGAGAAGCAGGCGACGAACTGGGGACAAGGGAGGCCAGGCCCTTGTCGGGGGCTCTCAGGACTGGAGGGCGCACGGCAGAAGAACTACCGCGGAGACAAGGTAAACACGCAAGTCCACTTTACTGAGGGAGAGGCAACAGTTTTATAGGGGCTGGGGAAGGCTGATTGGTCGAAGCCACGCCCTGTTCTGATTGGTTGCCGGCGAAAGGTCAGTGGGCGGTACTGGACGGGGGAGGGGTGGTGGTTAGGGATTGGCTGTCGCTGTTGCTGGGGGAAGGGGCAGGGTTTAGGGATTGGTGGCTGCTGTTGCTGGGGTGGAGGGCAGACTTGAGTTTCCCGCCCACGCCTGGCTGTTCCTGCTGTCGGGGGAAGGGAAAAGGGCGGGCTGGATTTTTCCGCCCACACCTGGCTGTTGCTGCTGTCGGGGGAGGGGAAAAGGGCAGACTGGAATTTTCTGCCCTGCGCCTGCGCAGGGAGAAGGAAGAAGAAGGGTGCCGCCCCACAAGGCATCGGGTGGCGCCATCTGGGAGGAGGGGCGGCCGCGGAAGCATGGCTGCCGAGAAGGGGAGACCCGAGGGCACTCTGCGCCCATGCCGAGCTTCCTTCAGGGGTGGCGGTGGGCCCGACCAACCACCCTATTATGGGGGCAGCGGAATTAGGCCTACCGTGGCCGCTCCCCTGCCAGGCCAGCAAACCACACTTCAGCCCGAGGGGTGACCGCAGTCTGGCACTTGTTACTTTATGGGCTTGGCTTCTCTGGTCTCTCCACAAGGTCAGCTGTAGACCCTCAGGTTATCTCTCTTCCCAGGCCTCTGCCATGTCTAAGGAGCCATCTCTATTTCTCTGTGTTCTTCTCCTGTGTGTTTACTTCCCCAAGTTCCAGCATCAAAACTCCAACTACTTCCTTTGCCATGTCTATTTCTTGCTTAGTCCCTGCCCACCAAGGGGTTGAAGACTCAATGTCCTACTGACAGGGGCCATTCAAACCCCTGATCATAATTTAATACGTAAAAATGAAACCTATGAAGTTAATACAATCTATCATGCCCAGAGGAACAGACCAGTTTACAAACATAATCCAATATCTATGTTTGGAATTCATAAACAATATCAAATGGCTACACTATATAAAAATTAAAGATATTTGAATTAAATCAAATAAAATCCAACAGTTTAAAAACGTAATGCACCATGGAGAGATCACATTATCTTTAACATACATAACATAGGATGTTGATTGGCCGAGAGTCACCTCTAGCTAGCAGTGTTATGTAGTAGAAGAAAACTTTGTAGGTAAGCCCCTAGACCAGAAGGCCCTTCAGGAACCCAAGGAAGCCCAAGCACCCCACCCACACTCCTGGGATGATGGAAGGTCAATTCTCCAAAGAAGGAACTTGGTCTCCTCTCAGGCAAAGTTCTGGAATCCAGAGGTTCAGAGTTACTGCCCAGCCCACTTGAGGCCAGCTGGCAAAAAAGAAAGATAACATGCTCTCCATCCCTGACACCACTTCCATATGCCCAGTAAATTAAGGACTTAGAAGGGAGCTGGGTTCCTGGTCATTCTGTGGCTTAAGTCACTCCTGGCCAGCCCACCCGTGGAACACATATGTGGCTGGAGAACACATAGACCAGGCCTCCAGACACCTGGTGGAGAGGTGGGAGGCACCTTCCTCTCTCACACCTGAAAGCCTGGTGCCAAAGTGGATAGGGCAGTAGGTCAGCCCGCTGGGGGCAGCACTAACAGCAGGGGAACAGGGAAAGGGAAGATCCTCATGGAAGAGGCTGGGCTTGTACTTTCCTCTGATCCTTCTAGGCTGAGTAAGTCCCTAGGGTTCTTATTCTGAGGGGAAGATCCTAAAGGGGAAGAAGGGACTCAAGAACAGAACATGCAATCACCCTACACTGAATGTGAGGGTAAATGGCACTTTATTTTGTTCCCTAAGCTGGAGAAAATCAGCATAATAGAGTATGATATGCAACATGACAGAAAAATGCCCATTTCTTCTCCTTCTAATTAGTTCTAAAACTCTCTTTAATGTACGAATGATAAGAAAGCAGCAATGCCTGCCTCCCAAACCCTGGATTAGTTACCAGGAGCCTATCATAGCTCAGAATAACCTTCCTTAACAATGCTGGTGGATGTTATCAGAATCTTAGACAGCTCTTCTTTGTAGGGATTTCGTGTCTTCAGAACTTTTGCAGAACAAAATCAAATTTTTTTATCACAGAAAAATAAAGAAAATAATATTCATCACCAGTCAACCTCAGTTAATAACATGGCTATCCATTTCCAACAACTAATCAAACTGAAAAATCTGCTTTTCCTTGATTTGTGTCATCAATTTTTCTTCTTTCCTCTTTTTTTTTTCTTTCACTACTTTATGGATTGAAGCAGAATGTCACTAGTAAAACTGATCCAGATTTAGATGCTATCACAAAATGGAGCTTCTGGGTTTATTGGTATTTCATTATTACCATTTCTCAAGGGAGTTCTTTTTTCACAAAGGATGTTGCTTTTCAAACACAAAGCAAGGCTATACTCAGGCAAGACGGCATCTGAGTGAGTGCACCTTATAACCTCTCCTGCAAGGAAGCAGCTGAATAGGGTTGGAATTTTGCTGGACTGGGCTGTTTCAGGCATTTGCAGGGCAGGAGGTGTCTGGATATCAAATTAGTGGCACAGTGAAAAAGAAGATTCGTGTATAAAGTAGAATTTTGGGTCTCTTTCATGGAGATTGGAGCTGCTCATACGAAGCTTCCCCCTGGGGTGGGCAGTCCTGGAGACTTTGCTGAACCAGGGAATTCCCAAGACCTGAGTGGGCTATTTGGGGGCTTGCAGGCTGGGAGGTGTCTGGGAGTCGATTTGGTGAGACAGAGATGGAGGCATTCTTGCGAGACGTGGAATTTTTGGTTTCTGACACAGAGATCAGAGCTTCCAGCTAGAGCCCCTCCCACTAGAGCAGACAGCCCATCTACCGCATCCCCAAACTGCTTGTAGTACAGCGGTGCCCCCAGCAGGCTGTTTCAGGGACTTGCAGGATGGGAGGTGTCTGGAAGCCAATTAGACAAAGACGGAGATTTTTGCGAGATGTGGAATTTTGGATTTCTGAGATGGAGCTCAGAGCTTCTGGCTAGAGCCCCTTCTCGTAGGGCTGGTGGCCCATCTGCAGCAGTCCCTGAATTGTCTATAGTACAGTGGCATCCCCAGCAGGCTGTTTCAGGGGCTTGCAGGGCTGGAGGTGTCCTGAAGTTGACTTGGTGAGACAGTGACAGAAGAGACTCTTGTGAGAGGGGGAATTTTGGGTTTCTGACACAGAGGTCAGAGTTTGTGGGCGTGACCCCTCCCCATAGGGCTGGTGCCCAGCTGTGGGGATCCCTGAAGGCTGTGTTGCACTGTGGTGCTCCCAGGCTCCCTGTTAACTGGATTTGTGGTTCCCAGGTCTGTGCCCCCTAAACCCTGGTGGCTTACACCCCAGAGACTCACACCTCCTGAGTCTGCAATATTACAGACTTCCTATCCCTGAATCCTCCATGCCCTGAGGGCCATCAAGGTCCTTGACTGTCCTAGCCCTTGGCGTTTGTGGGTTTTTTTTTCCTTTTTTTTTTTTTTAACTGTCTTGGTTGCTAATATTGCATTATCTCCTGGTTTTTCTCCCATTGTATCCTCCAAGGTCCTTTTTTGTTTATTGGGTTTTTTTTTTCTTTCTTCTTTTCTTTTTCTTGCTTGTTTCCCTCTCTTTTCTTTGCCCACCCCCTTTTTTCCTTCTCTTTTTTTTCTTTTCTCTCTTTTTCTTCCTATTTTATATTATTTTATTTATACAATAGGTGCTGTAGGTAGCGCCTCACATTTGCTGTGTTTCCTCATCCTCCATTTACTCAGTTCTGTGTGAATTGATTTTGGTCACCTACACTAACCTCTTTCCCCCACATCTTTCTATCCACCACAATCTACTGTTTTTATTACATTCCACCTCCATTTCTTTGGTCCCCAAACTTTTATTTTCTAATACCTTTGTTCTGTTTTCTGTCTTTTAACCACTCTTGATACTATTGTCTTTCTTTTCTCTTTCCTCTCTCATGAAAACACTGGCCTTTTAATTCATACTATATTCTCCCCATAATCAGTTGACTGTCTCATTACAGATCCTTTAATTACTGCTATAACTCTACACAACTTACATGAATCTAATATCCATTCTCCCAGATCTCATATTGTTGCTCTGTTAACAATTATTACCAATACTACTTTAAACATTTTCTCTTCTTATACAATTTCCTTTCTCTGGCCCTAATATTTTCCTTCAAAGTGAACTCATCCAGCAACAAGAAATTAGAATAAGAAGAACAAAGTTACAAAGGGAAGATAGGACACTTATGCAAGAACATCAACTAGTTAATCCCCTAGACTAGACAAAGAAACTAAGGATGATTAAACTCATGAAGATGAAATGATGGCCAGACAGCGAAAAAAAGCTACAAACCAAAAGAATAATCAGGAAAACATGCTGAATCCAATGCACAAACTAAAAACCAGGAAGGGGCAGAACATTGGACAAGTAATTAAAGATCTCAGAACATATATTAGAGACCAACTTAATGAAGTAAAGGAAGAGTTTAAAAATATGAAGAAAGCACTTGGAAAGGAAATTGCAGACATACACAAAAAGATAACAGATATGATGGGAATGAACACCACAGTTCAAGAAATCAATAATACACCCACAGCAAATAGCAGATTAGAAGAGGCAGAGTAGAGAATTAGCAACGTGGAAGGCAGTACATCGGAAATCAAACAGATATTAGAATTCATCGATAAAAAGATAGAAAAAATCCAGCTAGGACTTAGGGACCTGAATGACAATGCAAAATGCACAAACATAAGTATTATAGACATCCCAGAAGGAGTAGAGAAGGGAGAGGGGTCAGAAGAGGTGTTGCAGGAAATAATGGCTGAAAATTTCCCAAATCTAATGAGAGAGACAGATGTACATATCCAGGAAGCACAATGCACCCCAAACAGCATAAATCCCAACAGGCCCACCTCAGGACATATACTTGTCATATTATCCAATGCTCAAGACAAAGAGAAAATTCTAAAAGCATTAAGAGAAAAGAAAATGATCACATACAAGGAGGGTCCATAAGATTAAGTGCTGATTTCTCATCTGAAACCATGGAGGCAAGAAGGCAGTGGTATGCTATAGTCAACTTACTAAAAGAAAAAATTCCAACCCAGAATACTCTCCCAAGCTAAACTAGCATTCAAAAATGATGGAGAGTTCAAAATATTCACAGATAAACAGAAATTGAAAGAGTATGCCAACAAGAAACCTCCCCTTCAAGAAATACTAAAGGGAGCTCTGCAGGAAGAAAGGAAAATACAGGAGAGACAGAGTTTGAGGAGAGTGTAAGAGGAACAAAAAAGACAAAAAGAGAAGGAAAAAAACAAACAAAATATGACAAACACAAGTCCAATCACAATATGGCTAACATAAATAATTCCTTGAAAGTAATAACACTGAATGTCAATGGATTAAGCTCACCTATCAAAAGATTCAGACTGAGACATTGGATAAGGAAATATGACCCATCTATATGCTGTCTACAAGAAACACATCTTAGACCCAGGGATGCATGGAGGCTGAAAGTGAATAGTTGGAAAACAATCTTACAAGCAAACAATAACAAAAACAAAACAAAAAAAGCAGCTGTAGCTATATTTTTATCAGACAAAATGGACTTTAATTGCAAAACAATTGTGAGAGACAAAGAAGGATACTGCATATTAGTGAAAGGGACAATCCCTCAAAAAGAATGAACAATCATAAATATTTATGCTCCTGACTAGGGCGCCTCCAAATACGTGAGGCGAACACTGGAAAAACTAAGGGAAAGAATAGATGCCTCTACGACTATAATGGGAGACTTTTTTTTTTTTAATATTACATTCAAAAAATTTGAGGTCCCATTCAACCCCACCGTCCCCACCCCCGACTCCCCCCACAGCAACACTCTCTCCCATCATCATGACACATCCATTGCACCTGGTAAATACATCCCTGAGCATCACTGTGCCCCATAGTCAATGTTCCACATCATAGCCCACACTCTCCCACGTTCTATCCAGTGGGCCCTGGGGGGATCTACAATGTCCCGTAATTGTCCATGAAGCACCACCCAGGACAACTCCACGTCCAGAAAACCTCCCCATCTCATCTCTTCCTCCCATTTCCCGCACCCAGCAGCCACCATGGCCACCCTTCTCACCCCCATGTCACATTTTCTGTGTGGACATTGGATTGGTTGTGTCCATTGCACATCTATGTCAAGTGGGGGCTTGGACTCCACATGGATACTGGATGCACTCCTCCTGCTTTCAGTTGTAGACACTCTAGGCTCCATGGTGTGGTGGTTGACCTTCTTCAACTCCATGTTAGCTGAGTGGGGTAAGTCTAATAAATCAGAGTGTAGGAGTTGAAGTCTGTTGAGGCTCAGGGCCTGGCTATCATATTGTCAGTCCAGAGATTCAAATCCCCCAAATATATTTCAAACCCCAGCACCAACTACAATTCCAGTAAAGTAGCATGCGAGTCTTGTGAAAAGAGATCCCCTCTGAGTCCAGTTCCATCATGCAGAAACACCAACTCCAAAGAAGGGCCATCTGACATGGCAGTGAGCCCCATCTGTATAATGGAAATAAAGACTATCATAAGAGGATACTTTGAAAAAGTATGTTCCAACAAAAATGACAATTCAGAGGAAATGGAGAAATTCATAGAAACACATAAGCAGCCTATACTGACAAAAGAAGAAATTACTGATCTCAACAAACCAATCACAAGTAAAGAGATAGAATCAGTCTTTAAAAACCTCCCAACTAAGAAGAGCCCAGGGCCAGATGGGTTCACAGGTGAATTCTACAAAACATTCCAGAAAGAACTAACACCAATCTTGCTAAAACTCTTCCAAAAAACTGAAACAGAAGGAATATTTTCAAACTCATTCTATGATGCCAACAATAAACAATACCCTAGTACCAAAGCCAAACAAAGACACCACAAAAGGAAAATTACAGACCAATTTCTCTAATGAACTTAGACGCAAAAATACCTAACAAATACTTGCTAACCATATTCAACAACACATTAAACGAATTATACACCATGACCAATTGGGATTCATTCCAGGTATGCAAGGATGGTTCAACATAAGAAAATCAATGAAAGTAATACACCATCTAAACAGACTGAATGAAAAAATGACGTGATTATATTTATAGATGCAGGAAAAGCATTTGAAAAAATACAGCACCCTTTCATGATAAAAACACTGCAAAAGATTGGAATACAAGGAAATTTTTTGAACATGATAAAGAGTATATATGAAAAACCTACAGCCAACATCGTTTACAATGGTGAAATCCTAAAATTCTTCCTCTAAGATCAGGAACAAGACAAGGATGTCCACTATCACGTCTTCTATTAAACATTGTCTTAGAAGTACTTGCTCAAGGACTGAGGCAAGAACCAGATATAAAAGGCATTCAAATTGGAAACGAGGAAGTAAAAATTTCATTATTTGCAGATGACATGATCCTATACATAGAAAACCTGAGAGGTCTCCAAGAATGCTTGTCGAACTCATGAGTTTAGTAAAGTCGCAGGTTATAATATCAATGCACAAAAATCAGTAGCATTTCTGTACAACAATAATGAGCAAGCTCAGGAGGAAATCAAGAAACAAATACCATTTACAATAGTCACTAAAAAAATCAAATACCTAGGAATAAACTTAACCAAAGAGGTAAAGAACTTATACACACAGAACTACACAAGATTGTTCAAGGAAATCAAAGAAGACCTAAATAAATGGAAGAATATTCCCTGTTCATGGATAGGAAGACTAAATATTATTAAGATGTCTATCCTACCAAAACTGATCTACACATTCAATGCAATCCCAATAAAAATCAACACAGCATTCTTTAAGGAACTAGAAAAAAGTAATTGTGAAATTTATTTGGAAAGGAAAGAGACCCGGAATAGCCAAAGACATATTGAAAAAGAAAAATATAATTGGAGGAATCACACTACCTGACTTCAAAACATACTACAAAGCTACAGTAGTGAAAACAGCATGGTATTGGCATAAGGAGAGACACACAGACCAATGGAGCCGAACTGAGAGTTCTGACATAGATTCTCATATATAAAGCCATATAATATTTGATAAAGCCACCATACACTCTCAAAAGGGAGAGAATGGCCTATTCAACAAATAGTGCCTAGAGAACTGGATATCCATATGTAAAAGAATGAAAGAGGATTACCATCTCACACCTTATACAAAGATCAACTCAAGATGCATCAAAGACGTAAATATAAGAGTCAAGTAATAGGAAATGGCTTCATGAACTTCACACCAAAAGCACTCGCAGCAAAAGAACAAATAGATAAATGGGACTTCCTGAAAATTAAAGCCTTCTGGACCTCAAAGGAGTTTGTCAAGAAAGTAAAAAGGGAGCCTACACAATGGGAGAAAATATTTGGTAAACATATATCAGATAGGAGACTTATAATTTGCATATATAAAGAAATCCTATATCTTGAAAATAAAAAGATAATCAACCCATTTAAAAAATGGGGGAAAGGTTTAAACAGACACTTCTCCAAAGAAGAAATACAAATGGCTAAAAAGGACATGAAAAAATGCTCCAAATCTCTAGCTATCAGGGAAATGCAAATCAAAACTACAATGAGATCCCATCTTACTCCCATAAAATTGGCAGCTATGAAAAAAACAGAAGAGTACAAATGCTGGAGAGGATGTGGAGGAATGGGAACACTCATCCACTGCTGGTGGAAATGCATAAGGATCCAACCATTCTGGAGGACATTTTGGCTGTTGCTCAAAACTAACCATAGATTTGCCATATGACCCAGCAATTCCGCTGCTGGGTATATACGCAGCAGAACTGAAAACAAGGACACAAAATGATAGATGCACACCAATGTTCATAGCAGCATTGTTCACTATTGCCAAAAGTTGGAATCAACCCAAGTGCCCATCAACAGATGAATGGATCAAGAAAATGTGGTATATACATACAATGGAATACTACTTGGCTTTAAGAACAAATACACTACAAACACATGTGATAACATGGATGAATCTTGAGAACCTTATATTGTGTGAAGCAACCCAGGAATTGAAGGACAAATACTACATGACATTAATGATATGAAATAAGTAAACACAAGGTGCCTTACAGAGCTAGAGACTGGATGATAGGCTTACAGGAAATCGTGGTGTAGAGGAAGGATGTAAGCTGACATCTACATGGGTGAAATCTTTGATAAGCTGGAGGTAAATATGTGTACCCAGAAGGGATAAAATTGGGGCATAGGGTTACCTTTGGGTGGGGCTTTGTGGGCTTTAGGGGGGCTAGGGATAGGCAAATGGGTAATATTGCCAAGAAATTGGGGGGAGTTTGGGGCAACATACGAACATAGAAGATTGTCAGGTATTTGGTTGAGAGTATAATGCTGAGAAAACCTTTTCAAAAATATAATAAGGAAAGTTACCTGTTTAACTTCCTTAAAGGGGATAATCTGATGCAGGACAGACTCCTAGGGAATATGTGAATTCTCATTTTGCCAGAGAGGTTTATATCACTGGGTAGAGACCCATATAATGAGAGTGAAGGTATACCCACATCCTGGGGAGGACTGATGCCATCAAATAGAGGGAACTGTATCTCTCAAGAGAAATGGTGGCTCCCAGGGCATTAGGGCAGTTGAGCATGTCAAGCCCTCAACACTGTTGCAAGTATCTCTGAACATGGCTCTTCAAGAAATGAAGATGGACTGTCACTGTAGGCCCTAAGGGGAGGGGGAAATAGGTTTTGAATAGATGGAACCAACATAACTGTGAGGGCAATAGAAGGGTTTCATAAGAGTACGCAAGGATGGATATAAGACATGTAAAATGACACCAAAAATACATAGGGGCTGATAGCCTAAAATGTAAATCATAATGTAAAACATAAGATAACTATAAATTTACAAAATCGTATAGCCAAAAGTATAAACCACAATGTAAACACAAATGTTACCTTGTTTGAAAGCTATTGTCTCAATGTCTGTACATCAGTTTCAGTAAATATGGTATGACTATGTTAAAAGATTATTGCTGTGGAAGGGAAAAGGTTTTCTGTTGGATATGTGGGAGTACTGTATATTGTATATATGAATTACTGTGATCTAAAACTCTTGTGAAGATTAGCTTAATAATTAGAAAAAAGAAAAGAAAAAGATAGGATGTTGAATTTTTCCAAATTAGTATGTACTCTATATCTAACCTTTAAACTCATCGCTATATTCCATTTTACTATTAAGGGAAACTGGCAATATATTGGGCTTCACTTTTCAGGAAGTTTTGGATCACAGAGTAGTTCAACAATGGCAGCAGAGGAATACTGGTGTGGTATGTTATTGACAGGGGACATATGGTTGACAGGGAGTTCTACAGGGCATATATATTTGGATATTTTCTTAGTGGAAACAATTAAAAATAACAACTGAGGGAGTGCTGAATTCCTAACCAGGGAGCTCTATCACAGACCCTAAGGGAACAGCAACAATCCCCAAAGTGCAACGGCAAAGACGAAAAAGGAATGAAGTTCCAACAATGAGCCCCTGATACTAATGACTATGCTTGTGAGTCTGTGCACCTGAAATAAGAGCAAGGCCTAAAGCAGTAGTGTGCCTAAGAGTTACCTCCTGAGAGCCTCTGTGTTGCTCAAATATGGCAAGTCTCGAAGCCAAACTCAGCATGTAAATTCATTGCCTTCCCCACCCCCCCACCCCCAGCATGGGACATGACTCCTGGGGATGAGCCTCCCTGGTGCTGAGGGATCACTACCGAGTACCAGCTGATGATGTAACTAGACAATGACCTTGAATAAATGGTTCAACTCGGACCAGCAGAATATCCCCGTCTACATATAATAACAGGAGTTAAAAATGCTTTTTGGCCTAAATCAAGGGGGAAATGGAAAGGACAAATGAGTTTATATGGCTATGAGTCTCTAAAAAAGAGCCTGGAGGTTATCATAGGGTTGCCATTATGCACACCTGAGCAGAGTCTCAGACACAGATAAAGTAGATACAACCCCAGGTATTGGTTCTTCTGAGGGCTACAGAGACCCACAGGTCTTATGGTCATGGCAGTTGGAGTTCAGTGCCATGTCAGTTGGCCCTTCTTTGGAGTTTGTGTTTCTGTGTGATAGAGCTGGACTCAGATGTGATCACTTTTCACAAGCCTTTCCTGTTACTTTATCAGAATTGTAGTTGGTGCTGGGGTTTAAGATATTTCTAGGGCATCTAAATCTCTGGACTGACCACGTGGTAGTCAGGCCCTGAGCCTCAACAGACTTCAGCTCCTACACTCTGGTTTATTGGACTTACCCCACTCAGATAACATGGAGATGAAGAAGTTCAATCACCACACCTTGGAGCCTAAAATGTCTACAACTGAAAGCAGGAGGAATGCATCCAGCATCCATGTGGAATCTGAGACCCTGTTGACATAGATGTGGAATGGACACAACCAATCTAAGGTCCACAGGATGGAGGGATAGAATATGGATTAGAGTGGATTTGCTGATATTCTATTCATGAACTATTGTGGTTAGTATTCAAAGAAAATGTGGCATTGGTATGGAAAAAGTGGACATGGTGGCTGCTGGGTGTGGGGAATGGGAGTAAGAGATGAGATGTGGAGGCATTCTCGGGACTTGGAGTTGTCCTGGGTGGTGCTGCAGGGACAATTACTGGACATTGTAGATCTTCCCATGGCCCACTGGATGGAACGTGGGAGAGTGTGGGCTATGATGTGGACCATTGACCATGAGGTGCAGCGATGCTCAGAGATGTATTCACCAAATGCAATGAATGTGTCATGATGATGGAGGAGAATGTTGCTATGGGGGGAGTAGTGGGGTTAGGGGGATGGGGGGTACATGCAGACCTCATATTTTTTTAATGTAATATTTTTAAAAATGAATTAAAAAAATAAAAACACAAAACAAAACAAACTCCATTTACCTTTCTCTCTTGATATCCATTTGGCACTTTGTGTTTTGAGTATTGTTGAAATTCAGTGTTTCCTGATACTGGTTTGGCCCTTGTTGTGTACCATCAGTTTTCCCTCAGGAAATAGCTGAGGTGTGAACAAAGTGCAGGGTGACACAGAAGGAGGGTTGCTGATGTTGGTGGTGCTGGGGGTAGGAAATGGACGTGACAGTGGAGGAGACCTTGGTACTGCAGAGAGAGCTGCTGGCTGAGAAAGGGCACTTGGTAGGAGAAGCAAGGGCTTTCCAGCAGTGGGAAATGGAGCCAGAGAACCAACCCTGGAGGGCACTTCAGGATCAGCTGAGTGGTAGATGGCACCAATAGCCAATTCTCCTGCACTCCCGGCCACCCACAGGAGTAACCGTCCCTGCTCCTCTGCTAGGTGCTTGCATGTGATCAAGGAGCCATGTGTGACTCTTCAGGCAGAAGCATATAAGCACCCATGGCCAGGAGCTCCAAAGACTTCACACTGAAAGACAACAGCCTGACTGGTGACCCTCCCTCCACCTGGGTTCCTGAGACTGGACTGAGCAGAGACTCCCTGCCACACACACACACACACACACACACACACACACACACACACACCCCTTGGCATGGGAAGTCTATCTTTACTTTTAGCCACTGTCTCAGTTTGCCAGGGCTAGTCTGACAATGCCCCAGAACTGCTTATTTAAGCCCCCAGGTTGACGGTTCTATCATGTGCCTCTCTGACAGTGATCAGATCAGGAAGGAAAGGCTTGGCCCTGTGGACGCAATCCTTAGCAAAAGGGCACTGACAATCACTAGCCAAAGCCAGTTAGTCTATGGGGTGCAGCAGTGCTCCAAAATGTATTCACCAAATCGAATGAATGTGCCACACTAATGAAAGAAGTTGATGATGTGGGAGGAGTGGAGTGAGGGGGGTGGGGGTATATGGGAACCTCTTATATTTTTTGAATGTAACATTTTGTGTGATCTATGTATCTTCAATAAATACAACTAAAAAATTGATAGGGGTGGGGGTGGGGAGTGGGGTATATGGGAACCTCTTATGTTTTTAAAGTAATGTTTTGTGTGATCTATTAACTTTAAAAAAAGATAATTAAAAATAAAAAAATAAAAACAAAACAGTAATTAGAGCTCCACCGACCCAGGGCTTACTGTGAGCCACTGTATGCACACTAAGCACATTCATTCTCTTAAGTGGTCCATGAGGTCGGTTCTGTTTGATCTGTCCTAGAATGGCAAAGTGAGACAGAGAGGCTGTGACTTGTGAAGGCTCCATAGCTAGTCACCGTAGCGCTGATACTTCCACCCGGGACTCCTCAGCCTGGGCTGCTAACCAACACACTGACTAATGTTAAATGCGCTCCAAGGAAATTGACTTAGGAAGTAATTTGATCAGCTTTGTTAGGGGCTGAATGTACCTGCAATGAATTTTGGGGCAGTTTGGTCCTTCAGCAAACCTGTAGTACAGAATTCACACTCTTTATGATCAATGATCCCAAGGTTGGAGAAACTGCGCCTGGAGCCCTGGAGTTGATCAAATACCACTGCCCATAATCCCAATACCATGGTGTGAACATTGGTACAAATGGACTTTGAAATGCCTTTTGCTGTTCTTGTTGCTTTTAAGACTCTTTTCTTTAGATTTTAATTAATATTTATTTCAGTTGCATAATTTCCTTTTGGCATACACAAAGCTCCAGGACTTGAATTTGCCTGTAACCCCAGCTAATGAAAACGGCCATGAAATGCTTTAAACACATAAAATCCCATTTGAATGAATGTATTCTAAAGACAATTCCCATTTTCCAGGCGGCAGTAAGGTATTAGAGCAGGAGTCAGCGACTTTCTCTGTGAAGGGCCAGGTGGGAACTCTCCTGTCCCAGGGGCTCTGTCACTATCACTCAACCACGACATCCTACACAGGGAGGATAGAGAAATGAATGGGTGTGGCTATGTTCTAATAAAACTTTATCAAAACTGGCTGGGGGCCAGATTTGGCCCACAGGCCTTAGTGTGCCTACAGTGTCATATAGAAAGGTGTGCTTATGGCTCATGCTTGATTTTCCTCCAAGGGGCAGAGCCCCAGTCACTTCCTACCTCCAGGCCCCTCTCCGGCCCTTGTTCAGTCAGCCCTGGAAGGTGGGACTGCTTATCAGACCGGCAAATTCAAGAAGGAGATACTGAGTCTTCAGGCTCACTCTGCCCTTCTTCGTTTGGGCCTGGCCCACAGGGGGCAGGGGTTCTGCTCTGCTCTTCACCACATTTGAGCTTCAGAAACCACAAGCCCCACTGTGCAGTCCTCAACAGTACTTTCCATCAGTGACACCCTATCAAGGAGCAATCCACAATCCACCTTAGGGTGCTATGGAAAGGGACTCCTCAAAGGTACAAACAAAATGGTGTAGCATGAACTCTCTTTGTTATTCTGAAAATCCAGATGAATTTTATATTCTCTCAATAAAGAAGCATTGAACAACTTCAGACACCAAGAGTCCTGGCTTTTTCACTATTATCACATGATGGCCATCAACTCACTGGCAGTATCATAGGTACCATAGACTCAAAATGTAAACCCCATTTAATAAGTGAAACTATTTACAGTTGTTCAAAACCTATTGCTCACAGGAAGAAAATACATGAAGTGTGTGTTGGCAGAAGGTCGGGAACCCTTCCGTTCCACCCCTCTCCGTTTCAATGGCCAGCAGAGACAGGTACCTTGTCAGATGGCCCCAGAAGTCCCCTTCCTTCCTTCCTTCCTCCATCCAGTCCTTCCACATGCTAGAAGCCAGGCAGAGGGGTACCTTGGATTCAAGAGACATCCCGGGGGGCAGACTGAGGGCTATAGTTGCTTCAACTGGAAACTACGCTTCTATGTGTGAAGTGAAGCTCATGAGACTCAAGAGGCCTCCCACTAGTACTCCAGCGAGAGTTGACCAGAACTGGGGACTCACCTGGGCACCACTAATACTGGGTGGCTAGGAGAAGAGGAAGGAGGCATTTTTTGGAATTATTTTCCACACCATTAACTTCCTTTCCAAGGGAATCTGTGTTCCACATTATGGGTTGAGCTGTGTGCCCCAAAAAGATACCTTGAAGTCCTAATCCCAGGTACCTGGGAACATGAACTTTTTGCAAAAGCATTACTGCAAGCAGAATCATTTAAACTGAATGAGGCCGACTGCAGTGGGTGGACCTTTAGTCGAGGATGGCTGGTGTCTTTAGAAGGGGGGTGTGGGCGCAGATAGAAGGGGAGTGCGCCATGGGAAGAGAGACAGAGCAGGCCATAGGGTGACTGAGGAGGCACTGAAAACCGAAGGCTTGCTGGCAAAGGGACAGGTGCCCCAGCGGCCAGGACTGACCCACCAGCACGGCCCATGCACTTGAGGCTTCAGCCTGCAGGGCTGAGAGAGCGGTTCCTGGTGCTTTTAGCCACCTAGTTCATGGCACTTGTGACAGCAGCCTTAGAAAAGTGAGATGTCCCTCTTCTGGCACTACCATCCCTCCAGGAGGGCTGAGGGATAGCCCAGGTGCCCAGCTGTCCGCCAGGCTGTGGGTCCTTAACCAAGGCTTTTATCTAATCAGATGCCTTGAGGAACGGCCTGGGGACGGACGGAAACAATGTTGAAAAGAAAGGAATGGGTGACCTGGACAACTCTGAACACCCTTCTCTTCCTTCCTTCTGCCCTCTCTTGGGTGCTTCCGGTGCTTAGACCCCAGAGCTCTTCCCACCACGCACATCTTCCCAGAGGGGCCGGGCCAGACGGTGCAGACCTATTCCTGGTTCTTGGTGGGTGGGAAGGCGGCCCGAGGGTTCCCGGGACCCAGGACCGTCCATCAGCCTGGCTGCTTATTCACAGCCCCGGGAACCACCGCACATACTGCTCAGGGGGCCGCATCCTGCACACTGGATAGCCTCGGGACTCCCTTTCTAGACTCTTCGAGCACCCCCGGATTGCCACGGGGCCCCTCCAGCTCTGGGGGGGAGGGGTGCATCTGTGTCTCTCAGTAATAGAAGCTCTCCTCTTCAGGGTCCAGGTGCCTGTCCCAACGACCCCGCGGAGCAGCCCGTGCCCCCTCCACTCCCCGGCGCCCCATCCAGTCTTCCTCCCTGGTGAGCAATCCCCGTCCCCGTCCCGTCACTTGACTTTCCCGGTAGACCTTTCCCAGTATGATGTCCTGCTCCCACCCCCACAGAAGCATCCCCCACCCTGCCCGGGCCCCGCCCCCACCACCTGCCTGGTCCCCAGACCCCTTCCACGCGGTGCCGCTGGGTGTCCAGTCACCGCACAGCCCCGCCCCAGCCGCTCCCTGGCAGGGGAGTCCTGCCCCCAGCACCGCCTCACCCCCGCCGCTCGATGCCGGCCTCTGGTCTCACCCTGGCCTGGCGGGAGAAGTAGCTGCGCTCCTTGGGGTCCAGGCGGCGGGACGTAGCTGAAGGCGGACAGCGCCGAGGTGGGGCGGCGGCCGGGGCTTTCTCCGCAGCGTGGCGGCGGCGATCTCCTCGTCCCCCAGGCCGCCCCCATCCAGCTTCTCCGCCCAGGCCAGGTCGGTCCCACCCAGCCGGGGGCCACGCCCGAGTCCGCCTGGCTGCCAGGCGCCCGCGTTCGGCAGTTGCCGGGAAACCGCGGCCTCGCGTCACAAAGCTGGGCGGGGGAGCGCAGGGCTGGGGCGCAGGGACAGGGGCGCAGGGCCGAGGGCGCAGCCGGGCTGGGGATGGGACCGTGCCCTCCCGTCTCCCTGCGGGTCCCTGGAGCGCCCACTTGGGACGCGAGGTGCCGCGTCAGCTGGACTGGGGGCCTGCGCCGGCTTGCCCTTGCCCTTGAGCTCGCGGAGGGTCCCAAGCGGGCTGTCTGGAAGAAGTGCAGGCCACCCGCGCGCTGCATCTGAAACCCTCCAGGAGCCGCGGAACAGTAGTGGAAGAAAAAGGTGGAATTCATTGCCATCGTATATTAACTCAGTGTGTCTGCAGCAGCATCGTGTCAACGTGCAACGAATCAATTTTCAGCGCCTCGGTCATCATGAGGGATCACCGCTCAGGGTACTGGCAGGTGCGGGTGTGCAGCGGCACGAATCGAATCCAGCCAAGTAATATCTGGGAAAACTGAGCTGTTCCGCAGCGCTCTGCTGTTTCTTGAGTCAAATGCTGGTTCAAGAGGTGCGTTCCTTTTGTCGAAAATTCACTTAATTCTAAAGCCTCGAATGTGTGTGTGTATCAGTAAAAAGGAAAAGGGGAACAAAACTGGCCTTGGGAATACTTTAATCAGGGGGGCTCTAGGAAGACCGGCTTGAAACATAAATGATAATGAGGAGCCAGACTTGTGAAATCTGGGGAACAGTGGGCATTCCAGGCAGAGGGAAGAGCATCTGTGGTGGCCCTGAGGCCGAGCCCATTGATGTGCAGGCGGCAGAAAGGGAGGACAAGGACGGTGCAGCTTTCAGACGGGGTAGGCAGCAGGGAGTGCAGGTGGACAGGCAAGCAGGGGAGGGGTCGCTCTCAGGCCGGGACCAACTAGCACCCCTCTCAGGGGGCTTCTTGCCCGCAGGTCCTTGCTGCAGGCAGAGGTTTTAGAGATTTTTCAGTACCATGTCCTTGATGCTAATTAACAAAAACAGTAACCACACATTCACAGTGGCACCCCTAGAAGTAGAGGACCCTAGAAGTATGGTACCCCTAGAAGTACAGCACACTAGCAGTAGGGGACCCTAGAATTATGGCACCCCTAGAAGTATGACCCAGCAACCCAGTCTGTGCTTCTCCTACCCCTCCTTACAGGTACCCTCACCAAAAGCTGTGTCAATAAAATCTGACTGGAAAAGAAAGCACCCTAGCACCTCTATGAGAAGCGACGATAGCACCTGCCATTGACTAAGCATTCCCTTCACTGTTTGCTAGGTGCTGCCCTAAGTAATTCCATGGCATGTTTCATTGACTATCCTCCACTATTTAGACTACACTTATTTGAAATTTTGGGGATATCTCAGCCTCCAGAGGTGCTCAGTTCACCAATGAGCCAAAATCCCCTCTGGATTTGTGGCCCAAGCCCTTGTGATGGTGTAGCATTTTGGGAGGGAACTGAATGCTCTTCTTCCCCAGGACTATCTCAACTACACTGATTTCTGCTCCTCCCTAGTTTTCCATCCATCTGACAAGCATTCCCCAAATTCCTTATGCACCAGCCTACGAAGGCTTGGAAGGCAGCAACTTTAGGACCACACACTCCACAGGCACCTCTCCCAGCAGCACCATCCCTCTGCCTCCAGGCCTGGCTCAGGCAAAGTGCTTCTTCACTAGGAGGAAGGTAAGCAGTGCAAGAGAAACTGCTCCCCTTTTGCTCAGCCGGAACAGTCACTGTACTCTTCTGCAGCTACTGATCTGCCCAGCAATTACAGGATACAGGGACCATCCAGAGTTTCATGGGTGGCCAATAAATCTAAGCTTTGCTGCCCCCTACTGACCGGAGAATACCTCCATTGCTTAAGAGGTGATGCTCACAAGTACAGCTCTTTTTAATCATTTTCATTTCTCTGCTTTAATTTTGAAGACTAATGGCAAGAAGATGCTGTGTTCAAAATTATCTTCAAATGCATGGCTCCAACACTTCCAACAGGGACACTGGGAAATGTCTTACTAATCTCTAACCATTTATGTGAATGTCACCTCAAATTCTTCAGGGTCATCATCAGAGACCAGTGCTACGCAGTGAATACTAAAATGGTTTGAATCTTGGTTTCACTTGCTACTAGATGTCACCTGCTTTGTCTAACACCACTACAGGGTTGGTGGGCAGACTATATGAGGAAATTCAGATGGCCCCAGCATTATCACCCATTTGGCTTGTGTCTATAGAAACATTAGAATTAGATATACATGAGGATTCGGGTCGTAAGGACTGGACTTTGAAATCTAACAACTTGTCAAATCCCTCCTCTTGTAGTGGGATGGTTAGTGAAAGCAGCAGTCATGTACTCAGTAGCTTAAATTTTTCATAACAAGCACACGCATTCTTGCAGGATGAAACATTTTAAGCAGTTGCAGAGGGAGTGCCAGCCCCGTGGCCTGACTTTGCTTCATGCTTTGCACAGTGTGCTGCAGCCGGCGCCATGTCTCAGATGCTCCCCAGCCATGGCAGCCTGCAACTCAGGAACCCACCCAAGGACCTCCTCTCACTCCCTGGGTTGGCCTGAAGTCTCCTGCACTCCCGCAGAGGTTTGCAGAATGCCAGCTGCATGTCACTGGAATGTGGGCTCACTTATCTCTTTGTCCCACACAACTGCTAAGGCAAGCACAGGGGGTCTTTTCTCCTTTACCCTGGAGCACTTAGCACAACACCTGCAAGTGGGAATCCCTTATATGATAGATGTGTGAAGTGGGCAGGGGGAGGCCAGATGAGGCAAGGGCTCCATGGAGGAGGGAACTGAAAGAGCAATGCAGGAAAAGGCCATGATGGACGAGGACCTGAGTGGAGAGGGTGGAGGAATGTTCTAGGCTGCACATTTTCTTCACAGTATTCACAACCACATTACCAATGTGCATGGCAATGTAGTCAGGTCTCCCCTCTTTAAACTCTAAACTCAGGGTTTACTTTCATACCAAGGGTGAGCTGAGAAACAAGGAGGATTGCCTAGAGTTGTGGGTTGGTGGGGGAGGGCTGCAAGGTGAGGCAGAGAAGGACAAGAGAACTCACAGAAGGCAGACGTGACACTGGGCTTGGTCTCGGTAGCAAAGAGGGACTGTGGAAGGGTTTCTGAGGCATAGAATGATCCAGAACAGGGCTCAGGCCCAAAGCCATGAACTGCATGAACTGTAAGTAAGTACCGCTAAGAACTGTAAATGAGACCACTTCACATGTTTCCAAGATGTGAGAGTCCTTTCAGCCTGGCCCCCAGGTGAGTGGCAATTCACTTGGGCATATGAACACATCCGAATCGATTGCATCTCTCTCCCAGTCAATCTTTAATTTGCTTCTATATGTCTCATTCCTTCTCTGCAAAGAAGCATAACATTTTAAAAGGATCTTAGAGCTCTAGAACTCATAGACTTTCAATAACCTATGCTAAAGATAAAAAAAAAACTTAAAAAGTAAAGATAAAGAGATCTAAAAAGTTACATATGATGGTTAATCACCATCCAGTTGGTGCCGAGTCATTGGATGATGCAAGCCCTGGCCTGCCACTGTGAGGACATTCTGTTGGTGACTTTAGCTTATTAGGCAGTTGGTTGCATCTAAGGCTGGTTACATCCACAAACAAGGGTGACTGCCTTCAGCAAGGAGGGGAGTCCCATCACCCCAGCAGCTGGAGGTCTTAAAGCAACACCAAGTCTCTCAGCAGTCACAACTCCTTTCTCTACTTCTCCAGGTTCTCCCGAGGAAGTCATCTCCTGTGCTGTTTCCAATGCATGGCCTGCCCTAGGAAATCTGAACTTGCCTATCCCCAGGGTCACTAAGCCAATTCTACTAACAAATCCCTTCCTATTTACATATGGCCTCATATCCTATTGGCTGTTTCTTCAGAGAACCCTAATACTGGTAGAAATGCAGATATTACTAGCTACTATGTCCTGTGATTACTTTGTGGTGGGCCTTTTGCTAAATGTTTTTATGTGTATTAACTCATTTCATCCTTATTTTTTGATTAGCCATTTGGAAATGAGGCCCAAAGTTATACAATTTGCAAGAGAGGTTGAAATCAATCCCACGTGCCTGACTCCTGAACACAGATTCGCAGTCCTCTGCTGCATCGCTGCTCAGACCAGGTTCAAGTCTCATCTTCACCCGTGGTTCTATATCCAAGGCAGGCATTGACCATCTCTGAGCTTTGGAGAGGGAACATTGCCCAAGTCCAAGGCCCCTGGAAATCATACAGGCCTGTGTTCAAGTGCTTAGCATGGAGCTCTGCACAGAGCAGGTGCAAAGTAAATGGTAGCTACTTCCCCTGTTCAAGGTCCCAGAAATAGCCGGATGTAGAAACCCAGTCTCCTAACTCTGCAGCCCTTTCCACACCTGCCTTGTCTCACTCTCCCCTTAAGCTTTAACCTGACCGTAATTGGAGAGTGAAGCATCTGTACTTCACTAAATGCAATGTAATTCACTCATGATTTACGTTTTAGAAGATTTCCCCCACAATCAAACCTGCCCCCTCACAATCCTCCCTAAATTTACTTTACTTCATTGTACATTTAAAATAAAAGCTCCTGAATACATATATACTTAAAGATTTTATTTTATTTGACCCCCCACCCCCAGTTTGCACTTGCTGTCTGCTCATCTTCTTTTTAGGAGGCACTGGGAACAGAACCTGGGGCCTCCTATGTGGGAGGGAGGCACCTAATTACTCAAACCACCTCTGCTCCATTTGATATGTCTCATTGTGTTTCTTCACTGTGTCTCTTAGTTACATCACTCACTGCATCATCTGGTTGCATCAGCTCACTGTGTCACCTTGTTGCATCAGCTCACCAAATCACCTCGTCCTGTCAGCTTGTTATTTGGCTCATCCTCTTTAGGAGGCACTGGGAACTGAAACCGGGACCTACCACATTGTGGGTAGGAGTCCAGCTGCTTAAGACACATTCACTTCCCTGTATTTTATTAAAGGATTTTTTTCTGTATCGTTCTATAATTATAAATGTTATAGTAGTCTAAAGTGCAGTCATCTGTTTTCCCATTGCTCCTCCTCACCATACATTATATCTGCTAACAAAGTACATCAGGACATGGGGAAAAATATTTCTTATATTTGTAAAAAGAGGAAATGAAGTTCTCTAAAGAGCATACTCTTTTCATTTAGCAGATAACTGTTACAAGATGGCAGATTTAAAAATAGTCATTCATTGTATTCCTTTATTGTACTTGATCAGTTCTGTTTGACATATAAAGTCAAGTATCTATGATACTAATATTAAATTGAACTTTAATTTTAAATCAATCACTGACACTTGGTATACACAGTATAGGGAAAATAAAGGCTCCTTCCATGTCTCTGTAAGATCTGGACAGATCCTTTTCAGATCACCAAATAGTCCATAATTCTGCAAAATGTCTAATTCACAAATAAGGCTCTTTTTATACTGACTCCCATAAAAACACAACTCCTTTCATGATCTGAGTTCTGAAGCCACTATTCCTTCTTGTCAGCACTGAACCCCAGGGATTTGAGAAAAGAATTTTCTTGATAAATATTTGACAAATTCAAGCCTTGATTTTACCATCTCAGCCTCATGAAAATGGATCAGTTATGAGAAGAAGAAAGAAAAAAGGAACTGGCTAGTATAATCCTTCATAACTGAAATTACCATGTTGAACTTGTTTGTCTCTAACAACCTGCCCACCAACACTTGCACACACATAAGAATGGAAGCTCCTTGAAGGCAAAGTCACAGTTTTCTTACTGGTGTACTCCCAGAGCCCAGAACAATGCCTGGCACATAATAAGAGCTCAATAAATATTTGTTGGTTAAATAAGAGGGATATTTAAAGAAGGATCAAACATGATTCCTGTCCTCAAAGACACAATCAATACTAGAAGTATGCAACAAGCCAAAGCAGAGGGTGTGAAGAAAATCAGCATTCCAGTCCTCAGAGGAGTTCAGGGTTTTAGTTTGTGGGGAAAGAAGAGTCCTGAGTTGGGTGCTAATGAATGGACAGAATTTAGTCACAGGGAGATGCTGTCTGGAGGGAGAGGGAGCACTGGGCAAAGGAGCAAGGCAAGAGAGAATGGAGTGGATTAGGTGGGAGGGAAGAGACCACCAGCTTGGAGCCAGGTAACAAGGTGCAGCCTGCAGGGGTCGCAAATTCAGAGCAGAGGAGGTTCTACTGTATCCTGTGAGTAGGAAAGAGACCAGGTTTTTGATCACTGCCTGGCATGCTGAGGGTTTCAGAAGATTAGTCTGGGGTGTGCAAGATGAACTGGACAAGAGTAAGCCAGAGAGGAAACCGGGGAGCAGACTAGCACCAATACCTTAGAGAACTTGGGAAACTCATCTACATTCTAGTCACTCATCATCATAATGCCTTATTAAGTAACTTACAAAGGAAACAATAAGGTCTTAGGCATTAGGGAGTGATGAAGATATTGGTTTTAGTGTGTCATCTTGTCCATTCTTTCCTTTGTATCAGGGGGAAATTAAAACAGATATTCCAATAATTTAATAACTCTAAAAACAGAGTTGAGCATATTTTATGAAGAATATAGGCATGTTCTGCTTTTGGAAAACTGAAGGTAAGAAAATTCCATATTTCAAACAGAAGCCAAAGATTTATAAAAAATATCCAGTACCCAGAAAAGCCTAATTAATAAAGTGGCTACTTAAATTAGAGATATGAGATTCTTAGACCACTGGGCTAGCAGACTACTTAGGACCCTGGAAAAAGCAAGTTTGAATTAGGGATTACTTTGGGGGTTGGGGAAATGGAACCATACAAGGACAACTTGATAATCAAGTAACTAGAGGTGGCATTGTTTAATAGCCTCTTTTCCTAGTAATTTTTTGCTGTTAAAATCTTTTGGGGCCATTAATGCGTAGTGCTAATCTGAAAAAAAATCGAAAAATAAACTTATTTTTTATAACAATCCAAAACATTCTTAATATTTTTTGGCCAGTGTTTACTCAAGATTTGGCTTTTCCTAATGGCCAATACTTTCACGTCAATCACAAAACTGTTACTCTTTAGTCTACTGAAAATGTACTTTGCTTTATTAATGATGTTATTTATAAAACATTATAAGGAATTTCAAAAAGAAATATCCTGAGAAGTAGTTTTAATTTCTGAAATCATCTATTTTTCTCACCCTTTTAAGAAAATAATCCTTGCCTATTCACTTCAACAGGCCTTGTAACGTAAAAACCACAATAGTTTCTTTACCTTTTGTGTACATCTTCATCAACTGTAAAAGGTAATACAAATCCTTCTTTATCTAATTTAATTTCAATATCTGGTGAGAGAAGGAATAAAGTCTTCATGTGATACCCTCACAAACACTATCTTCCTTTACTACTTTGTTCTATTTTGATTTCTTCCAAACTATTTATCAATAGGACAGAAGGCTGCAAAGAAATAACCACAACCAAATGAGGATGTTCACTCACTCAGCTTCAAGAACAAGCCTATAACCTGAAATTAGGGAGGCTTCCTGTGCTAAAGCAAGGAGTAGGTCCTGAAATTAGCCAGGAGAAGTAGGAACCACCCACTCTCTCCTTCTTCTTACAAATGGTGGCACACTCTCAATTCAGACAGTGAAGAAAATCTTCTAAGTTCAGCAAAGTTAGACACCTAAGCAGCTCAACCCATCCATTAAATGACATGTAGATTTGGCCACACAAATCTTAAAAACACAAGGCAATAGAAAGATGAATTAGGGAGCAGGAAGGCACTTCCTAGAAAATACAAATGGTCAATAAACATTTGACAAAATGCTCAACTTCATTATTGCTCACTCAAATGCAATTTAAATACATGACAAGACACCCTTTTCCACTGAATTGCATGGCAAAAGCTAACAGGACAAAAAAACTGTACAGTGGAGGTGGGGGTGACCCAGCCACCTTTACTCTCTGCTGGGGAGGTGTGACATCTACCATTCAGAATCACTATCTACTGACATTACACTAGTAGTCCCACTCTTAGCATTCTAGTCTGAGGCTTGAAGGAGCATGGGCCCCAGTAGAATGACATGCAAGGATGTTTACTACAGCATTGTCGATAGAGACCAAAGATGGAAAGAACCTGAAAGATTATAAGCTGGGGAACTGGTGAGTAAGTCCCATAAAATACTACACCACTTCGAAAAAGAATGTATTTGATCCACACATATTGGTCTTGAGGAAGGTCTATGTATACTGAACATAACGGTAAATTATATGATACACTGGACATAAAAAAGAGAAAAGAAAATTGGTTTCCATATTTGTGTACGTTTGGCATAGAAAGCACAGTTACAAATTTGTTATTTCAGGGAATCGAGGTGGTTGGGGTTAACTAATTTTAGTGTTTATCTTTATAGGACTTGGCATTGATAAAATTTTTTTAAAAGAAAAGAGTAATGACTTTTTATATATTTAGCTTTTACCAGAATATGATCCTGAGTCAAGTTTGAAGGACACAGAAGAAGGTGTTGAAGTCTGTTGAGACTATTTCCAATCACACAAAAAAGGTGTGCTGTGAAATTTATGAGAGGGAATCTTTATAGCACAGATACCACCTAAACTAAAGTTTCCCAGAGAAGAGTGAAATTTCTGACTTGGTTTAAAAATGCACTCAGAAATAATTAGGATTTGTAGAGTTCAGAGATTCAGACTTTTTAATCAAATGGCTATTGTGCGTGCTAAACCCTTTAAAACCCTTGAAGTGAATCAAGGAATACTAAGACTCATACACCTTCAACACTTGAAACCATCTAGAAATCTCATATAGCGGGAACTGGTCCTATAGGACAAGACAGAAATGGGGTCAATTTACCAAAGAAAAGGCCAGCTATTACACATAGCTCCAAGTAAATGAAAGTTTTCCTTTTTAATAAAGTTATGGAGACAAGTCAAAAGAGAAGTGACTTAGTTTTCAGAAGGGGCACAAGAAAACTGTTCTCCCTCAGTGAAATAATGCCATACACTTTTTGTTTTTACCTTATAGAAAGGATATTCTAGAACTGAGGATAAGTACAGTTGTGTCAGTTGTGCTAGACTCAGTCTGTCCAGACATGATTCTTCACCTGAAATGAAAAGTATCCCAATCAGTTACGTTTCAATTTTCCTACATGTAATGAAAAAAATCATGAACATCCAGCACTAATTAATTCATTCCAGAAGTGTGATGGATTTTTAAGTGACACTAGAAAATGAAGTTGTTAGAATTATGCCCTCCTGCTTGCTTAACCAGTGACATCTTATTTTGACTTCTACAAACCCAAGCTCCAGCTTCTGCCCCTTGTTGGGAGTCAGGCAGTTACAGCAGCAGACCCCTGTTAATGGGAGCATCTCGATGATCCCCCACAGGAGCATGAATGGCCCATTGAGGTGCTGATGTCTTCCACCTTTAGGAAGCACATCCACCAGCCCATCAAGCCACTGAACCACCAACATGGCAGCGCCAACCACGTGAGGGCTGACTTCTACAGGAAGAAGGACATCCCCAGCATCAAGGCTCCTGGCTTTAGGTACTTTTCTCCAGCCTGAGGGTCACCCCAGACCCCAAAGGCCCAGGAGCTCCTTTCATGGGGGAGGAGAGACACGTGGGGCCTTAAATCCTCATTGTGCTGACATCTCGAAACTGCAGAGATTCCCCAATTTGGCCTTATGGTGGGGACAATGAACGACAAGCAGCTTCCCTAAGGGGCCCTGGTTAAGAACCTGGCAGACACCTTTAGAATGTAGGCACATCCAGCAGGTGGATTTTTACATGAGACTATTTCAGATTAAGTGATGCTGGTGACTCATTCAGTGCGGGCCCCTTCACAACATTAAAAATATCCCCCCACCTTAAGTGACTGGGATTTGTGTTCATGGGCTTTCTGCATTTGTATTCTGGGAGGGGTGTGCAGTTATTTTCCTAATAGTCACAGAAGCCACTACTACCTGATATTATCTCTAGTGTACCTAAAGCAATGCTTGCAATTTACTTTCCTCAAGAGGAAATATCAGGAAAGTTACATTTTAGCACAACTGAACTCTAGATGTACTGCAGTGCAATTTCTCCCCAGTGGTCTGAACTGCAAATAATGGAATTTTGTTCACTTGAGGACAAAAATCCCTAGGAAGGATGGATGGCCCTGGTGGCCAGCATTTTCTGCTGTCACCCTGTAAGTGAGAAGCAGCTGAGGTCATGAGGAAAGCATGGAGCTTGCAATTCACCAGGGTTGGGTAGAATTCTGGCTCCTCCATTTTCTAGCTCTGAGGTCTAGTGTAAGTCTTGTCATCTCTCTGAGCCTACATTCCCCCATCTTTACAGTGGGGAATGCTCACCTTGTCTGTGTCTGAGTCTGAATTCAGTGTCTCAGGGTTTGGAGGCTAGACATCAGATCAAGGGATTAGCAACCACACAGTCCTGCAGGGGGCATCCTGATGTTGGCTCAGCCTCTGCTCATCACATGGCCATCTGAGTCCTGTGGTCTCCACTTCTGCACAGGGGTACATCTGTCTAGATCCCCTCCTTGTGAGGTCTCCAGTCCTGTAGGATGAAGGCCCTCCTGGCTCAAAATTTGGTTTCATCTTAAAAGGATCTTTGAGATTCTTCCAAATAGCTCCCACCCACAGCACTAGGGACCAGGATTTGAATGTGTCTTGGGGAATATGAGTCAGCCTCCATCAGTAAGTCTGTGAGGGGCTTGGTGAGCTCACAGAGTTGGTCATAAAACAGGTGGCCCTCTGGTACACCACCCTGCTCATCAATCATGCTGAAGATCATCAACTTTTGATGATTTTAAAGCAGACTGCTTTTTTTTTTCAAATTCTACTCATTTTATTCATTTTTTAAAAAGATATTACATTAAAAAAAATATGAGGTTCCCATTCACCCCCACCGCCCCCACCCCACCACTCCCCCCACAGTAACACTCTCCCCCATCATCATGTCACATCCATTGTATCTGGCGAGTACATCTCCAGGCATCACTGTACCCCATGTCCTGTATTCCACACCATAGCCCAAACTTTCCTATGTTCCATCTGGTGGGCCATGGGAGGACAAACAACATCTGGCAATTGTCCCTGGGGCACCACCCAGGACAACTCCAAGTCCCGAGAATGCCTCCACATTTCTTCTCTTCCTTGCCTTCCCCGCACCCAGCAGCCACCATGGCCGCTTTTTCCTCATCAATGCCACATTTTCTTGATTATTAACCACAATAGCTCATAAATAGAATATCATTAAGTCCACTCTGATCCTTACTGTATTCCTCCTTCCTTTGGACCTTGGCTTGGTTGTGTCCATTTCACATCTATGTCAAGAGGGGTTTTAGATTCCACATGGATATTGGATGCAATCCTCCTGCTTTCAGTTGTAGGCACTCTAGGCTCCATGTTGTGGTGGTTGACATTCTTCAACTCCATGTTAGCTGAGTGGAGTAAGTCCAATAAATCAGAGTGTAGGAGCTGTAGTCTGTTGAGGGCAGGGCCTGCCTATCATATTGTCAGTCCAGAAATTCAAACCCCCAAGATATATCTTAAGCCCCAGCACCAACTACAATTCCAGTAAAGAAGCATGAAAGGCTTGTGAAAAGAGATCCCATCTGAGTCCAGCTTCATCATGCAGAAACACCAGTTCCAAAGAAGGGCCAACTGACATGGCAGTGAACCCCATTTGCCATGACCATAGAACCTGTGGGTCTCTTTAGCCCTCAAAAGGACCAATATCTGGGGATGTATCTACTTTATCTGTCTCTAAGACTCTGCTCAGGTGTGCATATGGGCAATTCTTCTGACAACCTCCAGACTCTTTTTTAGAGACTCATAGCCATATAAACTCATTTGTCCTTTCCATTTCCCCCTTAATTTAGGTCAAACAGAATTTTTAACCCCTGTTATTATATGTAGATAGGGATATTCTGCTGGTCCGCATTGAACCTTTAATTCAAGGTCATTTTCTAGTTGCATCATCAGCTGGTACTTGGAAGTGATCCCTCGGTGCCAGGGAGGCTCATCCCCGGGTGTCATGTCACACGTTGTTGGGAAGGCATTGCATTTACATGCTGAGTTTGGCTTCGAGACTGGCCACATTTGAGTAACACGGAGGCTGTCAGGAGTGAACTCCTAGGCACAGTGCTGCTCTAGGCCTTGTTCTTATTTCAGGCATATAGGCTCACAAGCATAGTCATTAGTATCAGGGGCTCATTGTTGGACCCTCATTCCTTCCTGATCCTTACTGTTGCACCTGGGGTACTACCGCTGCTCCCCTCTGGACAACAGCAGAGCCCCCACTGGCCAGTAACCCAGTACCCCCCCAGCTGTTGTATTTAATTTTTTCCACTATGAGTATATCCAAACATTTCCATACCCTCTGGACGTATGCCCTGTATAACTCCCTGTCAATCATATATCGCCTGTCAATAACATCCCATACCTGTATTCCTCCGCTGCCTTTGTTGAACCACTCTGTGATCCAAAACTTACTGAAAAGTAAAGCCCAATATAATGTCAGGTTCCCTTACTAGTAAAATGGAATATAGCAATGAGTTTAAAGGTTAGCTGTAGAATGCATATTGATTTGGAAAAATGCTACATCCTATCTTTTTCTTTTCTTTTTTCCTAATTATACAGCTTCTCTTCAGAGGAGCCCCAGATCACAGTAATTCATATATACAATGTATAGTACTCCCACACATCCACCATAAAACCTTTTCCCTTCCACAGCGATAATCTTTCAACTTATTCATATCATATTTACTTAAACCGATGTACAGAATCTGAGACAATAGCTTTCAAACAAGGTGACATTTGTGCTTACATTGTGGTCCATACTTTAGGATATACAGTTTTCTAAATTTTTTAGTTGTCCTTTGTTTTACATTATGGTTTACATTATTAGTCTGTCATCCCCTATATGTTTTTGGTGTAATATTACATGTTTTATATTCATCCTTGTGTACTCTCACAAAACTCCTCTCTTGCCCCCACATTTACATGGTTCCATCCATTCAACATCCATTTTCCCCTCCCCTTGGGGCCCACAGCGACAGCCAATCTCCATTTCCCAAGGAGCCACGCCCAGATATACTTGCAACAGTGCTGAGGGCCTGACTTGCTCAACTGCCCTAATGCCCTGGGAGTCATCCTTTCTCTCGATTGATACAGTTCCCTCTATTTGATGGCATTAGTCCTCCCCAGGGTGTGGGTCCACCCCCACTCTCACTACTTGGGTCTCTACCCAATGGTACAACCCACCCTGGCAAAATGAGCATTCAGACATTCCCCAGGAGTCTGTCCCGCATCAGACCATTCCCTCCAAGCATCCTAAACAGGTAACCCTCCTAATTATATTTTGATACGGTTTTCTCTGCATTTTACTCTCAACCAACACCTGACACTCTCATTTGTTCATATGTTGTCCCTCCCTCCCCCAATTTTTTGGGCAATATTACCCCTCCGCCCATCCCCAGGCCCCCTCAAACCCCCAAAGCCCCACCCAAAGTCAACCCCTTGCCCCCATTTTATCTCTTCTTTCTGCGCATACTTACCGCCAGATCATCATAGATTCCACCCCTGCAGATGTCAGCTTACATCCTTCCTCTACCCCCCGATTTCCTGTGAGCCTATCTTCCAGTCTCTAGCTCTCTGAGACAGCTTGCTTATTTCATATCATTGAGGTTATGTACTATTTGTCCTTCAATGCCTGAGTTGCTTCACTCAATATAAGGTTCTCAAGATTCATCCATTTTATCACGTGTGTTTGTAGTGTATTTGTTCTTAAAGCTGAGTAGTATTCCACTGTATATATATACCATATTTTATCGATCCACTCATCTGTTAATGGGCATTTGGGTTGATTCCAACTTTTGGCAATAGTGAACAATGCTGCTATGAACATTCGTGGGCATATATCTGTTTGTGTCCTTGTTTTCAGTTCTTCTGGGTATATACCTGCAGTGGTATTGCTGGGTCAAATGGCAAACCTATGGTTAATTTTTTGAGAAACCACCAAACTGTCCTCCAGAATGGTTGGATCCTTCTGCATTCACACAAGCAGTGGATGAGTGTTCCCCTTTCTTCAAATCCTCTCCAGCATTTGTACTCATCTGTTATTTTCATAGCTGCCAATCTTAAGGGAGTAAGATGGTACCTCATTGTAGTTTTGATTTGCATTTTCCTGATAGCTAAAGATTTGGAGCATTTTTTCATGTCCTTTTTAGCCATTAGTATTACTTCTTTGGAGAAGTGTCTGTTTAAACCTTTCCCCCATTTTTTAAATGGGTTGTTTATCTTTTTATTTTCAAGATATAGGAGTTCTTTATGTATGCAAGTTACTCGTCTCTTATCAGATATATGGTTGAAAAATATTTTCTCCCATTGTGTAGGTTCCCTTTTTACTTCCTTGAAAAACTACTTTGATGTGTAGAGGGCTTTAATTTTGAAGAAGTCCGATTTAACTATTTGTTCTTTTGCTGCTCGTACTTTTGGTATGATGTTCATGAACCCATTTCCTATTACAAGGTCTTGTAGATGTTTCCCTACACTGCTTTCCAAGGTCTTTATGTTTTTGGCTCTTATATTTAGGTCTTTGATCCCTCTTGAGTTGATCTTTGTATAAGGTGTGAGATGGTAATCCGCTTTCATTCTTCTACATATGGATATCCAGTTCTCCAGGCACCATTTGTTGAATAGGCCATTCTCTCCCAGTTGAGAGGGTTTGGTGTCTTTATCGAATATTATATGGCTATATATATGAGGTTCTATATCAGAACTTTCAATTCAATTCCATTGGTCTGTGTGTCTCTCCTTATGCCCATACCATGCTGTTTTCACTTCTGTAGCTTTGTAGTATGTTTTGAAGTCAGGTAGTGTGATTACTCCAATTTTAATTTTTCTTCTTCAATACGTCTTTGGCTATTCGGAGCCTCTTTCCTTTACAAATAAATTTCATAGCTAATTTTTCCAGTTCCTTAAAGAAGGCTGTGTTGATTTTTATTGGGATTGCATTGAATGTGTAGATCAGCTTTGGTAGGATAGACATCTTAATAATATTTAGTCTTCCTATCCCTGAGCAGGGAATATTCTTCCATTTATTTAGGTCTTCTTTGATTTCCTTGAACAATCTTGTATAGTTCTCGGTGTATCAGTTTTTTACCTCTTTAGTTAAATTTATTCCTAAGTATTTGATTTTTTTATTTACTATTGTGAATGGTATTTGTTTCTTGATTTCCTCCTGATCTTGCTCATTATTGGTGTACAGAAATGCTACTGATTTTTGTGCATTGGTCTTGTAACCTGCGACTTTACTAAACTCATTTATGAGTTCCAGAACCTTTGTTGTAGACCTCTCAGGGTTTTCTATGTATAGGATCATGTCATCTGCAAATAATGAAATTTTGACTTCTTCCTTTCTAATTTGAATTCCTTTTATATCTGGTTCTTGCCTCAATGCTCGATCAAGTACTTCTAAGACAATGTTTAATAGAAGGGGAGACAATGGGCTTCCCTGTCTTGTTCCTGACTTTAGAGGGAAGGATTTTAGGATTTCTCCATTGTAAACAATGTTAACTGTAGGTTTTTTCATATACACTCTATCATCTTCAAAAAATTCCCTTGTATTCCAATCTTTTGGAGTGTTTTTATCAAGAAAGGGTGCTGTATTTTGTCAAACACTTTTTCTGTATCTACAGATAAAATCATGTGATTTTTTTCCTTCAGTCTGTTTATATGGTGTATTACATTGATTGATTTTCTTATGTTGAAACATCCTTGCATACCTGGAATGAAGCCCACTTGGTCGTGGTGTATAATTCATTTAATGTGTTGTTGAATATGATTAGCAAGTATTTTGTTAAGTATTTTTGCGTCTAAATTCATTAGAGAAATTGGTCTGTAATTTTGCTTTCTTGTGGTGTCTTTGTTTGGCTTTCGTACTAGGATAATGTTGGCAAGAAAGAAGGAGTGAGGTAATGTTCCTTCTGTTTCGATTTTTTGGAAGAGCTTCACCAGGATTGGTGTTAATTTTTTATGGAATGTTTCATAGAATTCACCTGTGAAGCCATTTGGCCCTGGGCTCTTCTTAGCTGCGAGGTTTTTAATGACTGATTCTATCTCTTTACTTGTGATTGGTTTGTTGAGATCATCAATTTCTTCTTTCATCAATATAGGCTGCTTCTGTGTTTCTAGGAATTTGTCCATTTCCTCTGAATTGTCATTTTTGTTGGAATATAGCCTTTCAAAGTATCCTTTTATGATATTCTTTATTTCTGTGTGGTCAGTGGTGATATCTCCTTTCTCGTTTCTTATTTTGTGTATTTGCATCTTCTCTCTTTTTTCTTTGTTAGTCTCGCTAAAGGTTTGTTAATTTTATTCATCTTCTCAAAAAAACAGCTCTTGGTCTTGTTTATCTTTTCAAGTGCTTTCTTATTTTCTATTTCATTTAGTTCTGCTCTTATCTTTGTTATTTCCTTCCTTCTTCTTCCTGTGGGATTACTTTGTTGTTTTTTTTCTAATTCCTCCAAATATGCAGTTAGTTCTTCAATTTTTGCTCTTTCTTCTTTTTTGATGTATGAATTTATGGCTATAGATTTCACTGTCAGTACTGCTTTTGCTGCATCCCATAAATTTTGGTATGTTGTGTTAAAAGTATCATTTGTTTCAAGGTAGTCATTGATTTCTTTTGAGATTTCTCTTTTACCCACTGTTTTTCTAAGAGTGTTCTGTTTAATTTCATTATTTTGGTGTGAAATCTAGGCCTCTGGCCCTTGCAGAATTCTAGCTTCACTCCACTGTGGTCAAAGATTTTATTTTGTATTATTTCAATATTTCTGAATTCATTAAGCCTTTCTTTGTGGCCTAGCATAGGTCTATCTTGTAGAATGATCCATGTGCACTTGAGAAGAATGTATATCCTGCTGTGTTTGGGTGTATTGATCTGTATATGTCTATTAGACAAGCTCCTCTAATAAATTGTTCAAATATTTCATTTCTTTAGTGATTCTGTTTTGAGATGTTCTGTCCAGAGTTGATAGTGGTGTATTAAAATCCCCCAGTATAATTGTAGATGTGTCTATTCTTTCCCTTAGTTTTTCTGGTGTTTGCCTCACGTATTTAGAGGAGCCCTTTTTGGGAGCATAAATATTTATGATTGTTCATTCTTCTTCACAGATTGTCCCTTTCACTAATATGTAGTATCCTTCTTTGTCTCTCACAATTGTTTTGCATTTAAAGTCTACTTTTTCTGCTATTAATATAGCTACTCCTGCCCTTTTTTTTTTTTTTTGGTTATTGTTTGCTGATAAGATTGTTTTCCAACCATTCATTTTCAGCCTCCATGAATCTCTGGCTCTAAGATGTGTCTCTTGTAGATAACATATAGATGGGTCATATTTCCTTATCCAATGTCCCAGTCTGAATCTTCTCATAGGTGATTTTAATCCATTGACATTCAGTGTTATTACTTTCAAGGTATTATTTATGTTAGCCATATTTTGATTGGACTTCTGTTTGTCATATTTTGTTTTTTTTTTCTTCCCTTTTTGTCTTTTTTGTTGCCCTTACACTCTCCTCCAACTCTGCCGGTCCTGTTTTATCCTTTCTTCCTGCAGAACTCCCTTTAGAATTTCTTGAAGGGGAAGTTTCTTGTTGGCATACTCTTTCAATTTCTGTTTATCTCTGAATATTTTGAACTCTCCATCATTTTTGAATGCTAGTTTAGCTGGATAGAGTATTCTTGGTTGGAAATTTTTTTCCTTTAGTACTTTGACTATATCATACCACTGTCTTCTTGCCTCCATGGTTTCAGATGAGAAATCAGCACTTAATTTTATGGAGCTTCCCTTGTATGTGATGGTTTTCTTTTCTCTTGCTGCTTTTAGAATTTTCTCTTTGTCTTGAGCATTGGATAATTTGACAAGTATATGTCTTGGGGTGGGCCTGTTGGGGTTTATGATGTTTGGGGTTCACTGTGCTTCTTGGATATGTACATCTGTCTCTTTCAGTAGATTTGGGAATTTTTCAGCCATTATTTCCTGCAACACTCCTTCTGACTCTTTTCTCTTCTCTTCTCCTTCTGGGATGCCTATAATACGTATGTTTGTGCATTTTGCATTGTCATTCAGGTCCCTAAGTCCTAGCTGGATATTTTCTATCTTTTTATCAATCAATTTTCTATCTCTTTGATTTCCGGTGTACTGTCTTCCACATCACTAATTCTCTGCTCTGCCTCTTCTAATATGCTGCTATTTGCTGCAGGTGTATTTTTGATTTCTTGAACCGTGGTGTTCATTCCCATCATATCTGTTATCTTTTTGCATATGTCTGCAATTTCCCCTCCAAATGTTGACTTCATATTGTTAACCTCTTCCTTTACTTCATTAAATTTGTCTGTGATATATGTTCTGAGATCTTTAATTACTTGTGCAAAGTTCTGCTCCCCTTCCTGATTTTTAGTTTGTTGATTGGATTCAGCCATGTTTTCCTGATTACTGCTTTGTTTTGTAGTTTTTTGTTGCTGTCTGGTCATCATTTTATCTTGATGGGTTAATCAGTTTCTTAGCTTCTTTGTCTAGACTTGGGGATTAGTTAGCTGTTGTTTTTGTGTAAGTGGTATATCTTCTCTTTGTCACTTTGTTCTTCTTATTCTAATTTCTTGTTGCTGGTTGAGTTCACTTTGGAGGAAAGTATTAGGGCCAGGGAAAGGCAATTGTGTAAGAAAGGAAAATGTGTAAAGTAGTATTGGTAAGAAATGTTAACAGAGCAACAATATGAATTCTGGGAGAATGGATAATAGATTCATGTATGTTGTGTAGAGTTATAGCAGTAGGTAGAGTACCTATAATGAGGTAGTTGACTGAATATGGGAGGAATATGGTATGAATTAAAAAGTTAGTGTTTTCGTGAGAGAGGGAAAGAGAAAAGAAAGGCAATAGTTTCAAGAGTGGATAAAAGACAGAAAACAAAACAAAGGTATTAGAAATTAACAGACAATTTTGGGGATCAAAGAAAGGGAGGTGGAATATAGGAGAGACAATAGATAATGGAGGATGTCAATATGTGGGGGAAAGGAGATAGTGTAGGTAGCCAAAATCAATTAATACAGACATGAGGCAGTGGAGGATGAGGAAACCCAGCAAATGTGAGGTGTTCCCTCCAGCACATATTGTATAAGTAAGATAAAATAGGAAGAAAATGAGTGACAAGAGAGAAAGAAGAAAAAAAAGACCTTGGGGGATACAATGGGAGAAAAGATTAGGAGATAATGCAATGTTAGCAATCACTACAATAAAAAATTTAAAAAAAATTAAAAAAACAAAACAAAAACACAAAAAAGAAAAAACACAAATGTTGAGGGCTAGGACATTCAATGACATCAGATGTACCACAGGGCATGGTGGATTCAAGGAAGGAAAGTCTGTGATATTGCAGACTCAAGAGGTGTGATTCTTGGGGTGTAGGCCACCAGGGCTTAGGGGACACAGACCTGGCAACCTCAAATCTGGTTAACAGGGAGCCTGGGAGCACCGCAGTGCAACACAGCCTTCAGGGATCCCCACAGCTCAGTGCCAGACCTATGGGGGAGATCACATCCACAAACTCTGACCTATGCTTCAGAACCCCACATTTCACCCTCTCACTAGTGTCTCCTCTGCGGCTGTATCTCTAATTCGACTTCAGGACAGCTCCTGTCCTGCAATCACCTGAAACAGCCAACTGTGAGTCCCTCTACACTGCAGCCAATTTAATGACGCTGCACATCAGCAGCCAGGCCCAGCCGGCGTGGCTCCAGCCAGAAGCACAGATATCAGTGTCTGAACCTGAAATTCCCATGCCTTGCAAAATATTCCCCTAATCAGCTTCCAGACATCTCCCACCCTGCAGGCCCCTGAACCAACCTCCTGGTGATGTCTCTTTTTTGTGAGCGATTTAAGGCTGCTGCAGATTGGCAGCCAGCCTTGGGGGTGGGGCTCTAGCCGGAAGCACTATTATTCATGTCAGAAATAAAAAATTTCCCCACCTCACACAAAACTCCCGTCTGTCTCCCCAAATCGGTCTGCGAAGGCCTCCTGCAGGTCCGCCCACCCCAGGAGGGAGCGTCCCACACGCAGCCCCCACCACCATGTAAGAGAGCCTCAATTTTATCTTATACATGAATTTTCTCTATTGCTTTCCCACCAAATCAATGTCCAGACACCTCCTGCCCTGCAAAATCTTGAAACAGCCTGGTCCCAAAGAATTTCCAATGCTGCCCAGTTGCTTCTATGCAGGAGAGACACTCAGGTGCACTCTCTCAACCACCATCTTGCCCCGTCCCTCTCCCCCTGCCTTTGAATTCAGCCCCCTGCCCTCCAGCAAGTGTGAGGGAGGAACAATTCTTATCCAACAGTGGCCCCTAGTGGTGGTAGTTTTGCCTCTGACTTTCCGCCACAGAGCCGCTTTCTTTTTCCTGTAGCTTCTTCTGCCTCTTTTCTTCCCATCAGACATACATGAGAGAACTGTCCAGGACACAAGAGCAGAGGTTCTCTTCTCACAAAATGATTTTAAGAGCCAAAGATGGGTTCCATATATTAGTAAAAGGGGTAAACTTTCAGGAAGAAAGAACAAAAATAAACATTTATGCACCTAAACACGAGGCTCAAAATACATGAGGCAAACACTGGGAAAATTAAGTGGAGAAATAGATGCTTATACAAGTATAGTGGGGTAATTTAATACAAAATTATTATGACTAGACAGAACATCTCAACAAAGAATCAATAAAGAAACAAAGACTCTGAATAATACATTAGAGGATCTGGACCTAATTGACATATACAGAACAATACACCCAAATACAGTGGGATATACTTTCTTCTCAAGTGCACATGGACCATTATCCAATATACACCACATACTAAGCCACAGAATAACACTCAAAGAATTAAAAAAGATTGAAATTATACAAAGTAATTTCTCTGATTATAATGGTATGAAGCTTGAAATTAGCAGGGGCCAGAAAACTAGGTCAGACACAAATATATGGAAATTAAACAACACACTCTACAACAAACACTGGGTCAAGTAGGAAATTACAAAAGAAATCAGGAAATACCTTGAAATGAATGAAAATGACAACAATACATATCAAAACTTATTGGATTCAGCCAAAGCTGTACTGAGAGGGAAATTTATAGACATAAATATATAAATGAAAAAAAAAAAAGAAGAGCAAAAATCAAAGACCTAACTACACACCTGTAGGAATTAGAAAAAGAAAAACAAACTAACCGCAAATGAAGTAGAAAGAACTAAATAAAGATTAGAGTAGAAATAAATGAAATAGAAAGTAAGAAATCACTAGAAAAAATTAAGAAAACTAAAACATGGCTCTTTGAGAAGATTATTAAGATTGAAAAACTCTTAGTTCTATCAACAAAGAAAAAAGGAGATAAGATGTAAATACACAAAATAATAAATGAAGAAGGGGTTATCACCATTAACCACACAGAAATAGAGTACCAGAAAAGGATACTTTGAGAAATTATATGCCAACAAGAAGGATAATTTAAAGGAAATGAACTAATTCTTAGAAACACACAAGCAGCTTACATTGACAAAAGAATTTGATGAACTCAACAGACCAATCACAAGTAAATATGGAATCAGAACCTCCCAAATAAGAAGAGTGCAGGATCAGACAGCTTCACAGGTGAATTCTACCAAACATTCCACAGAGAACTAACACCAATCCTGCTTAATCTCTTCCAAAAAAAAAAAAACAAAAGTAGAAGGACCATTGCGTAGCTAATTCTATGATGCCAACATTACCCTAAAAACAAAGCCAAACAAAGACACCACAAGAAAGGAAAATTACAGACTAATTTCTGCAATGTCCAGATGCTAAAATCCTCAAAAAAATACTTGCTAATCATATTCAAAAGCACATCAAATGAATTATATACCATAACCAAGTGAGTTTAATCCCAGGTATATAAGGATTATCCAACAAAAGAAAATCAATCAATGTAATACACCATATAAACAGATTGAAATAAAAAATCACATGATCATATCTACAGATGCAGAAAAGCATTCACCAAAATACATTACCCTTTTCCTGATAAAAATCCTGCAAAAGAGATAGTAATAGGAGGAAAATTTTTGAACTGGAATATATATGAAAAAGCCACTGCTAACAACATGTACAATGGTGAAATCCTAAAAACTTTCCCACTAAGATCAAGAACAAGACAACGATCTCCACTGCCCCTGCTTCTATTTAACATTGTGTTAGAAGTACTTACTCAAGCACTTAGGCAAGAAAAAGATATAAAATGCATCCAAATTGAAAGGAAGAAGTCAAAATTTCACTATTTGCAGATATCATGATCCAATGTATGAAAGGCCCTGAGAAATCTACACCAAAACTTGTAGAACTTATAAATGATTTCAGTAATGTCACAGGTTATAATATTAATGCACTAAAGTCAGTAGCATTTCTGTACACTAGTAATGAGCAATCTGTGAAGGAAATCATGACAAAAATCCAATGTACAAGAGCAAATAAAAGAATCCAATACCTAGGAATAAACTTATCGAAAATGTAAAGGATTTCTACACAGAAAACTACACAGCCCTGTTAAAGTAAATCAAAGAAGACTTTTTTAAAAATGAAGAATATTCCATTTTCATGGATGGGAAGACTAAACTTCATTAAGATGTCCATCCTACTGAAAATGATCTACACATTTAAAACAATCTCAATAGAAATCAACACATCATTTTTATTGAATTGGAAAAACTAAATATGAAATTTAAATGGAAGGGCAAGTGTCCCCAAATAGCAAAAGATATATTGAAAAAGGAAAATGAAATTGGAGGAATCACACTTTTTGACTTTAAAACATTCTATAAAGCTACAGTGGTCAAAACTTCATGGTATTGACACAAGGATAAACATACCAACAAATTGAGCCAAATTGAGAGTTCTGATATAGAATCAGATATTCAAAAAGGCCACCAAACACATTCAACTGGAGAGAATGGCATCTCCAACAAATTGTGCTTGGAAAACTGGAATCCATATCCAAAAGAATTTGAAAGAAACACCATCTCACACTATATACAAAAATCAACTCAGGATTGATCAAAGATCTAAATGTAAGAGCAAACAGCCTAAAGACCTTGAAAGATAATCTAGTGGAGCATTTACAGGACCTTGTAATAGGGAATATTTTTTCATCTCTTTATTGTTTTTAATGTTACATTAAAAAAATATGAGACTTCCATATACCCCCCACCCCCTCACCCCACTCCTCCCACATCAACAACTTCTTTCATCATTGTGGGATATTCACTGCATTTGGTGAATATAATTTGGAGCACATGGAAAATGGTTTACATTGTAGTTTACACTCTCCCCCAGTCCACCTAGTGAGCCATGGCAGGACATACATTGTACAGTGTCTTTCCTTGCAGTACCACCGAGGACAACTCCAAGTCCTGAAAATGCCCCCACATCATATCTCTTCTTCCCTCTCCCTAACCTCAGCAGGTACTGTGGCCACTTTCTCCACATCAATGCTACAAATTCTTCCATTACTAATCACAATAGTTCCATAGTAGAATGCGGTCACCCCTCGGGCTGAAGTGTGGTTTGCTGGCCTGGCAGGGGAGCGGCCGTGGCAGGCCAAGCCGCTGCCTCCATAATAGGGTGGCTGGTCGGACTCACCACCACCCCTGAAGGGAGCTCGGCATGGGCGCAGAGTGCCCTCGGGTCTCCCCTTCTCGGCAGCCATGCTTCCACGGCTGCCCCTCCTCCCAGATGGCGCCACACGATGCCTGTGGGGCGGCACCCTTCTTCTTCTTTCTCCCTGCACAGGCACAGGGCAGAAAATTCCAGTCTGCCCTTTTCCCCTCCCCCGACAGCAGCAACAGCCAGGCGTGGGCGGAAAAATCCAGTCTGCCCTTTTCCCTCCCCCCAACAGCAGCAACAGCCAGGCATGGGCGGAAAAATCCAGTCTGCCCTCTTCCCTTTCCCCGACAGCAGCAACAGCCAGGCATGGACGGGAAACTCAAATCTGCCCTCCACCCCAGCAACAGCAACCACCAATCCCTAAACCCTGCCCCTTCCCCCAGCAATAGCGACAGCCAATCCCTAATCACCACCCTCCCCCATCCAGTACTGCCTACTGACCTTTCTCCGGCAACCAATCAGAACAGGGCGTGGCTTCGACCAATCAGCCTTCCCCTGCCCCTATAAAACTGTTGCCTCTCCCTCAATAAAGTGGACTTGTGTGTTTACCTTGTCTCCATGGTGGTTCTTCTGCCGTGCGCCCTCCAGTCCTGAGAGCCCCCGACAAGGGCCTGGCCTCCCTTGTCTCCAGTTCATTGCCTGCTTCTCCGGGCAACCCCTTTGTTGCCGGCTTCGCCGGGTGACCCCATCAGCCGAACCGCGCAACCCCTGTGAGACCGATCCCTCGTCTGCTGCCGGACCAACCCCTCATCCCAAGTGGGACCGACCCCTCATCCCAAGCGGGACTGACCCCTCGTCCAGAGCTGGACCGACCCCTCATCCGCAGCCAGACCCCACCTCTACTGACCGAGCAAACCGTCGCAGTAGAATATCAGTAAGTTTACTCTAATCCCTACTCTAATCCTCCAGCCTGTGGACCCTGGGATGTTTATGTCCACTCCACCTCTTTATTGCAGGAGCTTAGGTTCCACATGGATGAAGGATGCAATTTTCCTGCTTGCAGGTGTAGGCACTCTTGGCTCTGTGGTGTGGTGGTTGACCTTCTTCACCTCTCTGTTAGGCGGCCAGGGTAAGTCCAATAAACCAGACAGTGTAAGTTGCAAGTCTGCTGAGGCTTAGGGCCTGACTATCACATGGACAGTCCAGAGATTCAGGTCTCCTGAATATACACCAACTCCAGTGCTAACCACAGGTCCAGTAAAAGTGACAGAAGAGGCATGTGTTGAAAGGTCATATGTGAATCCAACTCCATCACACTCAGGAACACAAACTCCAAAGTAGGGCTCACTGACATGGCACTGAACTCCGGAGCCATCTGCCATGACCATAGAACCTGTGGGTCTCTATAGCCCCCAGGAGAACCAGTACCTGAGGTTGTATCTACTTTGGCTGTCTCTGGGACCTTGCTGAGGTGTGTGTAAGCACAACCTCTCTGATGACCTCCTGACTCTCTTTTAGAGACTCATAGCCATATAAACTCATTTGTTCTTTTCATTTCCCCCTTTTATTCAAGATCATAAAGCAGTTTTTAACGCCTAATATTACATATAGGCTGAGGTATTCTGCTCTTCTGAGTTGACCCTTTTATTCAAAGTCTTTTTCTAGTTACATCACCAGCTGGTGCTTGGTAGTAATTCCTCAGCACCAGGGAGGGGCATCCCTGGGAGTTGTGTCCCATGATGGGGGGAAGGGAATGCATTTACATTCTGAGTTTGGCTTGAACTTCACATCCAAATCCCAAGCAGTGAAAGAAAAAATAGATAAATGGAACTCCTCAAAATTAAAACTTTTACACCTCAAAGATGTGATGGAAGAAAATATTTGGTAATTATATATCTGATAGGAGCCTAACATACAGCATATATAAAGAAAACATATCTAAAAACAAAAGACAAACAACCCTTTTAAAAATGGGGAAAAGAGAAAGACAAAGTAGATACAACTCTAGGTACTGGTGCTCCTGAGAGGTATGGAGACACACAGATTCTACCGTCATGGCAGATGCCTCTGGAGTGGGCCTTATTATGGAAATTGTGCTCCTGAGTGTGATGGAGTTGGACTCAGATGTGACCTTTCTACACATGCCTCTTTTGTCACTTTTACTGAATTTGTAGTTTTTCACTGGGTTTGGTGTATCCTAAGAAGACTTGAAGCTATGGACTGGCCATGTGGCAGCTAGGCTCTAAGCCTCAGCAGATTTGAACCTCCTATTCTCTGGTTTGTTGAACTTGCACCGGCCAGCTAAGAGGAAAGTGAAAATGGCTAACCACCCCACCAGGGAACTGAGATTGCCTACAACTTTAAGTAAGAGAATCACATCCACCAACCATGTTGGAATAAGTCCCCTCTCAGTATAGAGGTGGAATGGACATCACCAACCCAGGGTCTACAGGATGGAGGAATAAATTATGGAATAGTGTGAGCTTAATGGTATTCTACTGTAGAATCATTTTGAATAGTAAGGGAAGCAGCTGTAGCATTGATCTGGGGAAAGTGGCTATGGTAGTTGCTGAGGGAAGGGAGAAGGAAGAGTTGAGATGTGGGACATTTTTGCTATTTGAGGTTGTCCTAAATGATATTGCAGGGACAGATGCTGGACATTATATATCCTGCCATAACCCACTGAATGTACTGGGGAGAGTGTAAACTACAATGTAAACTATAATCCATGCGGTCTGGCAGCGCTCCAAAATGTAGTCACCAAATGCAAATAATATGCCACAATGATAAACAAGGTTTTTGATATGGGAGGAGTGGGAGGGTGGTGTGTGGGAAATGGAAGAACCTTTTACTTTTTTTAATACAACTTTATTTTGTGATCTATGTATCTTTAAGAAACATACAATTTAATAAGTAAAAAGAAAGAATACGGAACTAGCTCATGGAATAACATGGATGAACCTTGAGGTCCTTATGTTGAGTGAAGCAAGTCAGACATTGAAGGACAAATATTACATGACTTTTGATATAAATTAAGCAAATCAAGCAGACTCAGAGAGCTATTGTCTGTAAGAGATATTTAGAGGAAATACAAAGGGAGAAGTTTGTGAGCCAATGCCCATATGGACCAAATCTATGATAAGGTGAAAGTGTGTCATTGGGTAGTGAAGGACTATGACAAAACATTGGTGATACTATTGGGTTAGGCATTGCTGGTTTGACAGGGGTAGGGTAGTGAGGGTAGGTTGGACAGCTCATGGAATTGGGGGAGGGTTGGGCAATGGACCATGTGAACGCTGGGAATTGTCAGGTATGTGGCTGAATGTAAAAAGTTGAGAACACTCCTATGGCAATATGACAAGGGAGGGTTACTGCCTTATGGTGTTGGATGGGGATCATTCAGGACAGGGTGCACGTGGTGCAGGCTTCCAGGGAGAGTGTGAGAGATCATTTTGTCATAATGTTTTGTGTCAGTGTGTGGAAACCCACATAATGAGTGGGAAGCTGTTGAACTCCCATCCTGGGGAGAACCTATATCTTTTCAAACAATGGGACAGGAGTCATTTGAGGGCATAGGTGATTCCTAAGAGGGGAGGACAAACCAGAATGTCAACACTTCAGTGTTGCAAGTAACTATGAATCTTATCCAAGTAGTGAAGCCAGATGATCAATATTGGCACCGGGGGAGGCAGAGGGAGCACATAGAGTACATGAAAGAGGGGTATTTATTGGGCAATGGAAGTGTTCTACATGATCTTACAATGATGGACACTGGTCATGTTAAATGTCATCAAAATTTATAAATGTATGTGCTGTAAAATGTAAACCACAATATAAACCATTGACCGTGGTTAGTAGCTATGATTTACTGCTTGTATAACAGTTGAAACAAATGTACCATCCACATGTAAAACGGTATTAACATGGGAAGGGGAAAATGGGGGAGGATGTTGGGTATATGGGAGTCCCCTATATGCTGTTTGTGACTTTTCTGTGACCTAAAACTTCTTTGAAAACAAAATTTTATAGTTTTGTTTAATGGAATAATCAAAATGGAGTAAATGGAAGGAAATGTCAGTATACACACAGTACAATATCTATTAAACTGATGAAAGAAAAAAGTTTTTAAAAAAATAATAGTTTTCATTATTTTGTAATATCCCAAATTTTAAATTTTATTTTAAATTTTTTTGTATTTTATTTTTAATATTTAACCTATCATTATTATTTGATTTTCCTAATAATTGTATTTCGCTATTTTATTGGCTTCATTTTTGAAGAAGCTTTGGATCACAGAAGAGTTACAATTGGAGAAGGGGAGAATCATTAGTGTGGAGTGTCAGTAATGAGGGATACATGGGAGGAATTTCACCTGGAAATACACATAAGGTATATAAATGTTTTCAAATATTCATGTGGCATTGCCACAGTGGATGGAGAGACACACAATAACTGAGAGAATATTGAATTCTAATCCTGGAGAGCTCTGCTACATTCTCTAATGGAACAGCAGCAATCCCCCAAGTACAGGGGCAATGACTAGTGAAGAAAAATGGCCCATTGATGGACCCTTGATATTGATGACTGTGCTTATGATCCTTTGCTCTTGAAATTGAAACTTAGCCTTGTGTTTAGGGTGCCTAAAAGTTACCTTCTGAGATCCTCCTTGTTGCTCAAATGTAGCCTCTTTCTAAGACAAATTCAGCATACAAATGCGTTGTCTTCCCCCCAGAGTAGGACATGACACCTCGGGATGAGCCTTCACCAATCACATAGCAGGGTAACTGGAAAAAGATGTAAAAGAAAAGGGGGGAATGCAAAGACAAACGAGTTCATAAGGCTGAGAGACTTCAAAGTGAACTGGGAGGTCATTTCAGAGGTAGCACTTATGCACATCTCAGCAGGATCTCATAGACTGCCAAAATAGATACTACCACAAATAGTGAGTCTCCTGAGAGCTCTGGAGACACCTAGGTCCTATGGTCATGGTAGATAGGTCAGGAATTTGGTGCCTTCCCAGTGAGAATACCTTGGGGTTTGTGCTCCCCATTGTGACAGAGTTGGGACTCAGTTATGACTTCCCTACACATAGCTCATCTGTCCCTTCTATTTGAACTTATACTTGGTGATGGTGTTAGTAGATGTACACCCAAGAAACTTAAGTCTTTGGACTGCCCATGTGCCAGCTGTGCCCTGAGCCTCAGTGGAGTTGCAACACCTACTCTCCAGTTCATTGGACCCACCCAGGGCAATTAACAAAGAGGTGAGGATGGGCAACCACTATACCAAGGAAATAAGAAAGCCTATAACTGCCAGCAAGAGCATCCCATCCATATATGGCATCAAACTCCCCTCTCAATTAGAGGTGGATTGGGCATCACCATCCCAGAATCCTTAAGAATGGGAAAGAACTATGGACTAGAGTGGACTTACTGGTATTCTTCTATAGCCTTATCGTCTATACTTATTGTTACTTATTGTAATTCTAGCAATGGAAGAAATTATAACATTGGTGTGGAGGCAGTGATCGCTGGAGGATCTGAGGGCAAGAAGAGGGAAAAACAGTTGTAACATGGGGGCATTTTGGGGACTTGAAGTTGTTCTGAATGGCTTTGCAATGACAGATAAAGGCCATTATATGTCTTCCCATAACCTACAAAATTATGTGGGAGAGAGTGTCAACTACAATGTAAACTATAATCAATGCTCAGTAGCAATATCCTGAAATGTGTTTATCAATTGCAATGAATGTATGTCCCTAATGAAAGATGTTGTTTATGTGGGAGAATGTGGGAGCTACGAGGAGCAGGGCATATAGAAATTCCTACACATTTTATGTAACATTTATGTAATCTAAGTACCTATAAAATAATTTTAAAAAAATATTTTTAAAAAAGAAACCAGTCTAAGTAGGATAAGACAAAACAGCAGAGATATTAGAATGATCACTGTTTGCCCAGGCCTTAGGCAGAGGGAGGTACATTGAGTAGGTGAAGCTCAGAAATTTTCAGAACAGTGAAATTATTCTCTGTTATACTGGGATTGCAGGCATATGACATTATGTATTTTTCAAAACCCATTGAACTTGACAACATCCAAGTTCAAACATAATCTAACTGTATTGTAAATGCATGAAATGCCCTATCTGAGGGGTATGGGAGGAAAAGATGCTGGATTAGTAATATTGGATATGAACAGTATCTGTAATATGAAATCAATGGGCACTGTACACAGGTATGCTACTCTATTTGATATTGTGTCCCATCAGGGTATGGGTTAACAAATTTTACTTTTATACATGTACACTGGAATTAAGCAATGAAGTAAATGAATGGAATATGGGAGATATGCTTCCCAACATGGTGTGGAAGGATTCAGATAAGCAAGGGGAGGATGTTAGATTGTTCTGTTAATGAGTTAGGGACAGACACATCAGTGTGAATTTGTGTGGAGGTAAATATAGTTACACAGGGTTGCATGTAGAAATAATTGCAGATATGTATATATACATAGGATTGTGTACACACATGTGTGTTCTTGTAATATCCATGGAGATGGCCCAGTAGCAAGGCACATATAGTGCCCAGACTTTAGATATTAAAAGCATTTTTGCAAGAAGAATTTTCTTGGAGAAATAGCTGCCTGCAGGACTAGGTCAAGAAATATACAAAAAGAGTCTGGAGTATCTCTTAGTACCAAAAAGTTAGTATGTGTTAAAATAAAACTGGTAATATTGGGGATAATTTCAAATAGACACAGGACATAGCCAAAAGGGTTCCAAAGTTCAAAACTGGAATAAACTGAAAAACAAAATAAAGTAGTACTGTATCACAACCCAAAGTAAGAAATAAATGTCATGAGGCAATCCTAATATAAATAATTGATTTTTAAAAGATACATATTTATTGTGAAGATGAATTCCATAATATATGGAGATATTTTCTCTCAAGGCAGTGGCACAAACATCACACTCCTGAATGTGGGCTTCACGTATTAATTTCATTCCAAAAGCCATATATGGAATTGCAGAGAATTGATGAGTATTGGGGAAGCTGGGGAAGCTCCAAACACTGTTGATCAAGGTCAACATCAAGAGTGATAAGTCATGTTGATAGGATGCACCCTAGATATGATGCAATGAAAATAACACATTATCCTGGGATCTTCCTCCAAAATCCCATTAACCCTGTCTAAACATGAGAAGAATATCAGGCAAATTCAGAGTGAGGGGCACTTTACAAAATACCCGACCTACACTCCTGAAAAGTATACAACTCATAAAACATGAGGAGAAAATCTGAGACGTTGTCACTGCCTGAATGTTAAGAATTTTTGAAAATAAATATAATTTGCTATTCTGGCTTGGAGGTGTTAAGATGTTGGAAAAGTATTTGAGAAGTTCTTGAAAATCGTCTCTACTATCCTTGCAACTTTTCTGTAAATCTAACACAGTTTTAAAATATTAATGTTATTAATAAATAAGTTATTAGTGAAGTACAAAATTCCAGAAACTTTGAACTCCAAGGTTCAATCCATGACAATTACATTTACATATCTTGGATAAGAATATAGCATTGCTGCCTCACATTATTCTTCCATTAAATCAGAATAGTGAAAAACAATTTCATGGAATAATTGAATTAAATGAAATAATGAATAGAAAATGACTGACACTGTGCTTAGGATAAAAATGAATATTTTTCTTTGTACTCCAAGCCCACACAGATTCACTTCCCACTACAATTGTGCTATTTCCATCCCTCATCCTCTCTGTAGGGTTTTGGCAACAGCGATCGTCATGTTGACTGAGAGTAAGCTTTCATCATGGCAAGTAATTTCACGACCATCACCTTCTATAATCCTGCCCTGACTCTCAATAATTTAAAACATAAATATCCATGTTCTGCACAAAACACCAGGCTCTCTATATTATGCCTACTGCCAAACTGGTCAGGCTGCTCATCCCCTTTTCACATCCTACCCCTTCATTGTTCATCAGATAGCAAGAACTAATTTTAAAACCTCACCACACCATATGGTTATCTTGATTGGATTGTTTCCCTCTTGTTTCTTCTTGGTGTGCTTCTACACCTTTCTCCTCTTGAAGTTACCCCAATCTCTACTTTCAGTGTCAGTGCAGTCATCTCCCTTGTGAAGCCTTCACTTGTCTCCAAAGAATGAGCATAAACTTTTAGATCCACTTCACCAGGATGTCAGTGCCATCTCAGGGTATTTCATGTAGTCACTACTATTTTTGCTTGCACATAATCTCTATAAGATGTGGAAGAATATTTTACTTATCTCTTTATTCACAAAATATTATTTAGTAACTTCCATGATGTGTTTGATGACTAAATGGTTGTTGAATGACTAAAATTAAAAATGAATGAGGGATGTGCAGAAAGGTCACATCTGAGTAAAATTCCATCATACTCAGGAATACAAACTCCAAAGTAGGGCCCACTGATATGGCACTGAACTCCAGAGACAGCTGCCATGACCATAGAACCTGTGGGTCTCTGCAGCCTTCAGGAGAACTAGTACCTGGGCTTCTATCTACTTTGGCTGTCTCTGGGACCCTGTTGAGGCATGTATAAGCACGACCCTTCTGATGACCCCCTGACTCCTTTTTGGAAACTCATAGCCATATAAACTCATTTCTCCTCTCCATTTCCCCTTTTTATTCAAGGTCAAAAAACAGTTTTTAACAACTGTTATTACGTTATTACATGAAGGTTGAGATATTCTGCTGGTCTGAGTTGACCCTTTTATTCAAAGTCTTCTTCTAGTTACATCATCAGCTGGTGCTTGGTAGTAATCCCTCAGCACCAGGGAAGCTCATCCCTGGGAGTCATGTCCCATGCTGCGGGAAAGTAATGCATTTTCATGCTGAGTTTGGCTTAGAGAGTGGCCACATTTGACCAACATGGAGGATCTCAGGAGGTAACTCGTAGGCAAACTGCACCTCTAGGCCTAGTTCATATTTTAGGCACACAGGCTCATAAGCATAGTCATCAGTATAAAGGGCTCATTGTTGGACCATCCTTATTAGTCTTTGTCATTGCATTTGGGGATTGATGCTGTTCCATTGGGGAATGTGATAGAGCTCCCTAGTTTAGGAACTCAACATTCCCTTATTTGAAGTTTTTAATTGTAACCACTATGAAAATATCCAAACATTTTTATGTACCCTATATACATGCCTGGAGAACTCCCTCCCAACCATGTGGCTCCCATCAATAACATCCCACACAGTGTTCCTCCCCTGCCAGAGTTGAACCTCTCTGTTCACACTGAGACTATTTTAATACTTACTCTTTGAAATCTAAATGTGATTTTGAAAATAATTGATTCTTCCTTCCAATGTACAATATATAGTCAAAATAACCTGCTGGATGTTGATTAAATTTAGAATATTAAAATTTTGTTCAACACACACACAAAAAAAAACTTCTTAAAAAATGAAGCCTAATATATTGTCAAGTTCCACAAATAATAAAGTGGAAGATAGTGATGGATTTAAAGGTTAGATATAGAATACATAGTAACTTAGAAAAACTAAATAAAGTAAAAATAAATTGAGGTATCAAAAAATGAAAATGCTTCATTTTTGATGTTTTGTCTTTCATTAATGCAATAGGTGTTGCCCCGTATGTACAGTGGCAAGGCAATTTCATTTCTTCCTCAGTGTCTACATCCTTTCTTTTTTTCTAATTATTTGTTTCATCTTCACAAAATGTTTAGATCACAGTAATTCACATATATAATATAGGGTATTCCCACATATCCAATATCAAACATTTTGTTCCTTCCCTAGCAATGATATTTTTACATGTTCATATTGTGTTTGCTGCACTTGATGTACAGATATTGAAACATAAATTTCAACCAAGGTTCCATGTTAGCTTACATTATGATCTATATTTAGACTATACAATTTTCTAAATTTTTAGTTATCTTATGTTTTACATTATAGTTTACATTTTAACCTATAGACTTTTATACAATTTTGGTGTAATTTAACATGTCCTATATCCATCATTGCATGATCTTGTGGAACACTTCCATTACCCTACATTACATTACCCTACAGTTACCCTACAGTAACCCTGATTCCATCTATTCAATACCCCTCTCCCCCTCCCCAGAGCACCCACTGTGACAATCAGTCTTCATTACTTGAAGGACCATATTCAGAGATACTTGCAACAGTGCTGATGCTTTGACATAGTCGACTGTCCTAACCCATTTAGAGCCACCAGTATTCTTGAGAGACACATTTCCCTGTTTGAGATCATCAGTCCTCAGGATGTGGGTATAACTTCACACTAATTGTATGGATCTCCACCGAGTGATATAACCCACTATGACAAGATGAGCATTCACACATTACCTGGAAGCCTGACCTGTGTAAGATGTCCCTGCTTAAGCATCTTAAACAGGTAAACTTTCTTATTATATTTTCTAAAATGTTTTCTCAACATTACAGTTTCAACCACATACCTGACAATCTACTATGTCCAAATATTTCCCCACCCTCCCCCAATTTCTAGGGCCATCTGACCCTTCCTCCCATCCCTCACCCCCTCAAGCCATCAAAGCTCCACCCAAGGCATCCCTATGCCCCCATTTTATCCCTTCCCTCTACAAATACTTACATACAGCTTATCATAGATTTCACCCATGTAGGTGTTAGCTCTCTTCCAAACTTTCTTTAAGCCTATCAACCAGTCTGTAGCTCTCTGAGACAACTTATCATGTAATATTCGTGCTTCAATGCCTGGGTTGCTTCACTAAACGTAAGGTTTTCAAGATTCATCCATGTTATCACATGTGTTTGTACTGTATTCCATCTTATAGCTGAGTAGTAGTCCATTGTATGTATATGCCACATTTTATTTATCCATTCATCTATTGATGGGCATTTGCATTGATTCCAACTTTTGGCAATAGTAAATAATGCTGCTATGAACATTGGTGTGCATATATCAGTTTGTATCCTTGTTTTCAGTTCTACTGTGTAAATACCCACCAGTGGAATTGCTGGGCCATATGGCAAATCCATAGCTAGTTTTTTTGACAAACCACCAAACTGTTCTCCAGAATGGCTGTATACTTCTGCATTTCCACCAGCATGAGTTAGTGTTCCCAGTCCTCCACATCCTCTCCAGTACTTGTAGTCTTCTGTGTTTTTGATAGCTGCCAGTCTCATGGGAGTAAGATGGTATCTCATTGTACTTTTGATTTGCATTTCCCTAATATCTAGTGATTTTGAGCATTTTTCATGTGCTTTTTAGCCATTTGTATTTCTAATTTGGAGAAGTTTCTATTTAAGTCTTGCCACTTTTTAAAATGGGTGGGTTGTCTTTTTATTGTTGAGATATAGGAGTTCTTTATATTTGAAGGATATTTGTCTCCTATCAGATATACGGTTACCAAATATTTTTACCCATTGGGTAGGCTCTCTTTTCATTTTCTTGACAAAGCCCTTTGAGGTGCAAAAGGCTTTAATTTTGAAGAAGTCTCATGTATCTATTTGTTCTTCTACTCGTGCTTTTGGTGTGAAGTACATGAAGCCATTTCCTATTACAAGGTCCTGTAGGTGTTTCCCTACATTGCGTTCTAAGGTCCTTATGGTCTTGGCTCTTATATTCAGGTCTTTGATCCATCTTGAGTTGATTTTTTAATAAGGTGTGAGTTGGCAATCCTCTTTCAGTGAGTTTGGTGGTCATATGAATATCATATGAATGTATCTATGAGGAGCTATATCAGAATTTTCAAATTGGTTCCATTGGTCAGTGTGTCTCTCCTTGTGTCAGGACCATGATGTTTTCACTACTGTACTATGTTTTGAAGTCACGTAGTGTAATTCCTCCAATTTTGTTTTTTCTTTTTCAATATGTCTTTGGCTATTCGGGGCCTCTTTCCTTTCCAAATAAAATTCTTAGCGAGTTTTTCTAGTTCATTAAAGAATGTTGTGTTGATTTTCATTGGGATTGCATTGAATGTGTAGATCAGTTTTGGTAGGATAGACATCTTAATAATATTTAGCCTTCTTATCCATGAACAGGGAGTATTCTTCCATTTATTTAAGTCTTCTTTGATTTCCTTGAACAGTGTTGTGTAGTTTTCTGTGTATAAATTTTGTACATCTTTAGTTAAATTTATTTCTAGGTATTTGATTTTTTAATTTACTATTGTAAATGGTATTTTTTCTTGATTTCCTCCTCAGGTTTTTCATTAGTGTTGTACAGACATGCTACTGATTTTTGCGCATTGATCTCATAACCTGTGACATTACTGAACTCATTTATAAATTCCAGAAGCTTTGTTGTAGATTTCTCAGGGTTTTCTATGTATAGGGTCATATCATCTGCAAATAGTGGAATTTTCACTTCTTCCTTTCCAATTTGAATGCCTTTTATGTCTGGTTCTTGCCTCAATGCTCAGGCAAGTACTTCTAACACAATATTAAATAGAAGGGGTAATAATGGGTATCCTTGTCTTGTTCCTGATCTTAAAGGGAAAGATTTTCAGATTTCAAAATTGTAAATGATGTTAACTGGGGGTTTTCCATATATATCTTTTATCATGTTCAGAAAGTTTCCCTCTACCCCAATCTTTTGCAGAGTTTTTATTAAGAAATAGTGCTGTATTTTGTCAAATGCTTTTTCTGCATCTATAGATATGATCATGTGATTTTTTTACTTCAATCTGTTTATGTGGTGTTTACATTAGGGTATTTTCTTATGTTGAACCATCCTTGCACACGAGGAATGAATTCCTCCTGGTCATCATGTATAATTCTTTTAATGTGCTGCTGAATATGTTTAGGAAGTATTTTGTTGAGGATTTCCACATCTATGTTCATTAGAGAAAGGTCTGTAATTTTCCTTTCCTGTGGTGTCTTTGTTCAGCTTCGATATTAGGGCAATATTGGCATCATAGTGTGAGTTATTCAATGTTCTTCTGTTTCAATTTTTTGGAAGAGTTTCAGCAAGATTGGTGTTAGTTCTTTATGGAAAGTTTGGTAGAATTCACTTCTGAAGCCATCTGACCCAGAACTCTTCTTAGTTGGGAGGCTTTTGATGACTGATTCTATATCTTTACTTGTGGTTGATTTGTTGAGATTGTCAGTTTCCTCTTTCAATAATGTAGGTTGCTTATGTGTTTCCAGGAATTTGTCCATTTTCTCTGAATTTTCATTTTTGTTGGAATATTGTTTTTCAAAGTATCCTCTTATGATATTCTTTTTTCTGTGGGGTCAGTGGTGATATCCCCTTTCTCATTTTTTTTTCTGTATTTGCATTTTTTTTTTCTTGTTAGTCTAGCTAAGGGTTTGTTAATTTTATAGATCTTGCCAAAAAACTGGCTCTTGGTTTTGTTTTTTTTTTTCAAGTGCTTTCTTATTTTTTCATTTAGTTCTGCACTGATCTTTGTTATTTCTTTCCTTTTCCTTTGGGTTTAGTTTGTCATTGTTTTTTTACTAAATCCTCCAACTGTGAAGTTAGTTCTTCAATTTTAACTTTTCTTTTATCAAGTGTGAATTTATGGCTATAAATTGCCCTCTCAGTACCACTTTTGCTGCATCCCATAAGTTTTGATATGTGCATTATCATTTTCATTTGTTTCATGGTAGTTACTGATTTCTTTTGAGAGTTCCTCCGTGACCCACTGTTTTTCTAAGAGTGTGTTATTTAACTTTCATATCTTGTTGCCAAATCCGGGTCTCTGACATTTGCAGATTTCCAGCTTCATTCCACTGTAGTCAGAGAAATTATTTTGTATGATTTCGAACTTTCTGAATTCATTGAGACTTTCTCAGCACTATCCTGTTGTCTATCTTGGAGAATGATCCATGTGCACTTGAGAAGAATGTGTATCCTGCTTTATTTGGGTGTAATGTTCTGTATATGTCTATTAGGTCCAGTTCCTCTAATATATTGTTCAAAGTCTTTTCTTCTTTATTGATTTTCTTTTGAGATGTTCTGTCCAAAGGTGATAGTGGTGTATTAAAGTTCCCCACTATAACTGTAGAGGCATCAATTCATTCCCTTAGTTTCTCCAGTGTTTGTCTTACATATATGTAGGCACCCTTGTTAGGAGTGTATTGTTTTTTGTTTGTTTTTTGTTTTTGTTTTTGTTTTTAAAGATGTATTTATTTATTTCTCTCCCCTTCCCCCCACAGCAGTTGTCTGTTCTCTGTCTTTTTGCTGCATCTCCTTTGTCCACTTCTGTTGTCAGTGGCACTGGAATCTGTGTTTCTTTTTGTTGCATCATCTTGCTGTGTCAGCTCTCTGTGTGTGCAGTGCCATTCCTGAGTAGGCTGCACTTTCTTTCACACTGAGCAGCTCTCCTTACAGGGTGCACTTCTTATGCTTGGGGCTCCCCTACACGGGGACACCCCTGAGTGGCACAACAATCCTTGTGCGCATCAGCACTGTGCGTGGGTCAGCTCCACATGGGTCAAGGAGGCCCCAAGCAGGCCCAGGGTTTGAACCGTGGACCTCCCATGTGGTAGACAGATGCCCTAATCACTGGGCCAAGTCTGCTTCCCAGGAGCATAAATGTTTATACCTGTTCTTTCCTTTTTGAATGATTATCCCTTTAATATGTAGTGTCCATATTTGTCTCTCACAATTATTTTGCATTTAAAGTCTATTTTGTCTGATATTAACATAGTTACTCCTGCATTTTTGGTTATTATTTGCCTGTAAGATATTTTCCAGACATTCACTTTCAACCTCCTTGAATCCCTAGGTCTAAGATGTTTTTCATGTAGACAACATATAGATGGATCATACTTTTTTATCCAATCTTCCAGTCTGAGTCCCTTGACAGGTGAGTTTAACCCATTGACATTCAGTGTTATCACTTTCAAGGAATTATTTATATTAGCCATATTTTCTTTGGATTTGTGTTTGTTATATTTTGTTTGGTTTTTAACTTTTTTTGTCTTTTTATTGTTCTTACACTCTCCTCCAACTCTGTCTCTACTGTTCTTTCCTCCTATAGACCTTCCTTTAGTATTTCTTGAAGGGCAGGATTCTTGTTGGTATAATCTATTAATTTCTGTTTGTCTGTGAATATTTGAACTCTCTATAATATTGAATGTCAGTTTAGGTGGGCAGAGTATTCTTTTTTGGAAATTATTTCTTTTAGTACTTTGACTATATCATACCACTGCCTTCTTGCCTCCTTGGTTTGAGATGAGAAATCAGCACTTAGTTTTATGAAGCCTCCTTTGCATGTGATGTTTCTCTTTTCTCCTGCTGCTTTTAGTATTTTCTCTTTGTCTTGAGCATTGGATAATTTGACAAGTATATGTCTTTGGGTAGGCCTGTTGGGATTTATGCTATTTAGGGTGCATTGTGCTTCCTGGATGTGGACATTCATCTCCCTCAATAGGTTTGGGAGGTTTTCACCCATTATTTCCTCCAACACCCCTTCTGTTCCCTTTCCCTTCTCTTCTTATTCTGGGATGCCTATAATGCATATGTTTTCACATTTTGCTTTGTCATTCAGGTCCCAAAGTCCCTGTTGAATTTTTTCTCTTTTTATCTATCAATTCTACTGTCTGTTTGATTTAGGATGTACTATCTTCCATAATAGAAGACAGTACATCACTAGTTCTTTCCTCTCCCTTTTCAAATCTGCTGTTATTTGCTGAGAGTGTATTTTTGATTTCTTGGATTGTGCTGTTACTCCCCATCATACCCATTGTCTTTTTTTTTGCATGATTGCAATTTCTTCTGTATGCTCTCCAAGTGTTTTCTTCATAGTCTTATCTCTTCCTTCACCTCATTAAATTGGCCCCTATTAAATATTTTGAGAGCATTAATTACTTGTTGGATGTTCTGCTCTTCTTCCTACTTTTTAGTTTGTTCATTGGATTGGGTCATGTTTTCCTGATTATTGGTTTGGCTTGTAGTTTTTTGTGGCTGCCTGGTCATCATTTTATCTTGGTGGGTTGATTAGTTTCTTTGTCTAGTGTCAAGGTTTAATTAGTTGCTGCTTTTCATGTGTGTTAAGTCTTCTCTTTGCCATTTTGTTCTTCTTATTCTATTTCTGTCCTGTTGGCTAAGTTCACTTCAAGGAAAATATTAGGGTAAGTGAAAGCAAAAAGAGTAAGAAAAGAAAAAATTATAATAGTAGTATTGTTAGTAAATATTAGCAGAAGAACCATGTGAGATCTAGAAGAATGGGTATTAGACTCATGTAAGCTGTGTAGAGTTATAACAGTAAGAAAAATGGAGTATCTATAATGAGACAGTAACCTGAATATGGTGAGGAATATAGTATTAATTAAAAGAGCAGTGTGGTCAGGAAAGTGGGAAGAGAAAGGAAAGGACAATAATATAGAGAGTGAATAAAAGACAGAAAACAGTACAAAGGTATTAGAAATAAAAATTGGGGGCTAAATTAAGAGCAGTGGAATGTAAGAGAAACACTAAATGATGGAGGATAGAAAGATGTGGAGGAAAGGGGTAAGTACTGGTAGCCAAAATCAGTACACACAGAAAAGAGGAAATAGAGGATGAGGAAACACAGCAAATATGAATCACTCCCTGCCACACCTAATATAAAAAATGTAAAAAAGAAGAGAAAGGGAAAAAAGGGGGAACAGTGGGGATGGAAATTCAAGCAAGAAAAGGGGGATGAAGAAGAAGAGGAGGAGGAGGAGGAGAAGTAGGAGGGGGAGGAGGAAAGGGCTGTGGGGTTATAAAGAGGAAGGAAAAACAAAAAAATAAACCAATAAAAAAGACCAACGTTTCAAGCAAAGAGTCCTCTTTGCATTTAAATAAAATGCTTAGGAGTCTGACCTTCCCCCTTTCTCCCTTTTTCCCTTCTCTCTCTCCCAGGGCAGCAGGAAAGCTGTGTGAGGTGTCCAGTAGGAGAATCAAGTGGGTCCTTGGTGAACCAAATCACCAGAGAAAACAATGTCTTAATTTCCAAAGAGAGCGTGCCCACACATCACCAGGAACACCAAATATGCTAATAGAAGTTTTCAAAACACATCTTACAGTCCATCTCCCTTAGTTGTACTACAGGAGGGCTAGTTGAATTTTTTTAAAAAGATTTATTTATTTATTTATTTCTCTCCCCTTCCCCCCCCCCCAATTTTCTGTGTCTATTTGCTGTGTCTTCTTTGTTCGCTTCTGTTGTTGTCAGTGGCATGGGAATCTGTGTTTCTTTTTGTTGCATCATCTTGTTGTGTCAGCTCTGTGTGTGCGGCATCAATCCTGGGCAGACTGCACTTTCTTTTATGCTGGGTGGCTCTCCTTACAGGGTGCACTCCTTGCACATAGGGCTCCCCTACGTGGGGGACCCTCCTGCTTAGCAGGGTACTCTTTGCGTGCATCAGCACTGGGCATGGGCCAGCTCCACACAGGTCAACGAGGCCCGGGGGTTTGAACCGCAGACATCCTATGTGGTAGGCAGACACTATAACAACTGGGCCAAGTCTGCTACCTAGTTGATTTTCTGACTCCACCTTCTCCCAGACCAAGTTTCCGATCCCAACATTTTTAGGTAACTTGGGCTTTCTTGGCAGATTTGCCTTTCCTTTCTTACCCAGTATTCCCCAAACCAGCTGGAATGCTCCTCAGCTCAAAAAAAAAAAAGGGGGGGGTGGCAGGACCTGAAAATTGAACCCCCATCTAATTTGGCCCCTCTGCACCTCCCACCAAAACCCTCCACCTCACAGAGTCACTCCAAAACTGAACGGCTAGTGTATTCCCTTACCGCAGGGAGCACTGGATTTGGGAGAGCGCTGGATTTGGGAGTGGGAAGTCTGGGATATTGTCGGCTTGGGGTCTGTGGGTCTGTGGAATGTGAGCTGTGGTGGCTTAGGGGTCATGGACCTGGGGAGCATTCTTCTGGGGAACACAGGGCTTGGGAATATCGCCACACTACTAATAGTCCAGGGAATGCCCTAGGGGGAAGAGTCCCACCTCGCCACAACTTCTGACCTCAGTGTTAGAAACCCACAATTCTACCCTTAGCAAGCACGACTTCTGTTCCAGTCTCTCCAAATCAATGTCCAAACACTTCCTGCCTTGCACGTCCCCGAAACAGCCCACCGCAGCAAGATTCCAACTGTACTCAGCCGGCCTTTTGCAGGAACAATTATGAAGTGCATTCACTCAGGTGCCATCTTTCCCCACCCATCAGCTATCATCTTTTAATATCTCCATTTGTTCATCCCAGCTTGTCCTTAAAGGGAAAGTACGTCTGCCTCATTATCTAAAAAAGATGAAGAAATGCACTTGCTAGCTGTTCTTTAATCCTCCCCTGGTTAGCCATGTATATCACTTTGGCTGCTTATATCCTCCCGACAGTGAACTCAGACACGTGGTCTTGCTGGATTTGGGCAGGATCAGGTCTCGAACCTAATGCCAGGTTGCCTAAGTTTGTTTTTGCCTTACTTTTTTCCTCTGGGTGGGTAACAAAAGGAAGCATTTCTACCAACTACAAGGCACAAGGTAGAAAGTACAGTTAAGAGAATGCAGCACATATGCAGAGTATGTTGGAAAACCCAGTAATCCCCAAGCTCACTGACTCCAGGAACTCAGACTGGGTGAAAGCAGCTTCAACTGAGTCTCTACAGACCCTTCACACACCTTCCATCCTGTGCAAGACACCTGGTCATTGTGGGGGAGGTGTGAAGTTAAGTCAGCCTGGTTGTTGTCCACAGCCACATGCTAAGGCCAACAAGGCAATCCTTAGTATTTTCTTAAAGTTCTTGAGAATTCCAGGGGTGCCATACTAAAGGAACTTGTCCCATGGCTGCTGGAAATCCTGGTGTGCCTGTGCTCCAAGTCACTTTACAGGACGGGGAGGACAGAAAACCTCCCAGCATGGGCTCAGGGCTCCTGCTCCCACATGACGGCTAGCTGGAACCAGCCCACCACACCCGAGCTTCCTTCCACTGCTGCCTTCAAGCTTGTCCACTTCTGGCATGGTCACAGGGTGCCCTGGGTCCACTGTGGCTTTCACTTCTGTGGAAAGCATCACCTCCAGTATGGCTCCTACACTCCTAGGTTAACAAGAAGCCCAAACCATGGCCAGTGATAAAGTTTTCAGTGTTTGGTACTGTGAAAACTGGATAGCTCTTTGGGTTAAAAATAAACTTGTATTTTCCCACTTCATTGCAGACAAAAGAAAATTCTGGATGGATTTTAAAAGGTAAGTGAAAAAACAGCTCTAAGGGCCTTTTAATCATCAAAGCAATGGGGAGAAATCAAAAAGAAAATATCAAACACTTTGACTATATGCATTAGTCAACAAAAGGGGTACTGATGCAAAGTACAAGAAATCTGTTGGCATTGACAAAGGGGGCTTATTTTGGTTAGAAGCTTACAGTCGCAAGACCATAAAGTGTAAGTTACTTTCATCACCAAAGTCTGTTACCACATGTTAGAGCAAGATAGCTGCTGGTCTCTGTGAGGATTCAGCCTTCTTCTTCAGACTCCATGGTCCCAGCTTCTTCTGGTCTCAGCTGTAGGCTGGCATAAGGCTTGTCTCTCTGTCTGGGGCTTGTTTCTTTATTGGCTTGGCTGCTCTGGTGTATCCACAAGGTCAGCTGTAGACCATCAGGTTCTCTCTCTTTCCAGGCCTCTGCCATGTCTATAGAGCCATCTCTGTTCCTCTGTGTTCTTCTCCTGTGTGTTTATTTCCCTGGGATCCAGCATCAAAACTCCAACTACTTCCTTTGCCATGTCTTTTTCTTAGTGAGTCCCTGCCCACCAAGGGGGTGAAGACTCAATGTCCTACTGACATGGGCCATTTCAACCCTTGATCATAATTTAATAAAGTAAAAGTGAAACCTCTGAAGTTAATACAATCTATTATGCCCATAGGAAGAGACCAGTTTACAAACATAATCCAATATCTATGTTTGGAATTCATAAACAGTATCAAATGGCTACACTATATAAAAACTAAAGATATTTGAATTAAATCAAATAAAATCCAACATTTTAAGAAACGTAATGCACCATGGAGAGATCACATTATCTTTAACATACATAACATAGGATGTTGATTGGCCGAGAGTCACCTCTTGCTGGCAGTATTATGTCCTCTTGAAGGAAACTTTGTAGGTAAACCCCCAGATCATAAGGCCCTTCAGGAACCCAAGGAAACCCAAGCATCCCACCCACTCTTCTGGGATGATACAAGGTCAATTCTCCAAAGGAGGAACTTGGTCTCCTGTCAGGGAAAGTTCTGGAATCCAGACCCTCCCCTCTGAGGTTCAGAGTTACTGCCCAGCCCACTTGAGGCCAGCTGGAAAGAAAAAAAGATAACATGGTCCCCATCACTCACATCACCTCCATATGCCTAGTAAATTAAGGACTTAGAAGGAAGCTGGGCTCCTGGTCATTCTGTGGCTTAAGTCCTTCCTGGCCAGCCCACCAGAGGAACACATGTGTGGCTGGAGAAGAGCCACAGGGTCCAACACATAGACCAGGCCTCCAGACACCTGGTGGAGAGGTGGGAGGCACCTTCCTCTCTCACACCTGAAAGCCTGGTGCCAAAGGGACAGGGCAGCAGGTCAGCCAGCACGGGGCAGTGCTAACAGCAGGGGAACAAGGAAACAGAAAATCCTCCTGGAAAAGGCTGGGCTTGTGCTTCCTCTGACCCTTCTGAGCTGAGTTAACCCCTAGGGTTCTTATTCTGAGAGAAAGATCCTAAAGGGGAAGGATGGACTCAAGAACAGAACATGCAATCACCCTACACTGAATGTAAGAGCTAATGGCACTTTATTTTGTTCCCTAAGCTGGAGAAAACCAGCATAATAGAGTATGATATGCAACATTATTGAAAAATGCCCATTTCTTTTCCTAATGAGTTCTAAAACTCTCTTTAAAGTAAGAATGATGAGTAAGCAGCAATGCCTGTCCCCCAAGCCCTGGATTAGTTACCAGGAGCATATCATAGCTCAGAATAACTTTCCTTAGCAATGCTGGTGGATGTTATCACAATCTTAGACAGCTCTTCCTCGTGGGGATTTCGCATATTCAGAACTTTTGCAGAACAAAATGAAATTTTCTATCACAGAAAAATAAAGAAAAAAATATTCATCACCAGCCAGCCTCAGTTAGTAACATGACTATCCATTTCCAAAAACTAATCAAACTGAAAAATCTGCTTTTCCTTGATTTGTTTTACCAATTTTTCTTCTTTCCTCTTTTTTTCTTTCACTACTTTATGGATTGAAGCAGAATGTCATTAATAAAACTGACTCAGATTTACATGCTACCACAAAACGGAGCTTCTGGGTTTATTGGTATTTCATTATGACCATTTCTCAAGGGATTTCTTGTTTCACACAGGATGTTGCTTTTAAAACACAAAGGAAAAAGAACGCCACTTACTTTTCTCTCTTGATGTCCATTTGGCCCTTTGTGTTTTGAGTATTATTGAAATTCAGTGTTTCCTGATACTGGTTTTGCCCTTGCTGTCTACCATCACTTTTCCCTCAGAAAATAGCTGAGGTGTGAACATAGTGCAGGGTGACACAGAAGGAGGGTTGCTGAGGTAGTTGGTGCTGGGGGTAGGAAACAGATGTGACAGCAGAGGAGACCTTGCTACTGCAGGTAGAGCTGCTGGCTGAGAAAGGGTACTTGGTAGGAGAAGCAAGGGTTTTCCAACAGTGGGAAGTGGAGCCAGAGACACAACCTCAGAGCGTTGTTCAGGATCAGGTGAGTGGTAGATGGCACCAATAGCCAATTCTCCTCCACTCCTGGTCACCCACAGGAGTAACCATCCCTGCTCCTCTGCTAAGTGCTTGCATGTGACCAAGGAGCCATGTGCAACTCTTCAGGCAGAAGCATGTAAGCACCCATGGCCAGGAGCTCCAGAGACTTCACACTGAAAGGACAACAGCCTGATTGGTGGCCCTCCCTCCACCTGGGTTCCTGAGACTGGACTGGGCAGAGCCTCACTGCCACATACACAAACACACACACACAGACACACACCCCTTGGCATGGGAAGTCTATCTTTACTTTTAGCCACTGTCTCAGTTTGCCAGGGCTAGTCTGACAATGCCCCAGAACTGCTTATTTAAGCCCCCAAGTTGATGGTTCTATCATGTGCCTCTCTGACAGTGATCAGATCAGGAAGGAAAGGCTTGGCCCTGTGGACCCAGTCCTTAGCAAAAGGGCACTGACCATCACTAGCCAAAGACAATTAGTCTATGGGGTGCAGGATTGCTCCAAAATGTATTCACCAAATACAATGAATGTGTCACACTAATGAAAGAGGTTGTTGATGTGGGAGGAGTGGAGTGAGGCAGTTGGGGGTATATGGGAACCTCTTATATTTTTTGAATGTAACATTTTTTGTGATCTATGTATCTTCAAAAAATACAACTAAAAAATTGATAGGGGTGGGGGTGGGGAGTGGGGTATATGGGAACCTCTTATGTTTTCTAATGTAACATTTTGTGTGATCTATTAACTTTGAAAAAAGATAATTAAAAAATAAAAAAATAAAAACAAAACAGTAATTAGAGCTCCACCGACCCAGGGCTTACTGTGAGCCACTGTATGTGCACTAAGCACATTCATTCTCTTAAGTGGTCCATGAGGTCAGTTCTGTTTGTTCTGTCCTAGAATGGCAAAGTGAGACAGAGAGGCTGTGACTTGTGAAGGCTCCACAGCTAGTCACCACAGAGCTGATACTTCCATCCAAGACTCCTCAGCCTGGGCTGCTAACCAACACACTGACTACTGTTAACTGTGCTCCAAGGAAATTGATTTAGGAAGAATTTGATCATCTTTAGTACAGAGTTTGATCAGCTGTAGTACAGAATTTGCCCTCTTTGTGACCAATGATCACAAGGTCAGAGAAACTGCTCCTGGAGCCCTGGAGCTGATCAGATACCAGTGCCCATAATCCCAATACCACGGTGTGAACATTGGTTCAAATAGACTTTGAAATGCCTTTTGCTGTTCTTGTTGCTTTTAAGGCTCTTTTCTTTAGATTTTAATTAATATTTATTTCAGTTGCATAATTTCCTTTTGGCATGCACAAAGCCCCAGGACTTGAATTTGCCTGTAACCTCAGCTAACCAAAACTGCCCTGAAATGCTTTAAACACATAAAATCCCATTTGAATGCATGCGTTCTAAAGACAGTTACCAGACATTGTATGTCCTCCCATGGCCCACTGGGTGGACTGTGGGAGAGTGTGGGCTATAATGTGGACCATTGACCATGAGGTGCAGCGGTGCTCAGAGATGTATTCACCGAATGCAATGAATGTCTCATGATGATGGAGGAGATTGTTGCTATGGGGGGAGGAGAGGGGTGAGGGGAGTGGGGGATATATGGGGACCTATATTTTTTGAATGTAATATTAAAAAAATAAAGACAAAAAAATAAATAAATAAAGACATTTCCCTTTTTCCAGGAGGCAATAAGGCATTCGAGCAGCAGTCAGCGACTTTCTTTCTGGAGGGCCAGGGGGGAACTCTTCTGGCCCTGTGGGCTCTGCCGTTATCACTCAACCCCAACATCCTGCACAGGAACGTTAGAGAAATGAATGGGTGTGGGTGTGTTCTAATAAAACTTTATCAAAACAGGCAGGCGGCCAGATTTGGCCTGCAGGCCTTAGTTTGCTGACCCTGTCATATAGAAAAGTGTGCTTATGGCTCATTCCTGATGTCCCACCAAGAGATAGAGCCCTGGTCACTTCTTAACTCGGGGCCCCTCTCTGGCCCTTGTTCAGTTAGCCCTGGAAGGCGGGGCCATTTATCAGACCGCCAAATTCTGGAAGGAGACACTGAGTCTTCAGGCTCACTCTGCCCCTCTCCCTCTTGGGCCTGGCCCGCAGGGAGCAGGGGCTCTGCTCTGCATTTCTACCACATTTAAGCTTCAGAATCCACAAGCCCCACTGTGCAGTATTCAGCGGTACCTTCCATCAGTGACATCCCATCAAGGAGCAGTCTACAGTCCACCTTATGGAAAGGGACTCCTCAAAGGTACAAACAAAACGGTGTAGTGTGAACTGTCTTTGTTATTCTGAAAATCCAGATGAAATTTATATTCTCTAGATAAAGAAGATTTGAACAACTTCATACACCAAGAGTCCTGACTTTTTGACTATTATCTCATGATGGCCATCAACTCACTGGCAGTATCATAGGTACCGTAGACTCAAAATGTAAACCCCACTTAGTAGTGAAACTATTTACAGTTGTTCAAAAGCTATTGCTCACAGGAGGAAAACAGATGAGGTGTGTGTTTACAGAAGGCCAGGAACCCTTCCGTTCCACCCCCCTCCTGTTTTAATGGCCAGCAGAGATAGGTACCTTGTCAGACGGCCCCAGAAGTCCCCTTCCTCCATCCAGTTTTTCCACACGCTAGAAGCCAGGCAGAGGGGTACCTTAGATTCAAGAGACATCCCGGGGGGCAGGCTGAGGGCCATGTTTGCTTCAACTGGAAACTACACTTCTGTGTGTGAAGTGAAGCTCATGAGACTCAAGGGACCTCCCATCAGTACTCGAGAGAGAGTTGACATGAACTGGGGACTCACCTGGGCACCACTGATTGTGGGTAGCTAGGAGAAGAGGAAGGAGGCATTTTGTGGGATTATTTTATACACCATTAACTTCCTTTCCAATGGAATCTGTGTTCCACGTTATGGGTTGAGCTGTGTACCCCAAAAAGATACCTTAAAGTCCTAATCCTGGGTACCTGGGAACATGAACTTTTTGCAAAAGCGTTATTGCAAGCAGAATCATTTAAATTGAATGAGGCTGACTGCAGTGGGTGGACCCTTAGTCCAGGATGGCTGGTGTCTTTAGAAGGGGGATGGACACAGACAAAAGTGGGGGGCGGGAGCACCATGGGAAAAGAGACAGAGCAGGCCATAGGGTGACTGAGGAGGCACTGAAAACCCAAGGCTTGCTGGCCAAGGGACAGGCGCCCCAGCGGCCAGGACTGACACATCAGCACGGCCCACGCACTTGCGGCTTCAGCTTGCCGGGCTGAGAGAGCCGTTTCTGGTGTTTTTAGCCACCCAGTTCATGGCACTTGTGACAGCAGCCTGAGAAAAGTGAGGTGTCCCTCTTCTGGCAGTCCCATCCCTCCAGGAGGCCTGAGGGATAGCCCAGGTGCCCAGCTGTCCGCCAGGCTGAGGGTCCCCAATCAAGGCTTTTATCTAATCAGATGCCCTGAGGAACACCCTGGGGACGGACCGAAACAATGTTGAAAAGAAAGGAATGGGTGACCTGGACAACTCTGAACACCCTTCTCTTCCTTCCTTCCGCCCTCTCTTGGGGGCTTCGGCTGCTTAGACCCCCGAGGTCTTCCCACCACGCACACCTTCCCAGAGGGGCCGGGCCAGATGGTGCAGACCTATTCCTGGTTCTCCTTGTCGGTGGGAAGGCGGCCCGAGGGTTCCAGTGGCCCAGGACTGTCCATCAGCCTGGTTGCTTATTCACGGCCGCGGGAACCACCGCACATACTGCTCAGGGGGCCGCATCCTGCACACTGGATAGCCTCGGGGCTCCCTTTCTAGACTGTCCGCGCACCCCCGGATTGCTGCAAGGCCCTTCCAGCCCGGGGGAGGGGTGCCTCTGTGTCTCGCAGTACTAAAAGCTCTGCTCTTTTGGGTCCAGGCGCCCATCTCACCGACCCTGCCGAGCAGCCCCTGCCCCCACCACCCCCAGGCGCCCCATCGAGTCTTCCTCCCTGGTGAGCACTCCCTCCTTGCCCGCCCCCCACTTGACCTTCCCGGTAGCCCTTTCCCACTATGATGTCCTGCTCCCACCCCCACAGAAGCATCCCCCACCATGCCCGGGTCCCGTCCCTACGCCCTTGCTTGGCCCCCAGATCCCTTCCACGCGGTGCCGCTGGGTGTCCAGTCCCCGCTCCGGGTGGCACAGCTCTGCCCCAGCCCCTCCCTGGCAGGGGAACCCTGCCCCCAGCACCGCCACACCCCCGCCGCGCGGTTCCGCCCCTCCGGCCTCACCCGGGCCTGGCAGGAGAAGTAGCTGCGCTCCTTGGGGTCCAGGCGCGGCTGCGGGACATAGCTGAAGGCGGACTGCGCGGAGATGGGCGGCGGCCCTGGCGTGCCCCACAGCGTGGCGGCGGTGATCTCCTCCTCATCCGCCAGGACGCCCGCGTCCAGCTTCTCTGCCCAGGCCATGTCGGTCCCACCCGGCCAGGGGCCCCGCCCGAGTCCGCCTCCCTGGCTGCCCGGCGCCCGCGTTCAGCAGTTGCTGGGGAACCGCGGTCTCGCGTCACAAAGCTGGGCGGCAGGCACAGGGCTTGGGCGCAGGGCCAGGGGCGCAGGGCGGAGGGCGCAGCTGGGCTGGGGATGGGACCGTGTCCTCCCGTCTCCTTGCGGGTCCCTGGAGGGCCCACTTGGGACACAAGGAGTCGCGTCTGCTGGACTGGGGGCCTGCGCCGGCTTGCCCTTCCCTTGCCCTTGTGCTCCCGGAGGGTTCCAAGCGGGCTGTCAGATAGAAGTGCAGGCCACGCCACCGCGGCATCTGAAACTCTCCAGGAGCTGCGGAACAGTAGTGGAAGACTCAGGTGGAATTCACTGCCATGGTATATTAACTCAGTGTGTCTGCAGCAGCATCGTGTCAACGTGCAACGAGTCGGTTTTCAGCGCCTCGGTCACCACGAGGGGCCACCGCTCACTGTACTGGCAGGTGCTGTTGTGCAGCGGCAGAAATCGAATCCATTCAAGTGGTATCTGGCAAAACTGAACTGTTCCGCAGCGCTCCGCTGTTTCTTGAGTCAAATGCTGGTTCAAGAGTTGTGTTCCTTCTGTCGAAAATGCGCTTAACTCTCAAGCCTGGGATGTGTGTGTATCAGTAAAAAGGAAAAGGAGAACTAAACAGGCCTTGGGAATACTTTAACCAGGGCAGCTCTAGGAAGACTGGCTTGAAACATAAATGATAATGAGGGGCAAGACTTGTGAAATCTGGGGAACAGTGGGTCATTCCAGGGAGAGGGAAGAGCATCTGTGGTGGCCCTGAGGCCGAGCCCATTGATGTGCAGGTGGCAGAAAGGGAGGAAAAGGGCGGTGCAGCTTTCAGAAGGGGAAGGCAGTTGGGAGTGCAGGTGGACAGGCAAGCAGGGGAGGGGGCGGTCTCAGGCCCGGACCAACGAGCATCCCTCTCAGGAGGTTTCTTGCCTGTATGTCCTTGATTCAGGCAGAGGTTTCAGAGATGTTTCAGTACCATGTCCTTGATGCTAATTAACAAAAGCAATAACCACACACTTTCAGTGGCACCCCTAGAAGTAGAGCACCCTAGAAATATGGCACCCCTAGAAGTACAGCACACCTAGCAGTAGGAACCCTAGAATTATGGCACCCCTAGAAGTATGACCCAGCAAGCCAGTCTGTGCTCCTCCTACACCACGTTACACATGGACACAACCATTCTAAGGTCCACAGGATGGAGGAATAGAGTATGGATTGGAGTGGACTTACTGATATTTCTATTCATGAACTATTGTGATTAGTAATTGAAGAAAATGTGGCATTGGTGTGGAGAAAGTGGCCATGTTGGCTGCTGGGGGTGGGAGTGGGAGGAAGAAATGTAAATGTGGGGGCATTTTCGGGATTTGGAGTTGTCCTGGGTGTTGCTGCAGGGACAGTTACTGGATATTGTATGTCCTCCCATGGCGCACTGGGTGGACTGTGGGAGAGTGTGGGCTATGGTGTGGACGATTGACCATGAGGTGCAGTGGTACTCAGAGTTGTATTCACCAAATGCAATGAATGTCTCATGATGATGGAAGAGATTGTTGTTATGGGGGTTGGAGTGGGGTGAGGGGGGTGGGGGGTATAGGGTGTGACAGGGAGGGACAAGAGAGCTCACAGAAGGCAGAAGTGACACTGGGCTTGGTCTGGGTAGCAAAGAGGGACTGTGGAAGGGTTTCCGAGGCATAGTATGATCCAGAATAGTGCTCAGGCCGAAAGCCATGAAATGCTCTAAGAACTGTAAGTGAGAACACTTCACAGGTTTCCCAGAGATGTGGGAATCCTTTTGGCCTGGCCCCCAGGTGAGCGGGAATTCACTTGGGTATATGAACACATCCGAATCGATTGCAACTCTCTCCTGGTCAATCTTTCATTTGCTTCTATTTGTCTCATTCCTTCTCTACAAAGAAGCATAAAATTTAAAAGTGAACTTAGAGCTCTAGAACTCATAGAGTATCAATAACCTATGCTAAAGCTTAAAAAGCCTTAAAAAGTAAAGATAAAGAGATCTAAAATGTTACAGCATGATGGGGTCATGCGATGGTTTATCACCATCCAGTTGGTGCCGAGTCATTGGATGATGCAAGCCCTGGCCTGCCAGTGTGAGGGCATTCTGTAGGTGGCTTTAGACCATTAGGCAGTTGCAGCTATGGCTGATGACATCCACAAACAAGGGCGACTGCCTTCAGCAAGGAGGGGAGTCCCATCACCCCAGCACCTGGAGGTCTTAAAGCAACACCAAGGCCCTCAGCAATGGCAAATCCTTTCTCTCCTTCTTCAGCTTCTCCCAAGAAAGTCATCCCCTGTGCTGTCTCCAATGGATGGCCTGCCCTAGGAAATCTGAACTTGCCTATCCCCAGGGTAACTGAGCCAATTCTACTAACAAATCCCTCCCTATTTACGTATGGACCCATATCCTGTTGGCTGTTTCTTCAGAGAATCCTAATACTGGTAGAAATGCAGACATTACTAGCTAATATGTCCTGTGATTACTTTGTGGTGGGCCTTTTTCTAAATGTTTTTATGTGTATTAACTCATTTCATCCTTATTTTCTGATTAGCCATTTGGAAATGAGGCCCAATGTCATACAATTTGCAAGAGAGGTTGAAATCAACCCCACGTGCCTGTCTCCTGAACACAGATTCTCAGTCCTCTGTTACATTGCTGATCAGACCAGGTTCAAGTCTCATCTTCACCCGTGGTTCTGTATCCAAGGCAGGCATTGACCATCTGTGAGCTTTGGAGAGGAAACACTGCCCAAGTCCAAGGCCCCTGGAAATCATACACCCTGTGTTCAAGTGCTTAGCATAGAGCTCAGCACAGAGCGGGTGAGAAGTAAATGGAAGCTCCTTTCCCTGTCCAAGGCCCCGGAACTAGCCAGAGGTAGAAACCCAGTCTCCAAACTCTGCGGCCCTTTCCACATCTGCCTGCCTTGTCTCACTCTCCCCTCAAGCTTTAACCTGACCGTAATTGGAGAGTGAAGCATCTGTACTTCACTAAATACAATGTAATTCACGCATGACTTACATTTTAGATTTTCCCCCAATCAAACCTGCCCCCTTACAACCCTACCTAAATTTACTTTACTTCATTGTATATTTAAAAAGAGAATACTCCTGAATATATATATACTTAAAGATTTTATTTTAATTTACCCCTCTCCCCGGTTGTTTGCACTTGCTGTCTGCTCATCTTCTTTTTAGGAGGCACTGGGAACCGAACCTGGGGCCTCCAATGTGGGAGGGAGGCAGCTAATTACACAAACCACCTCTGCTCCATTTGATATGTCTCATTGTGTTTCTTCACTGTGTCTCTTAGTTACATCACTCACTGCATCATCTGGTTGCATCAGCTCACTGTGTCACCTTGTTGCATCAGCTCACCAAGTCAGCTCGTCCTGTCAGCTTGCTATTTGGCTCATCATCTTTACGAGGCACTGGGAACTAAACCTGGGATCCACCACAGTGTGGGTACGAGTCCAGCTGCTTAAGACACATCCACTTCCCTATATTTTATTAAAGGATTACTTCTGTATAATTCTACAATTATAAATGTTATAGTAATCCAAAGTGCTGTCATCTGTTTTCCCATTGCTCCTCCTCACCATACATTACATCTGCTAACAAAGTACATCAGGAAATGGGAAAAAAAAAATTTCTTATATTTGTAGGAGGAGGAAATGAAGGTTTCTAAAAAGCATACTGTTTTCATTTAGCAGAAAACTGCTACAAGATGGCAGATTTAAAAATAGTCATTCATTGTATTCATTTATTTACTTGATCGATTCTGTTTGACATATAAAATCAAGTATCTATGATACTAATATTAAATTGAACTTTAATTTTAAATCAATCACTGACACTTGGTATTCACGGTATAGGGAAAATAAAGGCTCCTTCCATGTCTCTGTAAGATCTAGACAGATCCTTTTCAGATCACCAAATAGTCCATAATTCTGCAAAATGGCTAATTCACAAATAAGGCTCTTTTTATGCTGAGACCCATAAAAACACAACTTCTTTCATGATCTGAGTTCTGAAGTCACTATTCCTTCTTGTCAGCACTGAACCCCGGGGTTTTGAGAAAACAATTTTCTTGATAAGATTTGACAAATTCAAGCCTTGATTTTAGCATCTCAGCCTCATGAAAATGGATCTGTTACGGGAAGAATAAAAAAAAAGGAACTGGCTAGTATAATCCTTCACAATTGAAACTACCGTGTTGAACTTGTTTGTCTCTAACAACCTGCCCACAAATGCTTTCACACACATAAGAATGGAAGCTCCTCGAGGGCAAAGTCACAGCTATCTTGTGTACTCCCAGAGCCCAGAACAATGCTTAGTACATAATAAGAGCTCAATAAATATTAGTTGCTTAAATAAGAGGGATATTTAAAGGATCAAAGATGATTCCTGTCCTCGAAGACACAATCAATACTAGAAGTATGCAACAAGCCAATGCAGAGTGTGTGAAGAAAATCAACATTCCAGCCCTCAGAGGAGGTCAGGGTTTTAGGTTGTGGGGAAAGAAGAGACCTGAGTGGGGTGTTGCTGAATGGACAGAATTTAGTCATGAGGAGATGCTGTCTGGAGGGAGAGGGGGCACCTGGTCAAAGGAGCAATGGGAGAGAGAATGGAGTGGGTTAGGTGGGAGGGAAGAGACCGCCAGATTGAAGACAGGTAACAAGGTGCAGCCTCAGGGGATCCCAAAAGTCAGAGCAGAGGAGTTTCTACTGTATCCCGTGAGTAGGAAAGAAACAAGGTTTCTGATCACAGGCTGGCATGCTGAGGGTTTTCAGAAGTCTGGGGTGTGCAAGATGAACTGGACAAGAGTAAGCCAGAGAGGAAACCAGGGAGCAGACTAGCACCAATACCTTAGAGAACTTGCGAAATTCATCTACATTCTAGTCACTCATCATCATAATGCCTTATTAAGTAACTTACAAAGGAAACAATAAGGTCTTAGACATTAGGTAGTGATGAAGATACTGGTTTTAGTGAGTCATCCTGTCCATTCTTACACTTACATCAGGGGGAAATTAAAACAGATATTCCAATAATTTAATAACTCTAAAAGCAGAGTTGAACATATCTTATGAAGAATATAGGCATATTCTGCTTTTGGAAAACTGAAGATAAGAAAATTCTGTATTTCAAGGGAAGCTTGCATGGCCCAGTGGTTAGTGCATCTGTCTACCACATGGGAAGTCCACGGTTCAAACCCCGGGCCTCCTTGACCCGTGTGGAGCTGGCCCATGCACAGTGCTGATGCACGCAAGGAGTGCTGTGCCATGCAGGGGTGTTCCCCGCATAGGGGAGCCCCACACGCAAGGAGTGTGCCCCATAAGGAGAGCAACCCAGCATAAAAGAAAGTGCAGCCTGCCCAGGAATGGTGCTGCACACACGGAGAGCTGACACAACCAGATGACACAACCAAAAGAGACACAGATTCCCATGCCACTGACAACAACAGAAGTAGACAAAGAAGATGCAGCAAATAGACACAGAGAACAGAGAACTGGGGTGGGGGTTGGGAGGGGAGAGAAATAAATAAAATAGATAAATCTTAAAAAAAAAGAGAAAAATCTGTATTTCAAAACATAAGCCAAAGATTTATAAAAAATATCAAGTACACTGAAAAGCCTAATTAACAAAGTGGGTGCTTCAATTAGAGATATAAGATTCTCAGCCCACTGTCCTAGCAGAATACTTAGGACCCTGGAAAAAGCAAGTAGGAATGAGGGATTACTTTGGGGGGTGGAGGGAATGGACCCATACCTGGACAACTTGATAACCAAGTAAATGGAGTTGCCGTTGTTTAATAGCCTCTTTTCCCAGTAAATTTTTGCTGTTAAAACAAACTCTTTTGGGGCCATTAATGCATAGTGCTACTCTGAAGAAAAAATCAAAGAGAAATAAACTTAGTTTTTATAACAATCCAAAACATTATTTTTTTGGCCAAAATTAACTCAAAATGTGGCTTTTCCTAATGGCCAATACTCTCACATCAATCATGAATGTGTTACTCTTTAGCCTACTGAAAAAGTACTTGGCTTAATTAATGATGCTGTTTATAAAATATTATAAGGAATTTCCAGAAAACATATCCTGAAATGTAGTTTTATTTCTGGAATCATCTATTTTTCTCACCTTTTTAAGAAAATGATCCTTTCCTATTCACCTCAACAGGCCTTTTAACATAAAAACTAGCACAATTTCTTTATCTTTTGTGTACATCTTCATCAACTGTAAAAGGTAATACAAATCCTTCTTTATCTAATTTAATTTCAATATCTAGTGAGAGAAGGAAAAAATTCTTCATGTGATACCCTCAAAAACACTATCTTCCTTTACTTCTTTGTTCTGTTTTGATTTCTTCCAAACTGTATTTACCAATAGGACAGAAGGCTGCAAAGTAATGACCACAACCAAATGAGGATGTTCACTCACTCAGTTTCAAGAACAAGCCTGTCAGCCTGAAATTAAGGAGGCTTCCTGGTCTAAAGCAAGGAGTAGGTCCTCAAATTAACAGGGGAGCAGTAGGAACCACACACTTCCTCCTTCTCCTTACAAATGGTGGCACACTTTCAATTCAGACAGTGAAGAAAATGTTCTAAGTTCAGCAAAATTAGACAACTAAGCAGCTCAACACATCCCTCTCTTCCATGTCTCCTGACAGCTAATGCAGCCCATGACCGTGGCACCCCACAACTGCAACATGTGGCCAAGGGGAGTGGCTGGTGTACCCTTCCAAGCCCTCTGGTATATGCCATTCCTTCTGTAGAAAGGGCCATGAGAGCAGGAGAGGTGGAACATGTGACCATTTGAAGCCTATCAGAGATGGTTCTCTTTTAGATGATTTTTTAATTGATGAAAGGAAGGATTTCGACTCAAAGTCAGCATAGTGCAGGAGCTATTTCTGGGAGGATCTGTGTGCTTATATCAGTGCTAATGTGGTAGCCACCAGCTATGGGAGGCTTTGGAGCACTTGAAATGTGATATAAACTTTACTTATGTTTAATGTAAATTTAAGTAGCCATCTGCACTAGTGGCTACTATACTGGACAGTGCAGGCCTAGACTATAAGAGCAGCTAAACAGACATGAGCACTTACTGTGTTATTCCCTCATTTATTCCTTCTTACCATAAGTGTTTGAGGTCAATATTCTTCTTACTCACATTTTACAGATGAGGAAGCAAACAGAAAAAGGTTAAAAAGGGTAAGTACACTATGCAAAGACATTCTGCTACTCTGTGGCAAGCTGGATTCAAATACAGTCTATATACTATATTCTACCATCTACACTCTAGAGCCTCATGTGGGGCAGGGAAGATTCCATTTTGCATTCTGTGGCTATTAAGCTCCACCTGTCTCCCAAAGAGATAACAACCACTAAGGTTCTGTAAATAAATCCCCTGTTACTTACCTACTGTATACCAATAGGTTATTAACATTTTGGAAGCAAAGTAGGATCTTGCTCCTAAAAGGTCGATCAATTCAATTACCAGAGATTTATGAAAGTGAAAATTCACAGGGGTCTCCAGGGAATGGTATGGAGTAAAAAATGATTTCATTTGATATTTAGGAAGGAGTTTGGGATCCTAAAAATCATATATTCAAACATGAGAGAAAAATAAGATACAAAACCAGAGAATAAAGTGAAGGTAGTGAGTTACCTATGTATAAAAGTTTGATACAAAATTCCTTTAGTGAATGATGTTTTTCTAGGACTTAGGACTGATATCTTTCTTAACACAGCAATGAAAAATATTCTTGTTATAGTTAAAGTCTAATAGCTCAACATATTCTTAAAATGTGTTTTAAAAGTAGTCACTGAAAAAAGAACAATAAACATCATGACAATGCTGTCAAATTCAAGAAACATCTCTGAAACTCTCAGAATTGCTTTCAGGAGGACACTCAGTTAAAATTTTTAATCCAAGAAGAAATGATAAAACTGACATCTCAATTCAATAAATAAAGGATTGCAATGGAACAACTAGTGCTGGAAAATTAGTTATCTGTCTAGTAAAGAAGAGTTAAACTCCTACCAAACATCAGACTATGAGCATATCTCCTTTTACTGAGTTTTGCTTTATTGCACTTTGCAGATATTGTGTTTGTTTGTTTTTTTAAATAAACTGAGGTTTTGTGGCAATCCTGGGTCAAGCAAGTCTATCAGTTCCAGTTTTCCAACAATGTGTGCTTTCTTCATCTGTGTCACATTTTAATTGAGGTATATACATTTAAAAATAAAAATAATGCTTTTGCATATTTAAAAGGCTATAGTACACGTGCACTGGGAAACCAAAACATGCATGTAACACACTTTATTATGGTGGCCTGAAACTCGACCAGCCAAATGTCTGAGGTATACTTATATAATAAATCACAGGTGGATTAAAGATCCAATGGGGAAAAATTAGTAAATATTTGCACTAACACATATTTGGTGAAATACTCTTATGCATGATGGAAAAGTCAGGAACCATTAAAAGACAGGTAGATTTGGTCACACAAAACTTAAAAACACAAAGCAATGGAAAGATGAATAAGGGATCAGGAAGGCAATACCTAGGAAATACAAATGGCCAATAAACATTTGACAAAATGCTCAACTTCATTACTGCTCACTCAAATGCAATTTAATACATGACAAGACACCCTTTTCCACTGAACTGAGTGGCAAAAGCTAACAGGACTAAAAAAACACAGCCACCTTCACTCACTGCTGGGGAGGTGTGACATCTACCATTCAGAGTCACTACTGACATTACACCACTGGTCCCACTCTTAACATTCTAGTTTGCAGCTTAAAGGAACATGGGCTGCAGTAGAATGACACACAAGGGTGTTTACTACAGCACTGCTGATAGAGACCAAAGTTGGAAAGAACCTGAAAGATCATAAGCTGGGAAACTGGTGAGTAAGTCCCATAAAATACTGCACCACTTTGAGGAAGAACGTATTTGTTCCACACACATTGGCCTTGAGGAAGGTCTATGTATACTGTACATAATGGTAAATTATATGATATACTGGACATAAAGAGAAAAGAAAATTGGTTTATATATTTGTGTATGTTGGGCATAGAAAGCACAGTTACAAATTTGTTATTTCAGGGAAGGGAGGTGTTTGGGGTTAACTAATTTTAGTGTTTATATGCCTTGGCATTGTTAAAAATGTTATAAAAGAAAAGAGTAACGACTTTCCACTTCTTTACCTTTTACCAGAATATGATCCTGAGTCAAGTTTGAAGGACAAAGCAGAAGGTGATGAAGTCTGTTGGGACTATTTCCAATCACACAAAAAAGATATGCTGTGAAGTTGATGAGAGTGAATCTTTATAGCACAGATACCACCTAAAATAAAGTCTACCAGAGAAGAGTGAAATTTCTGACTTGGTTAAAAAATACACTCAGAAATAATTAGGATTTGTAGAGTTCAGAGATTCAGACTTTTTAATCAAATGGCTAATGTGCGTGCTAAGCCCTTTAAAACCCTTGAAATGAATCAAGGAATATTAAGATTTGTATGCCTTCAACACTTGAAACCATCTGGAAATCTAACACAGCAGGAATTGGTCCTATAGGACAAGACAGAAATGGGGTCAATTTATCAAAGAAAAGGCCAGCTGTTGCACCTAGCTCCAAGTAAATGAAAGTTTTCCCTTTTAATAAAGTTATGGAGACAGGTCAAAAGAGAAAAGACTTAGTTTTCAGAAGGGGCACAAGAAACCTGTTTGCCCTCCTTGAAATAATGCCATACACCTTTTGTTTTTACCTTATGGAAAGGATATTCTATGACTGAGAATAAGTAAAGTTGTGTCAGTTGTGCTAGACTCAGTCTGTCCAGATATAATTCTTCACCTGAAATGAAAACATCCCAATCAGTTATGCTTGAATTTTGGTACATGTAATGAACAAAATCATGAACATACAGCACTAATTCATTCATTCCAGAAGTGTGATGTATTTTTAAGTGACACTAGAAAGTGAAGTTGTTAGAATTATGCTCTCATGCTTGTTTAACCACTGACATCTCATTTTGACTTCTATGAACACAAGCTCCTACCTTCTGCCCCTTTGCATGATTCAGGCAGCTACAGCAGCAGACCCCTGCTAATGGGAGCATCTCAATGATCCCCTACAGGAGCATGAATGGCCCATTGAGGTGCTGATGTCTTCCACCTATGGGAAGCACATCCACCAGCCCATCAAGCCACTGAACCACCACCATGGCTGTGGCAACCACGTGAGGGCTGACTTCTACAGGAAGACCGACATCCCCAGCATCAATTCTCCTGGCTTTGGGCACTTTTCTCCAGTCTGAGGCTCACCCCAGGCTCCAAAGGCCCAGGGTCTCCTTTTACAGGGGGTGGGGACCCTAGGGCCTTATATCCTGGTTCTGCTGACATCTAGAAACTGCAGAGATGCCCCCAACTGGCCTTATGGTGGGGACAATGAAAGACAAGCAGCTTCCGTAAGGGCCCTTGGTCAAGAGCCTGGGAGACACCTTTAGGATGTAGGCACATCCAGCAGGTGGACTTTTACATGAGACTATTTCAGATTAAGTGATGCTGGTGACTCATTGACTGCAGGCACCTTCACAACATTAAAAATACCCCCCCACCTTAAGTGACTGGGATTTTTGTTCATGGATTCTCTGCATTTGTATTTGGGGAGGGGTGTGCAGTTATTTTCCTAATAATCACAGAAGCCACTACTACCTGATATTATCTCTAGTGTACCTAAAACAATGCTTGCATTTTACTTTCTTCAAGAGGAAATATCAGGAAAGTTACATTTTAGCACAATTGAACTCTAGATATACTGCAATGCACTTTCTCCCCAATGATCTGAACTGCAAATAATGGAATTTTGTTCACTCGAGGACAAAATCCCTAGGAGGATGGATGGCCCTGGTGTCCAGCATTTTCTGTTGTCACCCTGTAAGTGAGAAGCAGCTGAGGTCCTGAGGAAAGCATGGGGCTTGGCATTCACCAGGGTGGGGTAAAATTCTGGCTCCTCCTTTTTCTAGCTCTGAGGTCTAGTGTAAGTCATGTCATCTCTTTGAGCCTACATTCCCCCATCTTTACAGTGGGGGATGCTAACCTCATCTGTCTGAGTCTGGCTGGTTGACTGTGACACATACCATAGGCAGCAGGAATTCAGTGTCTCAGGGTTTGGAGGCTAGACATCAAATCAAGGGATTAGCAGCCACATGGTCGTGCAGGGGGGCATCCTACTGGTGGCTCAACCTCTGCTCATCACATGGCCATCTGAATCCTGTGGTCTCCACTTCTGCACAGGGGTCCTTCTGCCTAGATCCTCTCCTTGTGAGGTCTCCAGTCCTGTAGGATGAAGGCCCTCCTGGCTCAATTTGGTTTTATCTTAAAAGGATCTTAGAGATTCTTCCAAATAGCTCCCACCCACAGCACCAGGGACCAGGATTTGAATGTGTCTTGGGGAATATGAGTCAGCCCCCATCACTAAGTCTGTGAGGGGCTTGGTGTGCTCCCGGAGTTGGTAATGAAACAGGTGGCCCTGTGGTACACCACCCTGCTCAACCTTCGTGGTGATGATCACCAACTTTGGGTGGTTTTTAAGGCAGTCACTTTTAACCTCATTTGGAAATGTTTACTTTGGATAGAATATGAAAAAATTGTTTGAGTGTTAAGATACTATCTATATTTTTAATGAAGTGATCCCTTGGAAAAGATAATCCCTCATCTTTTGTGATTAAATTCTCCAGTTTAGTAGTTGAAAGGTAGGTGATTCAGTTGATTTCAACCCTGGTTCCTCAATCATTGGTTTTATTGTTTTAAAGACCAGGTCATTCTCAAAGGACACATGACATTGAATTACTGGTAATTTCAAGGCTGAGTGACTTCTAAATATGTCTTTATTAATTTGAAGCCAGCTTTTTTCACAATATTTGCCTTTTATTTTTTTCAAACAATTAACAATATTTTATTCAGAATGCCTTTGGGTCCATGATATCATATTAGTAATGCCATAAAAGAAAATCTATAAAGTTTGGGTTATAGACATTTTTATAAATAACTCTTTCTTCAGTCTAGATTACCAAGAAAAACAATGCATCTGTGGGAGATGCCTTCATCTGAAAGTGACAGCAATAAATTAATTTCAAACTTAAGTTATTTTCATTTAGTTTAAATTAGACCTTTAACCTTTTAGTGCTTACTTTTAATAAGCAGGGTTTGAAATGGGCAAGATTTCAAAAGCTCTCATGTTTGTTAGACAGCTAGGGAAAATAAATGTATTTCTGTAGATGAGACATTTTCAACTTAAATGTGTTAAGTATGCCGATTAGCGCCATATCAAGCAGAAACATATTCTTAGATTAAAATAATTTGTTTTACTTAATCAGATATCCACCATTAGTCAAAAATGAATTTTCTATTGTTAGACATATCTAGAGCAAGGGGAAGTGGAGTGGTTGCTGGCTTTAAGAATTGCACATTGAGTTTGGAAAAAGAATAATATAGAGGATTCAAGACAAAGCCTAGTCATTTCTAAACAGATGCTTTGAAATACTGGAATTTTAAAGGGTGTGGACTTAAAGTGTTTTTGGGTTTTCTAAAGATTTTATTATTTACTTATTTATTCATTTATTTATTTAATTTATCTCTATATTTCTCACCCTCTCATTGTTTGTACTCACTGCCTGCTCTCTATGTCTAGTGTTTTTTTTGTTTTTGTTTTTTTTAGGAGGCATCTGGAACAGAACCCAGGATCTCTCATATGGGTGGGAGGTGTTCAGCCACTTGAGATACATCTGCTCCCTGCTTGTAGCATCTTTTGTAGTGTTTCCTCATTGTGTTGTCTCATTGTGTCATTTTGTTGTGTCAACTTGCTGCACCAACACTTTGCATCAGCTCTCTGTCTTGTTAGTTTTCTTTAAGAGACACTGGGAACTGAAGCCAGGACTTCCCAAGTGGTGCCCAACTGCTTGAGCCAATTCTGCTTCCCCTAAAGTGCTTTTAAGGAAAGAATACTTCCTACAAAGCTTAAGCGTTTAGAAGAACTTTGAGTATGGGCATTTTTACTCACCTATGGATGTCACTGTTCATTGGCTTGACAGAAGTGAACTCCAAGGCTTCTGATTTGCATTTTTAGTTCATAGAGTTGTTCAGTTGCCTGAAGCTTTGCATAGGTTTTACTCTGTCTTGGAATTCCGGGAAGAGGTAATTTTCCATTCCATTCTTGCCTCAGCCATTGGACAACTGTGAAAATTTGGAGATGTCCCTTATCCTCTCTGCAATTCAGTTTTGTTTTTGTAAAATACAGGGGCTGGTCTAGTGCCTGGACTCTCAGCCACAGGGTCTCAAGATTGACCTTGAATCAGAGTCTCCTGGACAACTGTTAAATAAAACAGCCTGCCCTATCCCTGAAGTTTCTGATTCAGCAGGTCTGGATCTGGGTCTGAGAATTTGCCTTTCTAACAAATTCCCAGGTGATGCTGTGGCTGCTGGTAGGTGGGTTAGGGGAACCCCACTCAGCCAGGCCCTTGTATGCATAGAGTTTCATCAGGTAGACTCTGATCATAATCCTGATTGCTTTTAAGGCCTATTGGTTAGAAAGACTGCTGATAAAGCCTCAGGAAAGAAAAATCTTCCCTTTGTGTTCTTTTTGCCATAAACCCCAAATTGAGATAATCTCATGGGGGTAGAGGGGAGTGATCATATTTGAGAGGATTTAGCAATCACTAGCTGTGGACATTTCCATGGGCTAGCAAAGGGTACGGCTGTGCTACCTCAGGAAGGTCTCTATGACATGGGCTATGGGTGGGAGGCTCTTTGTCTCTTCAGAGATAACTTAAACTGTCTGACTTGTGGGTGTGAAATGGTAAGAGGCTGCAGTCCTGCCCTTGGTGACAATGGCAACATCTCCAGTCCCAGGAAACAGTTTAACAATGCAAGGTCTATAAACTCTAAGTATTAAGGGGAAATGTAAACCAAATATGCTAAAAGCTTATCTAGAATGTATGAAGTCCATGCTAAAACCTAACCTAGGATGTGGAAGATATATATGCTAATTCAAGCCTATTGAGAACTGAAACAAAGGGACCATTTAATGTTTTCTCCATATAAAAGGGATTCAAAAATCTTGTTCAGGGCTCAGGATTGAAACAGAAAGCTCCTGAGTCCGACCACCATCAATAAACCATTTTTCCTTCTCAAAATCATTCCTGAGTCCTGGCCTCTCTACACACAAATAATTGAACCTCTCTCAAATTCTACAACAATATCATACTATTTTCTGTCTTTTAACCATTTATTTCACCCTTTGTAATAATCTTCATTTCAACACTATTCTCCAAGTCTCTCTCTTTTTTTCCCTTTCAGGATGCAGTAGTCCCTTTTGTATCTCTTGTAAGTCTTTTGGTAACATTCTAATAGTGTTCGTTTTTTTTTCCTGTGAAAACTTTGGACTCACCCTCATTTTTAAAGTTCAGTTTTACCAGATACAAAATTCTTGGCTGATGGATTTTTCTTTTTAAGTACATTAAGTACTTCATACCACTTTCTTCTCTTCTTCATGGTTTCAGATGTGAGGTCAGCACTTAATCTTACTGAGGTTCTATTGCATGTGATGCTTTTCTTTTGCTGCTTTCAGAATTCTTTTTATCTCTTATGTTTGTCATTCTGAATAGCAGGTGTCTCAGAGTAGGTCTATTTGGATTTACTCTACTTCTGGTGCATTGTCCTTCTTGGATTTTGATATTTATATCTTTCATAAGGGTTGGGAAGTTTCCATTTGCTATTCCCTCAAATATTCTTTCTACCCCTTTTCCATTCTCTTCTTCTGGGAAACCAATAGTGTAAATTTGTGTACTTTGCATTGTTTTCTGATTTCTTGAACACTTGTTTCACTTTTTCCACTGTCTTCTCTTTTACTCTCCTGTCTTTTCCAGTTCAAGTGTTCTGTTTTTGAAATCACTAATTCTGTCATTGAACATTGAAAATCTGCATTTATTGCCTCTAATGTATTTTTAAATTCATTGAACTATATCACTCATACATAAACATACATAAACAGTAAGTGTATAATAGTTGTAAACTTACAAAACATATATAACATCAAACAAACATATATAATATCTCACCCTACCACCAATAACTTATATTATTTTTAAAACTTTTTAACTAATAAAAAGTATTGTCAAAATATTACTACTAAACAATTTTCCCCTAACCAATCCAATTATTATCTTTACATCATTCATATATGAGCATACATAAACAATTAAGTGTATAGTATAAGTTGTGAACTTACCAAGCAAACCTGCATAACATCATACAGGGGTCCCATACATCAACCCTCCACCAACACCTTGCACTGTCATGAGACATTTGTTACAAATTATGAAAGAATATTGTCAAAATCTTACTCTTAATCATAGTCCTTATGTTACATTTGTTGTGTTTTCCCCCAACGAACCTCATTATTTTTTAAATATTTTCTATGACAGAAGTTGTAACCTTATAAAAAATCATGCATATGTGCAGAATTCCCAAACAACACCCTCCATCAACACACCACAATGTGGTGTGTGTCATTTGCTACAGATGAAATAATATCAACTGATTGTTACCATGTCCATAGTGTACATTTGGCTCACTTTTTCTGTACTGCCTCAGTACCAACACAGTACATCTTTCACACAGATGCAAGAATATTATATTATTACTACTAACCACAGTCCATAGGTCACTCCAGCTGTGTTTTTCCCATCCTTCTCCATGTTCCCAACACCCAGCAGTAGTGATCTACATTTGTTTTACCTAACAAAGGACACTCTTGCATCTGTATCATCAATCACAATTCTCACCAACCTCTTAGTTTACTATGCTACTCAGTTCCTAGATTATTTCCTAGCATTCTGTCAATTGGCATTTTCAGAACTAGACTACCATTTTCAGCCACATCTCCATTTATAAACTAGCTGTTACTCACTGTGTGTTACCATCCACTCTATATATTTCCATACCTTTACAGTAAAGCTAATTAAAAATTCTACATACATTAAACATCAGTAGTCCACTCAGTCCTTCTCTTATCTCTTCTAAGAATCCACCACCCACCACCAGGTATTGAAGATATTTTCCTAAAATGTCTTCTATAAGTTTTATGGTGCTTGCTTTTATTTTCAGTTTGTGATATATTTTGAGTTAATTTTTGGATAAGGTGTGAGATAGGAGTCCTCTTTCCTATTGTCAGCTATGGATGTCCAATATTTTCAGTGCCATTTGTTGAGTGGATCGTTCTGTCCAAGCTGTGTGACTTTGACAGGCTAGTAAAAAATCACTTGAACATATATGTGAGTCTGTTTCTGAACCATAAATTTGATTCCATTGGTCTATTGTGTCTGTCTTTAGGCTAGAACCATGCTATTTTTACCAATATATGTAGGTATTATGATTTAAAGTCTGGAGATGAGGGCTTGCTTTTCCTTTTTATGATGTTTCTGGCTATTCAGGACTCCTGACCATCCCAAATAAATTTAATGATTGTGTTTTCAATTTTTTCTTTAATGCTGGTGGAATTTTTATTAGGATTGCATTAAGTCTATATATCAACTTGAGTAGAATTGACATCTTGATGATATTTAGTCTTCCAATGCATGAGCATGGAATGTTCTCCCAGTTATTTAGGCCATTTTTGAATTGTTTTAACACTGAGTTGCAGTTTTCTGAATACAAGTGCTTTGCAACATTGGTTAGGTTTATTCCTGACTATTGAGTTTTATCTGTTATATTGTATTTTCACCACTCTTTTGACAGTATTAGTTACTTTTATTGATATAATCTTCATTTCTATACTTTCTTCCAGGCCCCTCTCTCCTGTCTTTTCTTTTCAGGCTCTAGCACACCCTTTAGTATTTCCGTAAAATCTGGTCTCTTGCTTAGAAATTCCCTCAGTTTCTGTTCATCTGTGAATATTCTAATCTCACCCTCATTTTTGAATGACAGACTTGCTGGATATAAGATTCTTGGCAGGAAGTTTTTCTCTTGTAGTATCTTAAATATATCAGACCACTGTCTTCTTGCGTCCATGATTTCTGGTGAGAAATCAGCATATACTCTTATTGGATATCCCTTATATATTATGTATTTCTTTTCTCTTGTTGCTCTCAGAATTCTCTGTCTTAGGCCCTTGACATTTTGATGAATATGTGTCTCGGAGTTGGTCTATTTGGATATTTTTTGGATGGAAGTCCATTGTGCTTCTTGGACAGGGATCTGTCCTTCAATAAGGTTGGCAAATTATCTACCATTTTTTCTTCAAATATTTCTTCTGCCCCTTTTCCCTTCATTTCTCCTTCTGGGACACCTATGACTTTTATGTTTGCATGCTTTTGCTGACATTTCTTTCCCCAAGACCTTGTTCAATTTTTTTCCATTCTTTTCTTCATCTGTTCTCTTATATGTTCACTTTCAGAGGCCATTTCTTCAAGTTCACCAATCCTTTCTTCTGCCTCCTCAAATCTGCTCTTATACGATTCCAATGTTTTTAAAATTTCATTGATTGCACCTTTCATTCCCCTAAGATCTGCTATTTTTCTATGTATGTTTTCAAATTCTTCTTTGTGCTCTTCCAGTGTCTTCTTTTTTATTTTATATTTTTTGTCTTTATTTTTATATTTTAATATTACATTAAAAAATATGAGGTCCCCATATACCCCCCACTCCCTCCCTCCCCCTCCCCCCATAGCAACAACCTCCTCCATCATCATGAGACATTCATTGCATTTGTTGAACACATCTCTGAGCACCACTGCACCTCATGGTCAATGGTCCACATTATAGCTCACACTCTCACATGTTCAATCCAGTGTGCCATGGGAAGACATACAATGTCCAGTAACTGTCCCTGCAGCATCACCCAGGACAACTCCAAGTCCCAAAAACACCTCCAGTGTCTTCTTAATATCCTTAATATCTTTGGCCATCTCATTGAATTTATTAAGAAGATCTCTTTGAACATCTATAATTAGTTGTCTCAACTCCTTTATGTCATCTGTAGGCTTATCTTGTTCCTTTAACTGGGCCATAGCTTCCTATTTCTTGGTGTGGATTGCACTATTTTTGTTGGTGTCTTGGCATCTGGCTTACTAGAGAATTTATTCTGGGTGCAGTTTTTCTCTTTAGTTTAGGGCTTCCTATCATTTCTCCCTTGCTGGTTGAGCAGTAGGAGCCAAGCATGTAGTTGGTGCTGTAAGCTATGGAGGCTCAAGCTGCCCTCATTGTGCCAGGGGCCAATGAAGCTTCTTCCAACTTTCCCCTTTGCCAGGGGTAGGGACAGAGTCACAGCTATGTAGAATAACCCAAGTGCAGGCCTAGACTGTAGTTGCCCAGAGAGACTGATGAAGCTACATAACGTTTTCTCCCCTGCCTGGGACAGGGATGGAGCTGCAGGTGTGGGCAGCAATCTATGCAGTGCAGGTCCAAGATGACTACAGTTGCCCTGGTAGACTTCTGATTTTTCAGTCTTTTACAGCCAAAGTTACCTGCAGTTGCCTGTATAGGCTGGTGCAGGGCTCCTCAGGCTTCTCCCTGCCAGAGGCAGGGCTGAAAGCCTAGGTGGGCTGCAGGCTGATCTGCATGAAAGAAACTGGTTCCTGCCAACACTGAGAATTTCAGTCAGCCTGGCTTTCCCTCAGGCTGTAGGTGAAGTCAGAATGATGGCTACTGGCCTCTTTTTGACTTGGGCTGGTTCACACCCCAGCTGTTCCCAGGGTTATATCTTAGTCAGCTGAGTCTACCAATCAGCAGCCCAAATTGGCAGCCAACTGTCTCCTCCTTCCCCATTTCTGGGAAATGGAGCTTCCAATTCCAGCCACAGAATAGCCTCTGGGGTGGCTCCTGCAGCCAGAGTAGGATAGTCACCAGCCTCCAAGGCTTGGCTGGTAATTTCCCAGAGAGCCTGATGCAGGTCTCTGCAGCTTCCTCCCTGCTGAATAAGGCACTGGGGCCTAGGCTTAAGCTGTAATATGATCTGGGTGGGAAGAAGCCGGTCCCCACCAGCACTGGGATCCTCAGTCTACCCCACTTCCCCTCATGCCAGGCGCAGAGTTAAGTTGGTGGCTCCCCACCTCTTTCTGACTTGGACAGTCTCAAACTTTAGCTGTTCTCAGGATTATATCATAGCACACTGAATTTACTCATCAGTAGCTGAAATTCGTGCCCAACTGACTCTCCCTCCCCCATTTTGGGGAAGTGGAGCTTTCAGTTCCAGCCATGGAACAGCTCCCAAGGTGGCTTGTGCCTTCAGTGGATGATAAGCACTGACCTCCGTGGCATGGAGTACTCTACTTATGAGTCTTCTCTGAAGATTTATCTTCAGATGAATCATCTACACCTTCAAGGACATTGCAGGATGCTCTTCTGGCTTCCTGGAGAACCCAAAGAGGTGCTTCAGCTAGCTCCAGAGAGCTCTTTGTGTTTACTAACTGCCCCGTAGCAAGAGCTGATTCTAGGAGCTCCTTACTCTGCCGCCATCTTGCTGGTTCCTCTAATATATATTTTATATATATATATATATATATATATATATATATATATATATATATAAATATTTTAAAGATACATAAATTACACAAAATGTTACATTAAAAAATATAGGAGGCTCCCATATGGCCCACCCCCACATCCTCCACTTTTCCTTCATCAACAACTTCTTTCATTAGTGTGGTGCATTCATTGTATTTGCTGAATACATTTTGGAACACTGCTACACAGCATGAATTATAGTTTATGGTGTGGATTACACTACCCCAGTCCACCTAGTGGGTTATGTCCCTGCAATATCATTCAGGATAACTCCATGTCCCCAAAAAGCCCCATATCACACCTCTTACTCCCTCCCCCGCCCTCAGTAGCTTCCATGCCCACAATCTCCACATCAGTGACATAATTTTCTTCCATTGCTAGAGTCACAGTAGTTCTATAGTAGAATACCAGCAAGCCCACTAAAATCTGTAATATATTCCTCCATCCTGTGTAACTTGGGATGGAGATGTACACTCCACCTCGAGAATCAAGTGGGGACTTAGATTCCACATGACTGATGGATGCAATTCTCCTGCTTGCAGTTGTAGACATTCTTGGTTGCCTGGTGTGGTGGTTGACCATTATACTTCCCCATCAGCTGATCTGGGTAAGTCCAAGGAAACACAGAGTAGGTGTTCCAACTCTGTCGAGGTTCAGGGCCCAGATGACACATGGACCATCCAGAGATTCCAGTCTTCTGAGCATACACAAACTGCAGCATCAGTCACAGGTTCAGTAAAAATGACAGAAGAGGCATGTGTAGAGAGGTCACATCTGAGTCCAACTCCATCACAGTCAGGAGCACAAATTCCAAAGTAAGGCCCACTGCAAGGCAATGAATTCCACAGTCATCTGTCATGACTATAGGACCTGTGTGTCTCTGTAGCCCTCAGGAGCACCAGTATCTGGGGTTGTATCTACTTTGGCTGTCTTTCAGATCCTACTGAGATGTGCATTAGTGCGACCCCTCTGATGACCTTCCAACTCATTTTGAAATCTCTTAGCCATATAAATTAATTTGTCTTTACCACTTCCCCCTTTGATTTAAGGTCTTTTTCTAGTTGCATCACCAGCAGGTGATTGGTAGCAATCCATCAGCACTAGGTAGGCTCATCCCCGGGTGTCATGTCCCATGCTGGGGAGAAGGCAGTGCATTTACATGCTGAGTTTGGCTTAGAGAGTGGCCACATTTGAGCAACATGGAGGCTCTGAGGAGGTAACTCTTAGGCACCCTGCAGCTCATGGCCTAGTTTAAATATCAAGCACAGAAGCTCATAAGCATAGTCATCAGTACAAAGGGCCCATCATTAGGCCATTCTTCTTCATGGGTCTTTTCCCTTGCACCTGGGGGATTATGCTCTTCCACTGGGGGATGCAACAGAGCTCCCCAGGATGGGAACTCAGCACTCCCTCAGTTGTCATGTGTAACTATATTCACTATGACAATATCCAATGAACATCTGAACATATCTATATATCCTATATGCATACCCTGGAGAACTCCCTCCCACCCATATATTCCCTTTCAATGACACCCTCACCAGTACTCTTCCCCTGTCATTGTGGATCCTCTCTGTAATCCAAAATTTCTTCAAAAATTAAGTCTAATATATTGCCAAATCCAATTAGAAGGATAATGAAACAGTATTGACATGCTTATAGATTAGACATAGAATTTATAATAATTTAGAAAAACTAAAATAAAGAAATAAATTGGGGTATTAAAAAATGAAAAATATCATAAAACTTTGTTCCTGATGTTCTGTGTTTCATCATTGTAATAGGTGTTGCCCTGCAAGTACAGTGGCAAGGAAATCTCTTCCATTCCTTCTGCAGTATCTACATCATTTTTAAAAATTTTAATTTTAAATTCTAAAGTTTTAGATCACAATAAAATCACATATACAATTAGGCGACCCCCATATACCCAATATCAAACCCTTTTCCCCCTTCCTCAGCAATGATCTTTTTACATGTGCATGTTGCATTTGCTACAGCTGATGTACAGATTTTAAAATATAACTATTAACCATGATTCCGTTATGGCTAACATTATGGCTTATATTTTAGACTGTATACTTTTTGGTTACTGTATAGTTTACATTATGTTTTACATTTTTGACTATTCACTTTTTTATATTTTTGGTGAAATTTAACAGGGCTTACATCCATTTTTGTAAGATCTTGTGGAACACTTCCATTGCCCTCCAGTAAACCCCACTTCCATCTATTCTATTCCTCTCTCCCACTCCCCTCAGGGCCCACAGCGACAACCAAGCTTCACTGCTTGGAGAACAAGATTCATAGATACTTACAACAATGCTGAGGGCTTGACACTCTAGTCTATCCTCCCCCTTTGGGAACCACCCATACTCTTGAGAGACACCTTCTCCTCTGTTTGAGAACATCAGGGCTCCCCAGGATGGGCGTACAATACCTTCGCACTCATTGTAAGTATCTCCGCCCACTAATAAAACACAATATGACAAGATGAACCCTCACACACTCCCTAGAAGTCTGTCCCAGGTACATCCTGTGCCAAATGTTCCCCATCAAACACCTTAAACAAGTATCCTTTCCTTAATATATTTTCTAAATTGTTTTCTCAACATGTAGTTTAATCACATACCTGACAATCTCCCATGTTCTCCCCCTCCCCCAACCCTTGTCCTCAACTACATGGGCCAGCTGACCCACCCTCCCAAACCTAACCCCCCAAGCCTTCAAAACCCCACCCAATAGTATACCTATGCCCTCATCTTAACCCTTCACTCCACAAAAACTTTCCCACATTTTATCATAGATTTCTCTCATGTAGACATCAGCTCACACACACACACACACACACACACACACACACATTTCCTATAAGCATATCGTCCAGTCTCTAGCTCTCTGAAACAGTCTGATTTGCTTAATTCATGTCAGAGAAGATATGTAGTATTTGTCCTTCAATGTTTGGGTTACTTACTCAACGTAAGGTCCTCAAGGTTCATCCATGTTATCCCATGTGTTAGTACTGTATTCTTTCTTACAGATGAGTAGTATTCTGTTGTATGTATATACTACATTCTGTTTATCCATTCATCTTTTGATGGGCATTTGGGTTGATTCCAACTTTTGGCAAAAGTGAATAATGCTGCTATGAACATCGGTGTGCATGTATCAGTTTATGTCCTGGTTTTCAGTTCTTCTGGGGATATACCCAGCAGTAAAATTGCTGGTCATATGGCAAATCTATAGCTGTTTTTGAGGAACTGCCAAACTGTCATCCAGAAAGGCTGGATTCTTCTACATTTCCACCAACGGTGGATAAGGGTTCCCATTCATCTGCATCCTCTCCAACACTTGCACTTCTCTATTTCTTTAATAGCCTCAAGTCTAATTGGTAAGATGGTATCTCATTGTAGCTTTGCTATGTATTTCCCTAATAGGTAGTGATGTTGAGCATCTTTTCATGTGTCTTTTATCCATTTGTATTTCTTCTTTGGAGAAACATCTGCTCAAATCTCTTGCCCACATTTTGAATGGGTTGTTTGTCTTTTTATTTTTGAGAAATAGGATTTTTTATATATGTTGGATATTAGGATCCTATCAGATATATGGTTACTAAATATTTTCTTCCATTGGGTAAGCTGTCTTTTTACTTTCTTGATAATCTCCTTTGAGGTGCAAAATGCTTTAATTTTGAGGAGGTCCCATTTATCTATTTTTTCTTTTGCTTTTGTGTTTTGGGTGTGAAGTTCATGTAGAAATTTCCTATTACAAGTTCCTGTAGATGCTTCCCTACATTGTCTTCCAAGGTCTTTATGGTCTTGGCTCTTATATTTAGATCTCTCATTTATTTGAGTTGATTTTTGTATAAGGCATGAGTTGGTAATCCTCTCGTTCCTTTGCATATGGATACCCAGTTCTCCAAGGACCATTTGTTTAAGAGGCCATTCTTCCCAGTTTAGTGGGCTTTGTACTTTCTTGAATAACAGATGACTGTATATATGAGGATGTGTGTCTGAACTCTCAATTCAGTTTCATTGGTCAGTGTGTCTATCCTTCTGCCAATAGGATGCTGTTTTGACCACTGTAGCTTTATTGTATGATTTAACATCAGGTAATATGGTTCCTCACATTTAATTTTTCGTTTTCAAATGTCTTTGACTGTTTGGGGCCACTTTCCCCTCTAAATAAATTTCATAGTTAGACATTCCAGTTCATTAAAAAGTGCTGTGTTGATTTTTATTGGGTTTGCATTAACTGTGTAGATGAGTTTGGATAGGATAGTCATCTTAATGATGTTTATTCTTCCTATTCATGAACAGGGAGTATTCTTCCATTTATTTAAGTGTTTTTTGATTTCCTTTAACAATGTTGTGTAGTTTTCTCTAATATAAGTCCTTTACATGTTTAAATTTATTCCTAGGTATTTGATTTTTTAATTGGTATTGCAAATGGTATTTTTTTCTTGATTTCCTCCTCAGATTGTTTAATATTGGTGTGGAGAAATCCTACTGATTTTTACACATTTGATATTATACCCTGTGACTTTACTGAACACATTTATAAGTTCTAGAAGCTTTGTTTTAGATTTCTCATGGCTTTCTATGTAGAGAATCATGTCATCTGCAAAGAGTGAAATTTTACCTCTTCCTTTCCAATTTGGATACCTTTTATATCTGTTTCTTGCCTCATGCCCGACAAGGTACTTCTAACGTAATTTTAAATGGGAGAGGTGATAATTGGTATTCTTGTCTTGTTCCTAATCTTAGAGGGAAAGATTTTACAATTTCAGCATGTATATGATGTTAGATGTGTGTTTTTCATATATATCCTTTATCCTGTTCAGAAAGTTTCCTTCTATTCTTATCTTTTGAAGTATTTTTATTGGGAAAGGGTGGGTATTTTGTCAAATGTTTTTTCTACATCTATAGACATGATCATGTGATTTTTATTTGACCTGATTATATGGTGTATTACTCTGATTAATTTTCTTATGTTTAGATTTCATTGCATTCTAGGGATGAAATCCACTTTGTCATGGTGGATAATTCATTTGATGTGTTGCTGAATACAATTAGCAAGTATTTTGTTAAGGATTTTAGTATATAGGTTCATTTGAGAGTTTGGTCTGTTAATTTCCTTTCTTGTGGTGTCTTTGTTTGCCTTTGGTATTATGGTAATGTTGACATCCTAGAATGAGTTACACAATGTTTCTTTTATTTCAATTTTTTGTAAGAGTTTAAGTAGAATTGGAGGTAGTTCCTTCCAGATGTTTGGTGGAAGTCACCTGCGAGGCTGTCTGACCCAGGGCTCTCCATATTTGGGTGGATTTAATGACAGGTTTTTTCTCTTTACTTGTGATTGGTTTGTTGAGATCATCAGTTTCTTCCTTTGTGAATGTCAACTGCTTATGTGTTCTTGTTGGTATATAGTTTTTCAAAATATTCTCCTCTGATTCTTTTTATTTCTGTAGGTTCAGTGGTAATATCCCCTTTCTCATTTCTTATTTTGTCTATTCACATCTTTGGTCTTTTTTCTGTGTTAAAAAAAACACAGGAAAAAGCTAAGGTTTTGTCAATTTTATTGTTTTTTTCAAAGAACTCACTCTTTGTTTTGTTTATTTTTTCTAGTGCTTTCTTATTTTCTTTTTCATTTAGTTCTGCTCTGATCTTTGTTATTTCTTTCTTTCTTCTTCCTTTGGGGTTATTTATACTTTCAACAATTCCTCTAAATGTGCAGTTATTTGTTTGATTTTAGCTATTTTTTCTCTTACGATATATGAATTTATGGCTAAGAATTTCCCTCTCAGTACAGCTTTTGCTGCATCCCATAAGTTTTAATATGTTGTGTTATCATTTTCACTTATTTCAAAGTAGTTGCTGATTTCTTTTGAGATTTCCTCCTGGGCCCACTGTTTGTCTAAGAGTGTGTTGCTTGACTTCCATATCCTTGTGCCTAATCTGGTTCTCCAGACCTTGCAGACTTTCAGATTCATCCCACTGTGGTCAGAGAAATTATTTTGTATGATTCCAATCTTTCTGAATTCATTGAGACTTTCTCTGTGGCCTAGCCTGTGGTCTATCTGGGAGAATGATCCATATGCACTTGAGAAGAATGTATTTATGCTGTATTTTGTTGTAGTGTTCTGCATATGTCTATTAGGTTCAGATCCTCTAATAAATTATTCAAATCTTTGTTTCTTTACTGATTCTCTGTCAAGATGTTCTGTCTAGTGATGATAATGGTATATTAAAGTCTCCCACAATGATTGTGGAGTCATCTATTCCTCCATTTAGTTTATCCAGTGTTTGCCTCATGTATTTTGAGGCACTCTGATTAGGTGCATAAATATTTATGATTGTTCTTTCTTGATAGATTACCACTTTTACTGATATGTAGTGCCCATTTTTGTCTCTCACAATAGTTTTGTTTTTAAAGTCTGTTTTGTCTGATATTAGTATAGTTACTTTTGCCTTTTTGGTTATTAGTTGCTTGTAATATTATTTTTCAGCTATTCACTTTCAACCTTCTTGAATCACTGGGTCTATGGTGAATTTCATTTAGACAGTATATAGATGGGTCACATTTCCTTATCCATTCTGCCAATCTGTGTCTCTTGACAGGTGAGTTTAATCCATTAACATTCAATGTTATTACTCACAAGAAATTACTTACATTAGCCATATTTTCTTTGAAGTTGTGTGTGTCATATGTTGTTTTTATTTCTTTTTTGTCTTTTATGTTCGTCTTAAACTGTCCTCCAACTCCGACTTCAGTTTTTTTCTTTCAAGCTACAGAATTCCCCTTCGTATTTCTTAAAGAGCACATTCATTATTGGCATACTCTGTTAGTTTCTGTTTATCTGTGAATATTTTGCGCTCTCCATCAATTTTGAATGCCAGTTCTACTCAATAGAGTATTCTTGACTGGAAAATTTTTTCTTTTAGTATCTTGACTATGTCATACTACTGTCTTCTTGCATCCATGGTTTCAGATGAGAAATCAGCACTTAATCTTATTGAGCCTCCCTTGTGTTCGATGGTTCTCTTTTCTCTTACTGCTTTCAATATTTTCTCTTTGTCTTGAGCATCAGATAATTTCACAGATATATTTTGTATTAGGTCTTTGGGATTTATACTGTTTGGGTTGTGCTGTGATTCCTGGGCATGTACCATCCATCTCCCTCAGTAAGTTTGGGAATTTTTCAGCCATTATTTCCTTCAAAAAACCTTCTGTCCCCTTTCCCTTATCTTCTCCTTCTGGGATATTTGTGCATTTTGTGTTGTCATTCAGATCCCTAAGTCTCTATTGGATTTCTTCTAAATTCTTATCTAATAATTCTACTCTTTCTTTGATTTCAGATTTAATGTTTTCCACCTCAATGATTCTTTCCTCTGCCTATTCAACTCTGGTGTTATTTGCTTAGAGTGTTTTTATTTATTTATTTATTTTTTATTTCTTGGATTGTGCCATTCATTACCAACAATTCTGTTAACTTTTTCCATATGTTTACAATTTCTTTAGTAGGCTCTGCAAGTGTTTTCTTAATACCCTTAATCTCTTCATTCACTTCATTATAATGAGCCAGGATATCAGTTTGGACATCTTTGTTTAGTTGTTCAAAGTTCTGCTTCTCTTCCTGGTTTTAAGATTTTTTCATTGGTGTGAGCCATGTCTTCCTGATTATTGGTATGTTTTGTAATTTTTTGTGGCTCTCTGCTCGTCATTTTATCTTGATGGGTTTCTTCAGTTGGTTATGTCCTCCATGTAGTCTCAGGTTTTATTTAGTTGCTGTTTTTGTGGGTGTATTAAGTTTTCTATTTTACACTTTGTTCTTCTTATTCTATTTCCTTGTTGTTGTCTAAGTTCCCTTGAATGAAAAAGTTTACATCCAGGGGAAGCAAAAGAAGTTAAAAAAAAGATTTAATAGTAGTATTGATAGTAAATGTTAGCAGAAGAATCATATAAGACCTAATAGATTGAATATTAAACTAATGTAACTGTGTAGAAATACAGGAATAAAAAAGTGGTGCACCTACAAGGAAATGGGAAACTGAATATCAAAAAGAATATAGTGTGAATTAACAGGTCATTGTGATGAAGAGAGAGGGAAACAGAAAAGAAAGGATAAAAACAGAAAGGTAATAAAGGATAGAAAACAGAACGGTTAGAATTAAAAAGTCAGGAAAATTGGGGACTAAACAAAGGTAATTGGAATGTAAGGACAACAACAGAAGGTGGAAGTTAGAAAGATGCAGGAGGGAAATGAGACAGCATTGATTGCCAAAATAAGTACACACAGAAATGAGAAAATCAAGAAAGTGGAATCACACCAATCAAGAAACAAGCTGGCAGCATCGAAATGACTCTCAGTCTCTTTGAAAGAGAACACCCACACCTTGCTGGGAACCCTAAATATGCTCTTGGAAGCTTATTAAGCACTTCCTACTGTCCCCCTCCCTTAGAGGAGTAGCACAGGACTAGTTAATTGCCTGGCTCCCCCTTCTCCCAGACCAATTTTCCCTATCCCAGGGAGGCTAGGTAAATCAGACGGCCTCAGCAGATTTACCTCTCCCATCTTCCTGGTTTCTCCAGAGGCCAGCTGGTATGCTTCTGAAAGCTAAAAAAAGGGGGGTCCAGACCATAGAACCCACACTCAGGGGATCCCTCTCCACCTTTCACCAGAACCCTCCCACTCTCAGAATTTGTCTCTTTTAGATGACTGACTGGCAAGGGTCAGGGTATGCTGTGGCTCCTGCCCTGAGGGAGGGGCTCAGCTGTCCAATAGCTCCTGCCTGAAGCATCAGAAACTCATGGTTTGACCTTGCACAATCACGCTTTGTGTTATGCTCTCTGCAGATGGATGCCCTTAAGCCTCCTGCTTTTTGGGTTCCCAAAACAGCTCAGTCAGGAAGGATTTTGCTGAACTCAGTTGTTTTACTTAGGAGAGATGATGTAGGTGTACTTAATCTGTCACCATCTTGCCTCTCTCCATTTTTTTTTTCTTGATTGAATTTTTTATAGAAAGTCTTTGTTAACTTCAGAAGAAAAGAAGTTAATATAGGAAGGAAGAGAAGTTGGGAAGAGTGCTGGTGAAGGAAGGGATGGGTCTGTGTGAAAGGACCTTTGTGCAGGAATGCCAAACCCAGCAGTTAGACAGGGTGAAGGACAGGTCACTGCTATTTGATAGGATTTCTTATCTTGTTGGTGAATGAATTGCAGTTGCTTAAAGAATTTTATCATATCACAGTTTACATAATGATTTCAAGTACTTTTCACAAGTGAATCAATTTTCTCAGTTTATTCAACTATTTTAAAAGCAGAAACCTGGGAATGATATCTACCCTTTCCCCCCACATACCAACTAACTCTGTAGGGCTCAGCTTTCTACTGGGATTCCCTCATTTTTGTCTGGAGCCAGAACCCTCAGCCCAGAAGAGAAGTGGCTCTTTTCATTCAAGACCCCCAGCACTTGCCCTCTGAATTTGAGTCATTTTCTGGTTGCATAGCAAACAAGAAATCTGCTTCTCCTCCCTTGGGTCTGACCAAGGCCACCAGACATTGAGCAGTGGGGCCAGGGATGATGAGACCACAGTAAGCAGTCGCCATGTTTAAGGGTAAAGAACACATGTTGAGGTCTGGACCTCAGAAATTCAGGGTCACCCCATTCCTCTCTGCACCCCACCTTGGTCTGCAAGCAACATCTTCAGACTATCACACATAGCTTCAGAGAGAGGGAACCCACCCCATTCCCCACAGACAAAACACCAAAGGTCAGCCCGAATAGGGGTCCTGAATGTGAAAGAGAGCCCAGTGCCGACCCTGGTTCTCCCTTGCCTCTTCACGTTTATGGGTCTTGGTCTGTCCCTTTCCTTCACATGGCCTCAGTGTCCCCATCCCTAAATGAGGGCCTAGGACTCATATGTCAGTTGTAGAATTGGAATAGAGCCTGAGGGAGCTTTTGTTGATTCACTATCTTTTACTTTATTTATCCTTGAGTAAGCCAGCATAAGCAAACTATGTCTAGAATTAAATTCATGATCATCTTTGGGAATGGTTATTATGAAAAGGAAACTAATATTTTAATCACAGATATTTTTTTGTTTAAAAATTATTTCAAAGCTGTTTTGACTCTTGACCCCTAACTGAAATCTTAAAATGACTGGGCATAAATAAGACATTAACAGAGTAAGGGATTTATTGTTCTTTTATTATTCTCCCAATTACTATGAACAATTAAAAGAATCAGGGAGTTATTGTTAAGTATAAACAGTTCAGGAGAGTGACTGTGGCTCCTGTATTGAGTGCCTGTCTCTGATATGGGAGATCCTGGGTTTGGTTCCTGGTGCCTTCTGAAAAACACAACAAAAAAGAAACACCAAGGAAACAAATGAAAAAAAAACCTCAGGGGATAAGTGATGATTTCTCACTTAAAATGTCCCAGGTTCAATCTCTGGCCCTGGGACCTCAAAAAACCCCACCACATCACAAAAATTCAAAGCCCCTTACCTGGCAGATCCAGTCACAGAAATTCCTCTATTGTTTTATTTTTCCATAAATAATATAACACCAGTTTGTTATTTCATTTATATACCAAACTCTCCTAACTGGTTCTCCTGTTCATAGAAATCCTTTAAATAAAATACATTCCAAGAACTAAAAGCATCTGTAAGTAGTTAAGATTTCTACTTTGAAATCATCATCAGGACTAACAGGGATGCCTAGGCCCGCCATGACCCTGGACCACCACGTGGCATTAATCTGCATCTTCTGCCCACAGGATCAGAGCTGTGAAAGGGGGGCTGTGTATCTGTGGGTCTCAGGCCCAGGAGGAACAGGACTCAGAGAAGGTAACCACTCAGGGGATGGCTGGTGGGGAAAGACAGAGAATGAGCAGGATTCTGCTGACCAAAAACAGCATTTGTCCTGAGCTTATGGAGGAATGGGAGGGTTAGGGACTATATAAAAAGGACAGGGAGGGGGAAAGGAGTTGTCTTAAATTGTCATGTTTCCATGCAAAAAAAAATCATGTACAATTGTGTTAAAGCACCTGTAAACAGAGTGATAGAGAGGGTATATTGTGTACTTTTAAGTTAATATGCATAGACAAATATAAATAGGTAAAAATTAATATTGGTGTGAATGTGTCTGTAGGTAAATATAGCCACAGTTAGTTTGGCGTTACTGGCCCCAGGGCCTATAGTCAGTCTTATTTAGGCAACTGCGTGAAGTAGGAAACAGGGTTGTGGTCTGTAGACCAGGACAGAAAGTGGTCATAAGAGACCCAGGTGGGACTTTGCCTTGATTTAGGAGTCCCCATGGGAGTTTACTTTAAGAAAGTCAGTTGACATTAAAAAAAGGATCAGGAAGCCATTATAAATGGCATTACTTGGCCTAGAATTGTCTCTTAATAAACAAACATCTATCTACTGTTATGGATTAGTGATATTAAGCAGACTCAGACTTTGAATAAAGTTCCAATTGAGAGCTTCATTAGCTGTGCAGTGACTGTCTCATCCTATGCGGAGGAGACAGCAGCCCTGAGTTAAGGGAAGAGGTGTTTTTATAGCCTTTGAGGATGGGGGGGGGAGAGTTACTAGCAAGCAAGCAGGCACAGAAGCAGAACACTGTGGTTAGCTGAATATAGTGTATCTATTTTTTTCTTTTTTCAAAGCCCTTTCTTGTGATCAGTCCCATGTTATTTTTTGACCCTTTTCTTGGGGACAGCCCTAAGTTATTTACTGACACTCTCCTTAGAGACAGCCTAAGTTATTTATTTATCTGAAGGCACATGCAATTCCCATTTCCTAATGTAGTTCTATTCCTATTTTCCCAATGTGGCCTTACCCTTACACTACCAAGAAATGAAAGACCTTCCAAATGGTGTGTTTAACTTAATGATGATTGTCATCCTGTGCAGCAGCCCTTGGGGATGCATCCCTAGGAGGAAGGTTCCCTAGGAATCCCTCCACATTGAAAGCCCTCAGCACAGGGTCAGGGATAAATCATTTGTGGGAGGGGCTTAGCAGTGTTGGGAATACTGATGAGTCATTTCAGATATAGTAGCTTTAAAACTCTCATGACTGGCTTGCCTAGCTGTCACTTTTGCAGAAAATCCTCTTGAGAAAATACCTGTGAAGAAATAAATTTATTTTGAGATCTTTGAGGCACAGCTAAACTCAAATAATTACACTTGCAATTGTCTTAAAATTAGCCCAATAAACATTTTTTAGCCATTTAGCATTAACTGGCTTTGCATACCCCAGGAAACTAGCTCAACATAGGCTCTCAATTTGTAGGTAAGCAGGGATGTTTATATGGTCCCAAGCTGCCTTGGCACTTCTTGCCCTGCTTCCCCTTCAGCGGACTCCTTCCCACCTGTGGCCTTTGGAAGCTTTTCTGTAGGGGTCCATCCTACAAAACAGTCAACACCATGTCCAATGAATAGATTGTCACTGCCATCTGGTGGTTATGTCTTCTGGGTCAACGACAAAATCCTCCATTTAAATTCCCCACAGTTGCACATCCTGTTAATGTGCTTCCTGTGTTCCCTGAGCATGTGAATTGTGGAATTTCCTTTCCGACCCAAAAAGGGGCTTCACCTGGTGTTCCACTGCTTTTTCTTTAGCTGCCCCAAGGGTAGAGAGGGAAGCTGTGGAAGGGGAGCAGATACCTGGATCCTGGCCCCAGATTTGGACAGGAGTATGTCCCAAGTGGGAAACATATCATGGGGAGTCAAGAAGAAGGAACAGGTGCCTGAGAGCATCCTTCCTTCACCCAGACTCTTCTCTCCATATTTTATCCCAGCTCCAGCTGTCACACCCAGGCTCCGATTGTAGCACAGGGGACATCTTGATCACACATATGTGATGTTATACTGGGGCACCACTTGACATCACCCTCCTCCCCCCAGGTGCTTGGCTCCCTCCATGGAGTCCCCACCCTCTCAGAGCCCTCCCTCTCTTATGCCCATCAACTCTCTGCTGTGTCCTTTTAGGAAATGTCCACAGAGATCTAGAAAGTTCATCTGGGTAGAAGCTAAATGTCTGCCTCCATGCCAGTGATTCTCTATGAGGGCTAGGAAAAGTGAGGAATGGGATTTGCCCCAGACTGGGGGTTTCCCAGAGGCCCTCTAATTTTCAACCTGCGACCTGGGTGGGGTGGGAGGAGTAGTTGAAAGAAGCCTGTGGCTGTATCCCATACTCCATTTACACTGATGCTTCTAGCTTTCAGAATGTCTGCATTTGAAAGAAGTGATTGAAATCTGCTATGGGTTTGGGAGCAAAGGTAAAGGATTGTATCTTTTTTTTCTATCTGGTTGCACCATCCTCTTTTTGGTGCTTCATTTTGCATGTGGGGTCAGGGGCTGCATCTCACTGCACAGGTCTGGGATGCCTTTATTTTTTAACAGGAGGTTCCAGGAATTGAACCTGAGTCCTACATATGGTAAATGGGAGCTCAATTGCTTGAGCCACAGCTGCTTCCTTAGAGTTGCATCTTAAATGATCAACCAAGCCTGAAGCCATCTATAGGAAATTATTCTCAGATAACTAAAAGAACTTCATTAATGCCACATTTGGCAACCTGCACTAAATTCCTGTGACAGGTGACATCCTTCCATCTAAGCTCAGAAGCTTCCTGTGGAATAACAGTGTGAGGACTGGTCTCTAAAGGTAAGTTCATTCTTAAGCTGAAATTCAACAAGTGTTTTAGGCAAAGTCCCCATAGTGGTGACCCATTTGGGGATGAGACCTTTATCCTGGGATTGCCCTTCATATATCTCTGCTTTGGGATCTGGTTTTGGCTGTGAAAATCCTGGGGAGGCCTGTGGAAGGAGGTTGGTAGGGGAAGACGATTGGATGGCCAGCCAGTGGCCACTGTATGGAGCTGATGCCACCCTTGATCTGAGAACACAGAGACCGCTGATCCCCAGATCTTGGGGAAGGGCAAATGGGAACCATCTGTGATCTTACGTATGCAATTGTCAGGGATTCTGTTTATTCCAGGCAAGGTGTTAAGACATCAATAACAATACTACGGGAAGTAATACCAATAGAAGTGACTACTAGTCACTGCTCTCGGATAAGAATTGTTTCAATATTCACAGTTCCTCAAGGGGCAGGGGACTGGGCTTTTTATACAGGAGGAGGAGGCAGGGACACTTCTGTAAAGGGGTGTGTGGACCCATGTAGAGTGGGTGCCTGGGTTTGATCTGTGACTGATGTGTGACCCTCCCTCCTGCTGATAGCTCACCTGGCCCAAGGCTTGCCGGCAGTAAGAGCCTTGGTTGATCCAGGCTGCCTGGTAACATGGGCAGAGGGATTTCCTCACAAAAAATGTTCCATGACTGTGTCAAAGGGGCCTCCCCAAGGCTGGAGATATACTCAGGGTATCTTCTATCACAAGGCTCAAAGAAAAGTTCTGTCCATAGCATCATCTCCATCTTTTTATGTAAAAACGTGGCCTTATGAATTATTGGTGGGAATCTGCCTTGTCTATCAGCCAGCTCTGCAGAGAACTGTCTCTCTCCTTTTGTATGTAAATAGAGGAGGGCCTCAGAGTCTTTAGTGTTAGGAGTCAATTACCTCTGTCTCTTTTTTTTCTGGGATGAGAGGGGCCACTCACACCCCCAGTTACACTTACCAGGCTGCCCTTTCTCCTCATTCCTCTATTTTTCACCCTGTTCATGATCATTTTTATTTTTATTTTTTTGAGTTCTTGTGACCAAGAAAACAGCTGCTTAAAGATTTGTGTACAAGATTGTATGTGGAAATATTTTCCATTCTCTTGAGTAAATATTTACAAGTGGGACTAAAGGAATATTTGTTAAGTGTATGATTTACTTTAGAAGAAACTGATATTATATTCCAAAGTGGCAGTTTTGTTTTGTTTGGTATTCATATGAGTAAAACATATGAGTTCCTGTTGTTCTGCATTCATGCCACTATTTGATATTCTCATTTTTTTCAAACTAGTGGTAGTGTTGTCCTACGATGTTCTAATTTGCATTTCCCTCATGGCTAATATGTAGAACTTTTTTTCATATATTTTTTCCTACCTATGTATTTTTTTAAAAGGTACTATTAGGATCACTTAGCTATTTCTAAAATTAGAATGTTTGTATTCTTATGGTTGAGGTTTTTTCTAATGGTCAGAGAAGAAGCTTCCTTCCTTCATTTTTCTCCCCTTTGAAAGTAACTGTGACATTCAGAACATAGCCTGCTGCAAACACACAATGAGACATTTAATCATGAGCTATACTAGGTTAGACATGCTTATGATTAACCAGGAAAATAGATTCATGTGTTATGTTTCATTTTTAATTCTCCATCAATGATAGAAACAGGAGAATATATATGGGTGAGTTTTGAGTATTCTTTGTATATATCTCTAAGGAAGAAATACAAATGGCCAAAAAGCACATGAAAAGATGCACAGTTCTGTGGTAACCACTCTGGTCAAGGGCAGTCTGGGGCACCTCCCTGAAAAAAAAACCCTCTTCCGAGTCCAGAGCTTATACTGACTTGCTTAGGCTAAGAGGCGCCTTGTGTTCCCACAATGGACACAGCTGGGGATGGTTGAAACAAAAGTCTGAGTGAGTGTTGTGCAGTGTCAACACACAGAGGAAACATGGGGAGCACAGAAAGTAGGACCCCATTAAGTTATATGCAGTAAAACTATCCCTGAGTTTTCCACGAAGATGTGGCATAAAGTTCTAACCAGGAAATGTTAGAATGCTTTGTGAACTACAATGGCTGGCTTTTGGCATGGGCTGGCCCCAGGAGGGCACCTTTGACCCCGGATCATCTGTAAAGTCCATGAGATGTTAACGAGAAAACCAGAGTGCCCTGGCCAGTTCCCCTACATTGATGCCTGGCAGGACACTGCAAGTCAAAGTCCGCCCTAGTTAAGGGTGAGTAAGGAAGCCAGGACTTGCCTGATACAAAAGCCCACAGGTGCTGTCTCAGGAACCAGGCCAAACAGGTGCCTTGCAAAGGGTCCAGAGAAAGTAAGCCCCAAATCTAGTGACAACCCACCCATTCTAGAGGGGCCACCAACTTATGAGATTGTTCCTACAGTGCCAGTGCCGAGGAGTGTGGATGAGCCAATTTTCCCAAGCAATGCAACCTCGCTGCCCCGACTGCCATCTCCACTGCCGTCCTCCCTGAGCAGTATGACCTCGCTACCCTGACAGCTGTCTCCACTGCCATCCTTCCTGAACAGCGTGACCTCACTGCCCCCACACCCACCGTCCTCCCTGAGCAGCGCTACCTCGCAGCCGTTCCTGCAGCCGCTTCCACAGCCATTCCCACAGCCGATTCTGCAGCTGCTTTCTCTAAGCAACACAGCCCAGCTGTTCCTACAGCCACTCCCACAGTCCTTTCCACAGCCGGTTCAGTTCCACGGCCACTTTCTCCAAGAAACAGGAGCCAGCTGCTCCTGCAGCTGTTTCCACAGCCGGTTTCGCAGCTGCTTTCTCCAAGCAACACAGCGCAGCTGCTGCAGCAGCCGCTCCCACAGCAGGTTCTGCTGGCAATTTTTCCAAGCAACATGGCCCAGCCACTCCCACAGCCACTCCCACAGCCGCTTTCTCCAAACAGTGCAGCCTCTGCACCTCTGCAATGGCTGTCTCCACCAATCTTGACCACTGGCAGCATAGTGCTGGCCATCCCTCAGGAGGAGTCCCTGAAAGATAGCAACTCAGACCACGAGGAGCCCCAGGGACAGGTAGAGCAGGGAGAAGGGCCACCCTGCAGCTACCTCTCTCTGAAGCCTGGGCTCAAATTTATTATGATGCTGATGACCATATACAAGGAGGACACTTCACTACTACTGATCTCTTTATCTGGAAAAGCCACACCCCACATACCTGGAGAAGCCTCAGGTCATGATGGACCTCTTCCAGTCCATCATTCAAACCTGCAAACCCACCTGGGCTGACTGCCTGTAAGCAGCTCCTTATGACCTTATTCAACTTCAAGGAGAGAATGTGAGTAACAAAAGGAGCTTTCACCTGGCTTAAAGAGCACCCATCTGGTGGAAGCCTGGACAGGGATCAATATGCCCACACTCAGTTCCCAGACAAGGACCCCCAATGGGATCCCAATGACATGACCAGGCCCAACTGTTTAGAAACTTTCCATAGGGCCTTAGTTGAAGGTTTCAGAGCTGGGAGACAAAAGGTAGTAAACATGGCAAAGACCACCCAAGTCCTACAGACTCTAGAGGGAAGTTGGCTCAATTCTGACAGGATTGACTCCTGACATTTATTTCAAACTTTGGGGTGTGATACGATACTACTTTTGTTGTGGATTTTCAATTTGTTCTACTTTTTAGCCATGGTAAGCTCTTTGCAGTGCATCCTATTGCTCTTTACTATAACCCTATCATTGACGGGTTTATTTTATATCTATTTCCTTTTTGGTACTACAAAATATTCCAGATCCTTCTTGCATATTTCTTTCCTAGAAAGAGCAATTTCTCTAAGAAGGCATTTATTGGAGAATGGTTTTAAAACCTAAAGTCTGGGCATTATCTCTGTTCATTGTTACTGCAGCCTTGAGGGCCTCTCTGCAGAGAGTGTAAGGAAATATATGTGTATATACTAAGATGTGTACATGCACATATCTAGAACAAGAAGAAACCTCCCCTTTAAGAAATTCTAAAGAGAATTCTGCAGGAAGAAAGGAAAAAACAGGACAGGCAGAGTTCGAGGAGAGTGTAAGAGCAACAAAAAAGACAAAAAGACAAGGGAAAAAAAACACACAAAATATGACAAACACAACTCCAATCAAAATATGGCTAACACAAATAATTCCTTGAAAGTGATAACACTGAATGTCAACGAACTTAACTCACCTATCAAAAGATTCAGACTGGGACTTTGGATAAGGAAATATGACCCACCTATATGCTGTCTACAAGAGACACATCTTAGACCCAGAGACTCATGGAGGTTGAAAGTGAATGTTTGGAAAATAATCTTACAAGCAAACAATAATCAAAAAATTGCAGGAGTAGCTATATTGATATTAGACAAAATAGACTTTAAATGCACATCAATGTTGAGAGAAAAAGAAGGATACTACATTTTAGTAAAAGGGAAAATCTGTCAAGAAGATCAAACAATCATAAATATTTATGCTCCTAACAAGGGGGCCTCTAAATACGTGAGGCAAATGCTGGAAAAACTAAGTGAAAGAATAGATGCATCTACAATTATAGTGGGGGATTTTAATACACCACTATCAACTCTGGACAGAAAATCTCAAAAGAGAATCACTAAAGAAACAAAACATTTGAACAGTATATTAGAGGAGCTGGATCTAATAGACATATATAGATCATTACACCGAAACACAGCAGGATATACATTTTTCTCAAGTGCACATGGGTCATTCTCCAGGATAGACCTTATGCTAGGCCACAAAGAAAGGCTTAATGAATTCAGAAAGATCAAAATCATACAAAATAATATCTCTGACCACAGTGGAGTGAAGCTGGAAATTTGCAAGGGTCAGAGGCCCAGATTTCAGACCGTGATTTGGAAATTAAGCAACACACTCTTAGAAAAACAGTGGGTCAAAGAGGAAATCTCAAAAGAAATCAAAGACTACCTTGAAACAAATGATAATGATAACACAACATACAAAAATTTATGGGATGCAGCAAAAGCAGTACTGAGAGGGAAATTGATATCCATAAATTCATATATCAAAAAGAAGAAAGAGCAAAAATTTAAGAACTAACTGCACCTTTGGAGGAATAAGAAAAACAACAACAAAGTAATCTAATAGGAAGAAGAAGGAAGGAAATAACAAAGGTAAGAGCAGAACTAAACAAAATAAAAAATAAGAAAGTACTTGAAAAGATCAACAAGACCAAGAGCTGTTTTTTTGAGAAGATCAATAAAATTGACAAACCTTTAGCGAGACTAAAAGTAAAAAAAGAAAAAAGATGCAAATACACAAAATAAGAAATGAGAAAGGCGATATTACCACTGACCCCACAGAAATAAAGACTCTCATAAGAGGATACTTTGAAAAAACTATATTCCAACAAAAATGAGAATTCAGAGGAAATGGACAAATTCCTAGAAACACATAAGCAGCCCATATTGACAAAAGAAGAAATTGATGATCTCAACAAACCAATCACTAGTAAAGAGATAGAATCAGTCATTAAAAACCTCCCAACTAAGAAGAGCCCAGGGCAAGACGGCTTCACAGGTGAATTCTACAAAACATTCCAGAAAGAACAAACACCAATCCTGCTGAAACTATTCCAAAAAATTGAAACAGAAGGAACATTGCTGAACTCCTTCTATGATGCCAACATTACCCTAGTACCAAAGCCAAACAAATACACCACAAGAAAGAAAATGACAGACCAATTTCTCTAATGAACCTAGACGCAAAAATACTTAACAAAATACTTGCTAATTGTATTCAACAACACATTAAACGAATTATACAAAATGACCAAGTGAGATTCATTCCAGGTATGCAAGGATGGTTCAACATAAGAAAATCAATCAATGTAATACACCATATAAATAGATTGAAGGAAAAAAATCACATGATTATAACTATAGATGCAGAAAAACCATTTGACAAAATACAGCACACTTTCTTGATAAAAATCCTCCAAAAGATCGGAATACAAGGAAATATTTTGAACATGATAAAGAGTATGTATGAAAAACCCACAGCCAACATTGTTTACAATGGAGAAATCCTAAATTCCTTCTCTCTAAAGTCAGGAACAAGACAAGGATGCCCATTGTCTCCCCTTCTATTTAACATTGTCTTAGAAGTACTTGCTGAAACACTGAGGCAAGAACCAGATATAAAAGGTATTCAAATTGGAAAGGAAGAATTCAAAATTTCATTATTTGAAGATGACATGATCCTATACATAGAAAACCCTGAGAGATCACAACAAAGCTTCCAGGACTCATAAATCAGTTTAGTAAAATCGCAGTTTATAAGTTCAATGTGCAAAAATCAGTAGCATTTTTGTACACCAATAATGAGCAAGATCAGGAGGAAATCAGGAAACAAATACCATTTACAATAGTAAGTAAAAAAAATAAAATATTTAGGAATAAATTTAACTAAAGATGTAAAAAACTTATACACTGAGAACTATACAAGAGTGTTCAAGGAAATCAAAGAAGACCTAAATAAATGGAAGAATATTCCCTGTTCATGGATAGGAAGACTAAATATTACTAAGATGTCTATTCTACCAAAACTGATCTACACATTCAATGCAATCCCAATAAAAACCAACACAGCCTTCTTTAAGGAACTAGAAAAACTAACTATGAAATTTATTTAGAAAGGAAAGCGGCCCAAATAGCCAAGGACATATTGAAAATGAAAAACGAAATTGGAGGAATCACACTACCTGACTTCAAAACATACTACAAAGCAACAGTAGTGGAAACAGCATGGTATTGGCATAAGGAGAGACACACAGACCAATGGAATCGAATTGAAAGTTCTGATATAGAACCTCATACATATAGCCATATAATATGTGATAAAGCCACCAAACCCTATCAACTGGGAGAGAATGGCCTATTCAACAAATGGTGCCTGGAGAACTGGATCTCCAGATGTAGAAGAATGAAAGAGGATTACCATCTCACACCTTATACAAAGATCAACTCAAGATGGATCAAAGACCTAAATATAAGAGCCAAGACCATAAAGACCTTGGAAAGCAGTGTAGGGAAACATCTACAGGACCTTGTAATAGAAAATGGCTTCATGAATATCACACCAAAAGTACGAGCAGCAAAAGAACTAATTGATAAATGGGACTTCCTCAAAATTAAAGCCTTCTGCACCTCAAAGGAGTTTGTCAGGAAAGTAAAAAGGGAACCCACACAATGGGAGAAAATATTTGGTAACCATATATCTGATAAGAGACTTATAACTTGCATATATAAAGAACTCATATATCTTGAAAATAAAAAGATATACAACCCGTTAAGAAATGGGAAAAAGATTTAAACAGAACTTTTCCATAGAAGAAATACAAATGGCTAAAAAGCACATGAAAAAATGCTCCAAATCTCTAGCTATCAGGGAAATGCAAATCAAAATTACAATGAGATACCATCTTATTCCCATAAGATTGGCAGCTATGAAAAAAACAGAAGACTACAAATGCTGGAGAGGATGTGAAGAAAGGGGAACACTCATCCACTGCTGGTGGGAATGCAGAAGGATCCAGCCATTCTGGATGACAGTTTGGTGGTTTCTCAAAAAACTAACCATAGATTTGCCATATGACCCAGCAAAACCACTCCTGGGTATATACCCAGCAGAACTGAAAACAAGGACACAAACCAATATATGCACACCAATGTTTATAGCACTATTGTTCACTATTGCCAAAAGTTGGAATCAACCCAAATGCCCATCAACAGACGAGTGGATCAATAAAATGAGGTATATACATACAATGGAATACTACGCAGCTGTAAGAACAAATACATTACAAACACACGTGATAACATGGATGAATCTTGAGAACCTTATGTTGAGTGAAGCAACCCAGGCATTGAAGGACAAATACTACATGACCTCAATGATATGAAATAAGCAAGCTGCCTCAAAGAGCTAGAGACTGACTGGAAGATAGGCTTACAGGAAATCGGGGGGTGGAGGAAGGATGTGAGCCGACGTCTGCAGGTGTGAAATCTATGATGAGCTGATGGTAAGTATGAGCACAAAGAAGAGATAAAATGGGGGCCAGGGGTTGCCTTTGGGTGGGGCTTTGCAGATTTGAGGGGGGCTAGGGATGGGTGGATGGGTAATATTGCCCAAAAATTGGGAAGAGGGAGGGGCAACATATGAACATAGGAGAGAGTCAGGTGTTGGTTAAGAGTAAAATACTGAGAAAATCGTATCAAAATATAATCAGGAGTGTTACCTGTTTAGGATGCTCGGAGGGGATGGTCTGATGCGGGATGGACTCCTGGGGAATGTCTGAATGCTCATTTTGCCAGGGTGGGTTGCACCATTGGGTAGAGACCCAAGTAGTGAGAGTGGGGGTGGACCCACATCCTGGGGAGGACTAATGCCATCAAATAGAGGGAACTGTATCTCTTGAGAGAAAGGGTGGCTCCCAGGGCATTAGGGCAGCTGAGCAAGTCAGGCCCTGAACACTGTTGCAAGTATCTCTGTACGTGGCTCCTTGGGAAATGGGGGTTGACTGTCACTTTGGGCCACAAGGGGAGGGGAAAATGGATGTTGAATGGATAGAACCAAGGTAAATGTAGGGATAAGAGAGGAGTTTCGCGAGAGTACACAAGGATGGATATAAAACACGTAATATTATACCATAAACATATAGGGGACGACAGACTAATAATGTAAACCATAATGTAAAACATAGGATAACTAAAAATTTAGAAACCTGTGTATCCTAAAGTATGGACCAAGATGTAAGCACAGATGTCACCTTGTTTGAAAGCTATTGTCTCAGAGTCTGTACATCAGTTTCAGTAAATATGATATGAATAAGTTATTAGAATATCACTGTGGAAGGGAAAAGGTTTTATGTTGGATGTGTGAGAGTACTGTATATAATGTATATATGAATTACTGTGATCTAGGGCTCTTGTGAAGAGAAGCTCAATAGTTAGGAGAAAAGAAAAGAAAAAGAGAGGACATAGACACTGAGGAAAAGACGGAAGTACTTGCCTTGCCTATTTGCATACAGGGCAACACTTATTGCAGTGACGGAAGGTAAAACATCCAAAACAAAGCTTTTGCATTTTTAAATTTTTTGATACCCCAATTTATTTTTACCTTAATTTTTCCAAGTTAATATGTATTCTATATCTAACCTTTAAACTCATCACTATATTCCATTTTACTATTAATGGAACCTGGCAATATATTGGGTTTCACTTTTCATGATGTTTTGGATCACAGAGAGGTTCATCAATGGCAGGGGAGGAATACTGGTGTGGGATGTTATTGACAGGGGACACATGGTTGGCAGGATGTTCTACAGGGCATATATCCAGGGTACATAAAAATGTTTGGATATTTTCATAGTGGATACAATTAAAAACAACTGAGGGAGTGCTGAGTTCCTAGCCAGGGGAGCTCTACCAGAGCCCCTAAAGGAACAGTAACAATCCCCCAAGTGCAATAGCAAAGACCAAAAAATAAGTAAGGTCCAACAATGAGCCCTTGATACTAATGATTATGCTTGTGAGCCTGTGCACCTGAAATAAGAATAAGGCGTAGAGCTGCAGGGTGCCTAAGAGGTACCTCCTGAGAGCCTTCGTGTTGCTCAAATGTGGCCAGTCTTGAAGCCAAACTCAGCATGTAAATGTGTTGCCTCCCCCTGAGATTGGGACATGACTCCCAGGAATGAGCCTCCCTGGCATGGAGGGATTACTACCAAGTACCAGCTGATGATGTAACTAGAAAATGACCTTGAATAAAAGGTCAACTCGCACCAGCAAAATATCTCAATCTACATAGAATACCAGGAGTTAAAAATGCTGTGTGACCTGAATCAAAGGGGGAAATGGAAAGGACAAATTAGTCTATATGGCTGTGAGTCTCCAAAAAGATCCAGGAGATTATCAAAGGGGTTGCCCTTATGCATTCCTCAGCAGAGTTCCAGTGACAGATAAAGTAGATACAACCCCGGGTATTGGTTCTTTGGAGGGCTACAGAGATCCACAGGTCCTATGGTCATGGCACTTGGAGTTCAGTGCCATGTCAGTTGGCCCTACTTTGGAGTTTGTGTTTCTGTGTGATGGAGCTGGACTCAGATGTGATCTTTGTTCACAAGCCTCTCCTGTTGATATAGATGTGGAGTGGACACAACCATTCCAAGGTCCACAGGATGGACGAATAGAGTATGGATTAGAGTGGACTTACTGATATTCTATTCATGAAATATTGTGATTAGTAATCGAAGAAAATGTGGCATTGGTGTAGAGAAAGCGGCCATGGTGGCTGCTGGGGGTAGGGAATGGGAGGAAGAGATGAGATGTGGGGGCATTTTCAGGACTTGAGGCTGTCCTGGGTGGTGCTGCATGGACAGTTACCAGACATTGTATGTCCCCCCATGGCCCACTGGGTGGAATATGGGAGAGTGTGAGCTATGATGTGGACCATTGACCATGAGGTGCAGTGGTGCTCAGAGATGTATTCACCAAATGCAATGAATGTATCATGATGATGGAGGAGGTTGTTGTCATGGGGGGGAAGTGGGGTGAGGGGGTTGGGGGGTGTATGGGGACCTCATATTTTTTTAATGTAATATTAAAAAATAAAGACAAAAAAATAAATGATATTCACCTATTCCTAGAAAAAAAAAGTTGCCAAAAAATAGGCCCCCAAAATAAAAAATCTGAAAAGATTCATATCTTCTTCAGTGATTGAATCTATAGATGAAAACATTCTCATAAATTTTCATATTGACCAATGGCCTTATTGGGGAATTCCACTAAACTTTCAAGGAAAAAATAATACTTATTTAATCAAACTTTTCCAAGGAATAGGAAAAAAATGGGAAAATATCTCCATTTATGATTATGGCTTAACATTTGTGTCAAAATCTTATAAGGCCATTAAAAATAAGAAATTTACAGGTTTCTAGCTTTTTTAAACATAAGCTCACATATCATAAAAAAATAATCTGCAGTCTAATTCCAGCAATATTTTATAAAGAGGATTTATCATGGCAAAGCAAGGTAATTCAGTATATGTACCCCCTGAAAAGTAGAAACTGTCATCTCAGTGAATGAAGGAAAATACTTAATAAAATTCAACACCCACCAGTGATTTTAGAACAAACAACAAAAGCATAACTTATCAAATAAAAATTGAGAAGAACCATCTTCATCCTTTAAAAGATACTTCCTGAAAACTAACACAAATTTCACATCATATTGAAGTATTTCATGCCTGGGAGATCAATAACAAAACAAAAATTTTCAATATTAACACATCTAACAATGCACCGGAGATCCTTCCCAAAGCAATATTGGCAAGAAAAAGATTGGAAGGAATAATTAATTGAAAGGATAAAGTAAAATTGACATAATTTGGAAAGGAGTTTATTGCATAAGTTGAAGATCTGGAAGATTTTATAAACTCAGTTTAGTGGTCTGAATACAAGGGTAATATAAAAGCTTCTTATATATGCAACTCATAGGGCTTTATAAAATGAAACTTCCAAACATGATATTTAAAATATCTTGAAAGTATTAAATGCCTAAAAATAATATTTAGGAAAGTTTGGAAAGACTTCTGTATAATAAAGGTATCAAGAAAAATTTAAAGAAAACTAAATAAATGGAGGGATGAACCATGTTCATAATTGAAAGGACTCAATATTGTAAAGATATCATTATTCTCCAAATTGATTGACTGAGTCAATGCAATTGTTATCACAATCACAACTTTATGGGGCAATTACAACTTATTAAATCATTCCTATGAGATCATTTTCAAAAAGCTTTGCTAAGACAAACTTTAAAACAAAGAGTGAAATGGGAATGTATATTCTACCTGTTTCTTTTTTTAAGTCACTATAATGTTGTTTCATCATAAGGATAAAAAGGAAATAAAATGAACCAAATGACATATCTAGAAACAAATTAGTCACATGCAGATTCATCAATATCAGGAAAATTGTAATTCTAAATGTAAAAATAAAAACCTTAAAGAAACGAAAAGGAGAAGAATGTTTTCATTTTCAAAGGAGAAAATTTGTTTAATAAGACATGTATCATCATATATCATCAACCTTAAAGGAAAAGTTTAATGAATGTTGATTACATTAATACTGATATTTTCTGTTTGGCAATGAATGGTCAAGCCACAAGTGGAATAAATTATTTAACATAGATCTAGTCAATAGTGAATTACATCAAAATTATACAGGGACCATCTACAGAAACAAGCAGAAAATTCACTAGAAAAAGTATGATGTGTGGACAAGAAAAGAATTGAAGCTCAACAGTAAATAAATTACACTGTTATCAAATTGATGGACTGAATGTTTAAAAGAAAGCCAGAGGTCTAAGAGAAAGTTTAGGGAAGGAACAACAAGCACATTAAAGCACAGGGTAATTTAAAATCATCACAAGCTGGACAAATTTGGCTGAAATTGTCCAATGTTATTCTTTTGGGTCAAGTGAATAAGTGAGAATTACTGAACATGGGCTGATGACACTTTGCATTTCTCACCAGATGTAGAACACTCTGTGAAGTGTCCAGATCATCAGAATGCAAACAATGAGAGAACTCATTCCCTCCAAAGACCCATTGGGGTTGACTCTGGTCTGCACAGCTCTTTGCTTCTCTTTCCTCACTACTGTTATTCTTGGGGTCTTTGTGAAGCACCAAGACACTCCCACCGTCAAGGCCAATAAATGGATCCTCAGCTACATCCCGCTCATCTCCCTTACCCTGTGTTTCCTATGCTCCTTGCTCTTCACCATTTATCCCAACACAGCCATCTGCATCCTCTGACAAATCACATTTAGAATTGTTTTTGCAGTGGCTGTGCCCACTGTTTTGGCCAAAACAATCACTGTGGTTCCAGAATTCAAGGTCCCTGCTCTAGGGAGAAGGATGAGGCAGTGTTTGGAATCAGGGCCACCTAACTTTGCTATTTCCATTTGCTCCCTAATCCAGATGATACTCTCTGGAATCTGGTTCAGAACCTCTCCCCCATTCATTAATAAAGATGCACACACTGAGCCTGGTTATATTACCATTGAGTGTCTTAAGGGCTCAGCTACTGCCTTCTACTGTGTCCTGGGATACCTGGGCTGCTTGGCCCTCTGGAGCTTCAATGTAGCTTTCATGGCCAGGAACCTGCCTGACACCTTTGTTGGTGTTCTGCAGGGTTTGGGTCAGTTTCCTCTCTGTCTACCACAGCACCAAGGGGAAGGTCATGGCAGCCATTGAAATCTTCTCCAGCTTGGCTTCCAGTGCTGGATTACTAGGCTACATCTTTGCTCCTAGGTGCTATATTATTTTATTAAGACCAGATAGGAACACTCACCATGGATTATGGTATAGAACATATTCTCTGGACAATAAGACTTCTTAAGTTGTAACTGAATATTGTCCTGCAATAAATAGAATGCCTGAAGAAAATCAACACCATGCTTGCATTTACCTTCACCAATTAAGAAGTGAATCACATTTTTTCTCTAATAATGTCAGGAGAATGACAGTCACATCATCCAACTTTTCAACATTAAATTACATTTTTTTGTCCTTTTTCATTACATTAAATCTAATATTGAATACTCATATTGTAGTTAATTTTGTATGTTTGGAATACATTTGAATAGACTTCCACTTTGGTTTTCAGTTTTTTGTTTATAAATTTCCTTTTTTCCTAATTATCCTGGAATGCATGATAAAGGTTTCCCTCCTTTCTTCTGTCTGTGGTTATTTTAAAGATCCAACAACATTTTGGGAATATTCCTTATTTTTCCACATATTTGAATTGCTATATATTGAGGATAATAAATACCTACATATAAGTTCTGTTTCTGGACACACTCTGTAGCAGTTTGATATTGATTAGGAATTCCAAAAATAGATGTCAGATTTTGTTTGTGAACTGGTCAGCTCCTCTTGTCATATTAGATTAAATTGATTCAGAGGTTTCACTTTTACTTGATTGAATAATAAGCAAAGCTTTGATCGGGCCACATCTGTAGCACACTGGGTGTCCATAACTTTGGTTTCTGAAATTCCAGCTTTTGGATTCAGAAACCAATAATTCCCCAACATCAGAATAGTTTGCAGTGCAAACAGTGCACAGATGAATACCCTGTTGCCCCTAGCCCTGGAGGTGCTCGCAGTCAAGACATGGAGACCAAGCTGATACGTAAAGTTTAACTGACTTCTGTACCAAGAAACACAGCATTTTCCCATTACTAGAGGCTGCAGAAACAATGGCAGGCACAGACAAGTAGTTTATTGAGGAAATAGCATGGACCAGGTGTGAAAACCATGTGGTGTATGAATGGTGGAATGGACCATTGTATAGCTCTTGCCCAGTCATTTTAGGTATCATATTAAAACAATTTTTGTACCCCTCTTTCACCTGAATGCATTAAAAATGAATATACTTGCTTACTGGAAGTACTAAAGTGGAAGATGGGGTCAGATTTTTAATCACTCTACTTTTGAATCACATTTAACCTGGTATAATTTATAGTCACTAGTACTGAATTACTGGACCTGAATTTACCCTGACATTGAAATGACATTATGCGTTTTACTCTTTAAGCCTTCAGAGGAAATGTTTCCTGTGCACAACACCTTGTGCACACTAGACATCAGTATGTTAATTGAATAAATTTTGTGAATGTATAAAAGTGTGATACTATGTGTGCATTTCATTTGTGTGTGTATGTTCATTCATTCAACATGTCTGCATTAATACACCTTAAGTATTTATTCCATGAAGATACAAAATTGAATACCGTAGAGCCAGAAACAGTCCTCATTAGTCTAACTGAAAAGTTCAATTGTTGGCATTGGCCTTTGAAGGGCGATTCAGGATGCAATGAGAAAATAGAATGGGATGCCCTAATCCTGATATGGCAATAAGAAAAACCCTTCCATGGTAAGGAAATTAGAGAAGATACCTCGAGGAGGAGTAGGAATTGAGACTAGGCATGGAAAGGGGACATAGATGTAGAAAATGATATTACAAGCATGGGGACAAGCTGAGCATAGACCCCAAGTTTGACAGGTGCATTGAAGAAGACAGAGGCTCTGGAATCCAATGAGGAGGGAGAAGTGAGAATAGATAGGCGTGAGTCAGACTGTATGGTTTTTGTAGTTCATTTTAGGGGGAGTATGAACAATTTTATGCTACTTTTATGCTAAAAAAACTGGACAATGTAGATAAAATAGAAAACTTCCTAAGAATTTACAAACAACCTACACTGATGCTCAAAGAAATAGAAGACTCAACAAACCAATCACAAGTAAAGAGATTGAAACAGTCATTTAACAGTTCCCCAAAATGAAAAGCCCTTGACCCGACAGTTTCACAGGTGTGTACGACCAAGCATTCAAAGAAGATTTAATACCAATGTGACTCAAGTTCTTCCAAAAAATCGAACAAGAAGGAATGCTACAAAACTCATTCTATGAAACCAATATCACCCTAACACTAAAGCCAAATAAAGCTATTACAAAAAAATAAAGTTATAGGCCCATTTCTCTAATGAATATAGATGCAAAAATACTCAATAAAATACTTGTTAATCAAATTGAACAACACATTAAAAGAATTATCCTTCTTTATCAAGTGGGTTATATACAAGGCATGTACGGCTGGTTCAACACAAGAAAATCAATCAGCGTAATACACCACATTAATAAGTCAAAGAAGAAAAATCACATGATCTTATCAATTGACACAGAAAAGGCATGTGACAAAATACAGTATCCTTTCTTGAGAAAAATACGCAAAGAAATAGGAATTGAAGGAAACTTCTCAACATGATAAAAGCCATATAAGAAAAACACACAGCTAACATTGAATTCAATGGTGAAAGACTGAAAACTTTCTGATTGACATCAGGGAAAGGACAAGGATGCTCACTAACCACATTGTTCTTCAATGTAGTGGTAGAGTTTCTAGCTGAAGCAATTAGACAAGAAAAATAAATAAAAGGCATGCAAATTGGAAAAGAAGAATTAAAATTTTCACTATTCGCAGATGATGATTATATTTCTAGAAAGTCCTGAAAAATCTACAACAAAGCTGCTAAAACTAATAAATTATTTCAGTAGAGTGTCAGTATTCAAGATCAATAAGCAAAATTCAGTAGTGTTTCTTTACATGAAAAATGCACAATCTGAGGAGGAAGTCAAGAAAAACACTTCATGTACAATAGCAACAAAAGAATCAAATATTTAGGAATAAACTTAACCTAGGATGCAAAACACTTGTATTCAGAAAACTATAATGCATTGCAAAAAGGAATTTAAAACACCTAAATAATTGGAATAACATTTCTTGCTCATGGATTGGAAGACTAAATATCATTAAGAAGTCAATTCTACCCAAATTGATATACAGATTCAATGCAATACAAATAAAAATTCCACCAGTATTTTTTTTTAGCAAATGGAAAACACAATTATCAAGTCTATATGGAAGTGTAAGAGTCCCCAAAAGGCCAAAAACATTTTCAAAAGGAAAAGTGAAGTTGGAGGACTCTCACTTACAGACTTTAAATCATATAATTAGCTACAGTGGTAAAAACAACATGGTATTGTCATAAACATAGACACATAGACCAATGGAACCAAATTGATGGTTCATAAACAGACACTCACATCTATGGCCAAGTGATTTTTGACAGTCCTGTCAAGCCCTCCCAGTTGGGGAAGAAAAGCTTATTCAAAAAATTGTGTTGGGAGAACTGGATATCCATAGCCAAAAGAAAGAAAGAAGATCCCTATCTCACATATTATACAAAAATAAACTCAAAGTCGACCAAAGACCTGAATATAAAAGGAAGTACAATAAAGCCTCTAGAGGAATATGTAGGAAAACATCTTCAAGACCTGGTGGTAGGTGAAGGATTCATAAACCTTACACCAAAAGCACGAGCAAAAAAAGAAAACATGGATAAATGGGACCTCCTCAAACTTAAACATTTCTATGATTCAAAGGGCTTCATCAAGAAGGTGAAAAGGCATCAAGACAATGGGAAAATATTTGGAAACCAATTATCTGATAAGGGTTTGATTTCCATGCTATATAAAGAGATCATACAACACAACAATAAAAAAGCAAGCAATAAATTTAAAAATGGACCAAAGTTTTAAATAGACATTTCTCCAAAGAGGAAATACAAATGGCCAAAAGCACATGAATAAATGTTTCATATCACTAGCTATTAGGGAAACGCAAATTAAAACAACAATAAGATATCATTTAACACCACATAGAACGGCCATTATTAAAAAATAAATAAACAGACAACAATATGTGCTGGAGAGGATGTGGAGAAACAGGAACACTCCTTCACTGTTGGTGGGAGTGTAAAATGGTGCAGCCTTCATGGAATACAGTTTGGAGGTTCCTGAGGAAGCTAAATATAGAACTGTCACATGATCCAGCAATTCCTCTACAAGGAATATATCCAGATGAACTAAAAACTAGGCCATAAACAGACATCTGCACACCAATGTTCATAACGAAGTTGTTCACAATTGCCAAAGATGGAAACAACTCAAGTGTCCCTTCATGATTGAATGTATAAACAAATGTGGTCTATACAAAGGAATATTATGCTGCAGTAAGAACAAATGAAATTGGGACATATGTGGTAACATGGATGAGTCTTGAAGACATTATACTAAGTGAAGTAAGCCAGACACCAAAGGAGAAATTTGCATGGTCTCATTAATATAAACTAAATACAAATAATAAACACATGGAATTGTATATGTTATTAGGAGATAAGAGGATTTTTGAGAATAAAGATGCTTAATGTATGTAGAAGTTTTTTTTCTTTATTTTCTTTTAAATGTTACATTAAAAAAATAACAGGCCCCTTTATACCTCCCACCACCCTCACCCCACTCCTCCCACAACAACAACCTCTTGCATCATCATGGCACATTCACTGCACCTGGTGAATACATTTTGGAGCACTGCAGTCCCGCATGTACAGTGGTCTACATAGTAATCTACACTCTTCTCCAGTCCACCCAGTGGGTCATGGCAGGAAACACAATGTCCGGCAGCTGTCCTGCATCATTACCCAAGACAACTCCAAATCCTGAAAATGCACCCACATCATATCTTTTCTTCCTTCTCCCTAACATCAGCAGCTACCGTGACCACTTTCTTCACATCACTACTACAATTTCTTCTCTTACTAATCACAATAGTTCCCCAGCAGAACACCAGTAAGTCAACTCTAATCTATATCCTACTCCTCCATCCTGTAGACCCTGGGATGGTTCTGTCCAGTCCACCTCTACATCAAGAAGGGACTAACATTCCTCATGGATGATGTATGCAATTCTCCTGCTTGCAGTTGTAGGCACTCTTGGCTCCCTGGTGTGGTGGTTGACCTTCTTCACCTCCCTGTTAGCTGGCCAGGATAAAAGCAATAAACCAGAGGGTAGGAGTTGCAAGCCTGCTGAGGCTCAGGGCCTGGCTGTCACATGGACAGTCCAGAGATTCAGGCCTCCTGAGTATACCCAAAACCCAAAGCCAATTACAGGTCTGGTAAAAGTAACAGAAGAGGCATGTGTAGAAAGATCACATCTGAGTCTAACTCCATCTCACTCAGGAATGCAAACTCAAAGCAGGGCCAACTGACATGGCACTGAACTGCAGAGCCATCTGCCATGAACATAGGGTCTCTGCAGCCCTCAGGAGAACCAGTACCTGGGTTTCTATCTACTTTGGCTGTCTCTGGGACCCTGCTGAGATGTGCATAAACGTTACTCCATTGATGAA